>NC_091064.1:47087483-47712483 GCF_000393655.2 Nicotiana sylvestris
GTTACGAGATTCCTTATTGAATTATAGCTTTCATATTCGTTAATCATAGAAATTCTTGTGATTCGGGCAGTTAAATCGATTACACTTGTTGATATATTTATGGATCAAGTTGCACATCGCAACAAATGAAATAAGAGTGAATTTATATGGATATGGTAGGATTGGATTGCGCTCCGCAACAAGTGAAATAAGGGTAGATTGATATGGTGAAATAAAAGTAAATTATGATATTGACTCTGATTATATGGTGGGATCGGATTGCATGATGCAACACATATTTATTTATTATTACTGATAACTATATGGACGAATAAGGGAGAATTGTGTTGTACGGTGGGATCGTGTTGTGCACTGCAACATTTTATGTGATTTACATTCCTTATTGCATTGTGTTGTTTTCGGTACTTTCGTATGAGATTCCAAGGATTGGCAATTTTGGCATTTACTAGTTTCCTTTGAGGATTGAGTTGTTTCATGAGTTAACTGCCTTATTTTGTTTCCATATTTTCTTTCCTGTAATTATTTTATACTGCGTATAGGTTATTGTAAGTGACTCGCTGTCACAACCCAGATTTTTTTGTCACGACCGAGATTTCCCACACTCGGGAGTCGTGATGGCGCCTACTAATGAGAGCTAGGCAAGCCAACCCTCAACTACCTTTTTCATTAACAAATTATTATTTTTTCAATTACCAGCGATAACATGAAAGCAGCGGAATTAAATAAATAAGCGAAAGTCAACCATTTTTATAACTCAAGACTACGTCTCTTACAACTTTCAAAACCTCATACCCAAAACCTGGTGTCACAGTGTCACAGACTGTCTAAGAGTCACCACAAACAAGGCCTGAAGAAAATACAATATACTGTTTATGAACGAAAGAAAATGAAATAGGGAACAGAGATAGAGGGAGACGCCAGGGCCCGCGAACGCCTGCAGGTCCGGGTGGAATGAAGGAAGCCCTCCAACTACTGTCCGTAAGCTGCGCCGGGATCTGCACACAGTGAAGAGTGTAGTATCAGCACAACCAACCCCATGTGCTGGTAAGTGTCTAGCCTAACCTCGGCGAAGTAGTGACGAGGCTAGGACCAGACTACCAAATAAACCTGTGCAATTTAAATATATACAGCGGAAAGGAAAATGCAGAAATAACCAGTAAATTTGGGAAGGGAAAACATGTTGTGGGGAAATAACGGTTCCGAATAGAAAGCATCAGGTAAGGAAAGTAACAACATAACTAGAATATCATCAAGAATCATAAAGCAACAATTTGCACGGCATCACCCTTCATGCTCTTACTCTTGTTCTCACTAAATCAATCATATAATAATAACGTGCACGACATCACCTTTCATGCTTTTACTCTCGTCCTCACCAAATAATATTTTATAACAAAAGTGTGCACGGCATCACCCTTCGTGATTTTACTCTCTTTCCTCACCATATAGTCAATGATAATCGGTACAAAATGGTACATCGTACGACACAACATCACCCTTCGTGCTTTACACTCTTTCCTCACCATAGCAAACAATGCACAGCATCACCCTTCGTGCTTTATGTCACGACCCAGACCCCGATCCGGTCGTGATGGCGCCTCTCATGAAGACAAGGCCAACCAACCAACCCATTTCACCTTTTCAGAATAGTTAATATTAATAAACAGTTTTAGCATAATTAAATAACCATAGTCTAAACAAAAGTTTTCTTTATTAAGTGCGGAATACAATCCAAACACAGCCCAACCGGGGTGTTACAAGTCACGAGCATCTATTAGAGTATAAATACAACTATAAGATCTGAAATATACAAAAAAACAGGACTGATGAGCAAAAAGGGAGAGAAAACGGTGTTGCGAACGCTGGCAGCCACCTTGCTAAACTCTGATAACTCTGCCACCGATAGCCAAAACCCACTACCGGGTATATAAATACCTGCATCTGCACACAAGGTGCAGGGAGTAAAGTGAGTACTCCAACTCAGTGAGTACTCCAACTCAGTGAGTAATAAAGGTAAATAACAACTGAGTAGTAAGAAATCACCTAAGGCAAACTAACATGCTGTATAGAAGTAGTGTAAAACCTTTGAGAAAAACAATGAAGCTGTGAAATCTTTAGAAACATCTTAGCTCAGTTTAAAACCTCTTTCGAAAATGACTTTTTCAACAGTTACGCAAATAAATGCAAAACAGTTAGTGCCGATAAGAACAGAACATCCGCCCCTTGGGCACAAATACCACAGTATAACAGGTAAAATGCCAAGTAAATATGAAAGATGAACACACAAAGGTTTGCCCCTCGGGAAATCTCTCTGAACAATACCAGCCCATCGGCTCACTCTTAGAACAGTATCAGCCCCTCGGGCTCACTTTCAGAACAATATCAGCCCCTCGGGCTCACTCTCAGAACAATATCAGCCCCTCGGGCTCACTCTCAGATCACAATGGGTACCCGCGCTCACTGTGGTTGTGCAGACTCCGGAGGGGCCCCTTACAACCCAAGCGCTATATCAAGCCACTTCGTGGCAACATCACTCGGCACTCGGCCTCACATCACTCAAGCCACCTCGTGGCATAGAAAGTATCTCATATCACTCAGCATGTCCTCACATATGGCCCTCGGCCTCACTCAGTCCAGAAATCATCACAAGCCCTTTGAGCATTAGTAAAATAGTAATGCTCAGCCCAAACAACATTTGAAAGATCATTTAAGTCTCAAATTCAAGTAAAAGTGGCTGAGTTTGTAAAGCAGTGTAAATCAATACGACTGAGTTCAAGTAGTATGTCAAAATAGTGAGGAAACAGTGATAAAAGTCCACGAAGGATTCAAATAGTCGGCACGAAACCCAAATATGGCAATAAGCCCAAGTCAGGATGATAACAATTAAGTCTCAGTCAAATATGCGGTAAAAACATCAATCGGCATGGACCAAATCACAATCCCAATAGTAAACGACCCGGCGCCCGCCACTAAGCGTGTGTCTCACCTCAATATAGCACTACGTTGTGCAATCCGGGATTTCAAACCCTCAGGACATCATTTACAATCATTACTCACCTCGAACCGGCAAAATCTATAGCTCGCGACGCCTTTGCCATTCAAATTGGTCTCCACGCGCGTCGAATCTATCCAAAATCAGAATGAATACATCACAATATGCTAAGGGAGCAAAGCCTAAGCGAAAACAATCGAAAAATATCGAAAATCCCGAAATTAGCAAAACCCAAGACCCGGGCCCACTTCTTAAACTCAGAAATTTTCACATCATTAGATTCCTCGTCTCCCCACGAGTTCATGCATATCAAAAACACAAGAATCGGAGTTCAAATGACCCATCGAATCCTCAATTTAAACTCTCTTAAACTCAAGCCCTAAACCTCCATTTTTTCACCCTTAATTTCCATGATTTCTAGCTCTAATCCATGAAATAATAGCATAGGAACAAGTTTTAGGTCCAAAATCCTTACCTCAATGAAGGTCTCTTGAAATCCCTCTCACAAATCGCCCAAGAAACTCCCAAGCCGAGGTCAAAAATGGTGAAATGACCCAAAATTTCGAGAAGGGCTCATTTAATTCTTCTGCCCAGTTGTTCCGCATTTGCGGCCTCCATCGCTGCTTCTGTGATATTGCATATGAGGTCGAACCACCGCTTCTGCGGTCCGTCACTTAAGATCCAAAATCGCATCTGCGGTAGGACTTTCGCATCTGCGGCTTCGCAGATGCGGCCATCCTGACTGCTTCTGCGGTGCCTGCTGGTCAGGCTCATTTTTGCTTCTACGACAACCCAACCGCACATGCGGCGTCGCACCTGCGGCCCCAAAACTGTAGGTGCGAAAACACCAGAAGCAGCAATATCAGCTGCTGCAACAAGGTTCCAACTTCTCCGTTAACCATCCGAATTCACCCCGAGGCCCCCGACCTCAACCAAAAGCACCAACATGACCCAATACCTTATTCAAACTTGTTCCAATCATCAAAGCACCTCAAACAACATCAAATTACTCAAAACACATGGATTCAAGCCTAATTTTTGAGAAATCTTCCGAAATACGTTTTTGATCAAAAACCCAACCAAAACATGTCCGAATGACCCAAAATTTTGCACACACATCCCAAATGACATAACGAGGCTACTACAACTCTCGGAATTCCATTCTGAGTCTCGGATAAAAATCTCACCTACCAACCGGAAATCGCCAAAATACTAACTTCGCTAATTCAAGCCTAATTCTACACCGGACCTCCAAAACCAATTCCAATCACACTCCGAAGTCATAAATCACCTCCCGAAGCTAACCGAACCATCAGAACTCACATCCGAGCCCTCTAACACATAAGTCGACATCCGGTTGACTTTTTCAACTTAAATCTTCTTAAAAGAGGCTAAGTGTCTCATTTCTTACCAAATCCACCCCGAACGCAAACTAATCAACTCGATCACATAAAATGCGGATAACGAAGCATAAAGAAGCAGAAATGGGGGAAACAGAGCGGTAATTCATAAGACGACTGGCTGGGTCATCACATCCTCCCCCACTTAAACATATGTTCATCCTCGAACGTGCCCAGAGTTGTTCTAATAGCCAACCAATCGCTGAATAACCTTACCATGCATATACCCGGGGGTGATCCCACATCACCCTATCTCATATAGGTCCGATAACACATTGCAACTGAAATTTCACAACCCAATCTAGCCCATAAGCGTTAGAACCACATTTCCTCTTCTGAAATCATTCACAAGATCAGAATCTCACACCTATTTTTTAGAATAAGCCCGAACAAGCTGTAATCACCCATACTCGCAATCTCAGGTGCAATCACTTGATATACCACATAACTCAAACACTCATAGCGATACTTCTATTCACATCAACTACCCACAAAACCAAATACTGGTAGAAAACCTCTTATCAACTAATGTCTCATTCCATCACTTCCATATACTGCCAATGATAATTGAAACACGCAATAAACCATAACCATTTCTCAGATCAACTATTCATGAAGCCACTTCTCCTTTGGCAAATACCATAGCAAATTTCCGAGCCGAACCTCGATATTATCCGTCCACACACTGAAATCGAATCTGTCCGTATTTATTAATTATCCCAATGATCTCCTCTACTCCAACACACTACTCTGGCGACAGGACACATCAATACAGGCTTCAGCCACAACTTGTATAATACATGCACCAATAGGCAACAGTCCTAACATACTCAAATCATGAAAATGACTTAAACGAAAGAGCTGCACCTCAAGCTCACCAGAACCACCACAACACAAGGCTGAAAACCCAGCTCACATCATAGAAATAGAAGACATGAACCTAACCCGCAAGGTCATATCTCCACGTAGCTTCGCTACAAATGCGCGATCCTACCCAATCACTGCTCCGCATGAAACATCTCAAGTCACCATGCTCGAAATTGCCAACCATGCACAATTTGATGTCTGGAACCAAAGCAACTTGTCATACCCACGGTGAAGTAAATAATATATACCACGCAAATCTGATAGGACATAACTGATACGCCATTCACCGAGCAACACCCAATTACTCTTCCCGCTTGACTTCCACTATGAGACCCCCAAATGAACCGCACCATATGTGCTCATTACCAACAACTCATAAAGTTTCGCAACTCAGAAAGGCAACTCATAGATCTCCCCAGATCACTAATAAACTCATTAATAGTCGAATCAACCTATCCGTCAACACTACAATTCGGGGACAACCAATCCAACTCAAGCTAGAACACGCATCCACATTGGCCTGCCAACGAACTCCTTACCAAAGAAGCCTGAAGCTGCTTCTCCCACTACTATAACTCCTACCGGTGCCATACGATACGGTGCCCAACACCAAATAAATACCGAAATCGACAACCTTGTCCGGCGACATGCCTGGCCACAAGAAACACATCCGAAAAGTCTCTCACCACCGGAACTAAATCAATATGAGGAGCCTCAGCACTGGCACCCATCACAAGAGCCCAAATAAGAAAGACAAATCCTTTCCAGCCGTCCGCTGGGTCTTCGAAATATAAAATCTCTCCAATAGGACATACTCCGTCGAACATCGCCACTCAACCCGTGGCAGCGCAATAGTCCAGAATAACACCACACGGAGACCACTAGGCTGAACCTAATATCACATCCAAAATCTAGTCTACCAAGCAACAAAAGGTTTCTCGAGTCTCCAAACCCTGATACAAACCCTGATAGTCAATAGACAGTGCCGATACACATGATCTACAACCACAACATAGACTGAATATGAGAACTTCCGTTTCCAATTCCACACGGAACATGAATCACCAAATCCGATCCCAATTTTGCCGTCCGAATACATACCACACCTCTAATGCCCAATCATTTCACGGGAGATACTCAAAAATTCTTCTGTGCCACCAAGAAAACTCGAATATCAATAGTCGATCTAGCCAGAAAGTGCCGCAATACCACCGAAGTGCCATCAACTTAATCATATTGCCCCTTTTCTAGAACATATACTCTCGTCAAATCAGTTCCAATTAGCAATACCATTTCCTTAATCATCTGAGGCTACCCGCTGCTTAAGAGTTTCATGAACTTCTTTTCTGAACTGAACCATAACCTTACACACGCAATCTCGATCCTCACAACATACCGCATATACCATACCATCCTAGGATAACATGAGAACTTCATCTCCCTTCCGAGCCACAGACATCTACATACTCAACTAGTCAAGAGATTTCCATTGGTCCCATCTAGAAGAAAATCATTATACATCCCATGCTCCGCATGCCCATAGAAAATATACATCTCCAGACCGCGGCAAAACCATCAAGAATTCTCCGGGTTCCCCTTGCACAAATCAGACCTGCTAGGACTGAATCCTTCTAACTCGACCAAGCTAAGCAAGCCATCAACACCTAAGAGCATTGCCGCAAAATACCTGCAAGAACCCATTACCTCGAACACACACACAAAATTAATCATATCCTTACCCTACCGGTCCGATCTACTATCAAGCTACTCCATCTATCGAAATTTCCTTCTGATTCATCTTCAACTGGATATTCCCTCTTGATGTAGCACCACAATGCCTCAACCCAGGCTTACCACATGAGACCTAAGCATAAAAACACATTGTCTAAGACCCATAAGCCGCTGAATACTCTCTCAAATACTCCCAGAAACACCACATCCCAAAATACTTTACTCTGAAGAGCAACCTGCAAATCTAACTCCGTTACCTTTACTTTCCTAATACTGATACATAGAATCCCATAAGTAACATAGAAATACCACAAGTTCTAACCTCTTTCAATGAAAACTCAGTTTCTAACCGTATATACAACTCTAAAATACCCGATTGCTCCCTGTAGAATCTTGAACACATTTGAATCATTCTCGAGAGTCATTCACTCTTATTCAAACTGCAATTTATTGACCCAACAAACAGAACCACCCGTGCCTCATTGGAACTCCGACACCGCAGAATGAAGTCCTCATCCCAATAAAACTAAGCAACTTCCTGCTCTATGCACCGAGCATTCCTTACCAACCACAACTTAAGACATCCCGTGGTTTTCTTACCCTATGAAGCATAATATAACCTTTGTCAAAATTTTCCCTTACTCAAACCATCCTCGGTCTCAATTTCCACAAGTCATAACTGATTCATCCGCACGCCTCAAACTGGAACCAACATGGCACCTAACCGTGCATTCAACTAATCAACAGCAGACTCCCTCACTTGGCTCGAAGCCATAGATCAAGATACACTCGATAACTCATAGCACTTATACTCTATTGATGCCACAATACCATAGTGAGATTAAACTCTAATCCTTTATAAGCCGGGGAAAACACAGATCATCTAGAATTTTAACTCTTTTGCAAATCTCGCAATTCACTCGCGCAACAGTCAAGCCTGCTCTTTGAAGTGACCCACATTCAAATTTCAACACTTATATTTCACTGGTAAATGAGATCTTCTAACAAACATATTAGGATCACACAACCCCAGAATTCTTTGCAAGAGATAACCCACCTGCTTTGCCTTCAATTAACATTTTTGTATACCTTTCACCGTCATAAACCGTACGCAGTCACTTAGTCTTCTTGAGTCTGAACTCATACCGCAACATGAAATTTACTTCACTCCCAACCAGGAGACATGAAAAGATTCTTCACGCACCCATAACTCGGGGCTACACATCCAATCACAATGGAAATCAAACACTTAATAGTTCATCTATCCTCCAGCAGACCCTTCTCGTCGTTTCCAAATCATATGAATACACCTTGAAGTACTAACATACTTATCACATATTTATCTAGCCGTCACTCCCACTAATAGGGACGATACCGAACATATAAGTTCAAAACACTTACTCACACAATTAACACCTCGGTGCCCAAGCCATAGGCAAAGATCCGGCCTCAAGTCCTCCATACTGGCCCCACATCAAACTCACAGAGATAACATCTCGCTCCTCGATCAGGGGATCACAAGCCATCAAGGCACATCTGATACTGAGCGCTCATGCGCGCATGGGAACGCGTGGAAGGAATTTCAAGAGTTACTTTTCAAGCTGAATCAAGGATGCACGATAAGAATTCAAGAATGTGAAGTTTTCCTAAAGGTTCTGCAGCCTCTCGAGGATAAATACAGACGTCTCCGTACCGATCCATGACACTCTACTAAACCTGCTCATGACTCGTGAGACCTATGTAACCTAGACTCTAATACCAACTTGTCGTGACCCAGACCCTGATCCGGTCGTGATGGCGCCTCTCATGAAGACAAGGCCAACCAACCAACCCATTTCACCTTTTGAGAATAGTTAATATTAATAAACAATTTTAGCATAATTAAATAACCACAGTCTAAACAAAAGTTTTCTTTATTAAGTGCGAAATACAACCAAAACCAGGGTTTCACAAGTCACGAGCATCTATTAGAGTATAAATACAACTACAAGATCTGAATATACAAAAAAATAGGACTGATGAGCAAAAAGGGAGAGAAAACGGTGTTGCGAACGCTGGCAGCCACCTTGCTAAAATCTGATAACTCTGCCACCGATAGCCAAAACCCACTACCGGGTGTATAAATACCTACATCTGCACACAAGGTGCAGGGTGTAAAGTGAGTACTCCAACTCTGTGGGTAATAAAGGTAAATAAAGACTGAGTAGTAAGAAATCACGTAAGGCAAACCAACATGCTGTATAGAAGCAGTGTAAAACCTTTGAGAAAAACAATGAAGCTGTGAAATCTTTAGAAACATCTTAGCTCAGTTAAAAACCTCTTTCGAAAATGACTTTTTCAACAATTACGCAAATAAATGCAAAATATTTAGTGCCGATAAGCACAGAACATCCGCCCCTCGGGCAAAAATACCACAGTATAATAGGTAAAATGCCAAGTCAATATGAAAGATGAACACATAAAGGTTTGCCCCTCGGGCAATCTCTCAGAACAGCACCAGCCCCTCGGCTCACTCTCAGAACAGTATCAGCCCCTCGGGCTCACTCTCAGAACAATATCAGCCCCTCGGGCTCACTCTCAGATCACAATGGGTACCCGCGCTCACTGTGGGTATGCAGACTCCGGAGGGGCTTCTTACGGCCCAAGCGCTATATCAAGCCACCTCGTGGCAACATCACTTGGCACTCGGCCTCACATCACTCAAGCCACCTCGTGGCATAGAAAGTATCTCATATCACTCAGCATGTCCTCACATATGGCCCTCGACCTCACTTAGTCCAGAAATCATCACAAGCCCCATGGGCATCAGTAAAACAGTAGTGCTCAGCCCAAACAACATTTGAAAGATCATTTAAGTCTCAAATTCAAGTAAAAGTGGCTGAGTTTGTAAAGCAGTGTAAATCAATAGGACTGAGTTCAAGTAGTATATCAAAATAGTGAGGAAACAGTGATAAAAGTCCACGAAGGATTCAAATAGTTGGCACAAAGACCAAATATGGCAATAAGCCCAAGTCATGATGATAACAATTAAGTCTCAGTAAAATACGCGGTAAAAACATTAATCGGGATGGATCAAGTCACAATCCCCAATAGTAAATGACCCGCGCCCACCATTAAGCGTGTGTCTTACCTCAATATAGCACTACGTTGTGCAATCCGGGGTTTCAAACCCTCATGACATCACTTACAATCATTACTCACCTCGAACCGGCGAAATCTATAGCTCGCGATGCCTTTTCCCTTCAAATTAGTCTCCACGCGCGTCGAATCTATCCAAAATCAGAATGAATACATCACAATATGCTAAGGGAGCAAAGCCCAAGCGAAAATAATCGAAAAATATCAAAAATCCCGAAATTAGCAAAACCCGAGCCCCGGGCCCACTTCTCGAAACTCAAAAATTTTCACATTATTAGATTCCTCGTTTCTCTATGAGCTCATGCATATTAAAAACACAAGAATCGGAGTTCAAATGACCCCTCGAATCCTCAATTTAAACCCTCTTAAACTCAAGCCCTAAACCTCCATTTTTTTTCACCCTTAATTTCCATGATTTCTAGCTCTAATCCATGAAATGATAGCATAGGAACAAGTTTCAGGTCCAAAATCCTTACCTCAATGAAGTTCTCTTGAAATCCCTCTCACAAATCGCCCAAGAAGCTCCCAAGCCCAGGTAAAAAATGGTGAAATGACCCAAAATTTCGCGAAGGGCTCTTTTAATTCTTCTGCCCAGTTGTTCCGCATATGCGGCCTCCATTGCTGCTTTTACAGTACCGCATATGCGGTTGAACCATCGTTTTTGCGGTCCCTCACTTAAGATCCAAAATCGCATATGCGGTAGGACTTTCGCATCTGCGGCTTCATAGATGCGGCCATCCTGACCGCTTCTGCGGTGCCTGCTGGCCAGGCTCATTTTCGCTTATGCAACAACCCAACCTCATATGTGGCGCCGCACCTGCGGCCCCCAAAATGCAGGTGCAATAACACCAGATGCAGCAATATCAGCTGCTGCAACAAGGTTCCAACTTCTCCGTTAATAATCCAAATTCACCCCGAGGCCCCCGGGACCTCAACCAAAAGCACCAACCTGACCCAATACCTTATTCAAACTTGTTCCAATAATCAAAGCACCTCAAACAACATCAAATTACTCAAAACACATCGGATTAAAGCCTAATTTTTTAGAAATCTTCCGAAATACGTTTTTGATCAAAAACCCAACCAAAACATGTCCGAATGACCCGAAATTTTGCACACACATCCCAAATGATATAACGAGGCTACTACAACTCTTGTAATTCCATCCCGACTCTCGGATCAAAATCTCACCTACCAACCGGAAATCGCCAAAATACTAACTTCGCCAATTTAAGCCTAATTCTACACCGGACCTCCAAAACAAATTCCGATCACACTCCTAAGTCATAAATCACCTCCCGAAGCTAACCGAACCATCAGAACTCACATCCGAGCCCTCTAACATATAAGTCGACATACGGTTGACTTTTCCAACTTAAATCTTCTTAAAAGAGACTAAGTGTCTCATTTCTTACCAAATCCACCCCGAACGCAAAATAATCAACTCGGTCATATAAAACACGGATAACGAAGCATAAACAAGCAGAAATGGGAGAAATGGAGCGATAATCATGAGACGACCGGTTGGGTCATCACACTTTAATGCTCTTCCTCACCCAAACAACAATCACAAACAAAGGGGCAAAGGAGTAAACAAATAACAATAGAGGTCCCGCAGTGATTTCAGATAGCTAACGGGAAAGTTTTGGAACTTGGGTGATAGCAGATTTTCTACTGCTTCTGGCATTTTCGCACCTGTGGTTTGGGGACCGTAGATGCGGTATCGCTGATGCGTGATTTGGGTCGTAGAAGCGGAAAGGCTGAGGAATGCCTGGAACCACAGATGAGGAAGGGGGACCACACCTGCAGAGCCGCAGAAGCGACGAGAGGACCGCAGATGCAGTGATGGCCCTGTAAGTGAAATTCCGCAGATGCGGAAAAATGACCGCAGAAGCGGTACTGCAGAAGCGGCTATTGGACTGCAGATGCAGTTATGTCTGGGCAGTGAGTTTATTAAACATTTCATCCACGATTTTGAGTCATTTTTCCACCACAGCTGAGTATTTTGAGAGCTCTCTGAGGGAAATTGAAGAGGGATTCGAGTAGAAGTGATTGGAGGTAAGATTTATGAGCATAAAACGTGATTTTATTGTGAAATTAACCTAGAAATTCATGGAAATTTAGCTAAAAATGGAAGAACTAGGGCTTGAGATTTTGAAATTTTAAATTGGGATTTGAAGGGCCATTTAAGGTCGGATTTGAGAACTCTTGACGTGTATGGACTCGTGGAAGGATAAGGAACCCGTTGATGTAAACATTTCAGAGTTTCAAGAAGTGGGCCCGGGGCTCGGGTTTTGCTAATTTCAGGATTTTTGATATTTTTCGATTGTTTTAGCTTGGGTTATGTTACCTTAGCATATTGTGACGTATTCGTTCTGGTTTTGGTCAGATTCGACGTGCGAGGAGACCGATTTGAGAGGCAAAGGTGTAGCGAGCTTGAGTTTTTGCCGGTTGAAGGTAAGTAATGAATTTAAACGATGTCCTGAGGGTTTGAAACCCCGGATTTACACATCGTAGTGCTATATTGAGGTGAGACATGCGCTTGATGATGAGCGTGGGGTCGTTTACAATTGGGGATTGTGACTTGGTCTGTCCCGGGTGATGCTTTTACCGCATATTTGATTAAAGCTTATTTGTTATCATCATTAGTTGGACTGATTGCCATATTTGGGCTTCGTGCCAACTATTTGAACCCTCCGGCGAGTTTTATCACTATTTCCTTACTGTTTTAATTTACTACTGGAACTCAGTTGTACCGTTTTCCACTGTTCTACAACTCAGCCACTTTTACTCAGTTTTGAAACTAAAATGATATATTAATTGATGTTTTGGGATGAGAACTACTATTTTACAAATCTCGAGGGGCTTATATGATTTCTGGACTGAGTACGACCAATGGCCAGATGTGAGGATACTATAGGATCGGGTTGCGCGCCGCAGTAGTGTTATACTGATATTGATATGAGGCTGATGGCCTAGTTGATGCCACGAGATGGCTTGATATTGCGCTTGGGCCGTAAGGGGCCCCTCTCGGAGTTTGCACACCCCCAGTGAGCGCCATCGAAGAAATATATGGATCGGGCTGCACGCCGCAGCGGGTACTATAGGGTGCCGTTCTATGTGTTGATTTTCTTTATATGTCTGTCACTTAACTGTTTATTTGTTGTAGCATTACAACATTTCGTTTCCATTGGTTTATTGCTTTCATATTACTTGCTTAAACTGCTGCATTATAGATTACTCTGTGTGTTTCCGTGATTTCTTATTCTTAGTCATTATTTATGCTTATTACTCACTGGGTCGGAGTACTAACATTACTCCCTGCACCTTGCGTGCAGATCCAGGTGTTCCAGAGGCTAAGTGAGGATTTTTAATCGATCAGTTCATATCCGGGAGCATCGAGGTAGCTACACGGTGTCCACAACCCGAATCTCTCCCTTCTATCCTTTCGTTTTATCCGCATTTCCTAGACTGATTATGTATTAGGCTGTTAAACTTGTACTAGATCCTCGAGACTTGTGGCACCAGATCTGTATGGGATATGTAGTGGTATTATCATCTGAATTTCTTCATATTTAACTCGTTGTCTTAAACTCTTATTATGGTAATTTAGCAATTTAACTGTGTTAGCTGATAATGTTTTTTTAATAAAAAAATGGATTGAGGTTGTTAGTTGGTCAGTCTTGCCTAGCACTGTGTTGGGCGCCATCACGACCGGGGTTGGGGTCGTGACACTTTCACTTTTACTTCATTACTCACTATACCATTTGAGCCAATGCTCCAAAGGGTTCAATCATCTCATACTTTCACACTTTGTAATATAACTCGAGCCAATGCTCCTCGAAGTTCAAAGGTCATAATTTCTTTCACAAGCTTTTCACAACATAAAGAAATCATCACTAAGGCATGAAAGGCAAAACAAAATCAGGATATTCACAACATAACGAATCACGGTCATGCTAGACACCAACGTATAGATACTCGTCACCATGCCTATACGGCGTACTCAATAATTATCACATAGAAAATAGGACTCAACTCCTAATCTCTCAAGCTAAGATTAGACCAAACACTTTCCTCAAACTTCCACGGCTAATTCAATCCTCAATTACCGCTTTTCCTCTCGAATTCAGCTCCAAATCGATTGTATCTATACACAAATGACTTCATAACATCAATAAATGCTAAACAATTTGAATCCAATGCCTAATTATAGCTTCCCAAGTATTCTTCCCAAAATCCCAAAAATCGACCCTGGGCTCGCTTGGTCAAAACACTAGGTTCAAACCAAAATCCGATAACCCATTTTTCCATGAGCCCGAATATATAATTATTTCAAAAATTCGACCCCAAAACGAGGTCTAAATCACAATTAATTAAAAAGCCCTAACTCTACCCAATTCCCTAATTTCTACCTTTAATTACATGTTTTTGGCCTAGAAATTCAATAGATGTTGATGAAATTGGAAGTAAATAAGTTAAAGATTACTAACCTAAGAGTTTATGGTGAAAGGATGCTTCAAAAGTCGCCCAAGAACTTTGGAGAAGAAAGAGTTTGTGAAATTTTGGTGAAATCCCGTAATGGGTTCTGTTTTGGGACTTTAAAATAACTGGGCAAAATCCTTCTTCGCCTTCGCGATAAGCTCAATGCGTTCGCGATGAGTCAGGTCTGAAGACCTTCGCGTTCACGACACTGGGCTCGCGTTCACGATGCTTTAGCTCCTCGAGCCCTCGCGTTCGCGGGCCAGTGGCCACGTTCGTGTAGAAAAAACTGGTGGCCCCTCCCCCTGAACCCTACTCGTTCGCAAGTGGAAGGACGCGTTCGCGAAGGGTCTCCCCCATGAGCTTCGCGTTCGCGTCTCAACCTCCGCGTTCGCGAAGAAGAAACTGGGCACCTAGGATCTTTGCCTTACACGTTCGCGAGTGAGACCACGCGAACGCGAAGAACAAAATCCCTGGGCACAATAGCAGAAAATCTGCAACACTTCTAAAGCCAAAAACCATTCCGAAACACTCCCGAGCCCTTGGGGCTCCTAACCAAACACATACACTAAGTCAACAACATCATATGAACTTATCCGTGCGATCAAATCGCCTAAATAACCTCAAAATCAAAAAAATTTCCTCAAACATCCTCAAGTTTCCAATTTAGAAATTTAAGTCCTAAACACGTCAAACGACGTCCGATTTCAACCAAATTTTACAGGAAGAGCTTAAAACATATATAAGACTTGTACCGGGCGCTGTAACCAAAATACGGGCCTGATACCATCGCTTTCTAATAAGATTTCATTTCCAATTTCCTTAAACATTTTCAGAAAACAATTTTACTTAAAAATTCATTTCTCGGGCTTGGGACCTCAGAATTCGATTCCGGACCCTCGAGGACCGTCAAATCACGGGTCCTGGTCCGTTTGCCCAAAATGTTGACCAAAGTCAAACTTATTCATTTTAACATCAAAACTTAGCATTTTTCACAAAATTTCATATTTAAGCTTTCCGGCTATGCGCCCGGACTGTGCACGAAATCGAGGTGACTCTAAATGAGGTTTTCAGGGCCTTAGAAGCACAGAATGGATAAGAAAACAGCCACCTCTAAAACAACCGTTCGTCCTCGAACGGATAGAAGAAGGAAGTACCTGAGTCGGGGAATTAGATGAGGATAACGGCTCCGCATATCGGACTCGGACTCCCAGGTCGATGCCTCAGGAGGCTGACCTATCCACTGAACACGAACAGAAGGGAAACTCTTGAATCTTAACTGACGAACCTACCGCTCTAGAATAGCTACCGGCTCCTCCTCATAGGACAAGTCCTTGTCCAACTAGATAGTGCTGAAATCTAACACGTGGGATGGATCGCCGTGATACTTCCGAAGCATGGACATATGGAACATTAGATGCACGGCTTATAAGCCGACGACAATGCAAGTCTATAAGCCACCTCTCCCACTCGATCAAGAATCTCAAACAGACCAATGAACCTAGGGCTAAGCTTGACCTTCTTCCCAAATCTCATCACGCCCTTCATAGGCGACACTCGGAGCAATACTCGCTCAGCAACCATAAAAGCCACATCTCGAACCTTACAATCTGCATATCTCTTTTGCCTGGACTGAGCTGTACGAAGCCTATCCTGAATGATCCTGAACTTGTCCAAGGCCTCCTGAACCACATCCGTACCCAACAACCGAGCCTCTCCCGGCTCAAACCATCCAACCGGAGATTGACATTGCCTACCATATAAAGCCTCATAAGGAGCCATCTGGATACTCGACTGGTAGCTGTTGTTGTAGGCAAACTCTGCTAAAGGCAAGAGCTTATCCCACGAACCTCCAAAGTCAATAACATAAGCTCGGAGCATATCCTCCAATATCTGAATAGTCCGCTTGAACTGCCCGTCCGTCTGAGGATGAAATACTGTACTCAACTCAACCTGGGTGCCCAACTCTCGCTGAACTGCTCTCTAGAAACACGAAGTAAACTACGTACCTTGGTCCGAAATGATAGATGTCGGCACACCATGAAGGCGAACAATCTCCCGAATATAGATCTCAGCTGACCTATCGGATGAATAAGAGACTACCACAGGAATGAAATGCGCTGACTTGGTCAGCCTATCAACAATGACCCAAATTGCGTCGAACTTCTTCCGAGTCAGCGAAAGTCCAGTAACGAAGTCTATGGTGATCTGCTCCCACTTCCACTCGGGAAGCTCAATCCTCTGAAAAAATCCACCAGGCCTCTGATGCTCATACTTAACCTGCTGACAATTCAAACACCGAGCCACATGTGCAACAATATCCTTCTTCATTCTACGCCACCAATAATGCTGCCGCAAATCCTGATACATCTTCGCGGCGCCCGAATGGATAGAGTACCGGGAACTATGGGCCTCCTCTAAAATCAACTCCCGAAGCCCATCCACATTAGGCATACAAACTCGACCCTGCAGTCTCAAAACTCCATCAGCATCTAAGGTAACCTGCTTGGCACCTCCACACTGCACCGTGTCTCTAAGGACACACAAATGGGGATCATCAAACTACCGATCACATATACGCTCCAATAACAAAGAACGAGAGACCGTGCAAGCTAATACTCGACTAGGCTCAGAAATATCCAACTTCACAAATCGATTGGCCAAAGCCTGAACATCCAGAGCAAACGGCCTCTCACCGACTGGAATATAAGCAAGACTACCCATACTGGCTGACTTCCTACTCAAAGCATCGACCACCACATTGGCCTTTCCCGGGTGATATAAGATAGTGATATCATAATCCTTCAATAACTCCAACCACCTCCTCTGCCTCAAATTCAACTCCTTTTGCTTGAACAAATACTGAAGACTCTTGTGATCAGTGAACACCTCACATGCCATGCCATATAGATAATGCCTCCAAATATTTAATGCGTGAACAATGGTTGCCAACTCTAAATCATGCACCGGATAGTTCTTCTCATGAATCTTCAACTGCCGCGAAGCATATGCAATGACCTTGCCATCCTACATCAACACTGAACCAAGGCCAATGCAAGATGCATCACAATAAACGGTATAAGGCCCTGAACCTGTGGGCAAAACTAACACCGGTGCCGTAGTCAGAGCTGTCTTGAGCCTCTGAAAGCTCACCTCACACTCGTCCGACCATCTGAACTGGGCACCCTTCTAGGTCAACCTGGTCATCGAAGTTGCAATAGATGAGAACCCCATCCACGAACCGACGATAATAGCCTGCCAATCCTAAGAAACTCCAAATCTCTATAGTTGATGCTGGTCTAGGCCAGTTCTTGACTACCTCAATCTTCTTCGGGTCAACCTGAATACCCTCTGCTGATACGACATGACCCAAGAATGCAACTGAACTCAACCAGAACTCACACTTCGAGAACTTCGCATATAGCTGACTATCCTTCAGAGTTTGAAGAACCACTCTGAGATACTGCTCGTGCTCTTCTTGGCTGCGGGAATATATCAGAATATCATCAATGAAGACTATCACGAATGAGTCCAAATAAGGCCTGAACATTCGGTTCATCAAATCCATAAAAGCTGCTGGGGCATTTGTCAACCAGAATGACATAACGAAGAACTCATAATGCCCATACCGAGTACAGAATGCTGTCTTAGGGACATCGGATGCCCTAATCCTCAATTGATGGTAGCCAGATCTCAAGTCAATCTTTGAAAATACCTTGGCACCCTGAAGCTGACCGAATAAATCATCAATCCTCGGCAGTGGATACTTATTCTTGATTGTAACCTTGTTCAACTGCTGGTAATCAATGCACATTCTCATCGAACCATCCTTTTTTTGAACGAACAACACCAGTGCACCCCAAGGCGAAACAGTGGGTTTAATGAAAACCTTTTCAAACAAGTCCTGAAACTGCTCCTTCAACTCTTTCAACTCAGGCGGGGCCATATGGTATGGCGGGGTAAAAATGGGTTGGGTGCCCGGGGCCAAATCAATGCAAAAGTCACCGAATATCTACTTCAACTAACTAGTATGGTGGAGGCCTAGGTACAAGCATAACATATAAGAAAGGAACACATGTTTTTTACAAGTTAACATATAGAGGCATGAATGACTAGCATGGTAGAAGGCTTGTACTAAAGTGTAACAGAATAGATACGACATGAGTATAATTATAACAACAGGAAATAAGCATGGTATTTCCAAGTTAAGCAAGTAGAAGGTATGAACAACACAACATCAATTAAGATAGATATCAATGACAGAACAATATCAACAAGTCACATCAGATCTATAATTACGACAATAACAGCTCAAGGTAAAGACATGAATGTATATACGAGAAACATATATCACAACATAATGCATGTCCCTCATGCTCGCCTCCACGGAAATGCCCATCGTGCCATGATCTCATGATAATATAAAAGCATAATAATATGAATGAAATGGCGCGGCATCACCTTCGTGCTTGTACTCTCAATGATATGGCACAACATCGCCCTTCGTGCTTTACACTCACATAACATGTCACGACATCACCCTTTGTGATTTTACTCTCAATAATATGGAACAACATCACCCTTCGTACTTTTACTCTATAATAATATGGCACGACATCATCCTTCATGCTTTACACTCTCCCTCACATGATACTGTATATACAATGACACGACATCACCCTTTGTGCTTTACACCCTTCCTTACCAAGCATATGTATATCAATGACAAACAAGGCAGGAAGCATAAATAACGTCAAGGAGAGTGCTTAAATGAATATTCCAAATGAAACCCCAATCACGACTTTCAAGCCAACAATAGTTCAATAAACCTTTAAAGGGTTGTTTGGTTGGAATATGGCTTAAGCCGGTATAAGTTATATTGGGATAAGTTATGCTGGAATTAGTTATGCTGGGATTGTTGGTTATTCATTATTTGGTATGTTGTATTAAGAATGACAATTATATAATTTCTAAGAAGAAGGTATAAGTTATATCGGTGCTAATTACCCCACCCTCTATAAGGTGTAAGTTATTTCGGTGTTAAAATTAACACCAGGATAACTTATACCTTGTTTGCTAACAAAACAGAGTATTAAGGTGGTATTAAATTTTTATACCACCCCTATAACTTCTTATACCTCATACCAAACGACCCCTAAGGTTTTTATTATCCAAGTATTTCTACACATTTCAAGAATGATCTACAACACGGTCATAGATCTAGTATCTCAAGAATATCGGCCGTAGTAATGTATTAATGATTAAGCATAGTGATGTCCGAATTTGATACATCAATGTTTCTTAGATTTCTGTCCAATTTTAATCAAGTTATAAATAACTACATTTTAGTTCCTAACATTCAATTCCATATTTTAGTGATTTTGGAGTCAAGTAAGACATGAAGCAAGAAGGTCACTTAGTTCTACAAGACACAATTATAACATAATCTACCCCGAGCATGATTAACCCTAGCACATGCATATATGCTCGTCACCTCATATATGTATCACCTCGCATGTAGCAAAAAATTTCAAATAGTAGGAAAATTTTTCTCAACAAAGTTAGGCAAGACACTAACCTAAATTCGGCAAACTCAATACTCAATTTAGCTTTTTCCTTTACAAATTCACCTCTGCTCGGCTCAATCCAATGATTTGGTATGAAAATCTCTTCACATAATCGCCTCTCATCGAAGCTAGGATTCAAAATATAACAAAATAAAATTATGTCTCAGAATTCACAGCTATATGCAGGCTGCAGATGTCGCATTTGCTACATGGGGTTCGCAAATGCGTACAACTGATCGCAAAAGATAAGATTTGAAAGTCTTTGGTGCCTTCGCAAATGCAACCAAAATGGTCGCAAATGCGAACGCTGGTCCTTCACAAAAGAGACCAATTGGTCACAAAAGCGAACTAACTCAGCCTAGGCCTTTATCGCAAATGCGATACTGAGTCTGCAAATACGAACTCAACAGGCTTCGAAAAAGTGACAAGTTGTTCACAAATGCGAGTCCCTTCCTAGCAGACCAGCTTCACAAATGCGAGGCTGCTTCACAATTGCGATAGTCGCATTTGCGACAAAAACATTGCAAATGCAATGACACCAGTACCAACACTCAAAATCATGAAAAATCATTCCAAAAAAAATCTGAAACTCACCCGAGCCCCCGAGGCTCGAAACCAAGCATGCACCCCGGGTCCAAAAATACATCAAGAACTCGATCGCATGATCAAATCATCAAAGTAATCTCCAAAAGCACGAATCAGATGCCAAAACACATGAAGATCAAAGTAAACTTCAAGAACTTTTAAAATTGCAACTAAGCGTCCGAACCATATCAAATCAACTCCAAATGGCGCCAAATTTTGTAGACAAGTTCTATATGACAAAACGAATATACTCAAGGCCTTAATCATGCATAACAACCTCAAAACGACGAATCGTACCTCAAGTTAAAATCAATGAACTTTGAAACTTCAACTTCTACAACCAATGTCGAAACCTAACAAATCACGTCCAATTGACCTCCAATTTTGCACACAAGTCACATTTGATATTACAGACCTACTCCAACTTCTAGAATCATAATCTAGCCTCAAAATCAAAAAGTCCCTTCCCGATCAAACTTTCTAAAAATCCAACTTTCGCCATTTCAAAACTAATTCGACTGCGAACCTCCAAATTACAATCTGGATGCGCTCCTAAGTCCAAAGTCACCTAATAGAGCTAACATAATCGACGAAACTCTATTCTGAGGTCCAATACTAAAAAGTCAAACTTGGTTAACTCTTCCAACTTAGAGCTTAAATCTTAAAGTTCCTTCTTCCAATCGATTCTAGATAACTTGAAAACCAACACCGACGATTTATGCAAGTCATAATACATCATGAGGAGATACTCGAGACCTCAATCTACCAATCAAAGTGCAGATACTCAAAATCACCAGTCGGGTCATTACATCCTTCGCCACTTAAACATACATTCATCCTCAAACATGTCAGAGGTCGTTCCAAAGCTATCAAATCACGGTGTAACCTTACTATGCACATACCCGGGAGTGATCCCACGTCACCCTGCTTAAACCTTAGAACCCAATTCCTAACATCCAATATTCATTACATGACCCGAATCTCTCATTGTCATCAAGTAGCGGAGTGCTGCATGGTCAGTATGAACTATCACCTTGGCACCCATGAGATAAGACCTAAACTTCTCCATTGCAAACACAATTGCTAGCAACTATTTTTCCGTCACCATGTAATTAACCTGGGCATCATTCATTATTTTGCTGGCATAATACACCAGGTGAAATATCTTGTTTACTCTTTGACCCAAGACCGCTCCTACCACAACATCAGTTGCATCACACATGAGCTCAAAAGATAAGCTCCAATTGGGTGCGGTAATAATGGGAGTGGTTGTCAATTTGTGCTTGAGAAGTTCAAAAGCTTTCATGCTTTCCTTATTAAACACGAACTTGGCATCCTTTTCCAATAATTCACACAAAGGGTTCACTACATTAGAAAAGTCTTTGATGAAACTTCGGTAGAACCCCGCATGCCCAAGAAAACTCCTAACCCCTTTACTGAAGTAGGAGGAGGAAGCTTTGAAATCATTTCAATTTTTGCCTTGTCCTCCTCTATTCTGTTCTTTGAAATCTTATGGCTGAGGACAATGCCCTCCTCGACCATAAAGTGGCATATTTCCCAGTTAATTACAAGATTTGTCTCATCACACCGGGCTAGTACTTTGTCAAGATTCTTCAAACACTCATCAGAGGAGTCACCCACAATACTGAAAGGTAGCCGGTGCATTACACAAACCAAATGGCATCCTAGAAAATGCAAAAGTGCCATATGGACATGTGAAGTTGGTTTTATCCTGGTCCTCCGGAGCAATCAAGATCTAGTTGTAACCTGAGTACCCATCCAAGAAATAATAGAAGGCACACCCATCAAGTCTATCTAGCATCTAGTCAAGAAAGGGTAATGTAAAATGATCTTTGTGGGTCACTTTATTCAGCTTGCTATAGTCCATGCACACCCTCCATCCGGTAACAGTCCTGGTGGGCATTAACTCATTTTGCTCATTGGTGACCACAGTCATACCACCCTTCTTTGGCACACAATGAATCGGAGAAGTCCAAAAACTATCTGAGATGGGGTATACAACCCCTGCATCTAACCACTTGATCTCCTCATTTTTGACTACCTCTTGCATAGCCTCGTTTAACCTCCATTGATGTTCCACAGAGGGTTTGGCATCATCTTCAAGTATAATCTTGTGTATGCAAAAGGCGAGGCTTATTCCCCGAATATCAGCTAGAGTCTATCCAATTGTATTCTTCTGTCTTTGGAGCACCTCTAGTGTTGCATCTACCTGCATGTTAGTAAGACAAGATGAAAGAATAACCGGTAAAGTTGAACTAAGGCCTAATAATTCATACCTGAGGTGCGAGGGCAAAGGCTTCAACTCCAAAACGGGAGGTTCCTCAATTGAGGGCTTTGTTGGCGGGGTCTTTCTGTTCTCAAAATCCAAAGAAAACTTACGGGGCTCATATGAATAAGAACCCATTCCGTGTAAAGCATTGACACACTCCACCCTACCTTTATCCTCATTCACATCAAGGTTCAACAATAGTGCTTCTAAAGGATCCTCCACATTGACCATGGCACTAGTATCATCAACTATTACCTCCATGACAAGATCCACAAAAGAGCAAACTTCAGTACTATTCGACTGCCTCATGGATTTGCACACATGAAAGACAACTTTTTCCTCACCTACCTGGAAGGTGAGCTCCCCTGCTTCCACGTCAACCAATGCCTTCCCTATTTCTAGGAAAGGTCTTCCCAATATTATCAGCACCTCATAGTCGACTTCGCAGTCCAGAATCACAAAGTCAGCAGCCTCTTCATTGTTCTATCCGCCATTTGTAACCTCATTGAAGTAGATCTCAGTTGACCAATACCCAAAGTTCTGAACACGGAGTAAGGCATCAAATTGATACTTGCTCCCAAATCACACAATACCTTTGCAAAATCTGCACTCCCAATGGTATATGGAATGGTGAAAGTGCCAACATCTTCAAGCCTTGGAGCCATCGAGTGCACAATTGCACTTACTTGATGAATCATTTTGATGGTCTCACAATCCATAGATCTCTTTTTTTCACCAAGTCTTTCATAAACTTGGCGTAACCCGGCATTTTCTCAAGAGCTTCTACAAAAGGAACATTGATCGACAAGTTTTTCATCATCTTAATAAACTTCTTAAATTGGTTTTCATTCTTTTGCTTCGCAAGTCTTTGAGGGTATGGTGGAGGAGGCCTTGGCAAGGGAGCCTTAGCCTTGGGCACTACCGTTTCCGGCATGTCTATTACGTGTTCCCTAGACGGGTTCACGCCATCTTGAATCTCCACCTCATTATAAAGAATATCAATTCTCACTTCCGCATTCAAATTCTCTTCACTCACTTGCTCATCAACTATAGGAACATCATCTTCATGCACTTCGACCTCATCACTCACAATTTCCTTATACTTGGAGGTATTCTTATCACCACCTCGACCGCTTCTAGTGATCACCGACATTGCATGCCTGGAATTATTCCCACCTTTTGAGTTTACTACCGTGTCACTAGGTAGAGCCCCCCTAGGGTGAGTGTTCAAAGATTGCAAAATCTGGCCAAGTTGAACCTCCAAGTTTCGGATTGAAGTATTATGGGATGCCAACTGGGTATCAGAGTCGGCATTATTTTTCATCATTTGTTCAAACATCATCTCGATCCTTACCATCCATTGTTTGAAGAGCTAGGACCTTGGAACGGAAATGGAGGCGGATTATTTGGTTGTTAATACATCGGAGGTCGTTGAAAGCCTTATCCTCGATTCCCTTGATTGCTATTATTCCAACCCCCTTGGTTGTTATTTCTTCCCCAGTTGTTATAGTTTCCACTCCAGTTGCCCTGGCAGTTCTGGTTGCCCCAATTCTGATTGTTGTTCCCCTAGTTGCTATTTCCTTGTTGGTTTTGATTCCGCCAGTTTCCTTGGGATCTCCACTATTGTTGTTGGTTAGGAGCATTGCCTCTTTGTCCTTGGTAATTGTTCACGTACTGAACTTCTTCACTTTGCTCATCATACCCATCATCTTGGTCGAAACCACCGTTACCTTGATCATATTGATTCAGAGTACCTTGACCTTATTGACCTCTTTGTCGCCTTTTGTTGACCAACATGTTGACACCTTCCATAACATTTACTTGTCCCGGTGCTTGAACTTGTTGCATTTGAGCTTTTGCCAACTGGTTCATTATTGTAGTTAACTCTGCGATTTCCTAGCCATGGTCGTGGAGCTCTTTGTGCAGGTGAATGATAGTAGGATCACCCTGTGGCACATTAGCTCGATTTTGCCAAGCTGAGGAAGTATCTGCCATCTCATCCAAGATCTCACAGGCCTCATCATAAGGTGTGTTAATAAAATTTCCCCTGTTAGCTGGTTCACTACACACTGATTGGTCGTGTTAATGCCCTGGTAGAATGTCTGTTGGATCATTGCTTCGATCATGTCATTGTTCGGACATTCTTTCACCATGGTCCGATATCTCCCCCAGATCTCACGAAGTGGTCCATTAAGTTCCTGTTTGAAGGCCAAAATCTCATCTCTCAATGTCTTCATATGCCCTGGCGAGAAAAACTTAGCTATAAACTTGTCCGCCAATTCATCCCACGTAGTGATGGAATGGTTGGGAAGTCTTTCGAGCCAGTGCAAAGCTTTCCCTCTAAGTGCAAAAAGGAAACAATCTCAAACTCAATGCATCCTCCGATACATTTATTTGTTTGCTTCCCCAGCAGGTATCCACAAAGCCTTTAGAATGTTTATATGCATTTTGATGGGGAGCGCCTGTGAAGTACCCTCGCTACTCCAATAAAGTCAACATCACATTTGTAATTTGGAAATTGCCTGCCCGGATCCAGGGTAGGACAATTGCACTTGTGTATCCTTCATTGGGAAGCACCCGAGAAGCGACTTTTGGAGGAGGTAGGGGAGGGTCTGGAATATTTTCATTGGCCTGGCGGCCTCTTCTTTATCCTTAAGGTACTAGAGGCACCTCATCTTCGCAATTATCATCTATCTCCTCCCCTTGGAGAATGTTTCCAATAGCATCATTGTTAGCCATGTTGTACCTAAATCAATTGACTCACACAAATTAGTAAAACAGAAGGAAAGAAAAACAAGACACAAAACCAGTCAGATAGATAGTCAAAACCACTTAGCACCTCAAAAACGGCGCCAAAGAGTGGTCATCTCCAACCCTATACCACTATAGAATGGCAAGAGTGGTCAATGCAGCTTTTACCTGAAAGGTCGCGATCGAATCCACAAAGAGCTAATATTGATTTGGAATTGAGTTTCTATGTAATCTAGCTATGTACGATGTTCTTAATTGCACTTCCAATCTGTTACGCCCCACAATATTACGTCAATATTACGTCCTGCATTATTATATTATGATGATGTTATGTCCTGAAGTATTATATTACAATGATGTTATGTCCTGCAGTATTATATTACGATGATGTTACGCCTTGCAGTATTACATTATGATAATGTTACGCTTCGTAGTATTAAATTATGACGATGTTGCACCCTGTAGTATTGTACGTTGAATTTGTCGTAAGGTAATTGACATCAGTCCAAGGAAAAGATTATTTGGAGATTATAAGGATTATGATATTTCACAAGTGATGAGTAAATTTGTGAAGATGAGAGGGGAAGCACGTCAAAGAAAATGAATTTTGTCAAAGTTTGATATTTTGAGATAAAATACGGCCCGAGCTAAAATATCCGGTATTTATGGACTAGTACCATAAAAGGTACCCCATGTCCATGATAGTAAGGTTGTACAAGGTATGTTAAAAACGAGTAGTATTTTAAGTAATATGATAATTCTTAATTATGCGGGTAATTGATTAATGATCGGGTAACAGGATATTACCTAATTAGTTGGGGATATATATTGGATAAACATTAAATAGTATGATGTGGCAGCCCCATATTCAAAATAAATGACTCATAATATTGTCTTGAAAGGTGTCACACCTTAAAGTGACATTAAGCTTGCAATATGGCCCACCTAAGGTTAAGAATAACATTTCAAAAATTAAAGATCATTTCCTACATCTCTTAAAGAAAGAGTTCAACAAGCTTTCATTACTTTTAAATTCCAAAAATCATTCCCTACATATCATAGAAAAAGTTCAGCAAGCTCTCCTTACAAAAACACCAACGTTAAATCATTTCTCCAGAATGCATCTGCATATTATATATCATATAAGCAACGCCCAAGACCTTCAACAATTCAAATTAACGTGAGTTTTTGCAATATTAAGGGAGTACGGTGTAATATTTCTCAAGAGACTCGACTCAGGTATGTTAAGGCTATCCCTTCTTTCTTTTGTCATGATCTATACGACACAAATGAAATGAGAAAATGCACAACTTCCATAAATGACTCTATTCATAGAAGAATTAGAGGTGCCTATATTATTGAATTTTTATGTGTCTTCTTATTTTATCATATGTTCATGGGTCTCAGAAAAATACGTAAGTTGAAAAAAAGTTTACTTCATGATATTACTCAAAGGCATAATGGTCTTATGGCATTTCAAAAGATTTTATTGGCATACCTTTCATGCATTGCATTCAATTATACATGTACATTGACACATGACCAGATGAAGTTATAATTGCGTATATATATATATATATATATATATATATATATATATATATATATATATGTATGTATATGAGATATGAGAAAAGGTTACGGCATTATATACGCACCACCACCTGATCAGCTCGTATACATTGATGATTTTGCCCACAGTGGCTGAGATGATATGAAGGGATGCCCTCAGAGGCTTGATGATATGATGAACACATGTACTTATGCATGACATGATATTCACAAGCATATGCATGCCACTATAAGTATTTCAGGATTTACAAAGTTATCCAGACTTACAGGTTGAGTCATGTACTCTATTTCTTTCATGTCTCTTATGTACTTATTTATGTGCCTTATATACTCGGTACATTATTTGTACTGACGTACCTTTTGCTTGGGGACACTACATTTCATGCCCGCAGGTTGCGATAGATAGGTCGAGAGCCCTCCAAGGAGGCTATCAACTCAGCGGAAGATGTTGGTGCGCTCTATTTGCTTCAGAGTCACTTGTTTGGTTAGTTTGATTTAGACGTGTATTGTTTGGTATGGCGGGACTATGTGCTGACCTTTATGAAAATTATGTATTCTTAGAGGCTTGTAGATAGATGTCATGTACGTAAAAGATTGTATGGCCTTGTCGGCCTATGTTCAGTGTGCGAGTAGCTATTTTGCTCTTCTGTGCCCGCATGTCTTGTGTATTAGTTGGTATCACATGTTGCACCCTACTTATCTCACGGCAGCCTTCCAGCTCAATTATCTATGATAGTATGACTCGAAAAGATACGTTATGTTGGTACTCGGTTAAGTAAGGTACCGGGTGCCCGTCGCGGCCCATTGGTTTGGGTTATGACAAAAGTGGTATCAGAGCAGTTCTGTCCAAGGGAGTCTACAAGCCATGTCTAGTAGAGTTTTGTTTATGGGTGTGTCATGCACCACACTTATAAGCAAGAGGCTACAGGGCATTTTGGACTTTCACTCTTTCTTCTTACTCTAGATCGTGTGATAGAGCTCAGTTGTAAGAATTCAAACTCCTAAATTAATATTTTATTCATAAAACGATGATACCTAAATCCAGAAAGACGGTTGATAAGAGATATAGCTGTGGAAGAGTTGAGTCATAGGAACTCGATTTTGTATCATTCTTATAATAGATAAATGTGAAGTTTTCAGCAGAACATGGGTATACTAAGACGTGTAAGCCTTTTAATAAGGAGCCTTAAGGTAGGAATATCTATCCACCCCTATGGTGAAAGGAAATGAAGAGATTCAGAAAATAGATACAAGTTTCAACAAGTTTAAAAAAAAAGCAAAAATAAAAAAGCAAGACGAAGAAGGGTACTAGGTACCTAGTTAATGAAGATTATCGCTATTTTCAACTCAGGTAGAGAGATAAGAGCATTTTGAGTTACCTTCAATAGTAATAGAGGTATATACAATTATTGATCACACATATTTCAATTGTGCCCTATGGGGGCTTACATGTGTATTTTAAGAGGAGGACGGGATATCAGGATCTGGTTGGGGTTAGAGTAACCCAAAATGAAGGATGGATTATTTGCGTCAGTTGACATTTCTGAAGGGTATTGCAAATGTGCTAATAGATCTCTTTATGAGACACCTAAATGGTGCAATTTAAAATAGTACAACTAGATATGAGTACTACAAAGATAGGCACTGGAAGCCTTGAAAGGGTAAATATTACCTTAGTATGGCTCCTATCCCTAGTAGAGCGAGAATTTTTGGAAATCCAAAGAGCCAATGGATGAAGCAAGGGAAGCTAAAAGCAATATAATGTTTTGTTGAACTTTTCAAAAGAAAGTGATATGCAAAAATATTAGCAGGGAAATAAGAAGAGAGATATGGAAGTATTATGAATAAGGTGTGATACATGGATGACAACGGTAGAGTGTTACAAAATCTATAGTCAAATGAAGAAAGAGACAAAAGGTGATGGGTCTTAAGACAACAAAAGAGTGTAGACCATACAGTCACATCCTTATTTTGAGAAATAAGTTTGCAACTCTAACGTGATTAACAGAAGGAAAAGTTAGGCCCCAGAGTAATAGAAATCAGTATGGACTGGTGTACAAGATCAACTAAACATGAATTAGGGACTGAGTAATTGGATAATAGGCGACATCATGAGAGTTTCAGATTTCGTTCTGACAATAATAGAATGGACAACAGAAAAAAAATTCATGAGAAATTCAAAGAATGGCCATTCAGGAAGACGCTTCCCTAAGGCAATGTAAGCAAAGTTCAACTTAAGGGACTATATGTGGCAGTTATACTACGTGTCACCCTCGTGAGTAAGGAATTTCCTTATCCTTGGAACAAAATGATTTCTACAAGGCGAGTAAGGGTCATCGATAGTGTGAGAAGATGCCAATGATAAAGAGGTAAAACATCTATAGGTAGCTTGTTATAGTGCTAAATATTAATACATCCCTAAAAGGGGGGACGTGGAGTGATGTGACATTAAGTCATAATTAAGTGGATCTAGTAACTATGGAATGATAAAGAAAGAATGCGATAAAAACGAGAAAGGGATGAGATTGTACTTATTCAAAGCCTACAGATATGCTATGATACCAGAAAATTATGTAAATACGACATCAGGAGAGAAGGTAAGGGTTCCTGCCCGAGATGTTATTGATTAATAAGGAGACAGTGTGAGAGGTAAGTTAAGACAAAGGAAATAACCCAAGAAAGATTATGCGGAATATTGATATGGTAATGGGTCAACAAGTAGTTACTAGTTGATTTAGGAAGATTCTAGCTATGGCTAGACAAGAGGGTACAAACAAATCAATAGATCGTGCACAATAAATATAGGAAACCCCAATATGGGGAAATTCAGCTTCTTAGTTATGACACCTTGATCTTTGAGCAATATTCGGATAGGAGTTGGGTTAGATAAAGATACTATATGAGTGTTACGGAAATAAAAGATAGTACCAATGGGGAAAACAATTAAAATATCAGTAATAAGCTAACAAAAACTATTTGAGGAACTAAGGTAAGGAAGGACATCAAATGGGTCTGTAATAAGCTCACAGCATTACAAGAGTCAAGGGTCCCCCCCTAAATACCACAATGAAAGACTAGTTGAGGAACTAAGGAAGAAGGCTTCACCCAAAGCACAGTGGCCTAAAGAGGAAAGGGTTGTGTAGCAGCAGTTTAATTACAAAATTGTATGCACTCCAAAAGAAAGTTGCACCTACCATGGCTAATAACCGGGGAGTAAAACCAAAAGTAATATTCAAGACCATATGAGTTGCACAAAATCTTCGGCATGCGTAAGAACTCAAATAAGCTAAGTATGCACGTAAAAAGCGGGCAAAAAGACCAGGAAAAATAGTTGCTTACATTTGAAGAAAGCTGAAATAGAATGAAAGGAATTATTCGATTAATGATCATCTGTAGAAGACTCCGGTATAAGCTAAAAAAGAAATTGGGTCCAGGTCATAGACAGAGGATTGAATCATTAGAAGATTATATCATGGTCTTCCATAGCGTCCACAAAAGGCTAAAGTAATAACAAAATGTCATGAGCCACAGATCGGAATATAGTTTGAGCCTACATAAAGGCTAATAAGAAGAAAGAGCAAACAAAAGAATTACATCAACTAATTAAATTAGGAGCTTGCTTATTGGACCCAGAAAGTGACAAACATCATGATTGAGAACATTGTAAAATCACTCATAATATCATGGTACAAGAGAAATAGTACAGTAGCCATATTCCTTAACGACTCTACGATAAAGACAGTTAGAAGAATACCAGTATGGAGCTACCACCAGATTGTGTATGCACCAGAGGTGCAAGTATTATAAGAGAACATCAAGTTGTGGATGTGATTATACCTATGTGGAAGGGAGGTCATGAAATAGATAAAAGATGTGATGTGAGACTTTAAGATAAATAAGGTAAAATTGGACAACGTAGGAGATACTCAAATACAGAAGGTTGTGAATAGTCTTTACTTCAGATAGAAGGCTAGAAGTGCGGGGATTCAATATCTAGGAATAATAGCGGCATCGCTAGTAGCATATCCTCCATCCTATGGTCTAGGTATCGAGAAGCCTGATTAAGAGAGTAAAGAAGAGTTAGAGATGATTTGATATCTCTCTTGATATTCCAGAAGGACATAAGGAAATCTTGTAACGACCCAGCCGGTCATTTTAAAAATTAACGCCCTGATTCCCTATTAACTGCTTTCTCTGTGTTTATTCTATTGTGAGTTGTCGGGAGGATTCGTTTGGAGTTTTAGAGTGTTTTGGGACACTTAGTCCCTCAATGAGAGCCTAAGCTTTAGAATTTGGACCGTGGTTGGAACAGTGTAAAAACGGCCTTAGAATGGAATTCCGTCGGTTCTGTTAGCTCCGTTGGGTGATTTCAGGCTTTGGGGTGTGTTCAGATTGTGTTTTGGAGGTCCGTAGCTTATTTAGGCTTGAAATGCCGAAAGTTTAATTTTGAAGTTTCCTGTTTGATGGTGAGATTTTGATATAGGAGTCAGAATGGAATTCCGGAAGGTTGGGTAGGTCTGTGGTGTCATTTGGGACATGTGCACAAAATTTTAGGTCATTCAGACGAAGTTTGATAGACTTTTTGATCGAAAGCGGAATTTTGAAGTTTTGGGACCCTTAGGCTTGAATCCGAGGATGTTTTGATGATTCGATGTTGTTTTAAGTGTTTTGAAGATTGGTAATATTTTGAATAGTGGTATATGACTTGTTTGTACTTTTAGTTGAGGTCCCGGGGGCTTCGGGATGATTCCAGATGGTTGACGGGAAGTTGGGAATTAGAGTGTGCAGCTAACGCTGCTGAATTACTATCATAACCGCACCTGCAGATTGGGGACCATAGGTGTGGAACCGCAGAAGCGTGTGGTCAGCCGCAGATACGGCCAGATGAGGGAAAGTCAGAAGTCGCAGGTGCAGGTGGTTTATCGCACCTGCAGGACCGCAGGAGTGGGTATATGGGCGTAGGTGCAGTCCTAGTGCATTAACCTATTTGGTTAGACCGCAAAAGCGACACCGCAGAAACGTAAAGAGGGCCGCAGGCGCGAAATCCCTGGGCCAGAACCTATATAAGGTTTCCTTCGCGATTTTCAGCTTTATTTCACCATTTTCAAGTCGGATTGGGAGCTTTTTGGGAGATTTTGGAGAGGGAATTCGAGAGAACTTCATGGAGGTAAGATTTTTGGAACCAAAACTCATTTCTATGGTGATATTCTTCTGATTAGACAAGAAATTTATGGAATTAGTGGTTAAAAAATGGGGGTTTAGGGTTTGAAATTGGAGACTTTGATTTAGGGATTTGAGGGGTTGTTTGTGGTCGGATTTTGATGTATTTTGTATGTATGAACTCGAGAGAGTGTAAGGATTCTAGTTTTATATAACTTTAAGTAACTAATTTAAACAATTAATTCGAAGGTAACACGCGAAATTAAGAATATCGCCAAAAAAGTCCCCCAGGCCCACGTCTCTGAAACAGATAAAATTTATTTACATTATGCAATTACTTTGAATAGATTTGAGCCATTTGGAGTCGGGTACTCATGGCAAGAACGTGAATTCGAGTTGATTGAGCTAGTTCGAGGTTTGTGGCTTGCCTAAACTTATGTGGGGGAACTCCCATTAGGATTTGGTATCATTGTTATATGAGTGCCGTGTACGTGAGGTGACGAGTGCATACACGTGCTAATTGTTGAAATCCCATTTTCATTAAGCTAATACCTATGTTTCTTGTAATTTAGGAAATACTTGTACTTGAAGCCTTTTGTTTATATTAGGAAAAGCATGCTTATGTGACTTAATTGTCTTACCTGCCTTAATTGCCTACTTGTACTCTTTGCAACATGTTAGATTAGAAATTTCCCGTTTAATTCTTGAGCAGAACTGTATATTCTTCTGAGATCGTTGTGTGTTTACTTTGGAACTACGGGACGATATCCAGGAGATTCCCCTACTTGTTTACTTTGGGACTACGGATCGTTATTCCGGTAGATCTCACTGCACATTTATGATTGGGACTACGTGACAACACCTGGTAGATTCTCCGTACTGGATCTTTACTTTGGGACTACAGATTAGTATTCCGGGAGTTTCCCTTTCACATTTATGATTTGGATTACTGGACGATATCCCAGGAGATCCTCTATACATTTACGTTTGGGACTACGGGACGATACCCCGGGAGATCCCCTATTTCTATTCCTGTGTACTGAGTTAGATTCTTTTTGTGATTTTATTCGTTATAGACTGTTAGCACTTTAATCATATTGTCGTATTCTATACTGCTTCACCTTATTTTTCATCTATAATCAGTAGGGCCCTGACCTTCCTCATCGCTACTCGACCGAGGTTAGGCTTGGAACTTACTGAGTACTATGGTGTACTCATGCCCTTTCTTGCACATGTTTTTTGTGTGCAGATCCAGGTTCTTCGGCTCAGCCATACCATTAGTGAGGCGAGACGATCTTCAGAGACTTCGAGGTATATCTGTTGCGTCCGCAGATCGAGGATTCCCTCTCTATTATCCCCTCTAGTTGTAGCTCTCCTGTATTTACTTTTGTTTAGACATTCTGGAGTTAGAACACTTGTAGTTATTCAATAGCTTGTGATTTCATGAGATTCCGGGTTTTGAGAGTTGATTCAGTTTGACAGTTTATATTTGTATATGTCGAGCGACATCTTAAACATTTTATTTATGTTTTATCAATAGTTTTTGGCTATTTTTATATTTTGTTTCATTTTTTCGCAAATTGTTAGGCTTACCTAGTTGTAGAGACTAGGTGCCGTCACGACAGTTTACGGAAGGCGAACTCGAGTCATGAAAAGTTGGTATCAAAGCTCTAGATTCATGAGAGTCATGAATCACAAGCCGGTTTATTAGAGTCTCACAGATCGGTATGCAGATATCTGTACTTATCTACGAGAGGCTATGTAACTGTTAGGAAAATTCCACTTCATTTGATTTCCTTGTCGTGCGAGATTTTTGGTATCACAATTCTAAACTTCTATCTTCTATTCTCTCAAAGATGGTGAAGACACGCGCTACCCGAGATGACTAGGCATCCGTGCCCCTACTAGAGCCATTAAAGGTCGGGCTGGGGTAGAGGTCGAGGACGCTCCCCTGGTGCAGCCAGAGCACTCACATGAGCTGCCATAGAGGAGCCACCAGCAGCTCCAACCAGAGTCCAGGTGCCTGATACGCCTACTGCTACTACTATTCTAGCCCTTCAGGAGACTCTTGCATTGTTCGTGAGCATGTACACCACTCTAGCTTAGGCAGGGTTGATTCCCTTTGCTGTAGCCATATCCTAGGCCGGAGGAGGAGCACAGACTCCCTCTGCCCGTACCCCTGAGCAGCGGGTCCAGGTTGATCAGATCCTAGAGGTTATACCGATACTGTCGGTGGCCCCAGTTTAGCCCGAGGACATGGCAGCGCCTTCAGAGGATGAGTAGTGGAGGCTTAAAAGGTTCAAGAAGTATAAGCCTCCTGTATTCAGTGGTTTAGCATCAGATGATGCCCTGGAATTTATGGAGGAGTTTTATTGTATCCTCCGCACTATGGGTATATCAGGATCAAGTGTGGTTTCTTTCACTGCCTTCCAGCTTCAAGGAGCAGCGTACCAGTAGTGGCATACTTTTGAGTTGGACAGTCCAGCTGAGGCAGCATCCCTTACTTGGACTCAGTTTTCAGATATGTTCTTCAGAGAGTTATCCCTCAGACCTCAAGGACGCATGACATGCAGAGTTTGAGCATTTGCGCCTGGGCACTATGGCTGTTTTGGAGTATGCTATCCATTTCACTGACTTGGCTAGGCATGTACCAGCCTTGGTTGCTACAGTTCATGAGTGGGTTCGTCGGTTTATTGAGGGGCTCATTCCCAGCATCAGGTCTAGCATGGCTCGTAAGTTGGAGATGGATATTTCTTATCATCAGGTGGTGAGCATTGCTAGGAGAGTGGAGGTATGCATGCTCAAGAAAGAGAGGAGAGGGAGGCCAAGAGGTCTCGAGAGTCGGGCCATTATTCTGGTGCCCGTGCTCTAGATGTAGTTCGTCATGGTAGGGGTTATATGGGTCTCCCCGTTCACTCAGTTCTTCCAATAACCAGTGGTATTTTAGCTCCTACTAGTCCTTAGGAGCCTTATTATGCACCTTTAGTATCTAGTGCGCCTCCTGCACGGGGTGATTTCAGTGGTTAGTCCAGCAGACCTGGCCCGATCTAGTCACAACCACCACGTCCTCTTGGATCTTGTTTTAAGTGTGGTGTCACACACCATATGGTTAGGGATTGCCCTAGACTTAGAAAAGGTGCACCTCCACAGACTCCTCAGCCACAACATACCCTGCAGAGTTCCCAGGCTATGGTTCAAGCACCAGTTGCTACCCCACCTGCTCAGCTAGCTAGAGGTGGAGGTCGGGGAGGTAGAGGTCACCCTAGAGGGGGAGGCCAGGCCAGATATTATGCCCTTCCTGCCCGTACTGAGGCTGTCACCTCCTATTCTGTCATCACAGGTATTGTCCTAGTTTGTCATAGAGATGCATCAGTTCTATTCTATCCAGGCTCCACTTATTCTTATGTGTCTTCTTATTTTGCCCAACATTTGGGCGTATCTCGAGATTCTTTGAGTTGCTTGTTTATGTTTCGACTCATATGGGGGATTCTCTTATTGTGGACCGCATTTATCGGTCGTGTTTTGTTGCTCTTAGTGGTTTTAAGACTAGAGCCGATTTTGTATTTCTCAATATGGTAGATTTCGATGTTATCTTGGGCATGGACTGGTTGTCACCCCATTATGCTATTCTTGATTATCACGCCAAAATTGTGACGCTGACTATTCCAGGTGTATCGCGAGTAGAGTGGAGGGGTACTTTAGATCACACTCGTAGTAGAGTTATTTCTTTCTTTAAAGCTCAACGAATGGTTGAGAAGGGGTGTGATGCATATCTAGCCTATGTAAGAGATGTTAATGTTAATACCCCCACAGTTGATTCAGTCCCAATCGGACTTCTCTAATGTATTTTCAGCTGATCTTCAGGGTATGCCACCCGACAGGGATATTGATTTTGTCATTGATTTGTTGCCGGGCACTCAGCCTATTTCTATCTCTCTGTACTGTATGGATCCTCCTGAGTTGAAGAAGCAGTTATAAGAATTGCTTGATAAGGGTTTTATTCGGCCCAGTGTATCACCTTGGGGTGCTCCTATCTTGTTTGTGAAGAAGAATAAGGATGGTTCTATACGTATGTGCATTGATTATCGCCAGTTGAAAAAGTTACAGTGAAGAACTGGTATCCTTTGCCTTGTATTGATGATTTGTTTGACCAGTTACAGGGTTCATAAGTGTTTTCTAAGATTGACTTGCATTCGGGTTACCATCAGTTGAATATTCGGGAGCCAAATATCCCGAAGACTGCCTTCCGGACTCGGTGTGGTCATTACGAGTTCCTTGTTATGTCATTTGGGCTGACCAGTGCCGCAACAACCTTCATGCATTTGATGCACAGTGTGTTCCAACCATATGTTGACTCGTTCGTCATTGTCTTTATTGATAATATTCTGGTATACTCCCGAAGTCAGGAGGATCATGAACGCACCTAAGGACAGTGCTTCAGACTTTGAGGGAAAAGAAATTATATGCAAAGTTCTCAAAATGTGAGTTTTGGTTGGATTATGTGGCATTCTTAGGTCACGTGGTATCGAGTGAAGGGATACAGGTGGATCCGAAGAAAGTGGAAGCAGTGCAGAGTTAGCCCAAATCATCCTCAGCTACAGAGATACGCAGTTTTCTTGGCTTAGCGGGTTATCACTATCGATTTGTTGGGGTTTTACATCTATTGCAGCACCTATGACCAGGCTAACCCAGAAGGGTGCTCCGTTCCAGTGGACGGAAGAGTGTGATCCGAAGAAAGTGGAAGCAGTGCAGAGTTAGCCCAGATCATCCTCAGCTACAGAGATCCGCAATTTTCTTGGCTTAGCGGGTTACTACTATCGATTTGTTGGGGTTTTACATCTATTGCAGCACCTATGACCAGGCTGACCCAGAAGGGTGCTCCATTCCAGTGGATGGAAGAGTGTGAGGCGAGCTTCCAGAAGCTCAAGACAGCTTTGACTACAACCCCAGTATTGATATTGCCTACAGGTTCGGGGTCTTATATTGTTTATTGTGATGCCTCGAGGATTGGCCTTAGAGCGGTATTGATGCAGCACAGTAGGGTGATTGCCTATGCGTCTAGATAGTTGAAGGTGCATGATAAGAATTATCCTTTCCATGATCTTGAGTTAGCTGCTATTGTTCACGCCTTGAAGATCTGGCGTTATTATTTGTACGGTGTTCCTTGTGAGATCTATACTGATCACCAGAGTTTGCAGCATCTATTCAAGTAGAAGGATCTTAATTTGTGCCAGAGGACATGGTTAGAGCTGCTGAAGGACTATGATATCACTATCTTGTATCACTCGGGAAAGGCCAATATGGTGGTCGATGCTTTGAGTCATCGGGCAAAGAGTTTGGGTGTTCGGCTAATCTACCAACAGCGGAGAGGCCTATGGCGATGGATGTTCAGGCCTTAGCCACCTAGTTTGTGAGATTGGATCTTTCGGAGCCCAGTCGGGTTCTAGCTTGCGTGGTCTCTCGATCTTCCTTATTTGATCGTACTAGGGAGCGTCAGTATGATGACCCTCATTTTCTTGTCCTCAAGGACAAGGTTCTGCACACTGATGCCAGAGACGTGACTATTGGTGATGATGGGGTATTGAGGATGCAAGGTCGGGTATGTGTACCTAATGTTTATGGGCTTCGGGAGTTAATTCTAGAGGGGGCCCATAGTTTGCAGTATTCCATCCATCCGGGCACCGCGAATATGTACTAGGATTTGAGGCAGCATGATTGGTGGAGGCGGATGAAGAAAGATATAGTTGGGTTTGTAGCTCGGTGCCTCATTGTCAGCAGGTAAAGTATGAGCACCAGAGACCGGGTGGATTGCTTCATCAGATAGAGATTTCGGAGTGGAAGTGGGTGCTGATCACCATGGACTTCGTAGTTGAACTCCCATGGACTTTGAAGTAGTTCGATGCCATTTGGGTGATTGTGGATCGACTGACCAAGTCCGTGCACTTCATTCTTGTGTGTACTACGTATTCTTCGGAGTGGTTGGCGGAGATTTATATATGGGAGATTTATTGTCTGCATGGTATTCCAGCTTCCATCATTTCAGATTGAGGTCCTCAGTTCACATCGCGGTTCTAGAGGGCCGTAAAACATGAGTTGGGTACTTGGGTGGAGTTGAGCATAGCATTTCCACCCTAGATGGACGGACAGTCCGATCGCACTATTCAGATTCTTGAGGATATGCTCCGTGCATGTGTGATGGAGTTTGGAGGTTCTTGGGATCAGTTCTTGCCACTGACGGAGTTTTCCACCAACAACAACTATCAGTCCAACATTCAGATGGTACCGTATGAGGCTTTATATGGTAGGCGGTGTATATCCCCGGTGGGTTGGTTTGAGCTGTGTAAGGCTAGATTATTGGGCACAAACTTAGTTCAAGATGCCTTGGAGAAGGTTAAGGTGATTCAGGATAGACTCTATATTGCCCAGTCCATACAGAAGAGTTACGCAGACCGAAAGGTTCGTGATGTTTCCTATATGGTTAGAGAGTGGGCCTGCTTCGAGTCTCGCCTATGAAGGATGTTATTAGATTTGGGAAGAAAGGGAAGTTGAGCCCGAGGTTTATTAGTCCTTTTGAGATATTGAGATGTGTTCGGGAGGTTGCTTATAAGCTTGCCTTACCTCCCAGCTTGGCAGGAGTTCATCCGGTATTTCATGTTTTGATGCTCCGGAAGTATCACGGTGACACATCACACGTGTTGGATTTTAGTTCAGTGTAGTTGGACAAGGATCTATCTTATGTTGAGGAGCCAGTGGCAATACTGGACAGGCAGGTTTGAAAGCTGAGGTCAAAGAATATTGCATCAGTGAAGGTTCAGTGGAGGGGTCAGCTGGTTGAGGAGGCGACTTGGGAGACCGAGCAGGATATGCGCAGCCGTTACCCTCATCTTTTCACCACTTCTGGTATGTCTCTATGCTCGTTCAAGGACGAACAAATGTTTTAAGAGGGGGAGGATGTAACGACCCGACTGGTCATTTCAAAAATTAACGCCCTGATCCCCTATTAACTGCTTTCCCCGTGTTTATTTCTGCTATTATGAATTGCCGGGAGGATTCGTTTGGAGTTTCGGAGTGTTTTGGGACACTTAGTCCCTCAATGAGAGTTTAAGCTTATGAATTTAGACTGTAGTCGGAGCAGTGTGAAGACGGCCTCGGAATGGAATTCCGTCGGTTCCGTTAGATCCGTTGGGTGATTTCGGGCTTAGGGACGTGTTCGAATTGTGTTTTTAAAGTCTGTAACTTATTTAGGCTTGAAATGCTGAAAGTTGAATTTTGAAGTTTCCCGTTAGATGGTGAGATTTTGATATAGGATTCGGAATGGAATTCCGTGGTGTCATTTGGGACATGTGCGCAAAATTTCAGGTCATTCGGGAGAGGTTTGATAGACTTTTTGATCGAAAGCGGAATTTGGATATTTTGGGACCCTTAGGCTTGAATCTGAGGGTGTTTTGATGATTCAATGTTGTTTTAAGTGTTTCAAAGATTGGTATAAGTTTGAATAGTGGTATATGACTTGTTTGTACTTTTGGTTGATGTCCCGGGCATCTCGAGATGATTCCGGATGGTTGATGGGAAGTTAGGAGTTAGAGTGTGCAGCTGAATTACTGTCATAATCGCACCTGTAGATTGGGGACCGCAGGTGCGGAACCGCAGAAGTATGTCACGCCCCAATCCTTGGGGAGCACGATCGGTGCACGACCGAGTGAACCCGGTTGAGCAAGCCTACCCAGCCTTCCTACCCGACTCATTCAATATCCGAAGGAGTAATGCATCGCCAATTGTTAAACACGGGGAAGAGTTGTTATATAAATGCATAAACGTTGCTAGTTAAATTTCTACTTAAATATAACATGCCATAGTTAAGTTTCTAATAGTACATACAGTTGACAATCTATTTGGAGAAAAGTTTCAAAATACACCATGAACCTATGACTACCCCAACACCCATACATGACCCAAATAAATGTCAACGGAGCCTCTAAGGATACAAAAGACCAAAATGACCATGTCGGTGCAAGGCCCCGGCTATAACTCAAAATATGGAAATTTGTATAAAAGAAAAACTACAAAACCCCTGGGAGAAATGGGGGCTCACCAAGACTGTTGTAGAGAGAGAAAGAGAGCACCATTATCTCCGATCGGCTCTATCAGCAACGGAACCACCTACATCCACTCAAAGATGTAGCGCCCCCGGCAAAAGGGACATTATTATTGTGGAATAGTACTAGTATGTAAAGCAAACACAATTCTTAATAGGATGAACAATGAACGAATATAAGGCAGTTATAACATCAACAAGTACTTTAAAGGGTTACAAGGAAAAAAACACCAAATAAGGTTCACATAGTTCCTGTTATGTCTTTCCATTCCTTTAGGTTAACATTCTTTAGTGCCAAGTGCCATAACCCATAATTCCACCATGATTTTACACGGATTCCGGTCTCGGTCCGACTGGCTAAGCTATCCCAAGTGAGACATATCCAAATCCACAATGATAATCAGAAATCCAATGTAAATGCCACCATGTTTACAGCATGGCGTCCGATCTCGGCCCGGTCGGCTAAGCCATCTCACTTGGGACATAGACTCTTTCAATTCTTCCTTAGTTCACATTTCTTTCCATTTTTCCATTACATGCCACAACACACCTCTTTTATTAATTAATTCTTGGCACTTGGATATCTTTTTAAAAATCAAGTCTTCCCCTTATTTATTCGTTCATAAAGCTTCATCATCCATGTCGATAAGGACTATCATATAAGGCATGCGCACATGAGGAAAGAAAAGAACACTTGAAGAACATAATCATATTTTTCAACTAGCATGGTTTCAGGGTAAACACATAGAACAATTTTGGAACAAAAATCTGTCAACCCAACACATTAATGCAATCCATCTAGTATGATCAATTTGGAAGTCACACCAACTATTTGGACACTGAGAATTCAATACTAAGAAGAAGTGGGTTATACATACACACCTCAACAAAGCTTTTTCTTAAATTCTTACATAAATTCCAGAACTCTTAGCCACTTCGATCTATTTTATGAGAATTACAAGTTGAACCAATAATTAGAGAGATAATCGAGATTCTAGCTCACTTGAGCACATTATCAAACACTAAGTGGGCGTTATGAATTTTAAGGTCTTTTTGTGAAAAATTCTATTATCCTATAGCCCATTTGTTACATTCGTAGTTCACAATCTCACCATACCCTTTTATCATACATGCATGCAAAACCATCAATCCTTATACCCATGAACCTATTTGTTGATTACTTATTTTAGTAGGAATTTCGAAATCAAAGGCTAGAGCACAAGTTCTTACCTCTTAGGATGAAGGCCTAGTACTTTTACTTGATAATCTTCAAGGATTTGGGAAATGATTGAGTAGAGGCTTGGTGAGGATCACTTTCTCCCTCTAGAAATCTTGCTCTCACTGTAAATGTAGTAGAAATTAGATCAAGAGGGTCTAACGGGGTGTTTTTAACGGAATGGGGTCGAGTTTTAAAAGTTAGAAAATAGGAGCCCCGATTTGATCTGCGGTCGCATATGCAACCACATAACTGATATGTAGCCCGCAAAAGGGACCACAAAAGTGGCCCTCAAGACTTGGATACTCTTCCCGGGTACGCGACCAATATGCGGTCCACATACCTGTTCTGCGGTCGCATAATGCACCGCAGAACTGCCCTATGCGAAAATCCCATGGAGGTTATGCGACGACTATGCTGCCCACATATCGATTATGCGATTGCATAATCGGCCGCATTATTGTCCTCAAATTGGCCAGCATACTAACTCATTCTGTGGCAGGTATGCGTCCCGCATTGGTATTTTGCCACCGTATAATGGGTCGCAGAAATGCGCTCCTCTAAAAAACATTTTTCCTTAACATTTTCATGCACATGTCAATCCAAAAGGTCCTAACACAGATTCTTAACTTGGGACTATGAGATTTCAGGTTTTTGGCTAAAATTTCATGGGGCCTTACATCCTCCCCCACTTAAGATCATTCGTCCTCGAATGAGGAATAAGGTTCACTTATGGAACCTTATGCAACTTCAGCTCCACATCACGCACCAGCAACCCCCAAATTTGACTAACTTTCTAGATTTCAAAATTTTTGCTAGAGTTTCCTTCGTATCTAGGCCTATCCACCTGCTCGAAATCCCTCGAAACACATCCTAACAACATATATGATCAAATAACACGACAGAATGCATAACAACACCAACTGAGGCCTCATGAAGGACATATAATTAGGAAGGAAGGTCTTTATATTAATTAAACAAGTAACACAAAAATTTAGGGGAAACAACTTCATAGAACTATTACATGGTTATTCAAACAGATGGAGGTACTTCTCTTTCATTTCATTCTCAGCTTCTCAATTAGCTTCTTCGACTTGCTGATTTTCCATAATACCTTTACGGATGCAATCTCTTTGTTCCTCAACTTTCGGACCTGTCTATCAAGAATAGCAACTGGAACCTCTTCATATGACAATTCTTCGCTAGCGTCAATGGTCTCAACTGGTACAATAACAGACGGATCTCCAACTACCTTTTTCAACATGGACACATGGAATACCGGATGCACTTGTGACATTTCAGGGGGCAGCTCAAGCTTGTACGCTACCTGACCTATCCTTTGAATGATTCTACATGGTCCTACATACCTCGGGTTCACTTTTCCTTTCTTCCTAAACTGCATGATACCCTTCATGGGGGATACCTTCAAGAACACCCAATTATCTTCCTTGAATTCTAAGTCTCTGCGAAAACATCCGAATAGGACTTCTGATGACTCTGAGCAGTTTTCATCCACTATTCTATAATTTTAACCTTCTCCATAGCTTGATGCACAAGGTCTAGTCCTATCAGCTCGGCTTCTCCAACCTCGAACCACCCAATCGACGACCTATATCTTCTACCATACAATGCCTCAAATGACACCATTTAAATACTGGCATGGAAGCTGTTGTTGTAAGCAAATTCTATAAGCGGCAAGTGATCATCCCAGCTATCTTTAAAGTCAAGCATACAAGCATGCAACATGTCCTCAAGAGTCTGAATAGTCCGTTATGCTTTCCTGTCAGTCTGTGGATGGAAAGTTGTACTGCGATTTATCTACGCACCCAAATCTTGCTGAAATTTCTTCCAGAAATTAGCTGTGAACTTGGCCCCCCAATCAGAAATAATGGAAACAGGAGTGCCATAAAGACTTACTATTTCCTTGATATACAATTAAGCATACTGTTCTGCAATGTCAGTGGATTTAACTAGTAAGAAGTGTGCCAATTTCGTGAGTCGATCCACGTTTACCCAAATTGAGTCAAACTTACTTGGAGTTCATGGTAACCCTACCACAAATTCCATATTGATCATTTCCCATTTTCATATTGGAATTTCTATACTCTGAGCTAACCCACCGGGCCTTTGATGTTCGGCCTTGACCTCCGCCACAAGTGACGATTCCGCCCTATTTCGCACAATCATTCTCCCTTCGTTAGAGTCCACAAGACGAACTCCCAAATTGGCCAACTGGTGAACCTCTCTGGCCAAGGGACTTTGACCTGCTTCCAAGTGAGCCAAACTACCCATAGATTTCCGACTAAGAGCATCCGCCACCACATTAGCTTTCCCGGGGTGGTACAGAATGTCAATGTCATAATATTTGAGTAATTCAAGCCACATTCTTTGCCTCAAGTTCAATTCCTTCTGTTTGAAAATTTATTGAAGGCTCTTGTGGTCTGTGAATACATCCACGTGGACTCCATACAAATAATGATGCCATATTTTTAATGCAAAAACCATCACTGCCAGCACTAAGTCATGAGTTGGGCAGTTCTTTTCATGATTCTTAAGTTTCCTTGAAGCATAAGTAATAAACTTATCATGTTGCATTAATACACACCATAGACCGATTCTTGAAGCATTGCAATACACCACAAACTCTTCTGTACCATCAGGCAGGGCCAACACCGGCGCCGAAGTCAATCTTGACTTCAATTCTTGAAAACTCCTTTCACAAGCATCGGACCACTAGAACTTGGATGCTTTCTGTGTCAATTTAGTCAATGGAGAGGCAAGAGTGGAGAATCCCTCCACGAACCTCCTAAAGTACCCGGCCAAACCCAAGAAATTGCGAATCTCCATCAGAGTGGTAGGTCTAGTCCAATCCTTTACCTCTTTGATATTTTGAGGGTCTACCTTAATTCGTTCTCTAGAGACGACATGCCCCAAAAATATAACAGATTCAAGCCAAAATTCGCATTTTGAGAATTTTGCATACCATTGGTGCTGATGAAGAGTCTACAAAACTGCCCTGTGGTGGTCAGCGTGGTCTTCTCAATTTCGTGCTTACACAAACATATCGCCAATGAATACTATCATAAAGGAGTCAAGAAACGGCTTGAAGACTCGGTTCATAAGATCCATGAAAGCTGCCAGGGCATTTGTTAGCCCAAAAGACATTACCATAAAAATTAAAATGCCCATACCGGGTTCTAAAAGCTGTTTTTGGGATATCCTGCTCCCTTATCTTCAATTGATGATACCCAAATCGCAAATCAATCTTGGAGAAGAACTTATCACCTTGTAATTGATCAAGCAAATCTTCTATTCTTGGCAATGGGTACTTGTTTTTGATTGTGACTTTGTTGAGTTGCCGGTAGTCAATACACATCCGCAACAACCCATCTTTCTTTACGACAAAGAGGACCAGTGTGCCCCAAGGCGACGCACTCGGTCGGATGAAACCCTTCTCTAGCAAATCCTTCAGTTGTTCCTTCAGCTCTTTTAATTCTTCCGGCACCATTCTATAAGGTGGATTGGATATAGGTTGGGTGCCTAGCATCACATCAATCCCAAAATAGATCTCACTGTCTGGAGGAATCCCAGGGAGCTCGTCCGGAAACACACCGTGGAATTCATTCACAATTGGTACAAATTCAAGGGTAGGCACCTCAGCAGTGGTGTCCGCAACTCGGACCAAATGATAATGCACCCCTTCCTTATTATCTTCATGGCCTTAAGGTAAGAAATAAACCTACCTTTTGGCATAACATTATTTCCTTCACACTCAACAGTTGGCTCGTTAGGAAAATCAAGCATCATGATCCTAGTTCGGCAATCGAGTTTGGCAAAGCATGAATAAAGCCAGTCCATTCACATTATTACATCAAAATTAATCATTCCCAGTTCAATAAGATCAGCCATGGTATCCTGGCCCCGCACTGTGACAACACAATCCCTATAAACCCGTGCGGCTGTAATAGACTCGCCATCCAGAGTAGATATAGAGAACAACTCATGAAGTTGTCCTGGTTCTATCCTGAAGCTTGTAGCAACATAAGGAGTAACATAGGATAAAGAAGACTCAGGATCAATAAGAGCATACACGTCATGAGATTGAACAATCAATTTACCTGTAACAACATCTTGGAAAGCCTCTGCACTTTGATGACCACTCATAGCATATAACCGACTGGGTCCTCCTGAACTCTATGTACCACCCCTAGCTACACCCCGCCTAGCGGGTGCTGGAGAGCCTCGAGCTAGAGGGTGTGCTGAAGATGTAGCATCTAAAGGACTGGATGACTGAGTTGTGCCCTTGCCCTCTCCCTGGCACGATGCACGACAATCCCTCTGAATATGGCCTCTCATTCCGCATCCGTAACATACTGGCATGTCTAGGTAGCAGACTCCCGAATGTATCCTCCCACATTTTGGGCATGGGACCCTCTGCTGCTGTTGGGATCTCCCTCCCGATCGTCCCTGATGGTGGGACCCCCTGCTGCCCTGGCTAGGCCTAAAGCGACTCCCATGCTACTGACCATGACTTGATGGTGGTGCACTAGCTGAAGGCAAAGCAAAAAACTGGGATGGTGTCACAACCCAAACCGATGGGCGGTGATAGGCACCCGGTACCTTACTCAACCGAGTACCAATGTAATGTATCTTTCTTATTACATAATCATATACATGTGACATATGAGCCTAATAGGCCAACATAATCTTTTATAAACTCAAAACATAGGCCGACAAGGCCGTACAATTTTTCACGTACATGACATATGTCTACAAGCCTCTAAGAGTACATAAATGTCATAATTGTCGAGATAGAGTCCTGCCATACAAAACAATACACGTCTAAATCATACTAACCAAACAAGCAACTCCGAAACAAATGGAGCGCACCAACATCTTCCGCTGAGCTGATAGCCCACTTGGAGGGCTCTCGACATGTCTATAGGGACCTGCAGGCATGAAACACAGCATCCCTAGGCAAAAGGGATGTTACTACGAATAATGTACCAAATATGTAAGGCACATAATTAAGTACATAAGGGACATGGAAGAAATATAAAGTACATGACTCAACCTGTAAGTCTGAACAACTTTGTAAATTATATATTACTTTTAGCGTCATGCATATGCGTATGAATGTCATGTCGTGCATAGGTACATGTTTCACAACATCATCAGCATCTGAGGGCATCCCATCATATCATATCGGCCACTGTGGGCAAAATCATCATCGTATACCAGTTGATCAGGTGGTGGTGCATATATAACGCCATAACCTTTCCCATATCCCATATATATATATATATAACACCATTTGAATCATATTTCAGCCACTGTGGGCAACATCATTATCATATACCAGCTGATCAGGTGGTGGTGCGTATATAACACGGTAACCTTTTACCATATCCCATATACATATATTACATATATACACGTATATAATGTCATCTGGTCATGGGTCAATATACATGTATGAAATGCTCTAAAAATACGTAATAATCTCAATATTCCTTCCGGATAAATTTTTCCAACTGCGTATTATTCTAAGACCCACAAGCAGAAGATAAAATATTATGACACACGGAAATTCAAGAACATAGATATCTCTAATACTTCTATGAATAGAGTCATTTATGGAATTTGTGCATTTGCACGTTTCGTTCGTATCGTATGGATCATGCCAAAAGAAAAAAGGGATAGCCTTAACATACCTGGCGTAGGACAAAATTCGTATAATATTCTTGGAAAAGGATGGACCGTACTCCTTTAGAACAGTAAATTTTTTATGTTGCCAAACATTCTAATACGTCTCGTTGTATTTTTTTTGTAGGAATTGGAAAATCCTCTGTTCAAGCTTTGTGAATTTATCATAGTCAAGTATTCCTAAGATTGTAATGTCTGGAGAATGAAATTTGGTTGAAACCCATTAGAATGGCTAACGCCTCCCACCTTCTCATTGTAGTCTTTGATATAGAAATTATTTAGGAATAAAGTGAATGTGTAAGACTTCACATTAGTTTCCAACTCATCCAAATTGATCAAGAGTCACTTCTCCAAGGTGTGGCTTGCTGCCACGTGGGATGGGGTAGGGTTTAATCTTATCCAAATATATCCCTAATTAATTGGGTAATGTCCCGTTACCCGATAATTAATCAATTACCCGCAAAATTGAGAATTATTCCCACTTACTAAAAATATTACTCACTTTTCACATACCTTATACACCTTACTATTATGGTCATGTGGTACCTCGTATGACACTAGTCCATAAATACCGGGTATTTTAGCTCGGGCCGTATTTTACCCCAAAATGCCAAACTTCGACAAAAAATCATTTTCTTTGACTTGCCCCCCCCCCTTCACCTTCATGAATTTAATACTCGCTTGTGAAATAGCATAATCCTATAATCTCCAAATAATTTTTTACTTGGATTGATGTCAATTACCTTACAACAAATTTAACGTACAATACTTCAGGGTGCAACATCATCGTAACTTAATACTGCGAAGCGTAACATCACCGTAATGTAATACTTCTTGGTGCAATATTGTCGTAACTTATTACTACGAAGCATAACATCATCACAATGTTTTGTTGTAGAGGGTAACATCATCGTAATATATTGCTGCAGAGCATAACATCAACGTACATTATTCCCCTATTTGGAACATTCGTCCTCGAATGTTGACTGATGCACTTATCATTTTCATAACTTATATCTTGCGAATACTTTAGAACTTCCCTTTCCATCTAGGCGACTGTTCTGTGAATGAGTCCAAAGTCCAGGGTATTCCCCCCTTAGGCCTCCTTCTCACACCACAACTTGTAGTCGGAATCTTTCCAATCTCGGAACTGTTGCTACCTTTCATCATGCAGCCTATACAATTTTGACCTTATAAGTGTGCCCAATCTCTAGTCTTTATATGTAGAGCTTGATAAGATGTACCTTTGGGAATATATGAGTATGTTGAACTTCTTCGCTCGGTACTTTATTGAATTCACGAATATTGCTATATCTCATCGCATAGGTCCATTTAGCTGTCTGTATGAATTTACTGCCATAACTCTTACTTTAATTTATCATTGCTGAGGTATGCTACCAAATCCCAGTTTACTCTCGTTGCTTATTCCATATGTATAAATTTAAGTCCTTTAATGCATCCTCATTACTGCTCATCTTTAGAATGACGGCCCAATCTCATCTCATACTTTGTGACTTTTGTCCATCAATTGTTGATTCACCTCAATATTTATCTACCATATACCAGTGATAACTTGAAATTTCTTATGTAATACTTTGCCCCTAGGGCTTACGTTACCTCAAGGAATATTTGAAATGATTCCCATAATCGTATTTCATAGTGTCTCAATGTGATTCACCTTATGGGGGTATCCTAATTTCGTACCGCCAGCGAAATCTTTTCACCTTCTCTTCTCTTTTTTTTCAAATCATTATTCAAACGAAGTCCCAAACGTCATTCTGTATCTGTCACAATTATACCCTCATTTTATTACCAGGTCAGCATTTCATTCCTTCTAAATGCTATTAATCTTAGACTCCTTTGAGTTCATTAAGGCTATAGTGAGCTTTGTATAACATAGAGAAATTGTCTTCGCTTCTTGTTTTTATGGGCTTAATCCTAAAAACTTATCCATTCTCGTCACCTTTTCACTTACCTTTCCTCATCCTTACTCATGTTTCCTTAAAACTTTATCGCTCTACCATACTTTAGCTTGCGACCTATACATATCCATTTATAAAATTTCCTTCAACTTGCTTGCACCATAGATTTTCTTATGTTATTTTGGAACGTCAAGCAAGACATCACATCGTCTCCAACTTTTTCTATTCTCTTAACTAGATCTCTCAGTACTTAGAAACTATAGGCTGGAAGACATGCCGCCGACGATGTTGCTATCATTCCCGGTTATTGGATCCTCGTGCTTATAGCCATCTATCCGAAGTATGGACTATTCAAAATCTTATGCCTTTGAGTATCTCGTACGTTGTTCACTTTTACCTTACCTTAAAATCTCGCATCGTATATTCTATTTCTTTCCTGACCTCCTTTCACCTATGTGTAATTTACGTCCATAACTCAAAGATCTATTATAATACTCGCACCTCTGGTACCTACATAATCCGGTGGGAGCTTCGTACTGACTTCTTATGAGGCTGGTACTTCTTCTAACTGGCTTCCTTGTAGAGCTATTATAGATTATGGTTGTTGTGTTATTTCTCTTGAACATCTAATATTAAGAGTGATTCTGTCATGTTCTCAAGCACAACTTATATTATTTTTCTAGGTCCAATAATCAGACTCCTGATTAACTTGGGTGATGTAATTCTTTAGTTTCCTCTTCCGTCCAATCAGCCTATACGTAGGCTTAAGCTATCTTCCAATCTGTGGCTCATGGTATTAGTTATTACCTTAGCTTTTCATGGGTGTTATGGAATGTCCATGATACAATCTTTTAACAATTCAATCTTTTGTCTATGCCCTGGGCTCAATTCTTTCTTTTAACTTATACCAGAGACTTCTATGGCTGCATGATTGTCAACAAATATGATGGACGGATAATGTTCCAAAATCTTGAGTGTATCCATAACGTACTAACTCTGGATCATTGATAGAATAATTCTTTCGTTCTATCTTAGCTTTCTTCCAACGTAAGCTATTACTTTCCTGGTCTTTCTGCCCCCTTGTTGCGTCCATACTTAGCTTATCTTAGTGCCCACACTCTCTAGAGTTTTCATACAACTCATATAATCTCGAATATTACTTTTAATTTTACTTCCTGTTCACTAGCTACGGTAGGTTCCTCTTTCTTATGGAGGTCGTACAATGTTGTTGTGAAACTGTTATTACAAGACCATTTCCTCTTTAGGTCACTATGCTTAGGTTGGACCTTCTTCCTCATTTCCTTAGCTAGTCTTTTATTGTAGTACTTAGGGAAACCCTCTGACTCTTGTAAGCCGCGAGCTTATTACATCGTATACCCAATAAAATTGTTGATGTCCTTCCTCGCCTACAATTATCTGTAGTTACTTACCTCCTCACCCTTGTGCTTGTAGGGTTGTTTCTGAACTGATACTTGACTGACTTCCCAGTGGCACTCTCTTTTATTTCCATAACATTTATAAGGTACCTTTAAGTACCCTGACTCCTATTTGAACATATCTCACATATTATAATGAAATTATAGCGAGGCTGAATTATCCATGTTGGGGTTTACTACATTTATCTTGCATGATTTGCTGATTTGTTTGTAACTTCTTGTCCAGTCATGACTAGGCTCTTCCTGAATCAACTACTAATTACTTGTCGGCCAATTCTCATATCCATATTTTGTGTAATCTTTCTTTGGTTATTTCCTTGTCTTAACTTAACTCACGTGCTGGCTCCTTATCTATCAAGAACATTCCAGGCAGGAACCCTTACTTCCCCCTTTTGACTTCGTACTTACATAACGTCCTGGAATCATAGCATATCTTTAACATTTGGATAAGTGCAATCTCATCCCTTTATCATTTCTATCGCATTCTTCCTTTATCATTCCATATTCCTAGAACCACTTAATTCTGACTTAATGCCACCTCACTCCACATCCCCCCTTTAGAGATGTACTAATATTTAGCGCTACAACGATCTACCTATAAATGATTTACCTCTTCATTATTGGCACTTCTCACATTACCGGTGACCCTTACTCGCCTTGCTGTAGTTCTTTTGTATAAAGGATAACGAAATTCCTTACTTGCGAGGGTGACACTTAGTGTAACTGGAACACATAGTCCCTTAAGCTTAACTGTGCTCACATTGCTTGCTTTAGGGAAGCGTCTTCCTAAGTGACCATTCTCTGAATTTTTCATAAATCTTCTTTTGTTGTCTATTCTATTATCGTTGGAACGAAATCTGAAATTCTAATGATGCAGAGTATTATCCAATCACTTTTTCCCTGATTCATGTTTAGTTTATCTTGTTCACTAGCCAATACTGATTCTTATTATTCTCGGGTCTAATTTTTCCTTCCTGCAGTTGCGTTGGAGTCACAAACTCATTTCTCGAAGTGAGGATACGACTTTATGGCCTATACTCTTTTGTTGTCTCAAGGCATGTCACCTCTCGCCTTTTCCTTTACTTGACTTTAGACTTTGTTATACCATCATCTTTTTGACCTACCATTGCCATCCATTTATCACATGTTACTCTTAATGATTCATTAACTCTTTTCTTATTTCTTGCTAACCTTTCTGTCTATCACTTTATTCTAAAAACTTTAACAAGATAGTCTTTTGCTTTTAGCTCCCCTTTGCTCCATCCACTGGCTCTTCAGGTTGCCTAGCATTATCTCTCTACTAGGGATAGGAGTCATACTAAGATAATATTTACCCTTTCCAGGCTTCCAGTGCCTATCTTTGTAGTACTCATATCTAGTGGTACTATTTTAAAATGCACCATCTAGGTATTTCACAAGGAGAACTATTAGCACTTTTTGCAATATCCTTTGAAATTATCAACCAATGCAAACCATCCATCCATCATTTTGGGTTATTCTAACCCCAGCCAGATCCTAATATCCTGTTCTTCTCTTAAACCATATCCATGAGCTCCCATAAGGCACAATTGAGATGGGTACGACCAATTATACATACCTTTGTTACTCATGAATATAACTCAAAAAGCTCATATTTCTCTATCTGAATTATAAATAGTGTTAACCTTCATTAATTGGGTGCCTCGTACTCTTCTTCATCTTTCTTCTTTTGCTTGTTAAAACTTGTATTTATCTTCTGAATCTCTCATTGTCTCTTACAATTAAGGTGTATAGGTATTCTTTCATTAAGGGCTCTTATTAGGAAGCTTACACCTTTCAGTACACCCATGATCAGCCAAAGACCTCACATCTACTTGTTGTAGGCATCTTACAAAAATCCAATTCCTCTGACTCAGCTCTTCCACAACTATCTCTCTTTCTAATCCTTCTATCCGGATGTAGGTATCGTCTTAATATGAAATAAAAAAAAGAATTTCGGAATTTGGATTCTTATAAGTAAGCTCTACCACACGATCTAAAGTAAGAAGGAATAGTGACAATCCTAAATACCTTGTAGCCTCCTACTTATAAGTGTGGTGCACGACACACCCATAAACAAGACTCTGCTAGACACAACTTGTAGACTCCCTAGGACAAAACTGCTTTGATACCACTTTTGTCACGACCCAAACCGATGGGCCGTGACACGCACCTGATACCTTACTCAACTGAGTACAATGTAACATATCTTTCTTATTACATCATCATATAGACATGACATACAGGCCTAATAGACCAACATAATCATTTATAAACTCAAAACATAGGCCGACAAGGCCGTACAATCTTTCACGTACACGACATATGTCTACAAGCCTCTAAGAGTACATAAATGTCATAAAGTCCGGGATAGAGTCCTGCCATACCAAACAATACACTTCTAAATCATACTAACCAAACAAGCAACACTGAAGCAAATGGAGCGCACCAACATCTTCTGCTGAGCTGATAGCCTACTTGGAGGGCTCTCGACCTGCGGTCATGAAACGCAGTGTCCTCAGGCACAAGGGATGTCAGTACAAATAATGTACCGAGTATGTAAGGCACATAAATAAGTACATAAGAGACATGGAAGAAATATAGAGTACATGACTCAACCTGTAAGTCTGGATACCTTTGTAAATCATATATTACTTTTAGCGTTATGCATATGCATATGAATGTCATGTCGTGCATAGGTACATGTTTCACAACATCATCACCCTCTGAGGGCATCCCATCATATCATGTCGGCCACTGTGGGCAAAATCATCATCGTATACCAGTTGATCAAGTGGTGGTACGTATATAATTCCATAACCTTTTCCATTTCCAATATATATATATATATATATACATATATACGCTTATATAATGCTGTTTGAATCATATTTCAGCCACTGTGGGCAACATCATTATCATATACCAGCTGATCATGTGGTGGTGCGTATATAACGCCGTAACCTTTTCCCATATCCCATATACATATATTTACATATATACGTGTATATAACACCATCTGGTCATGGGTCAATGCACATGTATGAAATGCATAAAAAATACGTAATAATCTCAATATTCCTTCCGACTAAATTTTTCCAACTGCGTATTATTCTGAGACCCAAAAGTAGAAGATAAAATATTATGACACGCGGAAATTGAAGAACATAGATATCTCTAATACTTCTATGAATAGAGTCATTCATGAATTTTGTTCATTTGCATGTTTCGTTTGTATCGTATGGATTAGGCCAAAAGAAAGAAGGGATAGCCTTAACATACCTGGAGTAGCAAAAAAATTGTATAATATTCTTGGAAAAGGTTGCACCGTACTCCTGTTCAAGCTTTGTGAATTTATCATAGTCAAGGATTGGTAAGATTGTAATGTCTAAAGAATGAAATTTGGTTGAAACCCATCAGAATGGCTAACGCCTTCCCCCTTCTCATTGTAGTATTTGATATAGAAATTATTTAGGAATAAAGTGAATGTGTAACAATTCACATTAGTTTCCAACTCATCCAAATTGATCAAAAGTCACTTCTCCAAGGTGTGGCTTGCTGCCAAGTGGGGTGGGGTGGGATTTAATCTTATCCAAATATATCCCCAATTAATTGAGTAATGTCCCATTACCCGATAATTAATCAATTACCCGCAAAATTGAGAATTATTCTCACTTATTTAAAATATTACTCACTTTTCACATACCTTACACACCTTACTATTATGGTCATGTGGTACCTCGTATGACACTAGTCCATAAATATCGGGTATTTTAGCTTGGGCTGTATTTTAACCCAAAATGCCAAACTTGGACAAAAATTCATTTTCTTTGACTTGCTCCTCCTTTCACCTTCATGAATTTGCTACTCGCTTGTGAAATAGCATAATCCTTATAATCTCCAAATAATCTTTTACTTGGACTAATGTCAATTATCTTACGACAAATTTAACGTACAACACTTTAGGGTGCAACATCATCGTAACTTAATACTGTGAAGCGTAACATCACCGTAATGTAATACTTCTTAGCGCAATACTGTCATCACTTATTACTGTGAAGCGCAACATCATCTTAATGTTTTACTGCAGAGGGTAACATCATCGTAATATATTACTGCAGAGCATAACATCGACGTAATGCTGCGGGGTGTAACAGATGGCCCTGATGATCCTCCCCTAAAAGCTAATCTCCCGCCTCCAAATGAATCCCCAAGGTTGCCTGTTGATCGGGCTCTACTATTACCTTCTCGTTCCATCCTATACTTTAACTTTCGAGCCTCAAAAGCTTGGGTAAAGGCCACCATCCTTCCGTAATTCATGTCGTTGCCGGTAGTCAATAAACATCCGCAGCGACCCATCTTTCTTTCTAACAAAGAGGATCAGTGCGCCCCAAGGTGATACACTCGGTCGGATGAAACCTTTCACTAGCAAATCCTTCAGTTGTTCCTTCAGCTCTTTCAATTCTGCCGGCGCCATTCTATAAGGTGGAATGGATATAGGTTGGGTGCCTGGCATCACATCAATCCAAAAATCGATCTCCCTATCTGGAGGAATCCTAGGGAGCTCGTCTAGAAACACACCGGGGAGTTCATTCACAATGGTACAAATCCAAGGGTAGGCACCTCAATAGTGGTGTCCGCAACTCGGACCAAATGATAAATTCACCCTTCCTGATCATCTTCGTGGCCTTAAGGTAAGAAATAAACCTACCTTTTGGCATGACATTATTTCCGTCCCACTCAACAGCTGGCTCGTTAGAAAACTCAAGCTTCATGATCCTAGTTCGGAAATCGAGTTTGGCAAAGCATGAATAAAGCTAGTCCATTGCCATTATTACATCAAAATCAATCATTCCCAGTTCAATAAGATCGGCCATGGTATCCTGGCCACGCACTGTGACAACACAATCCCTATAAACCCGTGTCGCTGTAATAGACTCGCCATCCAGAGTAGATTTAGAGAACAACTTATGAAGTTGTTCTGGTTCTATGCCAAAGCTTGAAGCAACATAAAGAGTAACATAGGATAAAGAAGACACGGGATCAATAAGAGCATACACGTCAAGAGATTGAACAGTCAATATACCAGTAACAACATCTGGGGAACCCTCTGCACTCTGACGACCACTCATAGCTTAGAACCGACTGGGTCCTCTCGAACTCTGTGCACCACCCCTAGCTGCACCCCGCCCAGCGGGTGCTATAGAGCCTCAAGATGGAGGGTGTGCTGAAGATGTAGTAGCTGAAGGATTGGATGACTGAGTTGTGGCACTACCCGCCCCTTGGCAGGATGCACGACAATCCCTCTGAATATGGCCTCTCATCCCGCATCCGTAACATACTAGCATGTCTAGGTAGCAGACTCCCGAATGTATCCTCCCACATTTTAGGCATGGGACCGTCTGCTGTTGCTGGGATCTCCCTCCTGATCGACCCTGATGGTGGGACCCCCTGCTGCCCTAGCTGGGTTTAAAACGACTTCCCTTCTGCTGACCGTGCCCTGATGGCAGTGCACTGGCTTAAGACTGAACATAAGACTAGGATGGCCCTGATAATCCTCCCCAAAAAGCTGTTCTCCCGCCTCCGAATGAATTCCCAAGGTTGCCCGCTGATCGGGCTCTACTGTTATCTTCTCGTTCCATCCTATACTTTAATTTTTGGGCCTCAGTAGCTTGGGCAAAGGCCACTATCCTTCCGTAGTTCATGTAGTTGCCGGTAGTCAATACACATCCGCAGCGACCCATTTTTTTTTTAACAAAGAGGACAGGTGCGCCCCAAGGCAACACACTCGGTCAGATGAAACCCTTCTCTAGCAAATCCTTCAGTTATTCCTTCAGCTATTTTAATTATGCCGACCATTCTATAAGGTGGAATGGATATAGGTTGGGTGCCTGGCATCACATCAATCCTAAAATCGATCTCCCTGTCTAGAGGAATCCCATGGAGCTTGTTCGGAAACACACCGAGGAATTCATTCACAATTGGTACAGATTCAAGGGTAGGCACCTCAAAAGTGGTGTCCGCAACTCGGACCAAATGATAAATGCACCCCTTCCTGGTCATCTTCATGGCCTTAAGGTAAGAAATAAACCTACCTTTTGGCATAACATTATTTCCCTCCCACTCAACAACTGGCTTTTTAGGAAACTCAAGCCTCATGATCCTAGTTCGGCAATCGAGTTTGACAAAGCATGAATAAAGCCAGTCCATTTCCATTAATACATTAAAATCAATCATTCCCAGTTTAATAAGATCGACCATGGTATCCCGGCCCCGCACTATGACAACACAATCCCTATAAACCCGTATGGCCGTAATAGACTCGCCAATCGGAGTAGATACATAGAACGACTCATGAAGATGTTCTTGTTCTATCCCGAAGCTTGTAGCAACATAAGGAGTAACATAGGATAAAGAAGACTCGGGATCAATAGGAGCATACACGTCATGAGATTGAACAGTCAATATACCTATAACAACATCTGGGGAAGCCTTTACACTCTGACGACCACTCATAGTATAGAACCGACTGGGTCCTCCCGAACTATGTGCACCACCCCTAGTTGCACCCCACCCAGAGGGTGCTGGAGAGCCTCGAATTGGAGGGTGTGCTGAAGATATAATAGCTGAAGGACTAGATGATTGAGCAGTGCCCCTGCCCGCCCCCTGGCGGGACGCACGACAATCCCTCTAAATATGGCCTCTCATTCCATAGCCATAACATACTGGCATGTCTTGGTAGCAGACTCCCAAACGTATCCTCCCACATTTTGGGCATGGGACCCTCTGCTGCTGTTGGGATCTCCCTCCCGACCGGTCCTTATGGTGGTACCCCCTGCTGCCATGGCTGGGACTAATGTGACTCCCTAGCTACTGACCGTGCCCTGATGGCGGTGCACTGGCTGAAGACTAAGCATAAGATTGGGATGGCTCTGATGATCCTCCCCAAACAGCTAATCTCCCGCCTCCGAATGAATCTCCAAGGATGCCCGCTGATCGGGCTCTACTGTTACTTTCTCGTTCCATCCTGTACTTTAACTTTCGAGCCTTAGTAGCTTGGGAAAAGGCCACCATCCTTCTGTAGTTCATGTCGTTATCTGTAGTTAATACACATCCGCAATGACCCATCTTTATTTCTGACAAATAGGACCAGTGCACCCTAAGGCGACACACTCGGTCGGATGAAACCCCTTCTTTAGAAAATCCTCTAGTTGTTCCTTCAGCACTTTTTATTCTGCCAGTGCCATTCTATTCGGTGGAATGACTACAGGTTGGGTGCCTGGCATCACATCAATCCTAAAATCGATCTCCCTGTATGGAGGAATCCCAAGGAGCTCGTCTAGAAACACACCAAGGAATTTATTCACAATTGGTACAGATTCCAGGGTAGGCACCTCAGCAGTTGTGTCCGCAACTCAGACCAAATGATAAATGCATCCCTTCCTGATCATCTTCATGGCCTTAAGGTATGAAATAAACCTACCTTTTGGCATAACATTATTTCCATCCCACTTAACAGCTGGCTCGTTAGAAAACTCAAGCCTCATGATCCTAGTTCGGCAATCGAGTTTGGCAAAGCATGGTTAAAGCCAGTCCATTCCCATTATTACATCAAAATCAATCAGTCCCAGTTCAATAAGTTCGGCCATGGTATCCCGACACTGCATTGTGACAACACAATCCCTATAAACATGTGCGGACGTAATAGACTAGCTAATCCGAGTAGATATATAGAATGACTCATGAAGCTGTTCTGGTTTTATCCCGAAGGTTATAGCAACATAAGGGGTAACATAGGATAAAGAAGACCCAGGATCAATAAGACCAAGCACGTCATGAGATTGAACATTCAATATACCTATAACAACATCTGGGGAAGCCTCTACACTCTGATGACTAGTCATAGCATAGAACCGACTGGGTCCTCCCGAACTGTGTGCACCACCCCTAGATGCACCCCTCCCAGCAGGTGCTGGAGAGCTTCGAGCTGGAGGGTGTGCTGAAGATGTAGCAGCTGAAGGACTGGATGACTGAGTTGTGACCCTACCCCTACCCCTGGCAGGACGCACGAAAATCCCTTCAAATATAGCCTCTCATCCCACATGCGTAACATACTGGCATGTCTAGGCAGCAGACTCCCGAGTGTATCCTTCCATATTTTAGGCATGGGACCCTCTGTTGCTGCTGGGATCTTCCTCCTGATCGGCCTTGATGGTAGGACCCCCTGCTGCTATGGCTGTGCCTAAAGCGACTCCCATGTTGCTGACTATTCCCTAATGGCGGTGCACTGGCCAAAGACTGAGAATAAGACTGTGATGGCCCAGATGATCCTCCCCGAAAAGCTAATCTCCTGCCTCCGAATGAATCCCGAAGATTACTCGTTGATCGGGCTCTACTGTTACCTTCTCGTTCCATCCTGCTTTAACTTTCGAGTCTTAGTAGCTTGGGCAAGGGCTGCCATCCTTCCATAGTTCATGTCAGAATTTAGAGTAGTTGTGGCAGCTTCATTGATAACCAAAGGGCTAAGGCCCTGCACAAATTGACGCACCCTAGCCTCCATAGTCGGCATTCTGTGAACAACATACATTGACAGGCACACAAACGCCATATGATACTCCCACACTCTTACTAACCTGTCTAAGGGTCTCAAACTCCGCAGCACGGACTGCCTTAGGCTCGGCAGGCATAAATGGTCTATGAAGGCATCCGCAAACTCACTCCATCTCACCAGAGGGCTCCCCTTCTCATATGAATCCTCCCACTCCATACGAATGGATAAGCAGGTCTATGAAATAAGATATAGCCATATTCGCAAATTCTACAAAGTACTGAGCGAAGAACTTCAGTACACCTATAGATGCCCATAGAGGCATCCTATTAAGCCTTGTATATGTTTATAAAGTAAGGCCTAGAGATTGGCTAAAAGCTGGAGGAAAAAGGAGAGAAGAGTCGCATAGGCACTCATATAAGGTCTATATCGTGGAGGCTGCATGATAGAAGGTAGCAACAGTTACGAGATTGGAAGGAATTCGATCACAAGTCATGGCGTGGGAAAGAGGCTAAAGGGGGGAATGTTCTGGCCTTTGGATATGACAAGGAGAGTATTAAGATATTTACAAGATTTATAAGTTATGAAAATGTTAAGAGCATCAGTCAACATTCGAAGACGAATGTTCCAAAAGGGGGAATGATGTTATGCCCCGCAATATTACGTCAACATTACATCCTGCAGTATTATATTATGATAATGTTATGTCCTGCAGTATTATATTACGATGATGTTACGTCCTGCACTATTATATTACGATGATGTTACGCCTTGCAGTATTACATTACGATAATGTTAAGCTTCGCACTATTAAATTACAACGATGTTGCACCCTGTAGTATTGTACGTTGAATTTGTCGTAAGGTAATTTACATCAGTCCAAGGAAAAGATTATTCGGAGATTTTAAGGATTATGATATTTCACGAGTGATGAGTAAATTCGTGAAGATGATAGGGGAAGCAAGTCAAAGAAAATGTCAAAGTTTGATATTTTGAGATAAAATACGGCCCGAGCTAAAATATCCGGTGTTTATGGATTAGTACCATACAAGGTACCCCATGGCCATGATAATAAGGTGTACAAGGTATGTTAAAAGCAAGTAGTGTTTTAAGTGAGCTAAGATAATTCTTAATTATGCGGGCAATTCGCTAATTACCGGGTAACGGGACATTACATAATTAATTGGAGGTATATATTGGATAAACATTAAATAGTATGATGTGGCAGCCCCATATTCAAAATAAATGACTCATAATATTGGCTTGAAAGGTGTCATACCTTAAAGTGACACTAAGCTTGCAATATGGCCCACCTAAGGTTAAGAATAATATTTCAAAAATAAAAGATCATTTCCTACATCTCTTAAGGAAAGAGTTCAGCAAGCTTTCATTACTTTAAAAATCCAAAAATCATTCCCTACATATCTTAAGAAAAAGTTCAGCAAGCTCTCCTTACAAATACACTAACGTTAAATCATTTCTCCAGTATACATCTGCATATTATATATCATATAAGCAATGCCCAAGACCTTCAGCAATTCAAATTAACGTGAGATTTTGCAATATTAAGGGAGCACGATGTAATCTTTCTCAAGAGACCCGACTCAGGTAAGTTAAGGCTATCCCTTCTTTCTTTTGGCATGATCTATACAACACAAATGAAACGAGAAAATGTACAACATCCATAAATGACTCTATTCATAGAAGAATTAGAGGTGCCTATATTCTTGAATTTTCATATGTCCTATTATTTTATCATTTGTTCATGGGTATTAGAGAAATATGTAAGTTGAAAAAAGTTTACTTCATGATATTACTCAAAGGCATAATGGTCTTATGACATTTCAAAAGATTTTATTGACGTACTTTTCATGCATTGAATTCAATTATACATGTACATTGACGCATGACCAGATGACATTATATACACGCATATATGTATGTATATATATATATATGTGTGTGTGTGTGTGTTTGTATATGTGTGTATGTATGTATATATATGGGGTAAGGGAAAAGGTTACATCGTTATATACGCACAACCACATGATCAGCTGGTATACATTGATGATTTTGCCCACAGTGGCTGAGATGATATGATAGGATGCCCTCAGAGACTTGATGACATTATGAACACATGTACTTATGCACGACATGACATTCACACGCATATGCATGCCACTATAAGTTTTTCATGATTTACAGAGTTGTCCCGACTTACAGGTTGAGTCATGTACTCTATATTTCTTCCTTGTCTCTTATGTACTTATTTATGTGCCTTACATACTCGGTACATTATTCGTACTGACATCCTTTTTTCTCAGGGATGTTGCGTTTCAAGCCCGAAGGTCCCGATAGACAGGTCGAGAGCCCTCCAAGTAAGCTATCAGCTCAACGAAAGATGTTGGTGCGCTCCATTTGCTTCGGAGTCGCTTGTTTGGTTAGCATGATTTAGACGTGTATTTTTGGTATGGCGGGACTCTGTACCGACCTTTATGAAAATTATATATTCTTAGAGGCTTGTAGACAGATGTCATGTACGTAAAAGATTGTATGGCCTTGTCGGCCTATGTTTAGTGTACGAGTGGCTATTTTGCTCTTCTGGGCCCGCATGTATTGTGTATTAGTTGGTATCACATGTTGTGCCCTACTTATCTCACGGTAGCCTTCCGGCTCAGTTATCTATGATAGTATGACACGAAAAGATATGTTATATTGGTACTCGGTTGAGTAAGGTACCGGGTGCCCGTTGCGGCCCATCGATTTAGGCCGTGACATAATCATGCTTTTTTTGATTATTATTCTACTTTTAACACTACTGAAGAATAAAGATAAGCTAAGTATGATATATTTGTAAAGTTTTCTCAATTGGTATAAAGGCACAAGGGAAGTGACTTACACTTAGGTGGGTATCTAACGGGGTCTAAAACTTAGGGCAAACTTGTTGTGATTGGGATCATGATATAGCCATTGCACATAGTTACTCACTCTATACCTCTTGGTAGTTTGAGTGAATTTGCCTTAATTGGCTCTCTCAAGCCCAATTGGGTGTTCAAATAATGCAAGCAAAATTGGCTCAAGTCGGGTATTACTATCTCTAGGTTTAACCCTTTAATTGGGGCTATCAATCTCTTGAATGCACCCCAATTCCTTATTGGCCTGAATTTCCTAGACTTAGTCTCTCTTTCTCAAGAAGAACCTAAGTCAAAAAGACACAAATCAGTGTTTGCAACCACCAATTCAACATTTAAATCATAAATCAAACAAAATATCATTCAACCATAAACATTTAAGCCCAAAAACTGAAGACCTGTTAAATTCCCACATTAGGGTTGAGCCACAATCCTATCTAATGGGTTTAGCTACTCATAATCAGAGAAGAAATCAAAGATTTAGATGAAATATAACCCATAAAAAGTAATTACAAGATTAAAATCTATGATTAATTGCTAAAGATGTTCTAAAATTACTCAAAAAGGCTAAAATCGGTTGTTCACGTGCTCTTCTCACAACAAATGACTTAAAATCTAAAAAAGAACTATTTATACACAGCAAAATTTTTCGAACAAAATTGCCCCTACGGAGGTTCTGCTGACAGCGAAAAATGGGCCGCCTCAGTGCTTGGACTACCGTGGCCACGCAAAAGCAAGCACGGATCGCGGTTCTCATATTCTGAGTTGGTTCTGAACTTGAGTCCACTGGGAGCGGAAAAACAACTGCCTCAGCTCTCCCTCAACCGCGGCCACGAGATATGATCGCTAACCGCGCCTTTTAATTTAAGCTCACAACTAATGGTCTCTAATTCTTCATTCCACTAAGGGCGACAAGTTGACCGTGGCCGCGCCAGAGACACCATTGCCGTGCAATTTCACCGCGGGCAGCGGTAACTTGTTAAGCCCAAAATACAACTCTTTGAACCGTGCCATTGCTGAGAACATAATCAAGACCGCCTCAGCGGTGAACCCTCTACGTCCGCATTTGTTTCTTTGTTGTCAGTGCCTTTTTGGCTCAACTTTGAATTTGTGAAGGTTTCACTCCTTTATGAGCTGGTTTTAACTTTTTTGTCTCTTTTTGACCAAACACTGCAAACAAGCACAATAAGTTAGCTTTCAGGAATACTTGTATACACTTTTAATCCAAAACCTAAGCAAAAAGGAGCATAAAATAGGCTAGAATCCATAGTTATCAGCAACCCAATCCCATCATATCAATCCACATAGGGTACCCATCGAGCCATAATACTCGAGCTCACTGATCACATGTGCGTCAATATCAAGCACAATAATGTGCACAAAATATAACAGTGGGAAAATTATTAGGAACAAACAATACTGAGAAGGACAAGCACAACTATGGTATAATAAGCAAGTCAACATTACGGAGGCCATCTTGCCCATAGCGCCATGAGGCCTAAACTAAATTACAATATGCGTGCAAAGACCCATGTAACTCTCACAATCCATTATAGCATAGAGAGGAACACATAACATAGACCAAGGCGCGAATAACATCTATTCTGCCTAATGATATACCTATGGTAATAGCCACGCAGGAGCAAGCAAGTCCAATCTGATACAAAAATACACGTCCTCATTGGGCCCACAAATGCCCCCCTCCAAATCAACTCTGATCATCCCCGAACAGATAAATATCCCTATAAAAGTCCACAATGACATAACCATAACACATACTGTCATCCGGCTAGCCTTGTCCATATTCGCAGTCCAACCACGAAACAATCTGCTTTTGAGAACTCCCAGTCTTCAAATCCATAGAACACACAAATCACCCTACCTGATCCCATCTGCACTGCCCAAATGTCTAACACATCTCTCGCATACAATCATCCCACAAGGAATACTTCTATAATTCTTCCGTGCCATATAACAAAGTCTGAACCTCAGCAGACGACCAACTAGGCGAGCACCACAATATCAATGAAGCATCCGTAAGTGAAAACACAATGCGCCTTCTGAAATGCACACCCTTCTTAGGCAATACCATGTAGTAATAGCATCCATCTAGACATCTGAAGCCGTACGTACTGTCTAAGAATTCATGACCTTCCCTTCAAAACTACATTGTGACCTTGCACATGGAAAACTCAATCCCGGTCAATCAGAAACCTTCTGTTTGATCTCATCTAGGAGGAAATACCAATACACAGCATGTTCCCCACACCACTAGGAAATATCCACCTCAAACCATGATAGAAATCATCGAGAACACCTTGGAATCCATTTGCACATAACCAATCTATCAGAACCGAATCCCTCTAAATCAACTAAGCTACGCAGTTGCCCAAAACCCATGAGCATTGGTATGAATCACCTGTGGAGACTCATCATATCACAAGTACCCAAACAGCCGGTCATACCATTACCGTGTTCATCCAATTTACTATCAAACTACCATGTTTTGTCCGAGTTCCTTCCAAATTACCTTCAAATTGATACCCCTCCTTGCGAGAACATCATGATCCTTATCCCAAAGCTCACCATAAGAGATTCTAGCATAAAAATCATACCGCCCTAAGGGCCAAAAGCTGCTGGAGTCCCTCTTAGAACCCCAAAGTATCACAATCGAGACGCTGACTCTGAAGAGACCTTCTGTGAATCTAAAGTCATTTCCTACACCTTCCTGATACTGAAATGCATAATCCACAATGATATGGAATGTAAGGCTCCGTGAAATTCTTTGCTAAAAAACTCAAGATCTTGTAGTGCCAAATTAGGAATATGTGTTAGAAATTATATGCGGACCCTTTTGATTGACTTGTGCATTAAAAAGTTAAGTAAAATATTTTTCAGAAGAGAACGTTTCTGTGGTCCATTACGCGGTCGCATAATAGCTATGCGGACTGCATAGTCACTGTAGAGTGAGACAGTTTTATGGTTAATTTTGAGGTCAACTATGCGGCCAATTATGCGATCGCATAATCAATATGCGGGCCACATAGTCATAACATATTCTCCTTGGAATTTTGCGAGTGGCAGTTATCCGGGGCATTATGCGACCGCAGAATAGGTATGCAGACAACATTCTTGTCGCATACCCGAGCAGTTTGTTTATGTTTTGGGAGCCATTTCGCCGTCCCTTTTGCGGGCCACATGTCAATTATGCAATCGCATAAGCGATCGCAGATCTGTTCCGGGGCTCCAAATTTCTAATTTTATTACCCGACCCCATGTCGATATATTATACACTACCTTCATTTTAGGCCTATTTCGAATGCATTTAGAGAGGGAGGGAGAGGGTCCTAGAGGGAGAAAGGGGTTATTCATCAACATTTCTCCTAAGATCTTGCGTAAACCTTTAAGATTTGTCAAGAAAAGCAACTAGGTCTTCTTCCTAAGAGGTAAGGTTCTATCACCCAAGCTCTTAAATTACAGATATAACTAGGATGGACCATTAGAAGGATAATCCATGAGGATGGGAGTGGATGTCTTGCATGCATGAGTTCTTAAAGTATTTGGTGAGGTCTTGAGCTAAGGATGGGATGAGGGATGGTAGGATCTTCCACAAAATGGTTTTAAAAGCATAATGCACACCTAGTGTTTGAAAATATGCTCAAATGAGCTAGAACTATGATCACCTCTCTAATTTGTGGTTCGATTTGTCATGTTCCTAAGAGATTGACATTGCTAAGAGTGTCGGAGTATAGTAGCACTTAAGGAAAGCTCAATCGAGGTATGTAGGCTAAAGTTTCTCTCTCGGAAGTGAATTCCATATTGTTTTGTAAGTTTAAGTGTGGTTTGTCTACCAAAATGGTATAGCCTTAAGTCACATTTTAAATGAAGCTTAGTATACTAATCGGGTAAGAAGAATTCGATCTGTTTAATGCTCCTAGTTTCTCTTATGTGTAATAAATGCCTTGATTGAATGTGCCTATTTGCTGATAAATTGTAAAGTTGTTTGGAAATGAAACGAATGAGAAAATATGAAACTAATTATGAAATAAGCCTCGACTCAACTCTTATGAACTAACTTCAAAAATAGAATGGCGTAAAGGCCTTGTACCTGAACTATGCTCATAAGTGGTTGTTTTAGATAATGCATTGCCTTATAAATACATTCAATGTAATGCTAGTCCTTACATATTCTGATGTTGAAATTGTGCATTTTCATGATGAAAAAGGGGTAATTCAAGGATAATTGAGGTGATTGCTTGCTTATAACTTCAATGTGTATTTCAATTGTTGGCTGGCATGTTTCCCTTTTGGAAGAATCTTTGTGTTTGATGATTTTATTACTATTGACTCGAAAATATATGATTCCCGGAATATTCGGTACATAGATATTGGTTGGTGATCCTTGGAAATAAAGGAGATGGAAAATGTGGAAAACCAAATGCGGCCTTCGTGCCATGAAAAAGATGAATCTTGTGAAAGGCCCAAATGGCCAAAGAAACACTGTTATCGAGAGATTTTGAGGACAGTAATAAATGTGAGCACGTGCTTTTTGCCTCATACGAATTACTACAAAAGAATTCCCAAAATTAGACTTTTTTTTCTTTCTTTAATTATGTGTTATTCTAGGAATTACTGTGCGATTTTCCTGATTGTTTGCATATTTTTCTGTGCATATTTAATTTTATTAATGCATTAAAAAAATACAAAAATATAGCATCTGCAATTAGGATTTGATTTTACATTTTTGGTTATTTTAGTAAATTGTTGTTTTACAAAAATGAAAAAAATAACAAAAAATAATGTATTCTGCATTTTTAGTGTTTAATGTCAAAATTTAATAATTTGGTATTTAATTATTTGTGATAATTATTATGTAGAGTTAATTAGTATTTTTAGGGCTGATTTGGTTTTATAGCTTAATTTAGGATTTTAATTAATTTTGAGAAGAAAAATAGTTTGGTAATAAATAGAAAGGGAAAAGAATTTTGGGCCAATTCAATTTAATCCCCAAGCCCAAACCATTTTTTTACCCCAGTCCAACCCAAGACCTGGATCCTTATTCTTTTTAAAAGACCTAAACCTATACAAATTAAACCCTAGACACACAAAATGACGCCTACAATCTGAAGAAGATCATCCGCCGCAAGAGAACAACGACCCCACCCTATCATCTCCTTCATGAAAAACCTGCAAAAACCTTAAAATCTAAGGAGATACACTGAAGGGCTAGAACCAGCCATTACACAAGACCCACTCCCCTGATTTTCATCTCCTTGACACCACCCCAGTAGACAGAACAGTGCAAAAACCCCACCCCATAGGTTTTGATCTCCTTCTTCAGAGAAGAAAGCCAAATTTCATGGCCTCTTCTTAATCAAAGAACGACCAAGGAGATGGACTGAAGAATCAGGAAATCGGCCACAATTGAGCAGAAATGAGTGACCCCTCACTTCTTGTCATCTTCTTCACAAAACACACACACTCACGTTGAAAACACACCCAGCGAACAAAAACCACAGACCCTTCGTTCTTCATCTTCTTCTCTGTTTCTGAATACACACACACATAGATATAGAGATGGGGAATTTCAGTCCGAAAAAATTGAATGAACCATAGTAAGAACAGATCTGGACGAGCCGAAAATAGGGTCAAACCCTTTCTGATTTCAAGTGAGGTTCAGTTGTTGAGGTTTCCGGTGCCGGTTTGGTCGGAATCTGAGGCTGTTTTGTCGAGGTCCGATCAAAGTTCAGTTCATTGTTTTGCTGTTGTTAGCTGACCTTGTGCGGAGGTTCTGTACTAATTCAATATTGATAAAGGAATTGTTGCTATTAAAAGGTCAAACTCTAACTTTACTTATCCTTCTAATTGCTAGATCTGGTGTCATGGCTCTTTGAATTTTTGTTTGATTTTGCTTGTTTCGGTCTTACTGCTTATGTGACAGTAGTAGTTTGGGGTTTCGTGAATACTTAAGGGAGGGGAATTATTGTGTGGATTCCATAGGGTGGAAAATAGAAAAACAGAAATAAAGTAGGCCTCTTGAGGTGACACATGCATTTGCTCGCTATTGAGTTTCTATACAGATTAGTATAAGATCTTCTCTTTTGCAAATTCATAAGGAAGTAAGAGAGATCCAAATGTACAGTAGTAGCCATAAGGACATTGAGATCCAAACTTATACACTACTTTTAATTTGTGAAACAAAACAATTTGGATTTAGTATATATCGACCATGTGTGGTTAATATGAGCTATTGAATGTTTGTTCAAAGTGGTAAATGGGGTTTGATATTGGGGTGCTTTAGAAGTTGAATCCAATTATTGAAATCATTTGGTGAAGATTTGAGTGAGTTTAAAGCCGTGTGTCCTACGCCTCATTCCTACGCCCTTCCCTACGCGACTACTCGACGCAACAGGTTTGACTTTTCTAAGTTAAAACTTAGCCTCATGAACTGAATTTGATCTTTGAGTTATGAGAGTTGAAAATAGCTTCTAATTCTGCTGTAGTCCGAATCCATTTAGTGTGATTAATTGAGGAATTTTAGTTGAGAAGCTGAGTGTAGAGGGTGTTGAACTATGTTTGTCTAAAAGGATTCAAATCCCAAATGTAGTTGAAAGTAATTAGAAAGCCTTTAAATATAGCCTAAGAATTGTTTAATAAAAGGGATTATCTACCTAACCAACTAAAGAAGCTTCTAGTATTGGTAGGGTTTAGATTTCACTATTGAAAAATTTAATTCAATAAGGGTTGAGTGGAATCAATTTTTAAAATGTTGAAAGGCCATTTTGTGAATCAAAGAGGCATTTTCTATTGGCCTATTTAAGCTAAGAGACGAATTCAGAGGGGGACACAGATAGACACACAAAAAACACAAGAGAGAACAATAGAGAGTTAAGAGCTGAAAAATACAGAGATAGAGGCAGCTGAAACTTCAAGAGAGAAAATTTAGAAAAAATCAAAAATAGTTGAAAACCAAAAAAAAAGGGAAGAATTACTGTTCCATTGCATTTTCTTTTCTATAATTTTAAGAGGCTTGTAGTTTTCTGAAGATTGTCCAAGGATCTAGTGTGGGAATGGAGTAGATTTGATTGTTTGAAGTTTTGTTGTGAAGTTGGTTGGTTATTGCTCAATTGAAACAGTTTTCTCTTACTTCCGATTCATTTTCCTGGGTTGAATTTTTGCTACTAGTGCTATTTTTCCTGCTGCGTACTGCTGACTCCTCACTCCTTTTGGCTTTGTTTGTCTTGCTGTTGTAACCAGGTACATTCCCTTGACTTCTGATGACTGTAGGTTTCATAATGAAGATGAAATGAGAATTGGAAGCATGACATCAAATCTGTGTTGTTCTTTTATGATGTTTATATGCTTAGTCACCCAGTTCAATGTAATTTAGTTGTTTTCAGTTGGATTTAACTAAGTTATTATGTTATATTTGAACCATGGACTGTTGAGGCAAAACTTGACCAAGCATGAATATGGTATGAAGATTCATAACTGATTAGTTATAATGTTATTGTTTCAAGTATAGAATAGAATGCATAGTTTTAGTCCAGGAATATGGTTTCCATACTTTGATGTTTAGAATTTCATGGTTAATTATTGTTGCTTGGTCATTAGTCTATGAAACCTGATTTTGGTATGCCCTTTCACTTTGATGATTGATTTGGTTAAGTACTGGATTGTTGTTCTTGCGCTTTGTGGATGTCTTCTACTTTATCTTTATCCCAAGAGAATGTCAATTAATTTTCAGGAGTCTTACTTATTCTAGTAAGTTTTGGTAGATCTAGAACATTTGTGTTACTTTTTTTTAATTTTCTGCACACAATGTGATACCTAATTAGGGTGATGAAGAAATACACTGCATAATGAGTAGATGTGTAACATGGAATTACCATTTGCATAGATGTACTTGTGTCAAATGGGAATGACACGGGCGTGCTACTTTGAATAGATCGCTCAAAACGTACTAATCAATTTGAAATGAAAGTAGATCTATTAATCTTGTTTCTTGGGAAGTTAAATAATCTTTTTGAAATGGAATTGAGGTGCGCCGATAAAATCTTAAATGCGTGGCTCTCGTTTAATTATTTTTTTTGAAAACATTAGAACTCGAGGAGCGCCATTTAGCAAATTTTCAGAGCCCTCGCAAAGTTAAAAACGCGTAGTTGCTTTAGGCGCGTTATTTTAAATAATTTACCCTCCTAAATTCGGGTGCGCATTTATGTGACCCAAATCTCAACATTAGATAAAATGTGTCGTGGACCGCGGGTGCATTTATGTTGCGTGGCTTACGATGTGTTTTAAATAACTTTAAATTTTTCCCGAAATATTAAAAGCGGCTAAAATAATAGCACCCTTTTGCTTTTACTTTAGCTTTATCTTAAACAAATGTACAACATATGCCAATTGTTCTTTGGAGTATATTTAAGTTTGTTGTCATTTGGCTGAAGCTCATGAATCAAAGTTTGGCTTTTAAATTAACTTTAGGTGCTACTGTTTTGAACTCATCATTGGATGTATATTAAATTGAGGTGATAAGAAATTTATCTTCCTTGTTTTCATTTAGCGTAGTATTTAGCGTACTGGATTATTTATTTTTAGTATTTAATGTGTTAAGTTGTACAGTGTCTTACATGTAAATTAGCAGCTCATAGTTCTTAGCTTATTATTTGCTATCAGTTGATTGTGCAGTAGTGAGAAAAATTGGAGATCAACTGGTGTATTATTATTATTATTATTATTATTATTATTATTATTATTATTATTATTATTATTTTGCCACAATTCCCTATTATTCTTGTTTGAAGTTCGTGTATCAAGTTTCAGTGACTCAACTCTGTTTTGCTTGGTGATGCTCGTTATTGGTTTCTTGGCACACATTTTGTATGGAAATTCGAGGTGTGTCGTGACAAACAAAAGTCTTAAATGCACGGCCCTCGTTTAATTAATTTGTTTGTTTTTTTTAGAAATCAAGGCGCACTGTTTAGCGAATTTTCCATGGCCCTCACGAAGTTAAAAACGCGTAGTTGCTTTAGGCGTGTAATTTAAAATTACCTTCTTAAACTCGGGTGTGCATTTCATGTGACCCAAATCCAAGTCCTAACAACGTTAAATAAATATGTCGCGGATCACGGGTGCATTTCATGTGGTGCAATCCAAAAACGTATTTTGTATAACGTTGAAATCTTCCTGAAAATGAATTAAAAGCGGTTTTAAGTATAAATGCACATAGGTTGAAATTGTTTTAAAATCAGATAATTAAGCCGAATATAACAGATGAGCGATCGTGCTAGAACCACGAAACTCGGAAATGCCTAACACCTTCTCCCGGGTTAACAAAATTCCTTACCTGGATTTCTGGTTCGCGGATAGTAAAACAGAGTCAATATTTTCCTCGACTCGGGATTTTAAACCGGTGACTTGAGACACTATAAATCTCCCAAGTGGCGACTCTGATTCTAATTTAATGTAAGTAATCCCGTTTCGATTGTCCTTTAATTGGAAAAACTCCCTCATACTCCATCCGGGGGTGTAGGTGAAAAAGGAGGTGTGACAGCTCTGGCGACTCTGCTGGGGACCTACGAACTCAGAATCTCTGGTTCAGGGTTCAGAATTCGAGCTTAGATAAATTGTTATATTTGGCTTTATCTGATTTTGTTACATGTTTGGGCCTAATGTGCTAAATGTTGCTTTTTACCGCTTTGATATTATCTGAACTGTATATATAAACTACTACGAAATCCCTCTCTTTTTTCTCTTGAGGAGTGAATGCTGGTCGTGACTTCTTTCTGTTAGTGTCCTATTCCAAATAGAACGAGGTTTAGACAAGTTGCAAAGCCGGATGATCTTTTGGTTACCGGTACGCAGCCCCTCCTCGGCTCGAGTTGTCTGCTCGGGTAAGCCAGGTCTAGAACAACTAAACCCAAGTTTTAAACCTAGTATAACAAAAACTTATGCCGGATCCCTAGTAGGAACGTTTGTCTGCATCACGTGCATTTTGACTTTGGAGACTCAACACAGGGGTTGGGTCTGTCTAGGACAGGTGTACCAAAAATAAAAAAGACCATCCTGATGCATCTTACTTGCTACTTGTGCATTTATTTGCTTCGGATTTGCATGCTGACCGGCTTTTGAATAAAAGAAAAGAGTTTGGAAAAGAAAATAGCAGTGTGAGGTCTAAGGGAGGTAACTACCTGTTTTGAAAACCTATATCCCAAAATACACCGAAACTCTGCCGAAATTTGAAAAGAAAAAAAACAAAAAGAGAATTTTTATTGTTTTCAAGAAAAAAAAAAGGTGGCTTTTTGTTTTGTCAAAATTGCCCAAACTACGCCAGTTTGATTCTCACAGGATGTGGTATACGTAGGCAACCCCCATGGGGTCCAACTGCCTTTTTTTCCAAAATAGCCCAAAAAGAACAAAAATTTTATTTTTCATTTGAAAATAATTAAAGTAATGTCATTCTTGTCAAAAATAGTCGAATGTCCCCAAAAGGGCGCCGGAAGGTTGCTTTTGCAAGAACATCCACCTTTGGTCATTTTTCAATGTTTTGGCTGGTTAGCTGACACAACCTTAAAATCTCCGTTCTCGAAATGCTGAAAGGCCATATTTGCAAACCAGATTTTTATTTTATTTTGAAAAAAATGTGTGTTAATTTTATTTTTGAGTCAAATAAGTCGTAATTTTTGCCTAAACACCCTAATAAACATGCAGAATGAGAACGAGTCAAAATTTGACGTTAACAGTTATGAATAAAATCTCTTTGGAGTTGCGTATGGGTGGGAAGATCTAGGCAAGTCAGAGCAAGATAAGGTCAATCTGCATTTGGGAGGTCTCACCGGGTTGATGAAGATAAGGCCTAGGGGAGACATCATAAAGGCGTTGGTCACATTTTGGGAACCGGCTCACAACGTCTTGCATTTCTCGGATTATGAACTCACACCCAGCTTGAAAGAGATAGAAGGTTACATGGGAAGTACTGAAGGTCTGAGGCATAAGTATCTGATCGCTCCAAGAGCCGTTAACTCTCACAAATTCATGGAATTGTTAAAAATAAGCAAGGAAGTCCCATATTTCGAGTTGGATGGTGGTTTTTCCACTCTACATTTTATATACCAGAGGTACGGGCATATAGAAGGGTTCAACGATCTGGAAAGCGGTGCTTGTATCAAAGGAAACCAAGCAAAATGGGATGAACAGAGGCATTTCGCTTTCATGGTAGCTTTCTTAGGCCTTGTGGTGTTTCCCCAGAAAGATGGGAATATCGATCTGCGGGTGGCTGGAGTCATCAAAGTTTTAATTACCAATGCCAAGAGCACCCTTGCCCCTATGATAATATCTGAGATATACCGAGCTCTTACAACTTGTAAAGCTGGGAAAGATTTCTTCCAGGTATGCAATTTGCTACTACAAATGTGGATGATCGAACACCTGGGTCACCACCCTCAGTATATGAGTTATGGGTCTGCAGAGAAAAGTTGCATCGAAGAGCTCGACACAAGGATTTCAGGGTTCAAGTTATTGGAGGGGTTTGGAGAATGGATAGCCCACCTTCGCACCATCACTACAGGACAAATAGAATTGACACTAGGTTGGCTTCCTATTGAAGAAATTGTGTATATACCCGCCACTGGTCCTTACTTCCTCCTAATGGGTCTTGGAGGTATTCAGCCTTACGCTCCCTACTGAGTGATGAGATAATTGGGAAGGTGTTAGGTGATGCATCCTGATGAAGATCTCAGCATTTACGCGGTTGAGATTAGCTCTGATGGCCAATTTCATGAAGAAATAGTTTGTTCTATTTGCATCGAGTGCCAGTATTTGACAGCGAGCACTCGAGTGCGGGACCTATCTAGAGGCGAGGTCTCACCCGCCTATCTTGCCTGGTATAGAAAGAGAACACTGCAAAAGCCGAACCAGAAAAACCGGCCAAAAAACCGCACATTCAGGAATTCATCGAGGCATCGCAAGAACCGTGGGCTTGGTTGGCCAAAGAAAATGAGTACAGGGCCACAATAGGAAAGTTGGAAAAGTAAGTCAAAGACCTTCAATTCAAGAATGGCTTACAAGCAGCGTCGGATGAGGGTGAAAAGAAAAGGCTAGCCAAAGAAAATAAGGCCCTTCGAGCGCAGATTCAGAAAATGAAAATAGCGGCAGAAAATCCTGTCAGAAGTGCCAAAGATGAAAATCTCAAATATAACCTGAGGCAGAAAGTGGGTGAATATAGTTTTGATCTGAACAAAGCAGAAGGTGAACAAGCCAGGGCTCGAAAGTAATTGGCTAAAATTGCGGAAGAACGAGCATGCCCGGTAAAACAATTAAAAGAAAGGTACGACAATGAGGTTGCGGGGTTAAAAAAAAGGGTCGTCACCATTGAGGACAAAATGATCAAACATGCGAAAGAATTCAAGGCTGAAAGAAAACATTTGGAAAGAGATTTGCAACAACTTCAATAACAAAATCAAGCAGCCGAACAAACTCTGGAAGCCAGGGCACGGCAGATTGGGCGTTTGTTGCAAGAGAAGGGTGTCATAAGAGAGAGAGTCAGAAAGATCGCCGACTACATCACAATGAAGTGCAGTAGTTGTGAGGATATGACTAGATTTATGTTTTTTGCCACTGTGATGACCTTTGTCCACCGGATAATGGAAAGTCTCTACCACCTCCAAGGGGATTTAGCACGTCTGCCCGAGGCGAGACCGAATGATATCCCGCGGACCCCAGGAACAGTTGAGGCACTGATGTATTCGTGATTTTCACTTGAGTCTGTATTTTCTTTCTATTGGAGTCTGTCAGTTTGTTTTCAAACCTGTATTTTCTTCTGTTATAATATGTTGGCTTGTTTTTCCTTTCATCAAAGTCCGTTAGTTTGAGTAGTTATAATCAAAATAGTTGCTTTTTATGAAAATTTGAGCATCCCAAAAAAAGGTTTTGATACTTGTACCCCAGAACTACGCTTGGTCTGATTCATGGGGGGTCATGATACATAGGCAATCTTCATAGGATTCGACCACAACCAAAAGAAAAAGAATAAAATTGAAAAAGCTAAGGGGAATAAAGGATAGGCGTGAGTAACAAAAAAAAGGGAAAGGTCATAAAAAGGAATAAGCCGGGATGACACAAACAACCGAGTAAATACATGATAGAAATGACTATTTGCCTAGGTGCATTGCATTCCTATGTGCGGTTGCCTATTTGTTAAAGCTCTAATCACTAACAAGTTTTATTGTTATCCCAGAATTCAAGCAGTTAGTTCACCTAAGCATACTGGCAACCCACCCATACCAAACCAGATCCAAAGGTGAAATAATCATGTCTATCCCAGATGTAGCACCAGTGTCATCGAAGGAGAAGAATTGGACATTAACGTCATGAAAGAAAAGATGTACAAATTGAAACAACAAATGGCTGAAATGTATCAGGCTTGGGCTAAAGGACAACCGCCATCATCTTACCCAACTAACCCTACCTTTACTCCACCACCGGCTCAAACTCAAGATCATCCTACCACCGATCTATCCCTGAGATTTCCCATTTACCAACACTACTGGGGCACCACTTCTCATACACCACAATCTCCACCCCCTATACCAATTCCATACCCTCCTCCACCAGTAACTCCTGTCTTCGTAGCACCTCCACCAGCTACACTCCACAAATCTCCTAGCGAGCCTATGTTCCAGGCCCAGGACAACCAATACTACCCCTCGAAGCCCACTTTCAAAGCTCCAGAAACCCATTCTTATACTCCTCGCTTTGACCTCCCGATAGAAGCTGATAAACCAGTCAAAAATCCCGAAAATGAGGAGATGTTCAGGAAAGTTAAAAGCTTAGAACAATCATTCAGAGACATGCAGGGATTGGGAGGGCAAGTAAGCGTGCCCTACAAGGACCTATGTCTGTTCCCGAATGTGCAATTACCGGTAGGTTTCAAGATGCCCAAGTTCGATCTATACAACGAGCACGGTCATCTAGTAGCCCACTTGAGGGGTTTTTGCAGCAAGATGAGGGAAGAGGGAGGAAACGATGAATTGTTAATGGCTTACTTCAGTCAGAGTTTGAGTGGATCAGCATTGGAATGGTATACCCGCCAAGACCATGGAAGATGGTACACATGGGATGATCTGGCGCAAGCATTTGCTTGTCACTTCCAATACAATCTTGAGATCATTCCAGATCGACTGTCCTTGACTAAACTAGAGAAGAAGCACAGTGAAAGCTTCAGAGAATATGGTTTCCGATGGAGGGAGCAAGCAGCAAGAGTAGATCCCCCAATGAAGGATAGTGAGATGGTAGATTACTTCCTATAGGCTTTGGAACCTACTGACTATGGCCATTTGGTCTCAGCTGTGGGAAAGTCATTCAACAAAATGGTAAAGATGGGGGCATGGTAGAAGAGGGCCTCAAGTCGAATAAAATCATGAGCTATTCGGCTATCAAAGTGACTTCTCAGGCTATTCAGGGCGACATAGGAGGGATTGGGAAAAAGAAGAGAGAGGAAGAAGCAATGGTTGATTCAGGAACTTGGTCCAGATCCATAGGTTCACCTTACCACTACAATCAACCTCGACCCCACCAACAAACTTATCACCACAATCCACCCCAACACTACTATCCCCCACTAGAACCTCATTTTTCCGTCCACCATGCACAAGCATACAACCAACCTCCTTCCCACACTCAATGGCGTGCTCCCGTCCTACAAAATACTTATCCACATCCACGAGCCTACCAAAACACTCCCGGACCAAGTTTTCGGCCTAGTCAAGCATTCAAGGGTGAAAGGTTGCAGAAAAAGAAAACCTTTACTCCATTGGGAGAATCATACACTAGTCTGTTCCACAGGCAAAAACAACTAGATATGCTAAGGAAGATACAGTCCAAACTGCCAAATCCTCTTCCAAAGAATCTTGACTATACTGTCAGCTGTGAGTATTGTTCTGGTACTCCGGGTCATGATACAGAAAAGTGCTGGCACTTGAAAAGTGCGATACAGGAGCTTATTGACACCAATAGAATTGAAGTTCAAGCTCCCGAGGTCCCCAATATTAACAGGAATCCAATGCCAGCCCACCAGGAGGCAAATATGATCGATATAGTGCATGCGGAGGGAGAGCCCAAGAAGCCATCACAGACCATCATGATGATTCGGTCTAGTGGAGTCAAGACAGATGAACAATCAGTAGGTAAGAAGTTGGTACTCAAGCCGAGCAAAAAGAGTGTTGAGCCATCTATGGTAGTTGAGAAGGGGTCTTTGAGCAAAGTTGCAAAGAAACAGAAAGTGGTGAAGGTGATTGTACCAGAAGCGGACAACAAACCTGTCATAATCGTGGAAGGTGTTCGCGTAGATTTGGTTATTATCAAGTAGGTAACCCAGTTACCAATAATCAACAGCAAGGCTATTCCATGGAATTACGAACGGGTAACAGTGATGCACAAAGGGAAGGAAGTCAAAGAAGAAATTTGTGAAGTATAAGGTTTGACTCGCTCGGGAAGGTGTTTTACCCTCGAGGAGTTAAGAAGATCTAAAGATAATCCAACACTAGTAAAGAAAGCCATAACTGAAGAAGAAGCAGAAGAATTCTTGAGGAAGATGAAGCTACAGGACTACTCTATCATGGAACAATTAAGAAAGACGCCTGCTCAAATTTCCCTATTGTCATTACTGATCCATTCGGATGAGCACCGTCAAGATTTAATGAAGATCTTGAATGAGGTGCACGTTCCTGATAAGATCTTCGTGAATCACTTGGAAAAAATAGCCAACAAAATCTTCGAAGCAAACAAAGTCATGTTTTCCGATGATGAATTGCCTGTAGAAGGTACTGAGCATAACAGAGCTCTTTACCTCATAGTAAAATGTGAGAACTCTGTGGTGACCTGGGTATTGGTTGACAACGGGTCAAGCGCAAACATCTGTCCTTTCTCCACTTTAAGCAAGTTAAAAATAGAAGACGAGAGGATCCATAAGAACATTATTTGCGTTCGAGGATTTGACGGCGTAGGTAAAGATTCAGTTGGGGACATAGTGCTAGAGCTGACGATAGGGCCAGTTGAGTTCACAGAGTTTCAGGTGCTGGATATAGCTATTTTCTATAATTTGCTGTTGGGTGGACCATGGATCCACGCCGCTAAAGCAGTCTCATCAACACTACACCAGGTAGTCAAATTTGAATGGGATAGACAAGAAATAGTTGTGCATGGGGAAGACAGTTTATGCGCTTGCAGCAATGCCATTGTACCGGTCATTGAAGTGGAAGATGACCAGGGACCATAGGTCTACCAGGTTTTTGACACGATGTTGGTAGAGAAAGTTCCAGAGGGGAAATACATTCCAAATCCAAAGATAACCATCGCATCAGTCATGGTAGCCTATGAGATGTTGACGAATGGTTTTGTACTCGGTAAAGATTTGGGATCATCTTTGCAAGGCATCATACAACCGGTGTCCCTTCCTGAAAACATAGGAACATTTGGTCTGGGATTCAAGCCCACTGCCGCAGACATAAAAAGGCCAGAAAGCTAAAACATAAGATATGGGTCTTTCCAAATCCAGTCCCACGTCTTTCCAAATCATTTGTAAAGTTCGGTCCCAGAAGTCGCCCAGTAACAGTAATTCCTAGTTCTGTGATTGATCCTGACAAGGAGTTAATTGAAAGATTTGAGAAGTTGTTCGACAGTGTGAACATGGTGAAATTGGAGAGGGTTCTAGCAACACGGGAGTGCAATTTGTAGGGCCAAAAACAAAGCTTAACAATTGGAAGGCTACTCCTCTCCCCACTCGGAAGAAGTCTTGGTAGTTTATTTTGAGTTTCCTTCAGTTTGTTTGGGTTATTCCAGGGTTGTAATCTAGATTTTTTTATCTTTCAGTCTGTTTGAAGTGTGCAAACCTTGTTATCTTTCATCATTCAATGAAATGTAGTTTCCCTTTCTTTATCATTCCTGATAGTTTTTCTTTTGTTTTTCTTTTCTTTTCTGTACAGTTCTTTTTACGATGGTTCTAATGACATGGCATGCATGAGGAATCCTCAGCCTAGTCTTAAAAATCAATCTGATTCTGAAATAATAGTTCACTAAGTAGATTCCGACTATGAATCAGAATACGATGAAGATGAAGCCTTCGAAGAGATTAGTAAGGAGTTAATTCCCTTTGAAGAAAAACCCAAACCCAACCTGAATGAAACAAAAGCCGTCAATTTAGGGGACACAGATAATATCAGAGAGACAAAAATAAGTGTCCATCTCGAGCCAAAGATCCGAGAAGAGTTAATCAAAGCACTCATCGAATACAAAGATGTTTTTGCATGGTCGTATGATGACATGCCGGGTTTGAGAACTGATTTAGTGGTCCAAAAATTGCCCACTGATCCAGCGTTTCGTCCTATCAAGTAAAAGTTGAGGAAATTCAAAACTGATATGAGTGTGAAGATTAAAGAAGAAATCACCAAACAGTTGGATGCAAAGGTTATTCTGGTCAATCGATATCCTGTTTGGTTGGCTAATGTCATGCCTGTGCCGAAGAAGGATGGCAAGATCAGAGTATGCGTCGATTACCGCAATCTCAACAAAGCAAGTCCGAAGGATAACTTCCCACAACCCAATATCCATATTTTGATCGATAATTGTGCCAAGCGTGAGATTGGACCTTTTGTGGATTGCTATGCAGGGTATCATGAGATTCTAATGGATGAAGAAGATGCAGAAAAGATGGCATTCATCACACCATGCAGGACTTACTGCTACCGGGTAATGCCATTTGGTTTGAAGAATGCTGGGGCAACTTACATGAGGGAGATGACTACTGTGTTTCATGATATGATACATAAAGAGATCGAGGTATACGTAGATGATGTGATCATAAAATCAAAACATCAGGCCGACCAAGTTGGGGATTTGAGGAAATTCTTCAAGAGGCTTCGTAGATACAATCTCAAGCTTAACCCTGCCAAGTGTGCATTTGGTGTTCCATCCGGAAAGCTGCTGGGGTTCATAGTCAGTCGGCGATGCATCGAGTTGGACCCATCAAAGATCAAAGCCATCCAAAAATTGCCACCCCCGAGGAACAAGACTGAAGTGATGAGTCTGTTAGGGAGGTTGAACTATATTAGCAGGTTTATTGCTCAGCTCACGACAATTTGTGAGCCGATTTTCAAGTTGCTGAATAAGGATGTTGCGGTCAAGTGGACTGATAAGTGTCATAAAGCATTTGAGAAGATAAAAGGATACTTGTCAAACCCACCCGTGTTGGTTTTGCCAGAACCAGGGAGACCTTTGATTCTTTACTTGACAGTCCTGAAAAATTCATTTGGCTGTGTACTGGGGCAGCATGACATCACTAGCAGAAAGGAACAGGCCATCTACTATCTTATCAAGAAGTTCACAGCTTATGAGGTTATGTACACTCATCTGGAAAGGACATGTTGCGCCCTAACTTGGGTGGCTCAGCAATTGAAACATTATTTGTCATCCTGCACTACTTACCTCATTTCACGCTTGGATCCGTTGAAATATATCTTTCAAAAGCCTATGTCGACAGGAAGACTTGCGAAGTGGAAAATTTTGCTCACAGAGTTTGACATCATCTATGTGACTCGGACTGCGATGAAAGCCCAAACATTGGCCGATCATTTGGCCGAGAACTTGGTCGATGAAGATTACGAGCCATTAAGAACTTATTTTCCCGATGAAGAAGTGATGCATATCGATGAACTGGAGCAAATTGAAAAACTAGGCTGGAAACTTTTCTTTGATGGGGCTGCCAACATGAAAGGAGTCGGAATAGGAGCTGTGCTTATTTCTGAAACAGGGCATCACTATCCTGTTACGGCTCAGCTTCGGTTTTATTGCACCAACAATATGGCTAAGAATGAGGCCTATATTTTGGGTCTAAGGCTAGCTGCAGACATGGATATCCAGGAAGTCTTGGTCTTGGAAGACTCGGATCTTTTGGTACATCAAATTCAAGGAGAATGGGAAACGCGAGATTTGAAGCTCATACCGTACTGACAATGTTTGCATGATCTTTGTCAACGATTTCGATTAGTGGAGTTCAGGCATATTCCAAGGGTCCATAATGAGGTCGTCGATGCTTTGGATACCCTGGTGACAATGTTGCACAATCCGGACAAAGCTTATGTCGATCCTCTGCATATTCAAGTCCGAGATCAGCATGCTTATTGTAACATGATTGAAGAAGAACTTGATGGCGAACCATGGTTCCATGATATCAAGGAGTACATCAGAATGGGGATATATCCAGTGCAAGCCACGGGGAATCAAAAGAGAACAATTCGACGGTTGGCAAGTGGATTCTTCTTAAGTGGAGGAGTTTTGTATAAAAGAACACCGGACCTTTGATTATTAAGATGCATATATGCTAGACAAGCTACGACTGTCATGTCTGAAGTACATTCGGTAGTCTGCGGACCACATATGAGCGGATATATGCTGGCGAAGAAAATTCTCCGACAAGGTTATTATTGGCTCACCATGGAGAGAGATTGTATCAGTTTTGTGTGCAAATGCCATCAGTGCCAGGTACATGGAGATTTGATTCATTCTCCACCATCAGAATTGCACACAATGTCAGCACCATGGCCCTTTGTTGCTTGGGGCATGGATGTCATTGGACCAATTGAGCCAGCAGCATCCAACAGGCACAGGTTCATTCTAGTAACCATTGATTATTTCACCAAATGGGTTGAGGCCAAAACTTTCAAATCAGTGACCAAGAAAGTAGTGGTCGATTTTGTTCACTCAAATATCATCTGTCGCTTCGAAATCCCAAAGGTGATCATCACGGATAATGGTGCTAATCTTAACAGCAATTTGATGAAAGAGGTATGTCAACAGTTTAAGATTACACACCGCAATTCCACCCCATATCGTCCCAAGGCGAATGGAGCTGTCGAGGCAGCCAACAAAAACATAAAGAAGATACTTCGGAAAATGGTAGAAGGTTCCAGGCGATGGCATGAAAAATTACCATTTGCATTGATGGGTTATCGCACTACTGTCCGTACTTCAGTAGGTGCAACTCCTTATTTGTTGGTATATGGCACTGAAGCAGTAATACTTGCAGAAGTTGAAATCTCGTCCCTTCTGATTGTCGCTGAGGCTAAGATTGATGATGATGAGTGGGTCAAAACCCGTTTGGAGCAGTTGAACTTGATTGATGAAAAACGATTGGCAGCAGTGTGTCACGGCTAGTTATATCAAAAGAGAATGGCAAGAGAATACAACAAAAGGGTGCATCCCCGAAAGTTTGAAGTAGGTCAACAAGAGTTGAAGCGTATTCTTGCACACCAGGCTGAAGCAAAAGGCAAGTTCGCCCCGAATTGGCAAGGGCCATTCATTGTGACCAGAGTATTGTTCAATGGTGCTTTATGTTTAACAGATATCGAAGGAAAATGCATAGACATGGCTATCAATTCTGATGCAGTCAAGAGATATTATGTATGATTTCTTCGTTATAATTGTTGATTGTTTATACTTGGCATTGTTTCGAAGAATGAAATGACGAAGGCAATTTGTTCTTCTATCTAAACACTTTGCCATTTTGTTTCCCTTTTTTGAGCCTTATTTAATTCTTTTATACCCCTCTTTTGGAATCAATAATGAAAAAGAGAGAAAAGAAAAAAGAGAAAAGAGAAAGTATAACAACAAGGAAATACAGGTGTGAACTATGTTTGACCTGATTCCTGTTAAGGATACGTAGGCAGCCTCACGGCTCGGTCATAGTAAAATAAAATATCAAAAGATCCCCAAGCAAGAAACTGGGGCAGAAGTTGTGATTGTAATAAGAAATGTGATTCCAAAAGTTGTAATTCTGACCCATGTGAAGTTGTTTTGAGCCCATTTTATACCCTTTTCTTTCCAAACATATCCAAGAACCCACATTGTTGTCCAAAGAAAGACCTCCCAATCAGTCTTCGAGAGATGCAAAGTCAAGCAATGTAAAGAGAATTCATATCAGGGGCAACACTCTGGTTTAAGCAAGAGAAATCAAAAAATGAGAGTCTTATTGGTGAAAACCCTCATGGGCATCATGAGGCGACGAAAGCCGAGAGAAAATAAAAATGAGAGAGTCTTATTGGTGAAAACCTTCACGGGCACCATGAGGCGACAAGGAATTTAGGAATGAACAAATGAGAGTTTTGTCGGTGAAAACCCTTCAGGGCACTGCAAGTCAAACAAGGTCCGTAAGTTGGCGGAAAGTAAATTGGTTTGTGGAGATCTTGGAGCACAAAGTAAAACAATTGGAAAAGAGATTGGTTAAATAGACTGGGCTGATTAATCCAAAATGCATACCATGATCATTGGTGCCAGTGACTCCACTCGGATAAGTTCCTTTTCCTATCTCCAACAGTCATCCAAATTTGGATTTTCTTCTTTATTCTTAATTCTCAAAATCATTGCATTTCATTGCTGTTAATTTTTACTCTTCTAAACCTCTCCCAAGGTTAGCTTTGTTTCAACAAATAAGAAGGAATGTCAAAGTGTACTACTAGATTCAAAATCGCACAAAGCAAAATACGGCTAGGACATGCTGGAGATAGTATGATGAAAAGTGGGACATAGGGTGTAAGCAAAGGTTAAATCGGTTGAATGGTTCAGTAATGTCATGAGAGATGTATGGTTACGAATAAAAGGGTCATAAGTGAAAAACAATAGTTGGGGATCCTGCAGTAAGGATCAGTCGGGAGGTCAAAACAATTCTCGACCAGTTCAAGGTAGTCGGTCGAAGCAAAGTATGGCAAAGAGAAAACCATCCCTAGCAAGAATGCCACAACTAACCACCACGTTTTAAACTGACATGATTTTTGTTTGATTTGAAATAGGGACAAAGATGGCATTTGTTTCAGGAAGCACTCGGTAAGGAAAAGCATGTACCATGCAGGTTTGATCGCAGAATTCTCAGGACCCTCCTGTAAAATGGGACTTAGTTTAAGATCTAAAATAATCATAAGTAGCAGAATTTGGCATAAATGCACCCCCAAAGGATTATAAGTGGAGCTTTGAAGTTTGCGTGTTTGAGATACACTTTGGACATTACCCCAGAGGCCTCGAATTTCAAAGGAATTTAGGGAGACTCTCATAGCCTCTATCTCTCGGGTTGGCCAACAAAGGGACCGAAAAGAACCCGTTTCTGCTTTACTTCCTCAAGAAATAAGAAAAACCATCTTTTTCCACCTTTTTACCCCATGAGAACAAAGATTCTGACTTCTTTTCTGTCCCAGACTGGTGGTTATGATTTTCTGCTTCCTCATCCTTTTTCCCCAAGAAGAAACACCATCCTTTTCCACCTTTTCCCTCGAGTTAATTGGAAAATTTCAGGACCCTCCTGGAAAATAGGACGTAGCTTTAATTCGAAATATTCATGAGTACAATATCTAGCATAATCTCTACTTTGTGAAAATATAAGTTGGTTTGAAATTTTCATTTTTTAAGACAATAATCAATTCGAAAATTCAGGTCCCTCCTGGAAAATGGGACCTAGGTTAAAATCCAAAACAAACATAAGTAGTGAATATAGGACAAATGTGCACCAAAAGGGATATAAGTTGGCTTCAAAGTTCACATAAGGGTTTTCAGGACCCACCTGAATAATGGGACATAAATTTAAGCATTCCATTAGATAAGTAAGTGTTGTTATAAGAGAGTACAATTTAGCGTTGAAATTGTCATTCGTAAGATAAGCTTTAATTTGAAATTTCAGGATCCTCCTGGATAATGGGATGTAGTTTTAAGACTGTCTTAGATAACAAGATTCGACAGAAATCATACCTCTAAAAAATATAATGTAGCTTTGGAAACTTGCTAGAGATTTTCAGGACTCTCCTGGATAATCGGATCTATCTTATAGATTGTTCGAGATATTTGGTAACAATTAACACTTACAAATGCGCCCAGTTACCAAACTGGGGCAGAAAATTTTCTTTTGTTTTATCTATTTTGTTAAAAATCAGGCACCCACCTGGAGGAACGAGGGAGAACAAGCCAAAGGAAGGCAGTTGCGAAAAGAAGATGGACCAAGTTTCAGCAATCAGGCATCCACATGGAGAACAAGGAGTAGCAGTTAAAGATTCATCAATCAGGCATCCACTTGGAGAACAAGGAAAAGCAGTTAAAGATTCAACAATCAGGCATCCACCTGGAGAACAAAGAAAGACAGTTGAAATATCATCAATCAGGCATCCACCTGGAGACCAAGGAACAACAGTTGAAGTATCAGCAATCAGGCATCCACCTGGAGAACAAGAAGAAGCAGTTGAAGATTCAATAGTCAGGCGTCCACCTAGAGAACAAGGGAATACATTTCGAGTTTCAGCAGTCAGGAGCCCATCTGAAGAACAAGGGAATGCAATTCAAGCTTCAGCAATTAGGCGCCCACCTGGATAGCAAGGGAATACAGTTCAAGTTTCGGCAATCAGGAGCCCACCTGGAGAACAAGGGAATACATTTCGAGTTTCAACAGTCAGGAGCCCACCTAAAGAACAAGGGAATGCAATTCAAGCTTCAGCAATCAGGCACCCACTTGGAGAGCAAGGGAATACACTTCAAGTTTCGGCAATCAGGCGCCCACCTGGAGAGCAAGGGAAAACAATTCAAATTTCAAATAATCAGGAGCCCACCTGGAGAACAAGGGAATACATTTCGAGTTTCAGCAGTCAGGAGCCCACCTGAAGATCAAGGGAATGCAATTCAAGCTTCAGCAATCAGGCACCCACCTGGAGAGCAAGGGAATACACTTCAAATTTCGGCAATCAGGCGCCCACCTAGAGAGCAAGGGAATACAATTCAAATTTCAAATAATCAGGAGCCCGCCCGGAGAACAGAGGAACGGAAACAATAGTCAAAGGAAGACATTTAAAAAGTTCAGCAATCAGGTACCCGCATGGAGAAAAAGAGGAAAGCATTTCAAAAAATACCATTCAAGTCAGCCACAAAGGAACTTCTGAAGAAAATACAAGTCAACAATGCAACAACAGTCACAAGACCCAGTTTTAAAATAAATCCTTGTAAAGCATAGATTATAGCTAAGTCTAGCTTCTTCATTTTGTCATGGTGTAATAAGGAGGTCAGTAAGCAGTATCAATAGTAGCAACAGTAAAAGTGAAACCACAGCTTCATGGTAGTCCCAGCTACCGAAACTACCTGAACTACATTGACCTGATTCCTTTATAACCAAGGATATGTAGGAAACCTTTGAAGCAGAGAGGGGCAGCTGTGAGAACGTGATTTTTGCCTCATACGAATTACTCCAAAAGAATTCCCAAAATTAGACTTTTTTTTCTTTCTTTAATTATGTGTTATTCTAGGAATTACTGTGCGATTTTCCTGATTGTTTGCATATTTTTGTGTGCATATTTAATTTTATTAATGCATTAAAAAATACAAAAATATAGCATCTGCACTTACGATTTTATTTTACATTTTTGGTTATTTTAGTAAATTGTTGCTTTACAAAAATAAAAATAAATTACAAAAAATAACGTATTCTCCATTTTTAGTGTTTAATGTCAAAATTTTGTAATTTGGTATTTAATTATTTGTGATAATTATTATTTAGAGTTAATTAGTATTTTTAAGGCTGATTTGGTTTTATAGATTATTTTGAATTTTAATTAATTTTGAGAAGAAAAATAGTTTGGAAATAAATAGAAAGGGAAAAGAATTTTGGGCCAATTCAATTTAATCCCCAAGCCCAAACCATTTTTTTACCCTAGTTCAACCCAAGACTTGGATCCTTATTCTTCTTAAAAGACCTAGACTTATACAAATTAAACCCTAGACACACAAAATGACGCCTACAATCTGAAGAAGATCATCCGCCGCAAGAGAACAATGACCCAACCCTATCGTCTCCTTCAAACCCTTTCCGATTTCAAGCAAGGTTCAGTTGTTTAGGTTTCTGGTAGCGGTTTGGTCGGAATCCGAGGTTGTTTCGTCGAGGTTCGGTCAAAGTTCAGTTCGTTGTTGCTGTTAGCTGACCTTGTGCCGAGGTTCTGTACTAATTCAATATTGAGAAAGGAATTGTTGCTATTAAAAGGCCACACTTTAACTTTACTTATCCTTCTAATTGCTAGATCTGGTGTCATGGCTCTATGAATTTTTATTTGATTTTGCTTGTTTCAGTCTTACTGTTTATGTGATAGTAGTAGTTTGGGGTTTCGTGAATACTTAAGGGAGGGGAATTATTGTGTGGATTCCATAGGGTGGAAAATAGAAAAACAGAAATAAAGTAGGCCTCTTGAGGTGGCACATGCATTTGCTCGCTATTGAGTTTCTACACAGATTAGTATAAGATCTTCTCTTTTGCAAAGTCATAAAGAAGTAAGAAAGATCCAAATGTACAGTAGTAGCCATAAGGACATTGAGATCCGAACTTATACACTACGTTTAATTTGTGAAACAAATCAATTTGGATTTAGTATATATCAACCATGTGTGGTTAATGTGAGCTATTGAATGTTTGTTCAAAGTGGTAAATGGGGTTTGATATTGGGGTGCTTTAGAAGTTGAATCCAATGACTGAAATCATTTGGTGAAGATTTGAGTGAGTTTGAAGCCGCGTATCCTATGCCTCATTCCTACGCCCTTCCCTACGCGACTACTCGATGCAACAGGTTTGACTTTTCTAAGTTAAAACTTAGCCTCATGAACTAAATTTGATCTTTGAGTTATGAGAGTTGAAAATAGCTTCTAATTCTACTTTAGTCCAGGAATACGTTTTCCATACTTTGAAGTTTAGAATTTCATGGTTAATTATTGTTGCTTGGTCATTAGTCTATGAAACCTGATTTTGGTATGCCCTTTCACTTTGATGATTGATTTGGTTAAGGACTGGATTGTTGTTCTTGCGCTTTGTGGATGTCTTCTACTTTATCTTTATCCCAAGAGAATGTCAATTAATTTTCAGGAGTCTTACTTATTCTAGTTAGTTTTGGTAGTTCTAGAACATTTGTGTTACTTTTTTTTAATTTTCTGCACACAATGTGATACCTAATTAGGGTGATGAAGAAATATAATGCATAATGAGTAGATGTGTAACATGGAATTACCATTTGCATAGATGTACCTGTGTCAAATGGGAATGACGCGGGCATGCTACTTTGAATAGATTGCTCAAAACGTACTAATCAATTTGAAATGAAAGTAGATCTATTAATCTTGTTTCTTGGGAAGTTAACTAATCTTTTTGAAATGGAATTGAGGTGCGCCGCGCCAAATAAAATCTAAAATGCGTGGCCCTCGTTTAATTATTTCTTGTGAAAACCTTAGATCTCGAGGCACGTCATTTAGCAAATTTTCAGGGCCCTCGCAAAGGTAAAAACGCATAGTTGCTTTAAGCAGCGTTGTTTTAAATAATTTACCCTCCTAAATTCGGGTGCGCATTTATGTGACCCAAATCTCAAGATTAGATAAAATGTGTCGTAGACCGCGGGTGCATTTATGTAGCGTGGCTTACGATGTGTTTTAAATAACTTTGAATTTTTCCTGAAATATTAAAAGCGGCTAAAATAATAGCACCTTTTTTCTTTTTCTTTAGCTTTAGCTTAAACAAATGTACAACATGTGCCGATTGTTCTTTGGAGTATATTTAAGTTTGTTGTCATTTGGCTGAAGCTCATGAATCAAAGTTTGGTTTTTAAATTAACTTTAGGTGCTACTATTTTGAACTCATCATTGGATGTATATTAAATTTAGGTCATAAGAAATTTATCTTCCTTGTTTTCATTTAGCGTAGTATTTAGCGTACTGGATTATTTATTTTTAGTATTTAATGTGTTAAGTTGTACGGTGTCTTACATGTAAATTAGCAGCTCATAGTTCTTAGCTTATTATTTGCTATTAGTTGATTGTGCAGTAGTGAGAAAAATTGGAGATCAACCCGTGTACCATTATTATTTTTTTTGCCACAATCCCCTATTATTCTTGTTTGAAGTTCGTGTATCAAGTTTCAGTGACTCAACTCTGTTTTGCTTGGTGATGCTCGTTATTGGTTTCTTGGCACACATTTTGTATGGAAATTCGATGTGAGCCATGACAAACAAAGGTCTTAAATGCACGGCCCTCATTTAATTAATTTATTTGTTTTTTTTAGAAATCAAGGCACGCCATTTAGCGAATTTTCCATGGCCCTCACGAAGTTAAAAACGCATAGTTGCTTTAGGCGCGTAATTTAAAATTACCTTCTTAAACTCGGGTGTGTATTTCATGTGACCCAAATCCAAGTCCTAACAACGTTAAATAAATATGTCGTGGATCGTGGGTGCATTTTATGTGGCGCAATCCAAAAACGTATTTTGTATAACGTTGAAATCTTCCTGAAAATGAATTAAAAGCGATTTTAAGTATAAATGCACATAGGTTGAAATTGTTTTAAAATCAGATAATTAAGCTGAATATAACAGTTGAGCGATCGTGTTAGAACCACGAAACTCGGGAATGCCTAATACCTTCTCCCGGGTTAACAGAATTCCTTACCCGGATTTCTGGTTCGCGGACTGTAAAACAGAGTCAATCTTTTCCTCAACTCGGGATTTTAAACCTGTGACTTGGGACACCATAAATCTCCCAAGTGGCGACTCTGAATCTAATTTAATGTAAGTAATCCCGTTTCGATTGTTCTTTAATTAGAAAAACTCCCTCATTCCTTCCGGGGGTGTAGGTGAAAAAGGAGGTATGACAATAAAAACTATAAAATGTGAAAGGTATTGAGGTAAGCATGGTTCTATTTATGCTATAGTTGTATACTTGTATTTATATTACAATTGTGTGCAATATCAAATCACATCAAAAATATTTTTGGCAGTATCATTAGCAAAACCAAGGAAGGGTGGGTCATAAGGCTCACACCTGAAACTACACGTGCCGGTGTAGGGACGAACCTTGATTATTTCCCTTAATTGGGATGAACTTGGTAACATTTATAAATTGGTAACGCCAACCCATACGGCATATGTGGGAAGGCAGCCTAGCCAATCGGGCTGTGATCGGACGCCATGCCGTACACATGGTTGTATTGTGCTGGGAATCAAAAACTGGAAATTCAAAAACTTGAAATTGTGATTGTGGTACATCTCTCCAAATGGACGACCTAGACAATCGGGTCGTGATCGGACTCCGTGCTAACAAAGACGGCGGTATAACTCATATCGGTGGTAATGATCTCCCAACCAAAAATTATATATATTATTTTCGTAAACTAGAAGACTTACATGTTTCAAATTGGATGCTAGTATATTGTTGATTTTGACTTACTGTTTTGTGGTTTCTTTGCTTGTATGGTTATTCTATTCTGAAAGAGGACTTTTAGCCTTACATACTAGTGCTATTCGACGGCGCTAACATCCTTTTTGCCGGGGGCGCTGTATCGTTTAATGATACAGGTAGTTTCACAGTGGGCGGCATCGGCCAGTGATAGCAGTATTCTCTTCCCAGCAGACTTGGTGAGCCCCACTCCATCCCGGGATCATGTCATGTATCTTTTGATCATTTTCTAATCACGTTTTGAGGTATAGCCGGAGCCTTGTTGTCGGTGTTTCCCTATTACTCTTCCATTATATTTAGAGGCTATGTAGACTGTTTGTGGGTGGTAGTTGATATAGGGAGTCCAGACTAGAAAAGTTGGTACTTGATAAGCATGTTTTTCATTAAACTTGTAAACATGTAATATTTTGTGAACTACAAATGAAGTCATTAACGGAAATGAAATGAAAGTTGCTAATGGAAGATTGCTTAGTGTTTTGATAAATGGGATAACATTCCCTCTTTATTCATAAACTAGCTTGGGTAGAATAAAATCTAACAGGTTTGTTCAGTCGGGTTTACTCAATTGAGCGACGGTCGCGTTCCACGGTTTTTGAGGCATGACATAGAAATACCTCGAGTCTCGACACTATCCAATGTAAATCTTATATTCTAGCCACAACTACTACGCCATCACTTAATATCCTGAATCTGAACTCATCAATAAGACATAAGAATCAAATTTGTCTCAAAGTTAAACAACATGAAAAACCTTTCAACACACTCATAACTCGAGACTACACGTCACATAAAAATAGAAATCAAGCACCCATTAGTCCTTCTTACATCTCAAGCATACTCTTCTCGTCACATTCAAATCATCTGAACATAACCCGCAGTCACATTCTACTCATCATTTAGTCATCTAACCACAAATTCCACTCATTGGGACACTACCGGACTTATAAGTCCAAAAGCACATGCACACATAACTGAATTTTCCGTGCTCAAGCTGCAGTCAAAACCCTGCCTCAAGTCCTCCAGACTGATCCACAGCACACATCTCGCACCTCATCCATGGAATCATATGCCATCGATGCACAGTCGATAACGAGCGCTCATATACGCATACGAATGCGTGGAAAAAATTCAAAGAGTTACGCTTTAAGCTGAATCAATGTCGCATGATAAGGAAAGAAAGATGTGAAATTTAGCCTAAATGCCCTGTAGCGTCTCGAAGATGGGTATGGATATCATCATACTGATCCGCAAGACTGTACTAGAAACTTGCTCATGACTCATAGAACCTATGAACCTAGAGCTCTGATACCAACTTATCATGACCCAAATACCACTAGTCGTTATGGCACCAAACTCGATATGCTAGTTAAGCCAAATAACAGTCAATACAATCCAACTAAGATTATAGGAAAATAGAGAAGAATTATCTAAACATTTAAAAATTAACCTAAGAACTAGTAGTACGAATCATGAGCTTCTAAGATTTGAAATTTACAAAAATGATACAAATAAATACATGATCTCTTTGAAAGTTACATAAACATATTAGCAAAATCTAAAGTTACCAAGGACAAATGGCAGTTATATCCGGAATGCACGAGCATCTTCAGAGTCAGCTTCCAACATCACCAGCAGCCCTGCTCCAAAAATCTGCACGCAAGGTGCAGAAGTGTAGTATGAGTACAATTGACCCCATATACCCAGTAAGTATCTTGTCTATTCTCATTGAAGTAGTGACAAGGCTTTTTAGTTAAAAGATACTCACTGATAAAACCTGCACCAAAAACCAGCAATAGAACTATACTACGATATAATAAAAAGGAATACATGAAACTAATATACAAAACAATAACTGAGTGCTAACAAAGATCACAATTTAGCTACTTCCGATACCTTGACCAATCTTTCCCTTAGAAAAAAAACTAATAAACCATGATAGTCACTCCATAACTTTCATAGCATGAGGAATGTACTTAATGCTTACCGTGAAAATGGTAATAACAATTAAATTTGTTTATGGGACTTTAAAAATACATGATCTAATTTTATGCTGGTTGATAAGTAGTAGATGCTACGTATGTGAGATTTAGAAATGAAATAAGAGTTTAGGATGGGGCAATAATCAAACCGTTGAGCCAATTATCGGGGCCTCGAGCCTGTTGATTCGGGGCCTCAAGATCGATTCTGGAGCTCGGTAGGGAGCTATCGAGGGGGTCAGAATACGACTAATAGTTATAATAAAATTAACGGAGGCTCCTTACGGCCAATGATAAGCAAAAATGATGAACAAATATGAAGATGATAAATGAAAACAATAATAACTAGAGAATATGTTAGAGATCAAAATGGAATGTTTCTTGTATATTTCGTGTGGAGTAATTGAAGCAATGGGGGTTTACAAAATGACAATGATCCCATTTATATAGGAGGGAAATCCCAACATAGTACAAAATGCATTAATGATAAAGATAAAGGAATAGGACAATTATATAACACCTTGATTCATGTTTAGAGTAGCTCTCTAGGCTCTATTAGTCCTACCATGTGCCTTGCAAACTTCCCATTTCTACTGTTATCGAGATCGTTGCTATCATGAGTCCGAGTGTCGATGACCCTTGAGGGAGGGTACTCGGTTCATGGTTTCGAGCCTTTGAGGTGATCTTCTAAGATGCCTTAACAATGAGAAATTGGCCTCTCTGATTTCACCGTATACAGATAGTCCCCACATTTCTTGGAGAGGAGCAATAAGAAACGACCTTGACATCCGATTCTTCGGGCATCCTATGATGGTGCCATACTGATGATGTCAACTCATGACGTAAGCCTTCGCAATAGCCGAGACATATCACAGACTTGCCTTTTTGACGTCATTCAATGCACTGTCGATTCCCATTCTCCAAAGCGACAGTAGCACCGTCGATTTGGTTTTCAATAATTCATTAATTATGCCTGCCGATCCATCTTTCAAAGGTATTGATGGTATTATTGGCCATACTATCTCCCCTATAAATGGGGGCCTTCTGATGTTATATTCTTACCAAGTGCCTTTTAACATCTATCCATCCTTTTCTCCTCACTATTTTCCTCCATCGTTGACCACCTTGTTTGGGGTTCATGGCCTTAAGGTTGCATGAAAGCATTTTCATCGGCTACGTGATGGACTTTTGCCTGAGCTTCCCTTTGCCGAATGAGATTATACTATCTTGTCGCTGTTATTGTTGTTGTTACGACTGCTACTGCTGTCGTTATTGGCTCGAGGTGATGAGATAAAAAGGCTGATATTTTTTGTCTTGGGAAGGTATTTGAACTATACACTGTTGCTCACGAGGGTGCTCGAATTATACACTACTACTTACCTTCTTACCGCAGTTTGGTGTGGCACTTCGCCCCCGACCGGTAGCTTGCATCGCTCAATGTCCCAAGAAGTGGACTCAAAGTAGCCGTGCAAGTAAGGTCGACGCTCGCCAAGTCTCTTACCGGTCCGAGTTTCTCTTGGCCGATGAGGGTCCTCGTCCTTTGGCGGGCGATGGCATTTTTCATCCCCTCCTGCTTCTCCACTTTCCTCCTCTTCATCTTTTCCATTGAAGACACTACTCTGGATGACCGAGACGATCCCCCTAAGGCGGTGGTTGTAGAAGATACTACCGCTTTTGATGCATACTCGAGGGGATGCCGCTCAAGAAGACGGTGCTCTAAGATGTTGCTGTCGAGGATGCACCTTCAAGAGTAGGTTGGGCTCTTAGGCTTTTACCATATATATACCTTCTTGCTTCCTTATTTCTGTGTAAGAACCCCTTGTGGGCTTTTGTAATCACATTAAAGGACCCTTTGTGGGCTTCTGCAATCAAGTGTTTTCTGAATACAAAGATATTTTCCAGTTTTGTCTTTGATGTTTGCTATATTTCCTTTTATATACGTTTATGGAGACTCTGAATGCATGATTGTATCAGCTACTATCAATGTCGAACCCAGATGCGAGTGTTTTTCCTTACCTTTGATTGACTAATATGACCTTCCACGGAACCTTTCGTCGTCCCTTGGATCGAGCCTGGATTGGACAGATAAACTTAGGTCATCGTGCCCCTTACTTCGAGTCGAATGAAAGTAACGCTTCGAGCCTTGAAATCGTGATTTATCACTTAATCTCCACGGTAATTTTTGAGGAGAAATTTGCTCGGAGGCTCGCGGATATGGACTGCCTTTTAACTTAGTGCAGACAACCTTAGGGCGCTATAGATAGATCTAGAAAAAGTGTTTATCCGAGCTCAGATGGTGCCCCAGGGCCAAGACCATATGGGTGGAGTTTAAATGATTATTTCCTTGGAGCCTAATTCCCTTTTGACAAAAGCCCCCAAGGTCGGGTACCACCTCGGGTCTCGTAATGATGTCATTAGCTTCCTGGAGCCTAACATTCCCTTTTGAAAAAAGCCCCCGAGGTCGGGTACCACCTCAGGTCTCATAATGATGCCATTGGCATCCTGGAGCCTAATCTTCCCTTTGATGTAGGTCCTCGAGGTCGGATACCACCTCGGGACTGGCGAAGGTGTTGTTGGCCTTTCAGAGCATAACTTCTTTTTGATGGCGGTCCTCGAAGTCGGGTACCACCTCGGGACTGGCAAAGGCATTATTGGCTTCTTGGAGCCTAGCCTTGTTCTGATGGAGGTCCTCGAGGTCAGGTACCACCTCGGGACTGGCAAAGGCATTGTTGGCTTCTTGGAGCCTAGCCTTGTTCTGATGGAGGTCCTCGAGGTCGGGTACCACCTCGGGACTAGCGATGATGACATCGATTAGTGTTTCTAGTCGGCTTTGACGTTTCTTCCATGTATAAATAGGATTGCTTCTGCTCTTTCGGAGATCCTACCATTTTAAGTAGTTAACCTTCTTTTTTTTGCGTCAAGTCTTACATTACTTCAGCACTATTGTACTTGCACAAATTTCTGCATTAGTTATCTAATCTCGTCATAGCCATGACTACCGCATCGGGGTCTGTCCGGTAGAGAGGGGAGAGCTCTGCCTCCGGCATTCAGGACCAATGAGAGTATACCTTGAAGACTACTTCTTTGACAGGAGAAGAGCATCTTGAGTTAGTGAGAAAAGATAGTGGATGGTGGGAGAAAATGGTGTTACAGGTATTTTCCCCAGGTGAGGGCATCACGGATCGTGCCGACAAGTTCTTGAATGTGTACACGTATCCTTTCACACAGACCCCTCTTGATAGGGTTGTGCTCGACTCCTGCTCAGAGTGTTGGGTTACCTTGGCACATATCCATCCGTCATTTTGGCGAACAATATTGACTATGTGATTTTTCGCGGATAAGACGAGGCTTGAATTTATGCTCGGTCATCTTATTAGGCTATACCAGCCCTTTCATCCGAGTATGGACTGCTAACATTATCCCCGTAGAGCTTATGCCATTCCCTGAGGATTGGAATTATACACGTAAATAGTGTATTTCCCCTTCTTAGTTTTGCCTATGGCGAGAATTGGTTTCGTAACCGTGCCCTCCTTTCTCTTTCTACAGCGGTTTCATGGGCGTCGGGTGACGTTCCTGATTTGCCGGACTGGGTCCAAAAGTTGGTGACTCACTCGACCTGTGATGAGCGCAAGTGGAAAGCTTTGTCCCGGGGCAGATGGGAAGAAAAACATAATGGTGAGTGTTGTGTTATATTTTCCCCTCCCTTCCTTCATTTGGAGAGGCATTTTCCCTTTATGCATATTAAGCTTGCTGTTATAGGCATCGAAGAGCCTTCTGAGGCTATGTCGTTATCCTATGGAGAGGGGAAGGGGTCGCCAGCCCCCGGGCTAATGAACGACAATAATAAGCGAGAGATGTTTTTTCAAGGAGGTGGCGCTCAAAGAAGGGCAAGACGGAACCGGGGCTTCGGAGCGGAAGCATCGTCCGAGCCTGGAACGTCCGTGATTTCTAGTTCTGTAAAGAAGATTTCTCCATTGCTGTCGCCTTCTTTTTCCGTCTGTACTACTTCGGGAGATGCTAGAACCCCGGGATCGCATACACCGAGCGATCGTGCTTCGACCGGAATCGCCTCTTTCAAGGATGAAGGAACTAGATTAGTAGGTGTGATCTTGGCCTTCAAGGACGGCCGACGGCTTCATTTTGTAGTTAGTTTTCTCACATGCCTTTAAAGCTTCATGCCTTCCCTTCCTTACTGGGTTTTCTTTTGCAGGCCTTCGACAAGCTTAAATCCGAGCTGCTTCATCATGAAGCCAGGTTGCGGAGAGCTTTGGATGAGGAGAGATCCCTTAGTCTCCTTTGCGATGAAAAGGAGGTTGAGTTGGTATACTTGCGGTATGAGGTGGGTCGGAGCTTGAATTATGAGAGCTACTTGAAGGAGCAGGTAATTTTCTGTTCCAGGTGAGTGTGCATTCCGTCTTCTAGTTTCCGAGGCTAATGCTTCATTTATTTCAATTGCAGAAAAAGACGGAGGCCCTGGATCGGCTTCGGGATGAAGTTGGCCAGGCCAGGCATAATCATGATGAGCTAAAAACTCGGGCGGTGGCTCGGGCTTTAGAGGGTAAGGATGCTCTAGCTAAAGTTCCTGCCTTTGAGGCTCAACTTTGCTTAGTTCACGATAACGCTTCGGTTCAAGCAGATATGATTGCGAAGCTCGAGTCTGAGCTTTTGAAAGCTAGGGCTGAGATCGTCGATGCCCGGGTAGAAGCTGCAATGAGCCGGACTAAGGCTGACCAGGAGATGGCGATCTATTTAAAGGATGTTGTCGATGCTCAAGCTGAGCTGAGAAGGATCCTTGACCATGAAGAGAGGATTGAAGAATATGCTCAATGCAAGTCTCGAACAATGACCCTTAAGGAGATTTGTGCTAGGGGCTTCATCTTCTCGGAAGAATTGGCGCTAGCAAGGGCGGACGAGCATGATGCTCTGTTACTTTTGCTCGATGCTGAAGAAAGTGAATACGAGGCCGACAGGCCGTAGTCCCCGGGGGGCATAGATTTTTTAATATGTATATAGCACTTTTGTAGCATGTTTGTAGATGGAGATTGTGCTTTTTCACACATGTGTATGAAAGAATACCTAGCGGCTTTATTTCTTTCGTATCTTTTTTTGTCATGATGTGGCCTCGGGGCTCATTAGACTGGCCTGTGGGATCTTACGTACGTTTGCTCTTAGGCATATTTAGGCCACCCATTTTGGGCTCAGTCCCCAAGTCAGGCATCGACTCGAGCTTATTTGACCTTTGAATGGCCAAAATTTAGGCTGGAGACAATAGCTCTCATGCTTTTGGTCGATGCGACCTTTTAGTGTATGTGGGTTGGTGATAATGGCTCTCACGCCTTGGGTCGATGCGGCCTTTTAGTGTATGTGGGTTGGCGACAATGGCTCTTACACCTTGGGTTGATGCGTCCATTTAGTGTGGGTTGGCGACAGTGGCTCTTACGCCTTGCTCTTAGGCATATTTAGTTAACTATTTTGGGTTCAATCTCCGAATCAGGTAATGACTCGAGCTCATTTGACCCTCAAGTTTTGTATTTGTTGGGCTGGCGACAATGGCTCTTAAGCCTTGGGCCGATGCAGCCTTTTATGTGTATGGCCTTGAGGCTCATTAGGCTGGCGACAATGGCTCTTACGCTTTGGGTCAAAGCGACCTTTTACGTGGGCTTTGTTTTTCCCTCGATAAGGATAAATAGTGTTTTCCTGACTCTTCGACGTCTTAACAAAAAACCTTGATTGTGAGTCATTATATGGCGATGATAGAGCACATTGGAGGTTTGGCTCGGAGGATGAGTATCTCGAAGCCAATGTTTAGGAGTTGACATGGTCGAAGCTCTTTTGCCTGTATCAAGGGTAGCCTATTTAACTGGTTATTTCCGAAGTAGATTCGAAGTAATAGAAGGCCTATGATTTTATAGCGACAGTCGGGCGTCCCCGAGTTGAATTAGTTTGGCTGGTACAGCCTTGTGACCGGAGCTATTTGTGTTCATCCGGAGCCTTTGAATCCCAAGTAAAGTAGTTTCGGCATCTATATCGAGGGTATGACTTTTAGGGGTCTTACAAGTTCGATCTGTAGCCGAAACTTTGAGATCGAGTTTATGCCTTTAGCAAGGTCTTACAATTTTTTCATGCCTTTGATGTCTTACAACTTTGGATACTTGGTACAAGTATTGTTCATGCCTTGCTTGAGGTATTATAGATATTGTCACTTGGTACAAATGTGGTTCATGCCTTGCTTGAGGTTTTACAGATATAGTTGCTGCCTTATGTAGGTCTTACGAGACCGAGTTTGCCTGCTCGAGGACTTATGGCCTCGGGTTTTGATAAGTTGATGGAGGTGGTGCTTGACGGCTGTCCTCGAGTCGTCAAGGGTTTCTTCACTCAAGAGCCATTATTTGCAAACTTTGTATTTCCTCATCGAGGGCTTACAATTTTGGAGATCCCAACCCTGAGGTCGTGCGTTTTTTGAGATTTTGACGCCAGTCCCAGAGTATTCGGGGTACTTTTGGCATTGGAGATGTCTCGCACTTTTCATGTTGCCTCATCTGAGGGCTTATGATTTTGGAGTCCCGACCCGGAGGTCATTCAGGTGTTGAATTATTGATGCTAATCCCCGAGTGTTCGGGACGTTTTCGGCGGAGGAGTCATTTTTGCGAAGGTGCTGAGCTTCTTTTGGAGTGTGAGATGCTTTGATAAAAGATATTCTTCAATTATTTGGTACAAGTGTACATGTTTTCGCCATTGGGTACCCGGCCATACAGACACGGTTTGTTCGACCGTTTGGCCCGATACTTTATTTTCCTATTGGGACCCAATCGTTTCTTGGCTTTTCTGGGCGGATGGCCTTCTAGGGGGATGCCACCCGGTGTTTGAGGTTTATTGCAAAAGAAGCCTCGAATACTTGTTGAGTCTCCCTTAGGTAGCATGCAGATGTTGCCTCGTTAAAAACCTTGCCGGTAAAACACTTTTCGGGATAAAAAACTCGGTCGAAGGAAAATAGTGCAACGGATGCTTTAAAACCTTAAGGTCTTCGAGTTGGGTTAGCGCTCTAATTACTTCGCTCGGGCGCCTGCATAAGGGTTAGTATGAAATATGAAATGAAAAGGGAGATGGTTATACCATCGTGTGGGATGTGCTGTCGATGTTTTCGAGGGCCGATATGTCATAGTTACTCGAGATGAGGACGCGATACAATCCTTTACTTTGTTTAATCGGGCTTAATCGAAGGTGTGGCTTGATTACCCTTCAGCTCTTTTGCGGTCGGAAGTATTGGTGCCGGTGCCACATCGTGCACCGCGAACATTTCCCTTGCTGCATGCTATTCCCCATAGACTGTTTTAATCCCATCCTTTGTCAGTAATTTCATCATTTGGTGAAGAGTGGACGGTACTGCTCTCATGCAATGTATCCACGGCCGTCCGAACATGGCGTTGTACCTCATGTCTCTTTTGATGACATGGAATTTAGCATTTTGGGTTGTTCCGGCCACGGTGACTGGGAGGGTGATTTCTCCTTTCATTATTTCACTTCCCATATTGAATCCGTTGAGGACTCGAGTAGTGGGCATGATTTGGTCAAGCAGTCTGAGTTGCTCTATCACCCTCGACGTGATAATGTTGGCCGAGTTACCTGGATCCATGAGTACACATTTTATTTGAAAAGAATGTACAAGGAAAGAGATTACCTGTGCGTCATTGTGAGGTTGAGACAAGGTCTCGGTGTCCTCTTCGCTGAATGTGAGGGCATCCTCGGATATATACCCTCGGGTTTGCTTTTCTCTAGTGATGGATAATTTTGTCCTTCTCATCACGGGTTTCTGCGGGGCATCGACGCCTCCTAAGATCATGTGGATGACATGTTGTGGCTCATTTGTTTCATTCTTCTTGGCCGCCTCTCTTTCTCGAAACTGATTTTTGGCTCGGTCGTGGAGGAATTCTCGGAGGTGACCTTTGTTAAGTAGTTGATCTACCTCTTCTCGGAGTTGGTGGAAATCCTCGATCCTGTGGCCATGCGTGTTGTGAACCTCCCACACTAAGTTATGATTCCTTTGTGAAGGATCTGATTGTACAGGCCTGGGCCACCTGGCGTCTCTGATTTTACTAATGGCGAACACGATGTCCGATACATCGACGTTGAAGTTGTATTCTGATAAGTGAGGTGCCTCTGTTGGCCCTGCGTTCCTATCGAATTTGGCTCTATTAATGAGTCCCCGAGGATCCTGTCCTCGATTTATCCTTTGATCATTGCTAGGTGGGTTGAGCCTTGGGGCCTTCCTCCTATCTTTGGTGTATGGCTCGTATCTTTCTTTGTTTGGTTTTGGCTCCTTTGCGAGGAGCCTGCTTGGGTATACTGAGCCCGAGGAGGGTCCTAACTAGTTATCTTCGACCATGATTTCGACTGATATCAGTTGTGGACGTCCGACCAGGTCACGGTGGGATATTCGACCAGATTCTCTTTCAGCTGTTTCGAAGCCACCAAGCTTCATTCATTCAGACTTTTAGTGAAGGCCTGCACCGCCCTGTCGTCAGAGACCTGTGGTAGTTCATTCGTTCTGTTTGGAAGTGAGATATGAATTCTCATAGCATTTCGTTCTCTCTCTACTTGATCTTGAACACGTCAGATTTCCTTGCTGCTAGGTTGTGATACCACATCATGGCCCCTTCGAGAGTGTTTCCCCGAACTTCTTTAATAGGATGGATTCGATCTCGTCATCCTTTATGTCATTGCCCTTCACTGCACAAGTGTAAGCAATATCGTGCTCATTGGGGTCTGAGGTCCCATTGTATTTTGGGAGTTCTGGCATTCTAAACGTCTTTGGAATGGGTTTCGGGGACGCATCCTCTAGGAATGGCCTTTGTATGAACTTCTTCGAATCCACACCTTTCAGGACCGGGGGTGCACCCGAAATTTGATCGACCCTGGAGTTGTAGATTTTGACCTTTTTGTCGTTTGCTTCTATCATCTTCTCACTCGATTCGATCCTCCTGGTGAGGTCCTCAAGCATTTTTACGATGATGGGATCGGTCATCGACCCGTTATTGCTCGATCTCTCTGATACTTGTTTTGCCGGGGGGCTATCCCTGGTGTTACCGTGCTAGGAGTTTTCTTGTGACTTTGCATATGAGCAATAGCCAGTTGTTGTGCCTACAACATTTCAAAAATAACATATAGGCTAACCTCATGTTCTTCCCTAGTTGGGGTTTTTTGAGCTTCTTGTGGATCTCCTAAACACACGCTCATGTCGGTATGCGAGCTTATATCGACTTGTTGGGCGTCGCGTTAGACCGCATCTATGGGGATTAGTTCTAGCGCATTCCCAGGGTTTTATGGTGGTACACCAATACCTATAATATCCACACCATTTTCTCTGTGGTCCTTGAGACTGTTGTTTTCACCTCCATTCACCGAGTTAGACATTTGACCTGCAATCGAAGATCTTGGGCAAGAAAAAGTGTGAAAGATAACTTGCATTGTGTGACGAAACAAACAAGAAAATAATCACTATTATTTTTAGCCCCATGGTGGGCGGCAAACTGTTTATCATTGAAGCACGTGATTTTTGCCCTATGAGAGAAATACTCCCAAAAAAATTCAAAATAAAACAATTTTCCTTTGTGTGCAATTTTGAGAATTTTCCTCTCAAATTTTGATAATTATTTGTATTTTTGTCCATGCATGTTTATTTGTTAAATTAATAAAAAAATACGAAAAATATGTCGCATTTGCATTTAGGATTTAATTCTACAATTAGGAGCAATTAAGTTTGTTTTTACAAGAACAAAAAATCATAAAAAATATTGTACGTTGCATTTTTAGCATTTAATGTCCAAATTGTGTGGTTTTATCGTAATTGCTATTTAATTGTGTGTTAATTGTTATTGAGAGTTAATTTATACTTTTAAAAATCGATTTAGTTTTATAGATTAATTTAGGATTTTTTAGAATTTAGTTTTAGTTTAAGAAGCAATAAAAGAAGAAGAAAATCGGATTGGGCCACCTTTAATTTAAATCAACCAGGCCCAAACCAAATAAACTCGGTCGACCCGGTCCGCCCCACAACCCCAAGCAAACACCCCCCACACTTTCTTCCATTTGGACATTTGTTTTGAAAAAACCCTAAAAAAACCCAAAGTCACCCGCCCCCCCTCTCTTCTTCTTCTCCAAAACCACCCCTCTTCCCCTCGTCCCAAGCTCCCATGGCTGACCCCAACCCAGCAGACCCCCCTCTCTTCATCTTCTTCGTCCAAACGAACCAGTCCAAAAACCAGTCGACCCCCGCCCCCGTCCGCCATTGACGAGCTCCGCCGACCTACCATGGCTGCTGCTTCACCTCCCATGGATGCCTGCGTCGTCCACCCAAATCCCCATCGTGGCTGCTTCTTCTTCTTCGTCCCCATAGGTCCCAAACGACCATCTGCTAAATAACCTCACGTCCAAACGACCTCCAACCTCGTCCCAAGCTCCTTTCTGCCCTCCCATGGCTGAAACCATAGCTGCCCTCTCCCGTCAAGCTCCAGCAGCCATTGCTGCTGCTTCACCTCAACACACACACGCACAGCCTAGCTCACGACCAAACAACCATCGTCCAACCACTCCAACCCTCAACCAAACGACCACCATCGCTCCTGCTACGTCCAACTCTCGTGGCTGCCCTCCCATGGCCACTGCCTCGTCGACCTCCAGCAAAGAACACACAGCCCCACTACTGTTGGTTCCACGACCACACGCACACACACGGAGGAAAAGCGAGGCAGTCTGGTTAAAGTCCAACGAAGTTCTGTCAAGGTTTCGTTTGGTTTTGTTTGAGTCCGTTGTTGTTCGTCGTTCGGTGAGGTCCAGTCTGAGTTCGTCAAGGTTAAAAGAGAAGGTGGATTTTCATTAAAGTCGAGATCCATTAGGTCGTTGGCAGTCTTGGTTCGAGTTTGCCATTTCCGTTCGAGTTCGTCGTTGTTCATTTCCGGTTAGTTGGTTTAAGTTTCATTTCTGTCCGTATTTTGTTTGATATTCTCATATTTGAAATCAGTATATGTTTGATTCTTTTCTTGTTCGTTGTTTTTCATTTCTTGATTATTTATCTGGTTTGTTTTTATTCATTTGTTTTTGTTTAGTTTTAATATAGAAGTGTGTTAGTTTAATCACTTGAATCATTCATCTTTGTTGTTTAATTTAGATTTAACTGGTGTTCATTTTTTGTTTGAAGTTCGTTTTTAATCCAGTGATTTAATGTGAGTTTATGTTTTGGTTTTTAATTTTTGATTTAGTTTGAATCATTCATCTTTGTTGTAATGTTGTTGGATTTAATTCGAGGTTCGATTGATGATCGAGTTTAGTGATTTGTATTTACTTGTTTGTTCTGCTGAGTTTGTTCGGATATGAATCTGACTGTGTTGTTAATTCATGAACGTTGTCGATTAGGAGTTTGTTTGGCAAGTTTATTATGCAGAGTTTGATTATTAGTTGTAACTTGTCAGGTTTGATTGGTTATAGCTGCTGTATTTTGGTTAATTGATTAGGTGAATTGGTTATAGCTGATGTGGGTAGAATGGTAAATTGCAGTATTTTCAGGGGTAGAATGGTAATTTCAGTAATTGCAGAGGGGTATTTTTGGAATTGAAAATCTGAACAATTATTTATTTTGAGTGCTCTGTCCACTAAGCTAATAATATTAAAATAAGGTATTAAAATAATATAGTGGGGGACAAGACATGTGGTAGTGAGGAATAATGCATTTGTTTAATCAATAATGGGGAACAAGACATAGTAGGATTACGGGGCTCAAGAAAAGTTGATTAAATAAAATAATAATTGCATTTTTTATGTAGTAGTGGGTTTGGTAAGAGAAAGTGGATTGTTTTATTATTTGTTTAATTGATTAAGGGGTCTGTTATGAGGCATAAATAGAGCAGACTTGGACATAATTAAGGAAGGGAATTTGATCATCATAAATTCAGAGCTTAAGTTGAAAAGAAAACTGATTTGTCAGAACTTAAAAAATTCAGTCTTTGAGAATTAAAAACTGAAAGTAAAGCCTTTCTTTACTACTGAGAATTAGAATATTGTTACTGCTTTTGTGGTTTGCATTTGGTACTACTGATTTTCAGATTGGTCTTCTTGGGTTTTCTTTTGGTTCTGGAGTGTTGCTTCATTGAATTCTTGGGTTTCAGCTTGGGTTTCTGGTATTGTTTGCTGTTGGGTTATTCTTGAATATGTTACTGGTTGTGGAATCATCTCTGTTGGTTTTAAGATCTGTCCCTGGGTGTTCAATTTGCTACTGCTGTTGCTGTTATTATATGCTACTGCATTTCTACTGATCTTCCTCTTCTTTTACTTCCAATATCAGGTACACAACTGACACGCTGGTTACTGTAAGCTGAAACATGAAGCATGAATATGAAATGAAGAGTTGAAGTTCTGAATTTATCTTAGTTATATTCTGAATTTTAGGTGTGTATATACATTATTTAGTTTCTTCTAATCAGAATCATGTAGTGATTTTCTGCTTCCTCATCCTTTTTCCCCAAGAAGAAACACCATCCTTTTCCACCTTTTCCCTCGAGTTAATTGGAAAATTTCAGGACCCTCCTGGAAAATAGGACGTAGCTTTAATTCGAAATATTCATGAGTACAATATCTAGCATAATCTCTACTTTGTGAAAATATAAGTTGGTTTGAAATTTTCTTTTTTTAAGACAATAATCAATTCGAAACTTCAGGTCCCTCCTGGAAAATGGGACCTAGGTTAAAATCCAAAACAAACATAAGTAGTGAATATAGGACAAATGTGCACCAAAAGGGATATAAGTTGGCTTCAAAGTTCACATAAGGGTTTTCAGGACCCACCTGAATAATGGGACGTAAATTTAAGCATTCCATTAGATAAGTAAGTGTTGTTATAAGAGAGTACAATTTAGCGTTGAAATTGTCATTCGTAAGATAAGCTTTAATTTGAAATTTCAGGATCCTCCTGGATAATGGGATGTAGTTTTAAGACTGTCTTAGATAACAAGATTCGACAGAAATCATACCTCTAAAAAATATAATGTAGCTTTGGAAACTTGCTAGAGATTTTCAGGACTCTCCTGGATAATCGGATCTATCTTATAGATTGTTCGAGATATTTGGTAACAATTAACACTTACAAATGCGCCCAGTTACCAAACTGGGGCAGAAAATTTTCTTTTGTTTTATCTATTTTGTTAAAAATCAGGCACCCACCTGGAGGAACGAGGGAGAACAAGCCAAAGGAAGGCAGTTGCGAAAAGAAGATGGACCAAGTTTCAGCAATCAGGCATCCACATGGAGAACAAGGAGTAGCAGTTAAAAATTCATCAATCAGGCATCCACCTGGAGAACAAGGAAAAGCAGTTAAAGATTCAACAATCAGGCATCCACCTGGAGAACAAAGAAAGACAGTTGAAATATCATCAATCAGGCATCCACCTGGAGAACAAGGAACAACAATTGAAGTATCAGCAATCAGGCATCCACCTGGAGAACAAGAAGAAGCAGTTGAAGATTCAATAGTCAGGCGTCCACCTAGAGAACAAGGGAATACATTTCGAGTTTCAGCAGTCAGGAGCCCATCTGAAGAACAAGGGAATGCAATTCAAGCTTCAGCAATTAGGCGCCCACCTGGATAGCAAGGGAATACAGTTCATGTTTCGGCAATCAGGAGCCCACCTGGAGAACAAGGGAATACATTTCGAGTTTCAACAGTCAGGAGCCCACCTGAAGAACAAGGGAATGCAATTCAAGCTTCAGCAATCAGGCGCCCACTTGGAGAGCAAGGGAATACACTTCAAGTTTCGGCAATCAGGCGCCCACCTAGAGAGCAAGGGAAAACAATTCAAATTTCAAATAATCAGGAGCCCACCTAGAGAACAAGGGAATACATTTCGAGTTTCAGCAGTCAGGAGCCCACCTGAAGATCAAGGGAATGCAATTCAAGCTTCAGCAATCAGGCACCCACCTGGAGAGCAAGGGAATACACTTCAAATTTCGGCAATCAGGCGCCCACCTAGAGAGCAAGGGAATACAATTCAAATTTCAAATAATCAGGAGCCCGCCCGGAGAACAGAGGAAAGAAAACAATAGTCAAAGGAAGACATTTAAAAAGTTCAGCAATCAGGTACCCGCATGGAGAAAAAGAGGAAAGCATTTCAAAAAATACCATTCAAGTCAGCCACAAAGGAACTTCTGAAGAAAATACAAGTCAACAATGCAACAACAGTCACAAGACCCAGTTTTAAAATAAATCCTTGTAAAGCATAGATTATAGCTTAGTCTAGCTTCTTCATTTTGTCATGGTGTAATAAGGAGGTCAGTAAGCAGTATCAGTAGTAGCAACAGTAAAAGTGAAACCACAGCTTCATGGTAGTCCCAGCTACCGAAACATTCCGAACTACATTGACCTGATTCCTTTATAACCAAGGATATGTAGGAAACCTTTGAAGCAGAGGTTCGGTCAAATCTTTCAAAAAATGCTTCCCACGGAGTATTCAAACGGGCAAAAATCGCTCGTATCCGCTCACTTTATCTTTGCACAAAAACTCTTCGTGTTTTCGGGCAAAGAGGGGCAGCTGTGAGAATGTGATTTTTGCCTCATACGAATTACTCCAAAAGAATTCCCAAAATTAGACTTTTTTTTCTTTCTTTAATTATGTGTTATTCTAGGAATTACTGTGCGATTTTCCTGATTGTTTGCATATTTTTGTGTGCATATTTAATTTTATTAATGCATTAAAAATACAAAAATATAGCATCTGCACTTACGATTTGATTTTACATTTTTGGTTATTTTAGTAAATTGTTGCTTTACAAAAATGAAAATAAATTACAAAAAATAACGTATTCTCCATTTTTAGTGTTTAATGTCAAAATTTTGTAATTTGGTATTTAATTATTTGTGATAATTATTATTTACAGTTAATTAGTATTTTTAAGGTTGATTTGGTTTTATAGATTATTTTGAATTTTAATTAATTTTGAGAAGAAAAATAGTTTGGAAATAAATAGAAAGGGAAAAGAATTTTGGGCCAATTCAATTTAATCCCCAAGCCCAAACCATTTTTTTACCCTAGTTCAACCCAAGACTTGGATCCTTATTCTTCTTAAAAGACCTAGACTTATAAAAATTAAACCCTAGACACACAAAATGACGCCTACAATCTGAAGAAGATCATCCGCCGCAAGAGAACAATGACCCCACCCTATCGTCTCCTTCAAACCCTTTCCGATTTCAAGCGAGGTTCAGTTGTTTAGGTTTCTGGTAGCGGTTTGGTCGGAATCCGAGGTTGTTTCGTCGAGGTTCGGTCAAAGTTCAGTTCGTTGCTGCTGTTAGCTGACCTTGTGCCGAGGTTCTGTACTAATTCAATATTGAGAAAGGAATTGTTGCTATTAAAAGGCCACACTTTAACTTTACTTATCCTTCTAATTGCTAGATCTGGTGTCATGGCTCTATGAATTTTTATTTGATTTTGCTTGTTTCAGTCTTACTGTTTATGTGATAGTAGTAGTTTGGGGTTTCGTGAATACTTAAGGGAGGGGAATTATTGTGTGGATTCCATAGGGTGGAAAATAGAAAAACAGAAATAAAGTAGGCCTCTTGAGGTGGCACATGCATTTGCTCGCTATTGAGTTTCTACACAGATTAGTATAAGATCTTCTCTTTTGCAAAGTCATAAAGAAGTAAGAAAGATCCAAATGTACAGTAGTAGCCATAAGGACATTGAGATCCGAACTTATACACTACGTTTAATTTGTGAAACAAATCAATTTGGATTTAGTATATATCAACCATGTGTGGTTAATGTGAGCTATTGAATGTTTGTTCAAAGTGGTAAATGGGGTTTGATATTGGGGTGCTTTAGAAGTTGAATCCAATGACTGAAATCATTTGGTGAAGATTTGAGTGAGTTTGAAGCCGCGTATCCTATGCCTCATTCCTACGCCCTTCCCTACGCGACTACTCGATGCAACAGGTTTGACTTTTCTAAGTTAAAACTTAGCCTCATGAACTAAATTTGATCTTTGAGTTATGAGAGTTGAAAATAGCTTCTAATTCTACTGTAGTCCGAATCCATTTAGTGTGATTAATTGAGGAATTTTAGTTGAGAAGCTGAGTGTAGAGGGTGTTGAACTAAGTTTGGGATAATTAGTTGTCTAAAAGGATTCAAATCCCAACTGTGGTTAAAAGTAATTAGAAATCCTTTAAAGATAGCCTAAGATTTCTTTAATAAAAGGGATTATCTACCTAACCAACTAAAGAAGCTTCTAGTATTGGTAGGGTTTAGATTTCACTATTAGAAAATTTAATTCAATAAGGGTTGAGTGGAATCAATTTTTAAAATGTTGAAAGGCCATTTTGTAAATCAAAGAGGCATTTTCTATTGGCCTATTTAAGCTAAGAGACTGAATTCAAAGGGGGACACAGATAGACACACAAAAAACACAAGAGAGAACAATAGAGAGTTAAGAGCTGAAAAATACAGAGATAGAGGTGGCTGGAACTTCAAGAGAGAAAATTTAGAAAAAATAAAAAATAGCTGAAAACCAAAAAAAAAGGGAAGAACTACTGTTCCATTGCATTTTCTTTTCTATAATTTTAAGAGGCTTGTAGTTTTCTGAAGATTGTCCAAGGATCTAGTGTGGGAATGGAGTAGATTTGGTTGTTTGAAGTTTGGTTGTGAAGTTGGTTGGTTATTGCTCAATTGAAACTGTTTTCTCTTACTTCCGATTCATTTTCCTGGGTTGAATTTTTGCTACTAGTGCTATTTTTCCTGCTGCGTACTGCTGACTCATCACTTCTTTTGGCTTTGTTTATCTTGCTGTTGTAACCAGGTACATTCCCCTTGACTTCTGATGACTATAGGTTTCATAATGAAGATGAAATGAGAATTGGAAGCATGACATCAAATCTGTGTTGTTCTTTTATGATGTTTATATGCTTAGTCACCCAGTTCAATGTAATTTAGTTGTTTTCAGTTGGATTTAACTAAGATATTATGTTATAATTGAACCATGAACTGTTGAGGCAAAACTTGACCAAGCATGAATATGGTATGAAGATTCATAACTGATTAATTATAATGTTATTGTTTCAAGTATAGAATTGAATGCATAGTTTTAGTCCAGGAATACGTTTTCCATACTTTGAAGTTTAGAATTTCATGGTTAATTATTGTTGCTTGGTCATTAGTCTATGAAACCTGATTTTGGTATGCCCTTTCACTTTGATGATTGATTTGGTTAAGGACTGGATTGTTGTTCTTGCGCTTTGTGGATGTCTTCTACTTTATCTTTATCCCAAGAGAATGTCAATTAATTTTCAGGAGTCTTACTTATTCTAGTTAGTTTTGGTAGTTCTAGAACATTTGTGTTACTTTTTTTTAATTTTCTGCACACAATGTGATACCTAATTAGGGTGATGAAGAAATATAATGCATAATGAGTAGATGTGTAACATGGAATTACCATTTGCATAGATGTACCTGTGTCAAATGGGAATGACGCGGGCATGCTACTTTGAATAGATTGCTCAAAATGTACTAATCAATTTGAAATGAAAGTAGATCTATTAATCTTGTTTCTTGGGAAGTTAACTAATCTTTTTGAAATGGAATTGAGGTGCGCCGCGCCAAATAAAATCTAAAATGCGTGGCCCTCGTTTAATTATTTCTTTTGAAAACCTTAGATCTCGAGGCACGTCATTTAGCAAATTTTCAGGGCCCTCGCAAAGGTAAAAACGCATAGTTGCTTTAGGCGCGTTGTTTTAAATAATTTACCCTCCTAAATTCGGGTGCGCATTTATGTGACCCAAATCTCAAGATTAGATAAAATGTGTCGTAGACCGCGGGTGCATTTATGTAGCGTGGCTTACGATGTGTTTTAAATAACTTTGAATTTTTCCCGAAATATTAAAAACGGCTAAAATAATAGCACCTTTTTGCTTTTACTTTAGCTTTAGCTTTTGCTTTAGCTTAAACAAATGTACAACATGTGCCGATTGTTCTTTGGAGTATATTTAAGTTTGTTGTCACTTGGCTGAAGCTCATGAATCAAAGTTTGGTTTTTAAATTAACTTTAGGTGCTACTATTTTGAACTCATCATTGGATGTATATTAAATTTAGGTCATAAGAAATTTATCTTCCTTGTTTTCATTTAGCGTAGTATTTAGCGTACTGGATTATTTATTTTTAGTATTTAATGTGTTAAGTTGTACGGTGTCTTACATGTAAATTAGCAGCTCATAGTTCTTAGCTTATTATTTGCTATTAGTTGATTGTGCAGTAGTGAGAAAAATTGGAGATCAACCCGTGTACCATTATTATTTTTTTTGCCACAATCCCCTATTATTCTTGTTTGAAGTTCGTGTATCAAGTTTCAGTGACTCAACTCTGTTTTGCTTGGTGATGCTCGTTATTGGTTTCTTGGCACACATTTTGTATGGAAATTCGATGTGAGCCATGACAAACAAAAGTCTTAAATGCACGGCCCTCATTTAATTAATTTATTTGTTTTTTTAGAAATCAAGGCACGCAATTTAGCGAATTTTCCATGGCCCTCACGAAGTTAAAAACGCATAGTTGCTTTAGGCGCGTAATTTAAAATTACCTTCTTAAACTCGGGTGTGTATTTCATGTGACCCAAATCCAAATCCTAACAACGTTAAATAAATATGTCGTGGATCGTGGGTGCATTTCATGTGGCGCAATCCAAAAACGTATTTTGTATAACGTTGAAATCTTCCTGAAAATGAATTAAAAGCGATTTTAAGTATAAATGCACATAGGTTGAAATTGTTTTAAAATCAGATAATTAAGCCGAATATAACAGTTGAGCGATCGTGTTAGAACCACGGAACTCGGGAATGCCTAATACCTTCTCCCGGGTTAACAGAATTCCTTACCCGGATTTCTGGTTCGCGGACTGTAAAACATAGTCAATCTTTTCCTCAACTCGGGATTTTAAACCTGTGACTTGGGACACCATAAATCTCCCAAGTGGCGACTCTGAATCTAATTTAATGTAATTAATCCCGTTTCGATTGTTCTTTAATTAGAAAAACTCCCTCATTCCTTCCGGGGGTGTAGGTGAAAAAGGAGGTATGACAATAAAAACTATAAAATGTGAAAGGTATTGAGGTAAGCATGGTTCTATTTATGCTATAGTTGTATACTTGTATTTATATTACAATTGTGTGCAATATCAAATCACATCAAAAATATTTTTGGTAGTATCATTAGCAAAACCAAGGAAGGGTGGGTCATAAGGCTCACACCTGAAACTACACGTGCCGGTGTAGGGACGAACCTTGATTATTTCCCTTAATTGGGATGAACTTGGTAACATTTATAAATTGGTAACGCCAACCCATACGGCATATGTGGGAAGGCAGCCTAGCCAATCGGGCTGTGATCGGACGCCATGCCGTACACATGGTTGTATTGTGCTGGGAATCAAAAACTGGAAATTCAAAAACTTGAAATTTTGATTGTGGTACATCTCTCCAAATGGACGACCTAGACAATCGGGTCATGATCGGACTCCGTGCTAACAAAGACGGCGGTATAACTCATATATGTGGTAATGATCTCCCAACCAAAAATTATATATATTATTTTCGTAAACTAGAAGACTTACATGTTTCAAATTGGATGCTAGTATATTGTTGATTTTGACTTACTGTTTTGTGGTTTCTTTGCTTGTATGGTTATTCTATTCTGAAAGAGGACTTTTAGCCTTACATACTAGTGCTATTCGATGGCGCTAACATCCTTTTTGCCGGGGGCGCTGTATCGTTTAATGATACAGGTGGTTTCACAGTGGGCGGCATCGGCCAGTGATAGCAGTATTCTCTTCCCAGCAGACTTGGTGAGCCCCACTCCATCCCGGGATCATGTCATGTATCTTTTGATCATTTTCTAATCACGTTTTGAGGTATAGCCGGAGCCTTGTTGTTGGTGTTTCCCTATTACTCTTCCATTGTATTTAGAGGCTCTGTAGACTGTTTGTGGGTGGTAGTTGATATAGGGAGTCCAGACTAGAAAAGTTGGTACTTGATAAGCATGTTTTTCATTAAACTTGTAAACATGTAATATTTTGTGAACTACAAATGAAGTCATTAACGGAAATGAAATGAAAGCTGCTAATGGAAGATTGCTTAGTGTTTTGATAAATGGGATAACATTCCCTCTTTATTCATAAACTAGCTTGGGTAGAATAAAATCTAACAGGCTTGTTCAGTCGGGTTTACTCAATTGAGCGACGGTCGCGTTCCACGGTTTTTGAGGCGTGACATAGAAATACCTCGAGTCTCTACACTATCCAATGTAAATCTTATATTCTAGCCACAACTACTACACCATCACTTAATATCCTGAATCTGAACTCATCAATAAGACATAAGAATCAAATTTGTCTCAAAGTTAAACAACATGAAAAACCTTTCAACACACTCATAACTCGAGACTACACGTCACATAAAAATAGAAATCAAGCACCCATTAGTCCTTTTTACATCTCAAGCATACTCTTCTCGTCACATTCAAATCATCTGAACATAACCCGCAGTCACATTCTACTCATCATTTAGTCATCTAACCACAAATTCCACTCATAGGGACACTACCGGACTTATAAGTCCAAAAGCACATGCACACATAACCGAATTTTCCGTGCTCAAGCTGCAGTCAAAACCCTGCCTCAAGTCCTCCAGACTGACCCACATCACACATCTCACACCTCATCCATGGAATCATATGCCATCGATGCACAGTCGATAACGAGCGCTCATATACGCATACGAATGCGTGGAAAAAATTCAAAGAGTTACGCTTTAAGTTGAATCAATGTCGCATGATAAGGAAAGAAAGATGTGAAATTTATCCTAAATGCCCTGTAGCGTCTCGAAGATGGGTATGGATATCATCATACTGATCCGCAAGACTGTACTAGAAACTTGCTCATGACTCATAGAACCTATGAACCTAGAGCTCTGATACCAACTTATCATGACCCAAATACCACTAGTCGTTATGGCACCAAACTCGATATGCTAGTTAAGCAAAATAACAGTCAATACAATCCAACTAAGATTATAGGAAAATAGAGAAGAATTATCTAAACATTTAAAAATTAACCTAAGAACTAGTAGTACGAATCATGAGCTTCTATGATTTGAAATTTACAAAAATGATACAAATAAATACATGATCTCTTTGAAAGTTACATAAACATATTAGCAAAATCTAAAGTTACCAAGGACAAATGGCAGTTATATCCGGAATGCACGAGCATCTTCAGAGTCAGCTTCCGACATCACCAGCAGCCCTGCTCCAAAAATCTGCACACAAGGTGCATAAGTGTAGTATGAGTACAATTGACCCCATATACCCAGTAAGTATCTTGTCTATCCTCATTGAAGTAGTGACAAGGCTTTTTAGTTAAAAGATACTCACTGATAAAACCTGCACCAAAAACCAGCAATAGAACTATACTACGATATAATAAAAAGGAATACATGAAACTAATATACAAAACAATAACTGAGTGCTAACAAATTTCACAATTTAGCTACTTCCGATACCTTGACCAATCTTTCCCTTAGAAAAAAAACTAATAAACCATGATAGTCACTCCATAACTTTCATAGCATGAGGAATGTACTTAATTCTTACCGTGAAAATGGTAATAACAATTAAATTTGTTTATGGGACTTTAAAAATACATGATCTAATTTTATGCTGGTTGATAAGTAGTAGATGCTACGTATGTGAGATTTAGAAATGAAATAAGAGTTTAGGATGGGGCAATAATCAAACCGTTGAGCCAATTATCGGGGCCTCGAGCCTGTTGATTCGGGGCCTCAAGATCGATTCTGGAGCTCGGTAGGGAGCTATCGAGGGGGTCAGAATACGACTAATAGTTATAATAAAATTAACGGAGGCTTCTTACGGCCAATGATAAGCAAAAATGATGAACAAATATGAAGATGATAAATGAAAACAATAATAACTAGAGAATATGTTAGAGATCAAAATGGAATGTTTCTTGTATATTTCGTGTGGAGTAATTGAAGCAATGGGGGTTTACAAAATGACAATGATCCCATTTATATAGGAGGGAAATCCCAACATAGTACAAAATGCATTAATGATAAAGATAAAGGAATATGACAATTATATAACACCTTGATTCATGTTTAGAGTAGCTCTCTAGGCTCTATCAGTCCTACCATGTGCCTTGCAAACTTCCCATTTCTACTGTTATCGAGATCGTTGCTATCATGAGTCCGAGTGTCGATGACCCTTGAGGGAGGGTACTCGGTTCATGGTTTCGAGCCTTTGAGGTGATCTTCTAAGATGCCTTAACAATGAGAAATTGGCCTCTCTGATTTCACCGTATACAGATAGTCCCCACATTTCTTGGAGAGGAGCAATAAGAAACGACCTTGACATCCGATTCTTCGGGCTTCCTATGATGGTGCCATACTGATGATGTCAACTCATGACGTAAGCCTTCGCAATAGCCGAGACATCTCATAGACTTGCCTTTTTGACGTCATTCAATGCACTGTCGATTCCCATTCTCCAAAGCGACAGTAGCATCGTCGCTTCGGTTTTCAATAATTCATTAATTATGCCTGCCGATCCATCTTTCAAAGGTATTGATGGCATTGTTGGCCATACTATCTCCCCTATAAATGGGGGCCTTCTGATGTTATATTCTTACCAAGTGCCTTTTAACATCTATCCATCCTTTTCTCCTCACTATTTTCCTCCATCGTTGACCACCTTGTTTGGGGTTCACGGCCTTAAGGTTGCATGAAAGCATTTTCATCGGCTACGTGATGGCCTTTTGCCTGAGCTTCCCTTTGCCGAATGAGATTATACTATCTTGTCGCTGTTATTGTTGTTGTTACGACTGCTACTGCTGTCGTTATTGGCTCGAGGTGATGAGATAAAAAGGCTGATATTTTTTGTCTTGGGAAGGTATTTGAACTATACACTGTTGCTCACGAGGGTGCTCGAATTATACACTACTACTTACCTTCTTACCCCAGTTTGGTGTGGCACTTCGCCCCCGACCGGTAGCTTGCATCGCTCAATGTCCCAAGAAGTGGACTCAAAGTAGCCGTGCAAGTAAGGTCGACGCTCGCCAAGTCTCTTACCGGTCCGAGTTTCTCTTGGCCGATGAGGGTCCTCGTCCTTTGGCGGGCGATGGCATTTTTCATCCCCTCCTGCTTCTCCACTTTCCTCCTCTTCATCTTTTCCATTGAAGACACTACTCTGGATGACCGAGACGATCCCCCTAAGGCGGTAGTTGTAGAAGATACTACCGCTTTTGATGCATACTCGAGGGGATGCCGCTCGAGAAGACGGTGCTCTAAGATGTTGCTGTCGAGGATGCACCTTCAAGAGTAGGTTGGGCTCTTAGGCTTTTACCATATATATACCTTCTTGCTTCCTTATTTCTGTGTAAGAACCCCTTGTGGGCTTTTGTAATCACATGTAAGGACCCTTTGTGGGCTTCTGCAATCAAGTGTTTTCTGAATACAAAGATATTTTCCAGTTTTGTCTTTGATGTTTGCTATATTTCCTTTTATATACGTTTATGGAGACTCTGAATGCATGATTGTATCAGCTACTATCAATGTCGAACCCAGATGCGAGTGTTTTTCCTTACCTTTGATTGACTAATATGACCTTCCACGGAACCCTTCGTCGTCCCTTGGATCGAGCCTGGATTGGACAGATAAACTTAGGTCATCGTGCCCCTTACTTCGAGTCGAATGAAAGTAACGCTTCGAGCCTTGAAATCGTGATTTATCACTTAATCTCCACGGTAATTTTTGAGGAGAAATTTGCTCGGAGGCTCGCGGATAGGGACTGCCTTTTAACTTAGTGCAGACAACCTTAGGGCGCTATAGATAGATCTAGAAAAAGTGTTTATCCGAGCTCAGATGGTGCCCCAGGGCCAAGACCATATGGGTGGAGTTTAAATGATTATTTCCTTGGAGCCTAATTCCCTTTTGACAAAAGCCCCCAAGGTCGGGTACCACCTCGGGTCTCGTAATGATGTCATTAGCTTCCTGGAGCCTAACATTCCCTTTTGAAAAAAGCCCCCGAGGTCGGGTACCACCTCAGGTCTCATAATGATGCCATTGGCATCCTGGAGCCTAATCTTCCCTTTGATGTAGGTCCTCGAGGTCGGATACCACCTCGGGACTGGCGAAGGTGTTGTTGGCCTTTCAGAGCCTAACTTCTTTTTGATGGCGGTCCTCGAAGTCGGGTACCACCTCGGGACTGGCAAAGGCATTATTGGCTTCTTGGAGCCGAGCCTTGTTCTGATGGAGGTCCTCGAGGTCAGGTACCACCTCGGGACTGGCAAAGGCATTGTTGGCTTCTTGGAGCCTAGCCTTGTTCTAATGGAGGTCCTCGAGGTCGGGTACCACCTCGGGACTAGCGATGATGACATCGATTAGTGTTTCTAGTCGGCTTTGACGTTTCTTCCATGTATAAATAGGATTGCTTCTGCTCTTTCGGAGATCCTACCATTTTAAGTACTTAACCTTCTTTTTTTTGCGTCAAGTCTTACATTACTTCAGCACTATTGTACTTGCACAAATTTCTGCATTAGTTATCTAATCTCGTCATAGCCGTGACTACCGCATCGGGGTATGTCCGGTAGAGAGGGGAGAGCTCTGCCTCCGGCATTCAGGACCAATGAGAGTATACCTTGAAGACTACTTCTTTGATAGGAGAAGAGCATCTTGAGTTAGTGATAAAAGACAGTGGATGGTGGGAGAAAATGGTGTTACAGGTATTTTCCCCTGGTGAGGGCATCACGGATCGTGCCGACAAGTTCTTGAATGTGTACACGTATCCTTTCACACTGACCCCTCTTGATAGGGTTGTGCTCGACTCCTGCTCAGAGTGTTGGGTTACCTTGGCACATATCCATCCGTCATTTTGGCGAACAATATTGACTATGTGATTTTTCGCGGAGAAGACGAGGCTTGAATTTATGCTCGGTCATCTTATTAGGCTATACCAGCCCTTTCTTCCGAGTATGGACTGCTAACATTATCCCCGTAGAGCTTATGCCATTCCCTGAGGATTGGAATTATACACGTAAATAGTGTATTTCCCCTTCTTAGTTTTGCCTATGGCGAGAATTGGTTTCGTAACCGTGCCCTCCTTTCTCTTTCTGCAGCGGTTTCATGGGCGTCGGGTGACGTTCCTGATTTGCCGGACTGGGTCCAAAAGTTGGTGACTCACTCGACCTGTGATGAGCGCAAGTGGAAAGCTTTGTCCCGGGGAAGATGGGAAGAAAAACATAATGGTGAGTGTTGTGTTATATTTTCCCCTCCCTTCCTTCATTTGGAGAGGCATTTTCCCTTTATGCATATTAAGCTTGCTGTTATAGGCATCGAAGAGCCTTCTGAGGCTATGTCGTTCTCCTATGGAGAGGGGAAGGGGTCGCCAGCCCCCGGGCTAATGAACGACAATAATAAGCGAGAGATGTTTTTTCAAGGAGGTGGCGCTCAAAGAAGGGCAAGACGGAACCGGGGCTTCGGAGCGGAAGCATCGTCCGAGCCTGGAACGTCCGTGATTTCTAGTTCTGTAAAGAAGATTTCTCCATTGCTGTCGCCTTCTTTTTCCGTCTGTACTACTTCGGGAGATGCTAGAACCCCGGGATCGCATACACCGAGCGATCGTGCTTCGACCGGAATCGCCTCTTTCAAGGATGAAGGAACTAGATTAGTAGGTGTGCTCTTGGCCTTCAAGGACGCCCGACGGCTTCATTTTGTAGTTAGTTTTCTCACATGCCTTTAAAGCTTCATGCCTTCCCTTCCTTACTGGGTTTTCTTTTGCAGGCCTTCGACAAGCTTAAATCCGAGCTGCTTCATCATGAAGCCAGGTTGCGGAGAGCTTTGGATGAGGAGAGATCCCTTAGGCTCCTTTGCGATGAAAAGGAGGTTGAGTTGGTATACTTGCGGTATGAGGTGGGTCGGAGCTTGAATTATGAGAGCTACTTGAAGGAGCAGGTAATTTTCTGTTCCAGGTGAGTGTGCATTCCGTCTTCTAGTTTCCGAGGCTATTGCTTCATTTATTTCAATTGCAGAAAAAGACGGAGGCCCTGGATCGGCTTCGGGATGAAGTTGGCCGGGCCAGGCATAATCATGATGAGCTAAAAACTCGGGCGGTGGCTCGGGCTTTAGAGGGTAAGGATGCTCTAGCTAAAGTTCCTGCCTTTGAGGCTCAACTTTGCTTAGTTCACGATAACGCTTCGGTTCAAGCAGATATGATTGCGAAGCTCGAGTCTGAGCTTTTGAAAGCTAGGGCTGAGATCGTCGATGCCCGGGTAGAAGCTGCAATGAGCCGGACTAAGGCTGACCAGGAGATGGCGATCTATTTAAAGGATGTTGCCGATGCTCAAGCTGAGCTGAGAAGGATCCTTGACCATGAAGAGAGGATTGAAGAATATGCTCAATGCAAGTCTCGAAGAATGACCCTTAAGGATATTTGTGCTAGGGGCTTCATCTTCTCGGAAGAATTGGCGCTAGCAAGGGCGGACGAGCAGGATGCTCTGTTACTTTTCCTCGATGCTGAAGAAAGTGAATACGAGGCCGACAGGCCGTAGTCCCCGGGGGGCATAGATTTTTTAATCTGTATATAGCACTTTTGTAGCATGTTTGTAGATGGAGATTGTGCTTTTTCACACATGTGTATGAAAGAATACCTAGCGGCTTTATTTCTTTCGTATCCTTTTTTTGTCATGATGTGGCCTCGGGGCTCATTAGACTGGCCTGTGGGATCTTACGTACGTTTGCTCTTAGGCATATTTAGGCCACCCATTTTGGGCTCAGTCCCCAAGTCAGGCATCGACTCGAGCTTATTTGACCTTTGAATGGCCAAAATTTAGGCTGGAGACAATAGCTCTCATGCTTTTGGTCGATGCGACCTTTTAGTGTATGTGGGTTGGTGATAATGGCTCTCACGCCTTGGGTCGATGCGGCCTTTTAGTGTATGTGGGTTGGCGACAATGGCTCTTACACCTTGGGTTGATGCGTCCATTTAGTGTGGGTTGGCGACAGTGGCTCTTACGCCTTGCTCTTAGGCATATTTAGTTAACTATTTTGGGTTCAATCTCCGAATCAGGTAATGACTCGAGCTCATTTGACCCTCAAGTTTTGTATTTGTTGGGCTGGCGACAATGGCTCTTAAGCCTTGGGCCGATGCAGCCTTTTATGTGTATGGCCCTGGGGCTCATTAGGCTGGCGACAATGGCTCTTACGCTTTGGGTCAAAGCGACCTTTTATGTGGGCTTTGTTTTTCCCTCGATAAGGATAAATAGTGTTTTCCTGACTCTTCGACGTCTTAACAAAAAACCTTGATTGTGAGTCATTATATGGCGATGATAGAGCACATTGGAGATTTGGCTCGGAGGATGAGTATCTCGAAGCCAATGTTTAGGAGTTGACATGGTCGAAGCTCTTTTGCCTGTATCAAGGGTAGCCTATTTAACTGGTTATTTCCGAAGTAGATTCGAAGTAATTGAAGGCCTATGATTTTATAGCGACAGTCGGGCATCCCCGAGTTGAATTAGTTTGGCTGGTACAGCCTTGTGACCGGAGCTATTTGTGTTCATCCGGAGCCTTTGAATCCCAAGTAAAGTAGTTTCGGCATCTATATCGAGGGTATGACTTTTAGGGGTCTTACAAGTTCGATCTGTAGTCGAAACTTTGAGATCGAGTTTATGCCTTTAGCAAGGTCTTACAAGTTTTTCATGCCTTTGATATCTTACAACTTTGGATACTTGGTACAAGTATTGTTCATGCCTTGCTTGAGGTCTTACAGATATTGTCACTTGGTACAAATGTGGTTCATGCCTTGCTTGAGGTTTTACAGATATAGTTGCTGCCTTATGTAGGTCTTACGAGACCGAGTTTGCCTGCTCGAGGACTTATGGCCTCGGGTTTTGATAAGTTGATGGAGGTGGTGCTTGACGGCTGTCCTCGAGTCGTCAAGGGTTTCTTCACTCAAGAGCCATTATTTGCAAACTTTGTATTTCCTCATCGAGGGCTTACAATTTTGGAGATCCCAACCCTGAGGTTGTGCGTTTTTTGAGATTTTGACGCCAGTCCCAGAGTATTTGGGGTACTTTTGGCATTGGAGATGTCTCGCACTTTTCATGTTGCCTCATCTGAGGGCTTATGATTTTGGAGTCCCGACCCGGAGGTCATTCAGGTGTTGAATTATTGACGCTAATCCCCAAGTGTTCGGGACGTTTTTGGCGGAGGAGTCATTTTTGCAAAGGTGCTGAGCTTCTTTTGGAGTGTGAGATGCTTTGATAAAAGATATTCTTCAATTATTTGGTACAAGTGTACATGTTTTCGCCATTGGGTACCCGGCCATACAGACACGGTTTGTTCGACCGTTTGGCCCGATACTTTATTTTCCTATTGGGACCCAATCGTTTCTTGGCTTTTCTGGGCGGATGGCCTTCTGGGGGGATGCCACCCGGTGTTCGACGTTTATTGCAAAAGAAGCCTCGAATACTTGTTGAGTCTCCCTTAGGTAGCATGCAGATGTTGCCTCGTTAAAAACCTTGCCGGTAAAACACTTTTCGGGATAAAAAACTCGGTCGAAGGAAAATAGTTCAACGGATGCTTTAAAACCTTAAGGTCTTCGAGTTGGGTTAGCGCTCTAATTACTTCGGTCGGGCGCCTGCATAAGGGTTAGTATGAAATATGAAATGAAAAGTGAGATGGTTATACCATCGTGTGGGATGTGCTGTCGATGTCGAGGGTCGATATGTCATAGTTACTCGAGATGAGGACGCGATACAGTCCTTTACTTTGTTTAATCGGGCTTAATCGAAGGTGTGGCTTGATTACCCTTCAGCTCTTTTGCGGTCGGAAGTATTGGTGCCGGTGCCACATCGTGCACCGCGAACATTTCCCTTGCCGCATGCTATTCCCCATAGACGGTTTTAATCCCATCCTTTATCAGTAATTTCATCATTTGGTGAAGAGTGGACGGTACTGCTCTCATGCAATGTATCCACGGCCGTCCGAACATGGCGTTGTACCTCATGTCTCCTTCGATGACATGGAATTTAGCATTTTGGGTTATTCCGGCCACGGTGACTGGGAGGGTGATTTCTCCTTTCATTATTTCACTTCCCATATTGAATCCGTTGAGGACTCGAGTAGTGGGCATGATTTGGTCAAGCAGTCCGAGTTGCTCTATCACCCTCGACGTGATAATGTTGGTCGAGTTACCTGGATCCATGAGTACACATTTTATTTGAAAAGAATGTACAAGGAAAGAGATTACTAGTGCGTCATTGTGAGATTGAGACAAGGTCTCGGTGTCCTATTCGCTGAATGTGAGGGCATCCTCGGATATATACCCTCGGGTTTGCTTTTCTCTAGTGATGGATAATTTTGTCCTTCTCATCACGGGTTTCTGCGGGGCATCGACACCTCCTAAGATCATGTGGATGACATGTTGTGGCTCATTTGTTTCATTCTTCTTGGCCGCCTCTCTTTCTCGAAACTGATTTTTGGCTCGGTCGTGGAGGAATTCTCGAAGGTGACCTTTGTTAAGTAGTTGATCTACCTCTTCTCGGAGTTGGTGGAAATCCTCGGTCCTGTGGCCATGCGTGTTGTGAACCTCCCACACTAAGTTATGATTCCTTTGTGAAGGATCTGATTGTACAGGCCTGGGCCACCTGGCGTCTCTGATTTTACTAAGTGAGGTGCCTCTGTTGGCCCTGCGTTCCTATCGAATTTGGCTCTGTTAATGAGTCCCCGAGGATCCTGTCCTCGATTTATCCTTTGATCATTGCTAGGTGGGTTGAGCCTTGAGGCCTTCCTCCTATCTTTGGTGTATGGCTCGTATCTTTCTTTGTTTGGTTTTGGCTCCTTTGCGAGGAGCCTGCTTGGGTATACTGAGCCCGAGGAGGGTCCCAACTAGTCATCTTCGACCATGATTTTCGACTGATATCAGTTGTGGACGTCCGACCAGGTCACGGTGGGATATTCGACCAGATTCTCTTTCAGCTGTTTCGAAGACACCAAGCTTCATTCATTCAGACTTTTAGTGAAGGCCTGCACCGCCCTGTCGTCAGAGACCAGTGGTAGTTCATTCGTTCTGTTTGGAAGTGAGATATGAATTCTCATAGCATTTCGTTCTCTCTCTACTTGATCTTGAACACGTCAGATTTCCTTGCTTCTAGGTTGTGATACCACATCATGGCCCCTTCGAGAGTGTTTCCCCGAACTTCTTTAATAGGATGGATTCGATATCGTCATCCTTTATGTCATTGCCCTTCACTGCACAAGTGTAAGCAGTATCGTGCTCATTAGGGTCTGAGGTCCCATTGTATTTTGGGAGTTCTGGCATTCTAAACGTTTTTCGAATGGGTTTCGGGGATGCATCCTCTAGGAATGGCCTTTGTATGAACTTCTTCGAATCCACACCTTTCAGGACCGGGGGTGCACCCGAAATTTGATCGACCCTGGAGTTGTAGATTTTGACCTTTTTGTCGTTTGCTTCTATCATCTTCTCACTCGATTCGATCCTCCTGGTGAGGTCCTCAAGCATTTTTACGATGATGGGATCGGTCATCGACCCGTTATTGCTCGATCTCTCTGATACTTGTTTTGCCGGGGGGCTATCCCTGGTGTTACCGTACTAGGAGTTTTCTTGTGACTTTGCATCTGAGCAATAGCCAGTTGTTGTGCCTACAACATTTCAAAAATAACATATAGGCTAACCTCATGTTCTTCCCTAGTTGGGGTTTTTTGAGCTTCTTGTGGATCTCCTAAACACACGCTCATGTCGGTATGCGAGCTTATATCGACTTGTTGGGCGTCGCGTTAGACCGCATCTATGGGGATTAGTTCTAGCGCATTCCCAGGGTTTTATGGTGGTACACCAATACCTATAATATCCACACCATTTTCTCTGTGGTCCTTGAGACTGTTGTTTTCACCTCCATTCACCGAGTTAGACATTTGACCTGAAATCGAAGATCTTGGGCAAGAAAAAGCGTGAAAGATAACTTGCATTGTGTGACGAAACAAACAAGAAAATAATCACTATTATTTTTAGCCCCATGGTGGGCGGCAAACTTTTTATCATTGTAAGCACGTGATTTTTGCCCTATGAGAGAAATACTCCCAAAAAAAAATTCAAAATAAAACAATTTTCCTTTGTGTGCAATTTTGAGAATTTTCCTCTCAAATTTTGATAATTATTTGTATTTTTGTCCATGCATGTTTATTTGTTAAATTAATAAAAAAATACGAAAAATATGTCGCATTTGCATTTAGGATTTAATTCTACAATTAGGAGCAATTAAGTTTATTTTTACAAGAACAAAAAATCATAAAAAATATTGTACGTTGCATTTTTAGCATTTAATGTCCAAATTGTGTGGTTTTATCGTAATTGCTATTTAATTGTGTGTTAATTGTTATTGAGAGTTAATTTGTACTTTTAAAAATCTATTTAGTTTTATAGATTAATTTAGGATTTTTTAGAATTTAGTTTTAGTTTAAGAAGCAATAAAAGAAGAAGAAAATCGGATTGGGCCACCTTTAATTTAAATCAACCAGGCCCAAACCAAATAAACTCGGTCGACCCGGTCCGCCCCACAACCCCAAGCAAACACCCCCACACTTTCTTCCATTTGGACATTTGTTTTGAAAAAACCCTAAAAAAACCCAAAGTCACCCGCCCCCCCCCTCTCTTCTTCTTCTCCAAAACCACCCCTCTTCCCCTCGTCCCAAGCTCCCATGGCTGACCCCAACCCAGCAGACCCCCCTCTCTTCATCTTCTTCGTCCAAAGAACCAGTCCAAAAACCAGTCGACCCCCGCCCCCGTCCGCCATTGACGAGCTCCGCCGACCTACCATGGCTGCTGCTTCACCTCCCATGGATGCCTGCGTCGTCCACCCAAATCCCCATCGTGGCTGCTTCTTCTTCTTCGTCCCCATAGGTCCCAAACGACCATCTGCTAAATAACCTCACGTCCAAACGACCTCCAACCTCGTCCCACGCTCCTTTCTGCCCTCCCATGGCTGAAACCATAGCTGCCCTCTCCCGTCAAGCTCCAGCAGCCATTGCTGCTGCTTCACCTCAACACACACACGCACAGCCTAGCTCACGACCAAACAACCATCGTCCAACCACTCCAACCCTCAACCAAACGACCACCATCGCTCCTGCTACGTCCACCTCTCGTGGCTGCCCTCCCATGGCCACTGCCTCGTCGACCTCCAGCAAAGAACACACAGCCCCACTACTGTTGGTTCCACGACCACACGCACACACACGGAGGAAAAGCGAGGCAGTCTAGTTAAAGTCCAACGAAGTTCTGTCAAGGTTTCGTTTGGTTTTGTTTGAGTCCGTTGTTGTTCGTCGTTCGGTGAGGTCCAGTCTGAGTTCGTCAAGGTTAAAAGAGAAGGTGGATTTTCATTAAAGTCGAGATCCATTAGGTCGTTGGCAGTCTTGGTTCGAGTTTTCCATTTCCGTTCGAGTTCGTCGTTGTTCATTTCCGGTTAGTTGGTTTAAGTTTCATTTCTGTCCGTATTTTGTTTGATATTCTCATATTTGAAATCAGTATATGTTTGATTCTTTTCTTGTTCGTTGTTTTTCATTTCTTGATTATTTATCTGGTTTGTTTTTATTCATTTGTTTTTGTTTAGTTTTAATATAGAAGTGTGTTAGTTTAATCACTTGAATCATTCATCTTTGTTGTTTAATTTAGATTTAACTGGTGTTCATTTTTTGTTTGAAGTTCGTTTTTAATCCAGTGATTTAATGTGAGTTTATGTTTTGGTTTTTAATTTTTGATTTAGTTTGAATCATTCATCTTTGTTGTAATGTTGTTGGATTTAATTCGAGGTTCGATTGATGATCGAGTTTAGTGATTTGTATTTACTTGTTTGTTCTGCTGAGTTTGTTCGGATATGAATCTGACTGTGTTGTTAATTCATGAACGTTGTCGATTAGGAGTTTGTTTGGCAAGTTTATTATGCAGAGTTTGATTATTAGTTGTAACTTGTCAGGTTTGATTGGTTATAGCTGCTGTATTTTGGTTAATTGATTAGGTGAATTGGTTATAGCTGATGTGGGTAGAATGGTAAATTGCAGTATTTTCAGGGGTAGAATGGTAATTTCAGTAATTTCAGAGGGGTATTTTTGGAATTGAAAATCTGAACAATTATTTATTTTGAGTGCTCTGTCCACTAAGCTAATAATATTAAAATAAGGTATTAAAATAATATAGTGGGGGACAAGACATGTGGTAGTGAGGAATAATGCATTTGTTTAATCAATAATGGGGAACAAGACATAGTAGGATTACGGGGCTCAAGAAAAGTTGATTAAATAAAATAATAATTGCATTTTTTATGTAGTAGTGGGTTTGGTAAGAGAAAGTGGATTGTTTTATTATTTGTTTAATTGATTAAGGGGTCTGTTATGAGGCATAAATAGAGCAGACTTGGACATAATTAAGGAAGGGAATTTGATCATCATAAATTCAGAGCTTAAGTTGAAAAGAAAACTAATTTGTCAGAACTTAAAAAATTCAGTCTTTGAGAATTAAAAACTGAAAGTAAAGCCTTTCTTTACTACTGAGAATTAGAATATTGTTACTGCTTTTGTGGTTTGCATTTGGTACTACTGATTTTCAGATTGGTCTTCTTGGGTTTTCTTTTGGTTCTGGAGTGTTGCTTCATTGAATTCTTGGGTTTCAGCTTGGGTTTCTGGTATTGTTTGTTGTTGGGTTATTCTTGAATATGTTACTGGTTGTGGAATCATCTCTGTTGGTTTTAAGATCTGTCCCTGGGTGTTCAATTTGCTACTGCTGTTGCTGTTATTATATGCTACTGCATTTCTGCTGATCTTCCTCTTCTTTTACTTCCAATATCAGGTACATAACTGACACGCTGGTTAATGTAAGCTGAAACATGAAGCATGAATATGAAATGAAGAGTTGAAGTTCTGAATTTATCTTAGTTATATTCTGAATTTTAGGTGTGTATATACATTATTTAGTTTCTTCTAATCAGAATCATGTAGTGATTTTCTGCTTCCTCATCCTTTTTCCCCAAGAAGAAACACCATCCTTTTCCACCTTTTCCCTCGAGTTAATTGGAAAATTTCAGGACCCTCCTGGAAAATAGGACGTAGCTTTAATTCGAAATATTCATGAGTACAATATCTAGCATAATCTCTACTTTGTGAAAATATAAGTTGGTTTGAAATTTTCATTTTTTAAGACAATAATCAATTCGAAACTTCAGGTCCCTCCTGGAAAATGGGACCTAGGTTAAAATCCAAAACAAACATAAGTAGTGAATATAGGACAAATGTGCACCAAAAGGGATATAAGTTGGCTTCAAAGTTCACATAAGGGTTTTCAGGACCCACCTGAATAATGGGACGTAAATTTAAGCATTCCATTAGATAAGTAAGTGTTGTTATAAGAGAGTACAATTTAGCGTTGAAATTGTCATTCGTAAGATAAGCTTTAATTTGAAATTTCAGGATCCTCCTGGATAATGGGATGTAGTTTTAAGACTGTCTTAGATAACAAGATTCGACAGAAATCATACCTCTAAAAAATATAATGTAGCTTTGGAAACTTGCTAGAGATTTTCAGGACTCTCCTGGATAATCGGATCTATCTTATAGATTGTTCGAGATATTTGGTAACAATTAACACTTACAAATGCGCCCAGTTACCAAACTGGGGCAGAAAATTTTCTTTTGTTTTATCTATTTTGTTAAAAATCAGGCACCCGCCTGGAGGAACGAGGGAGAACAAGCCAAAGGAAGGCAGTAGCGAAAAGAAGATGGACCAAGTTTCAGCAATCAGGCATCCACATGGAGAACAAGGAGTAGCAGTTAAAGATTCATCAATCAAGCATCCACCTGGAGAACAAGGAAAAACGGTTAAAGATTCAACAATCAGGCATCCACCTGGAGAACAATGAAAGACAGTTGAAATATCATCAATCAGGCATCCACCTGGAGAATAAGGAACAACAATTGAAGTATCAGCAATCAGGCATCCACCTGGAGAACAAGAAGAAGCAGTTGAAGATTCAATAGTCAGGCGTCCACCTAGAGAACAAGGGAATACATTTCGAGTTTCAGCAGTCAGGAGCCCATCTGAAGAACAAGGGAATGCAATTCAAGCTTCAGCAATTAGGCGCCCACCTGGATAGCAAGGGAATACAGTTCATGTTTCGGCAATCAGGAGCCCACCTGGAGAACAAGGGAATACATTTCGAGTTTCAACAGTCAGGAGCCCACCTGAAGAACAAGGGAATGCAATTCAAGCTTCAACAATCAGGCGCCCACTTGGAGAGCAAGGGAATACACTTCAAGTTTCGGCAATCAGGCGCCCACCTGGAGAGCAAGGGAAAACAATTCAAATTTCAAATAATCAGGAGCCCACCTGGAGAACAAGGGAATACATTTCGAGTTTCAGCAGTCAGGAGCCCACCTGAAGATCAAAGGAATGCAATTCAAGCTTCAGCAATCAGGCACCCACCTGGAGAGCAAGGGAATACACTTCAAATTTCGGCAATCAGGCGCCCACCTAGAGAGCAAGGGAATACAATTCAAATTTCAAATAATCAGGAGCCCGCCCGGAGAACAGAGGAAAGGAAACAATAGTCAAAGGAAGACATTTAAAAAGTTCAGCAATCAGGTACCCGCATGGAGAAAAAGAGGAAAGCATTTCAAAAAATACCATTCAAGTCAGCCACAAAGGAACTTCTAAAGAAAATACAAGTCAACAATGCAACAACAGTCACAAGACCTAGTTTTAAAATAAATCCTTGTAAAGCATAGATTATAGCTTAGTCTAGCTTCTTCATTTTGTCATGGTGTAATAAGGAGGTCAGTAAGCAGTATCAGTAGTAGCAACAGTAAAAGTGAAACCACAGCTTCATGGTAGTCCCAGCTACCGAAACTTCCCGAACTACATTGACCTGATTCCTTTATAACCAAGGATATGTAGGAAACCTTTGAAGCAGAGGTTCGGTCAAATCTTTCAAAAAATGCTTCCCACGGAGTATTCAAACGGGCAAAAATCGCTCGTATCCGCTCACTTTATCTTTGCACAAAAACTCTTCGTGTTTTCGGGCAAAGAGGGGCAGCTGTGAGAACGTGATTTTTGCCTCATACGAATTACTCCAAAAGAATTCCCAAAATTAGACTTTTTTTTCTTTCTTTAATTATGTGTTATTCTAGGAATTACTGTGCGATTTTCCTGATTGTTTGCATATTTTTGTGTGCATATTTAATTTTATTAATGCATTAAAAATACAAAAATATAGCATCTGCACTTACGATTTGATTTTACATTTTTGGTTATTTTAGTAAATTGTTGCTTTACAAAAATGAAAATAAATTACAAAAAATAACGTATTCTCCATTTTTAGTGTTTAATGTCAAAATTTTGTAATTTGGTATTTAATTATTTGTGATAATTATTATTTAGAGTTAATTAGTATTTTTAAGGTTGATTTGGTTTTATAGATTATTTTGAATTTTAATTAATTTTGAGAAGAAAAATAGTTTGGAAATAAATAGAAAGGGAAAAGAATTTTGGGCCAATTCAATTTAATCCCCAAGCCCAAACCATTTTTTTACCCTAGTTCAACCCAAGACTTGGATCCTTATTCTTCTTAAAAGACCTAGACTTATAAAAATTAAACCCTAGACACACAAAATGACGCCTACAATCTGAAGAAGATCATCCGCCGCAAGAGAACAATGACCCCACCCTATCGTCTCCTTCAAACCCTTTCCGATTTCAAGCGAGGTTCAGTTGTTTAGGTTTCTGGTAGCGGTTTGGTCGGAATCCGAGGTTGTTTCGTCGAGGTTCGGTCAAAGTTCAGTTCGTTGCTGCTGTTAGCTGACCTTGTGCCGAGGTTCTGTACTAATTCAATATTGAGAAAGGAATTGTTGCTATTAAAAGGCCACACTTTAACTTTACTTATCCTTCTAATTGCTAGATCTGGTGTCATGGCTCTATGAATTTTTATTTGATTTTGCTTGTTTCAGTCTTACTGTTTATGTGATAGTAGTAGTTTGGGGTTTCGTGAATACTTAAGGGAGGGGAATTATTGTGTGGATTCCATAGGGTGGAAAATAGAAAAACAGAAATAAAGTAGGCCTCTTGAGGTGGCACATGCATTTGCTCGCTATTGAGTTTCTACACAGATTAGTATAAGATCTTCTCTTTTGCAAAGTCATAAAGAAGTAAGAAAGATCCAAATATACAGTAGTAGCAATAAGGACATTGAGATCCGAACTTATACACTACGTTTAATTTGTGAAACAAATCAATTTGGATTTAGTATATATCAACCATGTGTGGTTAATGTGAGCTATTGAATGTTTGTTCAAAGTGGTAAATGGGGTTTGATATTGGGGTGCTTTAGAAGTTGAATCCAATGACTGAAATCATTTGGTGAAGATTTGAGTGAGTTTGAAGCCGCGTATCCTATGCCTCATTCCTACGCCCTTCCCTACGCGACTACTCGATGCAACAGGTTTGACTTTTCTAAGTTAAAACTTAGCCTCATGAACTAAATTTGATCTTTGAGTTATGAGAGTTGAAAATAGCTTATAATTCTACTGTAGTCCGAATCCATTTAGTGTGATTAATTGAGGAATTTTAGTTGAGAAGCTGAGTGTAGAGGGTGTTGAACTAAGTTTGGGATAATTAGTTGTCTAAAAGGATTCAAATCCCAACTGTGGTTAAAAGTAATTAGAAATCCTTTAAAGATAGCCTAAGATTTCTTTAATAAAAGGGATTATCTACCTAACCAACTAAAGAAGCTTCTAGTATTGGTAGGGTTTAGATTTCACTATTAGAAAATTTAATTCAATAAGGGTTGAGTGGAATCAATTTTTAAAATGTTGAAAGGCCATTTTGTGAATCAAAGAGGCATTTTCTATTGGCCTATTTAAGCTAAGAGACTGAATTCAAAGGGGGACACAGATAGACACACAAAAAACACAAGAGAGAACAATAGAGAGTTAAGAGCTGAAAAATACAGAGATAGAGGTGGCTGGAACTTCAAGAGAGAAAATTTAGAAAAAATAAAAAATAGCTGAAAACCAAAAAAAAAGGGAAGAACTACTGTTCCATTGCATTTTCTTTTCTATAATTTTAAGAGGCTTGTAGTTTTCTGAAGATTGTCCAAGGATCTAGTGTGGGAATGGAGTAGATTTGGTTGTTTGAAGTTTGGTTGTGAAGTTGGTTGGTTATTGCTCAATTGAAACTGTTTTCTCTTACTTCCGATTCATTTTCCTGGGTTGAATTTTTGCTACTAGTGCTATTTTTCCTGCTGCGTACTGCTGACTCATCACTCCTTTTGGCTTTGTTTATCTTACTGTTGTAACCAGGTACATTCCCCTTGACTTCTAATGACTATAGGTTTCATAATGAAGATGAAATGAGAATTGGAAGCATGACATCAAATCTGTGTTGTTCTTTTATGATGTTTATATGCTTAGTCACCCAGTTCAATGTAATTTAGTTGTTTTCAGTTGGATTTAACTAAGATATTATGTTATAATTGAACCATGAACTGTTGACGCAAAACTTGACCAAGCATGAATATGGTATGAAGATTCATAACTGATTAATTATAATGTTATTGTTTCAAGTATAGAATTGAATGCATAGTTTTAGTCCAGGAATACGTTTTCCATACTTTGAAGTTTAGAATTTCATGGTTAATTATTGTTGCTTGGTCATTAGTCTATGAAACCTGATTTTGGTATGCCCTTTCACTTTGATGATTGATTTGGTTAAGGACTGGATTGTTGTTCTTGCGCTTTGTGGATGTCTTCTACTTTATCTTTATCCCAAGAGAATGTCAATTAATTTTCAGGAGTCTTACTTATTCTAGTTAGTTTTGGTAGTTCTAGAACATTTGTGTTACTTTTTTTTAATTTTCTGCACACAATGTGATACCTAATTAGGGTGATGAAGAAATATAATGCATAATGAGTAGATGTGTAACATGGAATTACCATTTGCATAGATGTACCTGTGTCAAATGGGAATGACGCGGGCATGCTACTTTGAATAGATTGCTCAAAACGTACTAATCAATTTGAAATGAAAGTAGATCTATTAATCTTGTTTCTTGGGAAGTTAACTAATCTTTTTGAAATGGAATTGAGGTGCGCCGCGCCAAATAAAATCTAAAATGCGTGGCCCTCGTTTAATTATTTCTTTTGAAAACCTTAGATCTCGAGGCACGTCATTTAGCAAATTTTCAGGGCCCTCGCAAAGGTAAAAACGCATAGTTGCTTTAGGCGCGTTGTTTTAAATAATTTACCCTCCTAAATTCGGGTGCGCATTTATGTGACCCAAATCTCAAGATTAGATAAAATGTGTCGTAGACCGCGGGTGCATTTATGTAGCGTGGCTTACGATGTGTTTTAAATAACTTTGAATTTTTCCCGAAATATTAAAAGCGGCTAAAATAATAGCACCTTTTTGCTTTTACTTTAGCTTTAGCTTTTGCTTTAGCTTAAACAAATGTACAACATGTGCCGATTGTTCTTTGGAGTATATTTAAGTTTGTTGTCATTTGGCTGAAGCTCATGAATCAAAGTTTGGTTTTTAAATTAACTTTAGGTGCTACTATTTTGAACTCATCATTGGATGTATATTAAATTTAGGTCATAAGAAATTTATCTTCCTTGTTTTCATTTAGCGTAGTATTTAGCGTACTGGATTATTTATTTTTAGTATTTAATGTGTTAAGTTGTACGGTGTCTTACATGTAAATTAGCAGCTCATAGTTCTTAGCTTATTATTTGCTATTAGTTGATTGTGCAGTAGTGAGAAAAATTGGAGATCAACCCGTGTACCATTATTATTTTTTTTGCCACAATCCCCTATTATTCTTGTTTGAAGTTCGTGTATCAAGTTTCAGTGACTCAACTCTGTTTTGCTTGGTGATGCTCGTTATTGGTTTCTTGGCACACATTTTGTATGGAAATTCGATGTGAGCCATGACAAACAAAAGTCTTAAATGCACGGCCCTCATTTAATTAATTTATTTGTTTTTTTTAGAAATCAAGGCACGCCATTTAGCGAATTTTCCATGGCCCTCACGAAGTTAAAAACGCATAGTTGCTTTAGGCGCGTAATTTAAAATTACCTTCTTAAACTCGGGTGTGTATTTCATGTGACCCAAATCCAAATCCTAACAACGTTAAATAAATATGTCGTGGATTGTGGGTGCATTTCATGTGGCGCAATCCAAAAACGTATTTTGTTAAACGTTGAAATCTTCCTGAAAATGAATTAAAAGCGATTTTAAGTATAAATGCACATAGGTTGAAATTGTTTTAAAATCAAATAATTAAGCTGAATATAACAGTTGAGCGATCGTGTTAGAACCACGGAACTCGGGAATGCCTAATACCTTCTCCCGGGTTAACAGAATTCCTTACCCGGATTTCTGGTTCGCGGACTGTAAAACAGAGTCAATCTTTTCCTCAACTCGGGATTTTAAACCTGTGACTTGGGACACCATAAATCTCCCAAGTGGCGACTCTGAATCTAATTTAATGTAAGTAATCCCGTTTCGATTGTTCTTTAATTAGAAAAACTCCCTCATTCCTTCCGGGGGTGTAGGTGAAAAAGGAGGTATGACAATAAAAACTATAAAATGTGAAAGGTATTGAGGTAAGCATGGTTCTATTTATGCTATAGTTGTATACTTGTATTTATATTACAATTGTGTGCAATATCAAATCACATCAAAAATATTTTTGGCAGTATCATTAGCAAAACCAAGGAAGGGTGGGTCATAAGGCTCACACCTGAAACTACACGTGCCGGTGTAGGGACGAACCTTGATTATTTCCCTTAATTGGGATGAACTTGGTAACATTTATAAATTGGTAACGCCAACCCATACGGCATAAGTGGGAAGGCAGCCTAGCCAATCGGGCTGTGATCGGACGCCATGTCGTACACATGGTTGTATTGTGCTGGGAATCAAAAACTGGAAATTCAAAAACTTGAAATTTTGATTGTGGTACATCTCTCCAAATGGACAACCTAGACAATCGGGTCATGATCGGACTCCGTGCTAACAAAGACGGCGGTATAACTCATATATGTGGTAATGATCTCCCAACCAAAAATTATATATATTATTTTCGTAAACTAGAAGACTTACATGTTTCAAATTGGATGCTAGTATATTGTTGATTTTGACTTACTGCTTTGTGGTTTCTTTGCTTGTATGGTTATTCTATTCTGAAAGAGGACTTTTAGCCTTACATACTAGTGCTATTCGATGGCGCTAACATCCTTTTTGCCGGGGGCGCTGTATCGTTTAATGATACAGGTGGTTTCACAGTGGGCGGCATCGGCCAGTGATAGCAGTATTCTCTTCCCAGCAGACTTGGTGAGCCCCACTCCATCCCGGGATCATGTCATGTATCTTTTGATCATTTTCTAATCACGTTTTGAGGTATAGCCGGAGCCTTGTTATTGGTGTTTCCCTATTACTCTTCCATTGTATTTAGAGGCTCTGTAGACTGTTTGTGGGTGGTAGTTGATATAGGGAGTCCAGACTAGAAAAGTTGGTACTTGATAAGCATGTTTTTCATTAAACTTGTAAACATGTAATATTTTGTGAACTACAAATGAAGTCATTAACGGAAATGAAATGAAAGCTGCTAATGGAAGATTGCTTAGTGTTTTGATAAATGGGATAACATTCCCTCTTTATTCATAAACTAGCTTGGGTAGAATAAAATGTAACAGGCTTGTTCAGTCGGGTTTACTCAATTGAGCGACGGTCGCGTTCCACGGTTTTTGAGGCGTGACATAGAAATACCTCGAGTCTCGACACTATCCAATGTAAATCTTATATTCTAGCCACAACTACTACGCCATCACTTAATATCCTGAATCTGAACTCATCAATAAGACATAAGAATCAAATTTGTCTCAAAGTTAAACAACATGAAAAACCTTTCAACACACTCATAACTCGAGACTACACGTCACATAAAAATAGAAATCAAGCACCCATTAGTCCTTTTTACATCTCAAGCATACTCTTCTCGTCACATTCAAATCATCTGAACATAACCCGCAGTCACATTCTACTCATCATTTAGTCATCTAACCACAAATTCCACTCATAGGGACACTACCGGACTTATAAGTCCAAAAGCACATGCACACATAACCGAATTTTCCGTGCTCAAGTTGCAGTCAAAACCCTGCCTCAAGTCCTCCAGACTGACCCACAGCACACATCTCACACCTCATCCATGGAATCATATGCCATCGATACACAGTTGATAACGAGAGCTCATATACGCATACGAATGCGTGGAAAAAATTCAAAGAGTTACGCTTTAAGTTGAATCAATGTCGCATGATAAGGAAAGAAAGATGTGAAATTTATCCTAAATGCCCTGTAGCGTCTCGAAGATGGGTATGGATATCATCATACTGATCCGCAAGACTGTACTAGAAACTTGCTCATGACTCATAGAACCTATGAACCTAGAGCTCTGATACCAACTTATCATGACCCAAATACCACTAGTCGTTATGGCACCAAACTCGATATGCTAGTTAAGCAAAATAACAGTCAATACAATCCAACTAAGATTATAGGAAAATAGAGAAGAATTATCTAAACATTTAAAAATTAACCTAAGAACTAGTAGTACGAATCATGAGCTTCTAAGATTTGAAATTTACAAAAATGATACAAATAAATACATGATCTCTTTGAAAGTTACATAAACATATTAGCAAAATCTAAAGTTACCAAGGACAAATGGCAGTTATATCCGGAATGCACGAGCATCTTCAGAGTCAACTTCCGACATCACCAGCAGCCCTGCTCCAAAAATCTGCACACAAGGTGCATAAGTGTAGTATGAGTACAATTGACCCCATATACCCAGTAAGTATCTTGTCTATCCTCATTGAAGTAGTGACAAGGCTTTTTAGTTAAAAGATACTCACTGATAAAACCTGCACCAAAAACCAGCAATAGAACTATACTACGATATAATAAAAAGGAATACATGAAACTAATATACAAAACAATAACTGAGTGCTAACAAAGATCACAATTTAGCTACTTCCGATACCTTGACCAATCTTTCCCTTAGAAAAAAAACTAATAAACCATGATAGTCACTCCATAACTTTCATAGCATGAGGAATGTACTTAATGCTTACCGTGAAAATGGTAATAACAATTAAATTTGTTTATGGGACTTTAAAAATACATGATCTAATTTTATGCTGGTTGATAAGTAGTAGATGCTACGTATGTGAGATTTAGAAATGAAATAAGAGTTTAGGATGGGGCAATAATCAAACCGTTGAGCCAATTATCGGGGCCTCGAGGCTGTTGATTCGGGGCCTCGAGGCTGTTGATTCGGGGCCTCAAGATCGATTCTGGAGCTCGGTAGGGAGCTATCGAGGGGGTCAGAATACGACTAATAGTTATAATAAAATTAACGGAGGCTCCTTACGGCCAATGATAAGCAAAAATGATGAACAAATATGAAGATGATAAATGAAAACAATAATAACTAGAGAATATGTTAGAGATCAAAATGGAATGTTTCTTGTATATTTCGTGTGGAGTAATTGAAGCAATGGGGGTTTACAAAATGACAATGATCCCATTTATATAGGAGGGAAATCCCAACATAGTACAAAATGCATTAATGATAAAGATAAAGGAATATGACAATTATATAACACCTTGATTCATGTTTAGAGTAGCTCTCTAGGCTCTATCAGTCCTACCATGTGCCTTGCAAACTTCCCATTTCTACTGTTATCGAGATCGTTGCTATCATGAGTCCGAGTGTCGATGACCCTTGAGGGAGGGTACTCGGTTCATGGTTTCGAGCCTTTGAGGTGATCTTCTAAGATGCCTTAACAATGAGAAATTGGCCTCTCTGATTTCACCGTATACAGATAGTCCCCACATTTCTTGGAGAGGAGCAATAAGAAACGACCTTGACATCCGATTCTTCGGGCTTCCTATGATGGTGCCATACTGATGATGTCAACTCATGACGTAAGACTTCGCAATAGCCGAGACATCTCACAGACTTGCCTTTTTGACGTCATTCAATGCACTGTCGATTCGCATTCTCCAAAGCGACAGTAGCACCGTCGATTCGGTTTTCAATAATTCATTAATTATGCCTGCCGATCCATCTTTCAAAGGTATTGATGGCATTGTTGGCCATACTATCTCCCCTATAAATGGGGGCCTTCTGATGTTATCTTCTTTCCAAGTGCCTTTTAACATCTATCCATCCTTTTCTCCTCACTATTTTCCTCCATCGTTGACCACCTTGTTTGGGGTTCATGGCCTTAAGGTTGCATGAAAGCATTTTCATCGGCTACGTGATGGCCTTTTGCCTGAGCTTCCCTTTGCCGAATGAGATTATACTATCTTGTCGCTGTTATTGTTGTTGTTACGACTGCTACTGCTGTCGTTATTGGCTCGAGGTGATGAGATAAAAAGGCTGATATTTTTTGTCTTGGGAAGGTATTTGAACTATACACTGTTGCTCACGAGGGTGCTCGAATTATACACTACTACTTACCTTCTTACCCCAGTTTGGTGTGGCACTTCGCCCCCGACCGGTAGCTTGCATCGCTCAATGTCCCAAGAAGTGGACTCAAAGTAGCCGTGCAAGTAAGGTCGACGCTCACCAAGTCTCTTACCGGTCCGAGTTTCTCTTGGCCGATGAGGGTCCTCGTCCTTTGGCGGGCGATGGCATTTTTCATCCCCTCCTGCTTCTCCACTTTCCTCCTCTTCATCTTTTCCATTGAAGACACTACTCTAGATGACCGAGACGATCCCCCTAAGGCGGTAGTTGTAGAAGATACTACCGCTTTTGATGCATACTCGAGGGGATGCCGCTCGAGAAGACGGTGCTCTAAGATGTTGCTGTCGAGGATGCACCTTCAAGAGTAGGTTGGGCTCTTAGGCTTTTACCATATATATACCTTCTTGCTTCCTTATTTCTGTGTAAGAACCCCTTGTGGGCTTTTGTAATCACATGTAAGGACCCTTTGTGGGCTTCTGCAATCAAGTGTTTTCTGAATACAAAGATATTTTCCAGTTTTGTCTTTGATGTTTGCTATATTTCCTTTTATATACGTTTATGGAGACTCTGAATGCATGATTGTATCAGCTACTATCAATGTCGAACCCAGATGCGAGTGTTTTTCCTTACCTTTGATTGACTAATAAGACCTTCCACGGAACCCTTCGTCGTCCCTTGGATCGAGCCTGGATTGGACAGATAAACTTAGGTCATCGTGCCCCTTACTTCGAGTCGAATGAAAGTAACACTTCGAGCCTTGAAATCGTGATTTATCACTTAATCTCCACGGTAATTTTTGAGGAGAAATTTGCTCAGAGGCTCGCGGATAGGGACTGCCTTTTAACTTAGTGCAGACAACCTTAGGGCGCTATAGATAGATCTAGAAAAAGTGTTTATCCGAGCTCAGATGGTGCCCCAGGGCCAAGACCATATGGGTGGAGTTTAAATGATTATTTCCTTGGAGCCTAATTCCCTTTTGACAAAAGCCCCCATGGTCGGGTACCACCTCGGGTCTCGAAATGATGTCATTAGCTTCCTGGAGCCTAACATTCCCTTTTGAAAAAAGCCCCCGAGGTCGGGTACCACCTCAGGTCTCATAATGATGCCATTGGCATCCTGGAGCCTAATCTTCCCTTTGATGTAGGTCCTCGAGGTCGGATACCACCTCGGGACTGGCGAAGGTGTTGTTGGCCTTTCAGAGCCTAACTTCTTTTTGATGGCGGTCCTCGAAGTCGGGTACCACCTCGGGACTGGCAAAGGCATTATTGGCTTCTTGGAGCCGAGCCTTGTTCTGATGGAGGTCCTCGAGGTCAGGTACCACCTCGGGACTGGCAAAGGCATTGTTGGCTTCTTGGAGCCTAGCCTTGTTCTGATGGAGGTCCTCGAGGTCGGGTACCACCTCGGGACTAGCGATGATGACATCAATTAGTGTTTCTAGTCGGCTTTGACGTTTCTTCCATGTATAAATAGGATTGCTTCTGCTCTTTCGGAGATCCTACCATTTTAAGTACTTAACCTTCTTTTATTTGCGTCAAGTCTTACATTACTTCAGCACTATTGTACATGCACAAATTTCGGCATTAGTTATCTAATCTCGTCATAGCCGTGACTATCGCATCGGGGTATGTCCGGTAGAGAGGGGAGAGCTCTTCCTCCGGCATTCAGGACCAATGAGAGTATACCTTGAAGACTACTTCTTTGATAGGAGAAGAGCATCTTGAGTTAGTGATAAAAGACAGTGGATGGTGGGAGAAAATGGTGTTACAGGTATTTTCCCCAGGTGAGGGCATCACGGATCGTGCCGACAAGTTCTTGAATGTGTACACGTATCCTTTCACACTGACCCCTCTTGATAGGGTTGTGCTCGACTCCTGCTCAGAGTGTTGGGTTACTTTGGCACATATCCATCCATCATTTTGGCGAACAATATTGACTACGTGATTTTTCGCGGAGAAGACGAGGCTTGAATTTATGCTCGGTCATCTTATTAGGCTATACCAGCCCTTTCATCCGAGTATGGACTGCTAACATTATCCCCGTAGAGCTTATGCCATTCCCTGAGGATTGGAATTATACACATAAATAGTGTATTTCCCCTTCTTAGTTTTGCCTATGGCGAGAATTGGTTTCGTAACCGTGCCCTCCTTTCTCTTTCTGCAGCGGTTTCATGGGCGTCGGGTGACGTTCCTGATTTGCCGGACTGGATCCAAAAGTTGGTGACTAACTCGACCTGTGATGAGCGCAAGTGGAAAGCTTTGTCCCGGGGCAGATGGGAAGAAAAACATAATGGTGAGTGTTGTGTTATATTTTCCCCTCCCTTCCTTCATTTGGAGAGGCATTTTCCCTTTATGCATATTAAGCTTGCTGTTATAGGCATCGAAGAGCCTTCTTAGGCTATGTCGTTCTCCTATGGAGAGGGGAAGGGGTCGCCAGCCCCCGGGCTAATGAACGACAATAATAAGCGAGAGATGTTTTTTCAAGGAGGTGGCGCTCAAAGAAGGGCAAGACGGAACCGGGGCTTCGGAGCGGAAGCATCGTCCGAGCCTGGAACGTCCGTGATTTCTAGTTCTGTAAAGAAGATTTCTCCATTGCTGTCGCCTTCTTTTTCCGTCTGTACTACTTTGGGAGATGCTAGAACCCCGGGATCGCATACACCGAGCGATCGTGCTTCGACCGGAATCGCCTCTTTCAAGGATGAAGGAACTAGATTAGTAGGTGTGCTCTTGGCCTTCAAGGACGCCCGACGGCTTCATTTTGTAGTTAGTTTTCTCACATGCCTTTAAAGCTTCATGCCTTCCCTTCCTTACTGGGTTTTCTTTTGCAGGCCTTCGACAAGCTTCAATCCGAGCTGCTTCATCATGAAGCCAGGTTGCGAAGAGCTTTGGATGAGGAGAGATCCCTTAGGCTCCTTTGCGATGAAAAGGAGGTTGAGTTGGTATACTTGCGGTATGAGGTGGGTCGGAGCTTGAATTATGAGAGCTACTTGAAGGAGCAGGTAATTTTCTGTTCCAGGTGAGTGTGCATTCCGTCTTCTAGTTTCCGAGGCTATTGCTTCATTTATTTCAATTGCAGAAAAAGACGGAGGCCCTGGATCGGCTTCGGGATGAAGTTGGCCGGGCCAGGCATAATCATGATGAGCTAAAAACTCGGGCGGTGGCTCGGGCTTTAGAGGGTAAGGATGCTCTAGCTAAAGTTCCTGCCTTTGAGGCTCAACTTTGCTTAGTTCACGATAACGCTTCGGTTCAAGCAGATATGATTGCGAAGCTCGAGTCTGAGCTTTTGAAAGCTAGGGCTGAGATCGTCGATGCCCGGGTAGAAGCTGCAATGAGTCGGACTAAGGCTGACCAGGAGATGGTGATCTATTTAAAGGATGTTGCTGATGCTCAAGCTGAGCTGAGAAGGATCATTGACCATGAAGAGAGGATTGAAGAATATGCTCAATGCAAGTCTCGAAGAATGACCCTTAAGGATATTTGTGCTAGGGGCTTCATCTTCTCGGAAGAATTGGCGCTAGCAAGGGCGGACGAGCATGATGCTCTGTTACTTTTGCTCGATGCTGAAGAAAGTGAATACGAGGCCGACAGGCCGTAGTCCCCGGGGGGCATAGATTTTTTAATCTGTATATAGCACTTTTGTAGCATGTTTGTAGATGGAGATTGTGCTTTTTCACACATGTGTATGAAAGAATACCTAGCGGCTTTATTTCTTTCGTATCCTTTTTTTGTCATGATGTGGCCTCGGGGCTCATTAGACTGGCCTGTGGGATCTTACGTACGTTTGCTCTTAGGCATATTTAGGCCACCCATTTTGGGCTCAGTCCCCAAGTCAGGCATCGACTCGAGCTTATTTGACCTTTGAATGGCCAAAATTTAGGCTGGAGACAATAGCTCTCATGCTTTTGGCCGATGCGACCTTTTAGTGTATGTGGGTTGGCGACAATGGCTCTTACACCTTGGGTTGATGCGTCAATTTAGTGTGGGTTGGCGACAGTGGCTCTTACGCCTTGCTCTTAGGCATATTTAGTTAACTATTTTGGGTTCAATCTCCGAATCAGGTAATGACTCGAGCTCATTTGACCCTCAAGTTTTGTATTTGTTGGGCTGGCGACAGTGGCTCTTAAGCCTTGGGCCGATGCAGCCTTTTATGTGTATGGCCCTGGGGCTCATAAGGCTGGCGACAATGGCTCTTACGCTTTGGGTCAAAGCGACCTTTTATGTGGGCTTTGTTTTTCCCTCGATAAGGATAAATAGTGTTTTCCTGACTCTTCGACGTCTTAACAAAAAACCTTGATTGTGAGTCATTATATGGCGATGATAGAGCACATTGGAGATTTGGCTCGGAGGATGAGTATCTCGAAGCCAATGTTTAGGAGTTGATACAGTCCTTTACTTTGTTTAATCGGGCTTAATCGAAGGTGTGGCTTGATTACCCTTCAGCTCTTTTGCGGTCGGAAGTATTGGTGCCGGTGCCACATCGTGCACCGCGAACATTTCCCTTGCCGCATGCTATTCCCCATAGACGGTTTTAATCCCATCCTTTGTCAGTAATTTCATCATTTGGTGAATAGTGGACGGTACTGCTCTCATGCAATGTATCCACGGCCGCATCGTGCATGGCGTTGTACCTCATGTCTCCTTCGATGACATGGAATTTAGCATTTTGGGTTATTCCGGCCACGGTGACTGGGAGGGTGATTTCTCCTTTCATTATTTCACTTCCCATATTGAATCCGTTGAGGACTCGAGTAGTGGGCATGATTTGGTCAAGCAGTCCGAGTTGCTCTATCACCCTCGACGTGATAATGTTGGCCGAGTTACCTGGATCCATGAGTACACATTTTATTTGAAAAGAATGTACAAGGAAAGAGATTACCAGTGCGTCATTGTGAGGTTGAGACAAGGTCTCGGTGTCCTATTCGCTGAATGTGAGGGCATCCTCGGATATATACCCTCGGGTTTGCTTTTCTCTAGTGATGGATAATTTTGTCCTTCTCATCACGGGTTTCTGCGGGGCATCGACGCCTCCTAAGATCATGTGGATGACATGTTGTGGCTCATTTGTTTCATTCTTCTTGGCCGCCTCTCTTTCTCGAAACTGATTTTTGGCTCGGTCGTGGAGGAATTCTCGAAGGTGACCTTTGTTAAGTAGTTGATCTACCTCTTCTCGGAGTTGGTGGAAATCCTCGGTCCTGTGGCCATGCGTGTTGTGAACCTCCCACACTAAGTTATGATTCCTTTGTGAAGGATCTGATTGTACAGGCCTGGGCCACCTGGCGTCTCTGATTTTACTAATGGCGAACACGATGTCCGATACATCGACGTTGAAGTTGTATTCTGATAAGTGAGGTGCCTCTGTTGGCCCTGCGTTCCTATCGAATTTGGCTCTGTTAATGAGTCCCCGAGGATCCTGTCCTCGATTTATCCTTTGATCATTGCTAGGTGGGTTGAGCCTTGGGGCCTTCCTCCTATCTTTGGTGTATGGCTCGTATCTTTCTTTGTTTGGTTTTGGCTCCTTTGCGAGGAGCCTGCTTGGGTATACTGAGCCCGAGGAGGGTCCCAACTAGTCATCTTCGACCATGATTTTCGACTGATATTAGTTGTGGACGTCCGACCAGGTCACGGTGGGATATTCGACCAGATTCTCTTTCAGCTGTTTCGAAGCCACCAAGCTTCATTCATTCAGACTTTTAGTGAAGGCCTGCACCGCCCTGTCGTCAGAGACCAGTGGTAGTTCATTCGTTCTGTTTGGAAGTGAGATATGAATTCTCATAGCATTTCGTTCTCTCTCTACTTGATCTTGAACACGTCAGATTTCCTTGCTGCTAGGTTGTGATACCACATCATGGCCCCTTCGAGAGTGTTTCCCCGAACTTCTTTAATAGGATGGATTCGATATCGTCATCCTTTATGTCATTGCCCTTCACTGCACAAGTGTAAGCAGTATCGTGCTCATTGGGGTCTGAGGTCCCATTGTATTTTGGGAGTTCTGGCATTCTAAACGTCTTTGGAATGGGTTTCGGGGATGCATCCTCTAGGAATGGCCTTTGTATGAACTTCTTCGAATCCACACCTTTCAGGACCGGGGGTGCACCCGAAATTTGATCGACCCTGGAGTTGTAGATTTTGACCTTTTTGTCGTTTGCTTCTATCATCTTCTCACTCGATTCGATCCTCCTGGTGAGGTCCTCAAGCATTTTTACGATGATGGGATCGGTCATCGACCCGTTATTGCTCGATCTCTCTGATACTTGTTTTGCCGGGGGGCTATCCCTGGTGTTACCGTACTAGGAGTTTTCTTGTGACTTTGCATCTGAGCAATAGCCAGTTGTTGTGCCTACAACATTTCAAAAATAACATATAGGCTAACCTCATGTTCTTCCCTAGTTGGGGTTTTTTGAGCTTCTTGTGGATCTCCTAAACACACGCTCATGTCGGTATGCGAGCTTATATCGACTTGTTGGGCGTCGCGTTAGACCGCATCTATGGGGATTAGTTCTAGCGCATTCCCATGGTTTTATGGTGGTACACCAATACCTATAATATCCACACCATTTTCTCTGTGGTCCTTGAGACTGTTGTTTTCACCTCCATTCACCGAGTTAGACATTTGACCTGAAATCGAAGATCTTGGGCAAGAAAAAGCGTGAAAGATAACTTGCATTGTGTGACGAAACAAACAAGAAAATAATCACTATTATTTTTAGCCCCATGGTGGGCGGAAAACTTTTTATCATTGTAAGCACGTGATTTTTGCCCTATGAGAGAAATACTCCCAAAAAAAAATTCAAAATAAAACAATTTTCCTTTGTGTGCAATTTTGAGAATTTTCCTCTCAAATTTTGATAATTATTTGTATTTTTGTCCATGCATGTTTATTTGTTAAATTAATAAAAAAATACGAAAAATATGTCGCATTTGCATTTAGGATTTAATTCTACAATTAGGAGCAATTAAGTTTGTTTTTACAAGAACAAAAAATCATAAAAAATATTGTACGTTGCATTTTTAGCATTTAATGTCCAAATTATGTGGTTTTATCGTAATTGCTATTTAATTGTGTGTTAATTGTTATTGAGAGTTAATTTGTACTTTTAAAAATCGATTTAGTTTTATAGATTAATTTAGGATTTTTTAGAATTTAGTTTTAGTTTAAGAAGCAATAAAAGAAGAAGAAAATCGGATTGGGCCACCTTTAATTTAAATCAACCAGGCCCAAACCAAATAAACTCGGTCGACCCGGTCCGCCCCACAACCCCAAGCAAACACCCCCACACTTTCTTCCATTTGGACATTTGTTTTGAAAAAACCCTAAAAAAACCCAAAGTCACCCGCCCCCCCCCCCCTCTCTTCTTCTTCTCCAAAACCACCCCTCTTCCCCTCGTCCCAAGCTCCCATGGCTGACCCCAACCCAGCAGACCCCCCTCTCTTCATCTTCTTCGTCCAAACGAACCAGTCCAAAAACCAGTCGACCCCCGCCCCCGTCCGCCATTGACGAGCTCCGCCGACCTACCATGGCTGCTGCTTCACCTCCCATGGATGCCTGCGTCGTCCACCCAAATCCCCATCGTGGCTGCTTCTTCTTCTTCGTCCCCATAGGTCCCAAACGACCATCTGCTAAATAACCTCACGTCCAAACGACCTCCAACCTCGTCCCACGCTCCTTTCTGCCCTCCTATGGCTGAAACCATAGCTGCCCTCTCCCGTCAAGCTCCAGCAGCCATTGCTGCTGCTTCACCTCAACACACACACGCACAGCCTAGCTCACGACCAAACAACCATCGTCCAACCACTCCAACCCTCAACCAAACGACCACCATCGCTCCTGCTACGTCCAGCTCTCGTGGCTGCCCTCCCATGGCCACTGCCTCGTCGACCTCCAGCAAAGAACACACAGCCCCACTACTGTTGGTTCCACGACCACACGCACACACACGGAGGAAAAGCGAGGCAGTCTGGTTAAAGTCCAACGAAGTTCTGTCAAGGTTTCGTTTGGTTTTGTTTGAGTCCGTTGTTGTTCGTCGTTCGGTGAGGTCCAGTCTGAGTTCGTCAAGGTTAAAAGAGAAGGTGGATTTTCATTGAAGTCGAGATCCATTAGGTCGTTGGCAGTCTTGGTTCGAGTTTGCCATTTCCGTTCGAGTTCGTCGTTGTTCATTTCCGGTTAGTTGGTTTAAGTTTCATTTTTGTCCGTATTTTGTTTGATATTCTCATATTTGAAATCAGTATATGTTTGATTCTTTTCTTGTTCGTTGTTTTTCATTTCTTGATTATTTATCTGGTTTGTTTTTATTCATTTGTTTTTGTTTAGTTTTAATATAGAAGTGTGTTAGTTTAATCACTTGAATCATTCATCTTTGTTGTTTAATTTAGATTTAACTGGTGTTCATTTTTTGTTTGAAGTTCGTTTTTAATCCAGTGATTTAATGTGAGTTTATGTTTTGGTTTTTAATTTTTGATTTAGTTTGAATCATTCATCTTTGTTGTAATGTTGTTGGATTTAATTCGAGGTTCGATTGATGATCGAGTTTAGTGATTTGTATTTACTTGTTTGTTCTGCTGAGTTTGTTCGGATATGAATCTGACTGTGTTGTTAATTCATGAACGTTGTCGATTAGGAGTTTGTTTGGCAAGTTTATTATGCAGAGTTTGATTATTAGTTGTAACTTGTCAGGTTTGATTGGTTATAGCTGCTGTATTTTGGTTAATTGATTAGGTGAATTGGTTATAGCTGATGTGGGTAGAATGGTAAATTGCAGTATTTTCAGGGGTAGAATTGTAATTTCAGTAATTTCAGAGGGGTATTTTTGGAATTGAAAATCTGAACAATTATTTATTGTGAGTGCTCTGTCCACTAAGCTAATAATATTAAAATAAGGTATTAAAATAATATAGTGGGGGACAAGACATGTGGTAGTGAGGAATAATGCATTTGTTTAATCAATAATGGGGAACAAGACATAGTAGGATTACGGGGCTCAAGAAAAGTTGATTAAATAAAATAATAATTGCATTTTTTATGTAGTAGTGGGTTTGGTAAGAGAAAGTGGATTGTTTTATTATTTGTTTAATTGATTAAGGGGTCTGTTATGAAGCATAAATAGAGCAGACTTGGACATAATTAAGGAAGGGAATTTGATCATCATAAATTCAGAGCTTAAGTTGAAAAGAAAACTAATTTGTCAGAACTTAAAAAATTCAGTCTTTGAGAATTAAAAACTGAAAGTAAAGCCTTTCTTTACTACTGAGAATTAGAATATTGCTACTGCTTTTGTGGTTTGCATTTGGTACTTCTGATTTTCAGATTGGTCTTCTTGGGTTTTCTTTTGGTTCTGGAGTGTTGCTTCATTGAATTCTTGGGTTTCAGCTTGGGTTTCTGGTATTGTTTGCTGTTGGGTTATTCTTGAATATGTTACTGGTTGTGGAATCATCTCTGTTGGTTTTAAGATCTGTCCCTGGGTGTTCAATTTGCTACTGCTGTTGCTGTTATTATATGCTACTGCATTTCTGCTGATCTTCCTCTTCTTTTACTTCCAATATCAGGTACACAACTGACACGCTGGTTACTGTAAGCTGAAACATGAAGCATGAATATGAAATGAAGAGTTGAAGTTCTGAATTTATCTTAGTTATATTCTGAATTTTAGGTGTGTATATACATTATTTAGTTTCTTCTAATCAGAATCATGTAGTGATTTTCTGCTTCCTCATCCTTTTTCCCCAAGAAGAAACACCATCCTTTTCCACCTTTTCCCTCGAGTTAATTGGAAAATTTCAGGACCCTCCTGGAAAATAGGACGTAGCTTTAATTCGAAATATTCATGAGTACAATATCTAGCATAATCTCTACTTTGTGAAAATATAAGTTGGTTTGAAATTTTCATTTTTTAAGACAATAATCAATTCGAAACTTCAGGTCCCTCCTGGAAAATGGGACCTAGGTTAAAATCCAAAACAAACATAAGTAGTGAATGTAGGACAAATGTGCACCAAAAGGGATATAAGTTGGCTTCAAAGTTCACATAAGGGTTTTCAGGACCCACCTGAATAATGGGACGTAAATTTAAGCATTCCATTAGATAAGTAAGTGTTGTTATAAGAGAGTACAATTTAGCGTTGAAATTGTCATTCGTAAGATAAGCTTTAATTTGAAATTTCAGAATCCTCCTGGATAATGGGATGTAGTTTTAAGACTGTCTTAGATAACAAGATTCGACAGAAATCATACCTCTAAAAAATATAATGTAGCTTTGGAAACTTGCTAGAGATTTTCAGGACTCTCCTGGATAATCGGATCTATCTTATAGATTGTTCGAGATATTTGGTAACAATTAACACTTACAAATGCGCCCAGTTACCAAACTGGGGCAGAAAATTTTCTTTTGTTTTATCTATTTTGTTAAAAATCAGGCACCCACCTGGAGGAACGAGGGAGAACAAGCCAAAGGATGGCAGTTGCGAAAAGAAGATGGACCAAGTTTCAGCAATCAGGCATCCACATGGAGAACAAGGAGTAGCAGTTAAAGATTCATCAATCAGGCATCCACCTGGAGAACAAGGAAAAGCGGTTAAAGATTCAACAATCAGGCATCCACCTGGAGAACAAAGAAAGACAGTTGAAATATCATCAATCAGGCCTCCACCTGGAGAACAAGGAACAACAGTTGAAGTATCAGCAATCAGGCATCCACCTGGAGAACAAGAAGAAGCAGTTGAAGATTCAATAGTCAGGCGTCCACCTAGAGAACAAGGGAATACATTTCGAGTTTCAGCAGTCAGGAGCCCATCTGAAGAACAAGGGAATGCAATTCAAGCTTCAGCAATTAGGCACCCACCTGGATAGCAAGGGAATACAGTTCAAGTTTCGGCAATCAGGAGCCCACCTGGAGAACAAGGGAATACATTTCGAGTTTCAACAGTCAGGAGCCCACCTGAAGAACAAGGGAATGCAATTCAACCTTCAGCAATCAGGCGCCCACTTGGAGAGCAAGGGAATACACTTCAAGTTTCGGCAATCAGGCGCCCACCTGGAGAGCAAGGGAAAACAATTCAAATTTCAAATAATCAGGAGCCCACCTGGAGAACAAGGGAATACATTTCGAGTTTCAGCAGTCAGGAGCCCACCTGAAGATCAAGGGAATGCAATTCAAGCTTCAGCAATCAGGCACCCACCTGGAGAGCAAGGGAATACACTTCAAATTTCGGCAATCAGGCACCCACCTAGAGAGCAAGGGAATACAATTCAAATTTCAAATAATCAGGAGCCCGCCCGGAGAACAGAGGAAAGGAAACAATAGTCAAAGGAAGACATTTAAAAAGTTCAGCAATCAGGTACCCGCATGGAGAAAAAGAGGAAAGCATTTCAAAAAATACCATTCAAGTCAGCCACAAAGGAACTTCTGAAGAAAATACAAGTCAACAATGCAACAACAGTCACAAGACCCAGTTTTAAAATAAATCCTTGTAAAGCATAGATTATAGCTTAGTCTAGCTTCTTCATTTTGTCATGGTGTAATAAGGAGGTCAGTAAGCAGTATCAGTAGTAGCAACAGTAAAAGTGAAACCACAGCTTCATGGTAGTCCCAGCTACCGAAACTTCCCGAACTACATTGACTTGATTCCTTTATAACCAAGGATATGTAGGAAACCTTTGAAGCAGAGGTTCGGTCAAATCTTTCAAAAAATGCTTCCCACGGAGTATTCAAACGGGCAAAAATCGCTCGTATCCGCTCACTTTATCTTTGCACAAAAACTCTTCGTGTTTTCGGGCAAAGAGGGGCAGCTGTGAGAACGTGATTTTTGCCTCATACGAATTACTCCAAAAGAATTCCCAAAATTAGACTTTTTTTTCTTTCTTTAATTATGTGTTATTCTAGGAATTACTGTGCGATTTTCCTGATTGTTTGCATATTTTTGTGTGCATATTTAATTTTATTAATGCATTAAAAATACAAAAATATAGCATCTGCACTTACGATTTGATTTTACATTTTTGGTTATTTTAGTAAATTGTTGCTTTACAAAAATGAAAATAAATTACAAAAAATAACGTATTCTCCATTTTTAGTGTTTAATGTCAAAATTTTGTAATTTGGTATTTAATTATTTGTGATAATTATTATTTAGAGTTAATAAGTATTTTTAAGGCTGATTTGGTTTTATAGATTATTTTGAATTTTAATTAATTTTGAGAAGCAAAATATTTTGGAAATAAATAGAAAGGGAAAAGAATTTTGGGCCAATTCAATTTAATCCCCAAGCCCAAACCATTTTTTTACCCTAGTTCAACCCAAGACTTGGATCCTTATTCTTCTTAAAAGACCTAGACTTATACAAATTAAACCCTAGACACACAAAATGACGCCTACAATCTGAAGAAGATCATCCGCCGCAAGAGAACAATGACCCCACCCTATCGTCTCCTTCAAACCCTTTCCGATTTCAAGCGAGGTTCAGTTGTTTAGGTTTCTGGTAGCGGTTTGGTCGGAATCCGAGGTTGTTTCGTCGAGGTTCGGTCAAAGTTCAGTTCGTTGCTGCTGTTAGCTGACCTTGTGCCGAGGTTCTGTACTAATTCAATATTGAGAAAGGAATTGTTGCTATTAAAAGGCCACACTTTAACTTTACTTATCCTTCTAATTGCTAGATCTGGTGTCATGGCTCTATGAATTTTTATTTGATTTTGTTTGTTTCAGTCTTACTGTTTATGTGATAGTAGTAGTTTGGGGTTTCGTGAATACTTAAGGGAGGGGAATTATTGTGTGGATTCCATAGGGTGGAAAATAGAAAAACAGAAATAAAGTAGGCCTCTTGAGATGGCACATGCATTTGCTCGCTATTGAGTTTCTACACAGATTAGTATAAGATCTTCTCTTTTGCAAAGTCATAAAGAAGTAAGAAAGATCCAAATGTACAGTAGTAGCCATAAGGACATTGAGATCCGAACATATACACTACGTTTAATTTGTGAAACAAATCAATTTGGATTTAGTATATATCAACCATGTGTGGTTAATGTGAGCTATTGAATGTTTGTTCAAAGTGGTAAATGGGGTTTGATATTGGGGTGCTTTAGAAGTTGAATCCAATGACTGAAATCATTTGGTGAAGATTTGAGTGAGTTTGAAGCCGCGTATCCTATGCCTCATTCCTACGCCCTTCCCTACGCGACTACTCGATGCAACATGTTTGACTTTTCTAAGTTAAAACTTAGCCTCATGAACTAAATTTGATCTTTGAGTTATGAGAGTTGAAAATAGCTTCTAATTCTACTGTAGTCCGAATCCATTTAGTGTGATTAATTGAGGAATTTTAGTTGAGAAGCTGAGTGTAGAGGGTGTTGAACTAAGTTTGGGATAATTAGTTGTCTAAAAGGATTCAAATCCCAACTGTGGTTAAAAGTAATTAGAAATCCTTTAAAGATAGCCTAAGATTTCTTTAATAAAAGGGATTATCTACCTAACCAACTAAAGAAGCTTCTAGTATTGGTAGGGTTTAGATTTCACTATTAGAAAATTTAATTCAATAAGGGTTGAGTGGAATCAATTTTTAAAATGTTGAAAGGCCATTTTGTGAATCAAAGAGGCATTTTCTATTGGCCTATTTAAGCTAAGAGACTGAATTCAAAGGGGGACATAGATAGACATACAAAAAACACAAGAGAGAACAATAGAGAGTTAAGAGCTGAAAAATACAGAGATAGAGGTGGCTGGAACTTCAAGAGAGAAAATTTAGAAAAAATAAAAAATAGCTGAAAACCAAAAAAAAAGGGAAGAACTACTGTTCCATTGCATTTTCTTTTCTATAATTTTAAGAGGCTTGTAGTTTTCTGAAGATTGTCCAAGGATCTAGTGTGGGAATGGAGTAGATTTGGTTGTTTGAAGTTTGGTTGTGAAGTTGGTTGGTTATTGCTCAATTGAAACTGTTTTCTCTTACTTCCGATTCATTTTCCTGGGTTGAATTTTTGCTACTAGTGCTATTTTTCCTGCTGCGTACTGCTGACTCATCACTCCTTTTGGCTTTGTTTATCTTGCTGTTGTAACCAGGTACATTCCCCTTGACTTCTGATGACTATAGGTTTCATAATGAAGATGAAATGAGAATTGGAAGCATGACATCAAATCTGTGTTGTTCTTTTATGATGTTTATATCCTTAGTCACCCAGTTCAATGTAATTTAGTTGTTTTCAGTTGGATTTAACTAAAATATTATGTTATAATTGAACCATGAACTGTTGAGGCAAAACTTGACCAAGCATGAATATGGTATGAAGATTCATAACTGATTAATTATAATGTTATTGTTTCAAGTATAGAATTGAATGCATAGTTTTAGTCCAGGAATACGTTTTCCATACTTTGAAGTTTAGAATTTCATGGTTAATTATTGTTGCTTGGTCATTAGTCTATGAAACCTGATTTTGGTATGCCCTTTCACTTTGATGATTGATTTGGTTAAGGACTGGATTGTTGTTCTTGCGCTTTGTGGATGTCTTCTACTTTATCTTTATCCCAAGAGAATGTCAATTAATTTTCAGGAGTCTTACTTATTCTAGTTAGTTTTGGTAGTTCTAGAACATTTGTGTTACTTTTTTTTAATTTTCTGCACACAATGTGATACCTAATTAGGGTGATGAAGAAATATAATGCATAATGAGTAGATGTGTAACATGGAATTACCATTTGCATAGATGTACCTGTGTCAAATGGGAATGACGCGGGCATGCTACTTTGAATAGATTGCTCAAAACGTACTAATCAATTTGAAATGAAAGTAGATCTATTAATCTTGTTTCTTGGGAAGTTAACTAATCTTTTTGAAATGGAATTGAGGTGCGCCGCGCCAAATAAAATCTAAAATGCGTGGCCCTCGTTTAATTATTTCTTTTGAAAACCTTAGATCTCGAGGCACGTCATTTAGCAAATTTTCAGGGCCCTCGCAAAGGTAAAAACGCATAGTTGCTTTAGGCGCGTTGTTTTAAAATATTTACCCTCCTAAATTCGGGTGCTCATTTATGTGACCCAAATCTCAAGATTAGATAAAATGTGTCGTAGACCGCGGGTGCATTTATGTAGCGTGGCTTACGATGTGTTTTAAATAACTTTGAATTTTTCCCGAAATATTAAAAGCGCCTAAAATAATAGCACCTTTTTGCTTTTACTTTAGCTTTAGCTTTTTGCTTTAGCTTAAACAAATGTACAACATGTGCCGATTGTTCTTTGGAGTATATTTAAGTTTGTTGTCATTTGGCTGAAGCTCATGAATCAAAGTTTGGTTTTTAAATTAACTTTAGGTGCTACTATTTTGAACTCATCATTGGATGTATATTAAATTTAGGTCATAAGAAATTTATCTTCCTTGTTTTCATTTAGCGTAGTATTTAGCGTACTGGATTATTTATTTTTAGTATTTAATGTGTTAAGTTGTACGGTGTCTTACATGTAAATTAGCAGCTCATAGTTCTTAGCTTATTATTTGCTATTATTTGATTGTGCAGTAGTGAGAAAAATTGGAGATCAACCCGTGTACCATTATTATTTGTTTTGCCACAATCCCCTATTATTCTTGTTTGAAGTTCGTGTATCAAGTTTCAGTGACTCAACTCTGTTTTGCTTGGTGATGCTCGTTATTGGTTTCTTGGCACACATTTTGTATGGAAATTCGATGTGAGCCATGACAAACAAAAGTCTTAAATGCACGGCCCTCATTTAATTAATTTATTTGTTTTTTTAGAAATCAAGGCACGCCATTTAGCGAATTTTCCATGGCCCTCACGAAGTTAAAAACGCATAGTTGCTTTAGGCGCGTAATTTAAAATTACCTTCTTAAACTCGGGTGTGTATTTCATGTGACCCAAATCCAAGTCCTAACAACGTTAAATAAATATGTCGTGGATCGTGGGTGCATTTCATGCGGCGCAATCCAAAAACATATTTTGTATAACGTTGAAATCTTCCTGAAAATGAATTAAAAGCGATTTTAAGTATAAATGCACATAGGTTGAAATTGTTTTAAAATCATATAATTAAGCCGAATATAACAGTTGAGCGATCGTGTTAGAACCACGGAACTCGGGAATGCCTAATACCTTCTCCCGGGTTAACAGAATTCCTTACCCGAATTTCTGGTTCGCGGACTGTAAAACATAGTCAATCTTTTCCTCAACTCGGGATTTTAAACCTGTGACTTGGGACACCATAAATCTCCCAAGTGGCGACTCTGAATCTAATTTAATGTAAGTAATCCCGTTTCGATTGTTCTTTAATTAGAAAAACTCCCTCATTCCTTCCGGGGGTGTAGGTGAAAAAGGAGGTATGACAATAAAAACTATAAAATGTGAAAGGTATTGAGGTAAGCATGGTTCTATTTATGCTATAGTTGTATACTTGTATTTATATTACAATTGTGTGCAATATCAAATCACATCAAAAATATTTTTGGCAGTATCATTAGCAAAAGCAAGGAAGGGTGGGTCATAAGGCTCACACCTGAAACTACACGTGCCGGTGTAGGGACGAACCTTGATTATTTCCCTTAATTGGGATGAACTTGGTAACATTTATAAATTGGTAACGCCAACCCATACGGCATATGTGGGAAGGCAGCCTAGCCAATCGGGCTGTGATCGGACGCCATGCCGTACACATGGTTGTATTGTGCAGGGAATCAAAAACTGGAAATTCAAAAACTTGAAATTGTGATTGTGGTACATCTCTCCAAATGGACGACCTAGACAATCGGGTCGTGATCGGACTCCATGCTAAGAAAGACGGCGGTATAACTCATATCGATGATAATGATCTCCCAACCAAAAATTATATATATTATTTTCGTAAACTAGAAGACTTACATGTTTCAAATTGGATGCTAGTATATTGTTGATTTTGACTTACTGTTTTGTGGTTTCTTTGCTTGTATGGTTATTCTATTCTGAAAGAGGACTTTTAGCCTTACATACTAGTGCTATTCGACGGCGCTAAAATCCTTTTTGTCGGGGGCGCTGTATCGTTTAATGATACAGGTGGTTTCACAGTGGGCGGCATCGGCCAGTGATAGCAGTATTCTCTTCCCAGCAGACTTTGTGAGCCCCACTCCATCCCGGGATCATGTCATGTATCTTTTGATCATTTTCTAATCACGTTTTGAGGTATAGCCGGAGCCTTGTTGTCGGTGTTTCCCTATTACTCTTCCATTGTATTTAGAGGCTCTGTAGACTGTTTGTGGGTGGTAGTTGATATAGGGAGTCCAGACTAGAAAAGTTGGTACTTGATAAGCATGTTTTTCATTAAACTTGTAAACATGTAATATTTTGTGAACTACAAATGAAGTCATTAACGGAAATGAAATGAAAGCTGCTAATGGAAGATTGCTTAGTGTTTTGATAAATGGGATAACATTCCCTCTTTATTCATAAACTAGCTTGGGTAGAATAAAATCTAACAGGCTTGTTCAGTCGGGTTTACTCAATTGAGCGACGGTCGCGTTCCACGGTTTTTGAGGCGTGACATAGAAATACCTCGAGTCTCGACACTATCCAATGTAAATCTTATATTCTAGCCACAACTACTACGCCATCACTTAATATCCTGAATCTGAACTCATCAATAAGACATAAGAATCAAATTTGTCTCAAAGTTAAACAACATGAAAAACCTTTCAACACACTCATAACTCGAGACTACACGTCACATAAAAATAGAAATCAAGCACCCATTAGTCCTTTTTACATCTCAAGCATACTCTTCTCGTCACATTCAAATCATCTGAACATAACCCGCAGTCACATTCTACTCATCATTTAGTCATCTAACCACAAATTCCACTCATAGGGACACTACCGGACTTATAAGTCCAAAAGCACATGCACACATAACCGAATTTTCCGTGCTCAAGCTGCAGTCAAAACCCTGCCTCAAGTCCTCCAGACTGACCCACAGCACACATCTCACACCTCATCCATGGAATCATATGCCATCGATGCACAGTTGATAACGAGAGCTCATATACGCATACGAATGCGTGGAAAAAATTCAAAGAGTTACGCTTTAAGCTGAATCAATGTCGCATGATAAGGAAAGAAAGATGTGAAATTTATCCTAAATGCCCTGTAGCGTCTCGAAGATGGGTATGGATATCATCATACTGATCCGCAAGACTGTACTAGAAACTTGCTCATGACTCATAGAACCTATGAACCTAGAGCTCTAATACCAACTTATCATGACCCAAATACCACTAGTCGTTATGGAACCAAACTCGATATGCTAGTTAAGCCAAATAACAGTCAATACAATCCAACTAAGATTATAGGAAAATAGAGAAGAATTATCTAAACATTTAAAAATTAACCTAAGAACTAGTAGTACGAATCATGAGCTCCTAAGATTTGAAATTTACAAAAATGATACAAATAAATACATGATCTCTTTGAAAGTTACATAAACATATTAGCAAAATCTAAAGTTACCAAGGACAAATGGCAGTTATATCCGGAATGCACGAGCATCTTCAGAGTCAGCTTCCGACATCACCAGCAGCCCTGCTCCAAAAATCTGCACGCAAGGTGCAGAAGTGTAGTATGAGTACAATTGACCCCATATAGCCAGTAAGTATCTTGTCTATCCTCATTGAAGTAGTGACAAGGCTTTTTAGTTAAAAGATACTCACTGATAAAACCTGCACCAAAAACCAGCAATAGAACTATACTACGATATAATAAAAAGGAATACATGAAACTAATATACAAAACAATAACTGAGTGCTAACAAAGATCACAATTTAGCTACTTCCGATACCTTGACCAATCTTTCCCTTAGAAAAAAAACTAATAAACCATGATAGTCACTCCATAACTTTCATAGCATGAGGAATGTACTTAATTCTTACCGTGAAAATGGTAATAACAATTAAATTTGTTTATGGGACTTTAAAAATACATGATCTAATTTTATGCTGGTTGATAAGTAGTAGATGCTACGTATGTGAGATTTAGAAATGAAATAAGAGTTTAGGATGGGGCAATAATCAAACCGTTGAGCCAATTATCGGGGCCTCGAGCCTGTTGATTCGGGGCCTCAAGATCGATTCTGGAGCTCGGTAGGGAGCTATCGAGTGGGTCAGAATACGACTAATAGTTATAATAAAATTAACGGAGGCTCCTTACGGCCAATGATAAGCAAAAATGATGAACAAATATGAAGATGATAAATGAAAACAATAATAACTAGAGAATATGTTAGAGATCAAAATGGAATGTTTCTTGTATATTTCGTGTGGAGTAATTGAAGCAATGGGGGTTTACAAAATGACAATGATCCCATTTATATAGGAGGGAAATCCCAACATAGTACAAAATGCATTAATGATAAAGATAAAGGAATATGACAATTATATAACACCTTGATTCATGTTTAGAGTAGCTCTCTAGGCTCTATCAGTCCTACCATGTGCCTTGCAAACTTCCCATTTCTACTGTTATCGAGATCGTTGCTATCATGAGTCCGAGTGTCGATGACCCTTGAGGGAGGGTACTCGGTTCATGGTTTCGAGCCTTTGAGGTGATCTTCTAAGATGCCTTAACAATGAGAAATTGGCCTTTCTGATTTCACCGTATACAAATAGTCCCCACATTTCTTGGAGAGGAGAAATAAGAAACGACCTTGACATCTGATTCTTCGGGCTTCCTATGATGGTGCCATACTGATGATGTCAACTCATGACGTAAGCCTTCGCAATAGCCGAGACATCTCACAGACTTGCCTTTTTGACGTCATTCAATGCATTGTCGATTCCCATTCTCCAAAGCGAAGTAGCACCGTCGATTCGGTTTTCAATAATTCATTAATTATGCCTGCCGATCCATCTTTCAAAGGTATTGATGGCATTGTTGGCCATACTATCTCCCCTATAAATGGGGGCCTTCTGATGTTATCTTCTTACCAAGTGCCTTTTAACATCTATCCATCCTTTTCTCCTCACTATTTTCCTCCGTCGTTGACCACCTTGTTTGGGGTTCATGGCCTTAAGGTTGCATGAAAGCATTTTCATCGGCTACGTGATGGCCTTTTGCCTGAGCTTCCCTTTGCCGAATGAGATTATACTATCTTGTCGCTGTTATTGTTGTTGTTACGACTGTTACTGCTGTCGTTATTGGCTCGAGGTGATGAGATAAAAAGGCTGATATTTTTTGTCTTGGGAAGGTATTTGAACTATACACTGTTGCTCACGAGGGTGCTCGAATTATACACTACTACTTACCTTCTTACCCCAGTTTGGTGTGGCACTTCGCCCCCGACCGGTAGCTTGCATCGCTCAATGTCCCAAGAAGTGGACTCAAAGTAGCCGTGCAAGTAAGGTCGACGCTCACCAAGTCTCTTACCGGTCCGAGTTTCTCTTGGCCGATGAGGGTCCTCGTCCTTTGGCGGGCAATGGCATTTTTCATCCCCTCCTGCTTCTCCACTTTCCTCCTCTTCATCTTTTCCATTGAAGACACTACTCTGGATGACCGAGACGATCCCCCTAAGGCGGTGGTTGTAGAAGATACTACCGCTTTTGATGCATACTCGAGGGGATGCCGCTCGAGAAGACGGTGCTCTAAGATGTTGTTGTCGAGGATGCACCTTCAAGAGTAGGTTGGGCTCTTAGGCTTTTACCATATATATACCTTCTTGCTTCTTTATTTCTATGTAAGAACCCCTTGTGGGCTTTTGTAATCACATGTAAGGACCCTTTGTGGGCTTCTGCAATCAAGTGTTTTCTAAATACAAAGATATTTTCCAGTTTTGTCTTTGATGTTTGCTATATTTCCTTTTATATACGTTTATGGAGACTCTGAATGCATGATTGTATCAGCTACTATCAATGTCGAACCCAGATGCGAGTGTTTTTCCTTACCTTTGATTGACTAATATGACCTTCCACGGAACCCTTCGTCGTCCCTTGGATCGAGCCTGGATTGGACAGATAAACTTAGGTCATCGTGCCCCTTACTTCGAGTCGAATGAAAGTAACGCTTCGAGCCTTGAAATCGTGATTTATCACTTAATCTCCACGGTAATTTTTGAGGAGAAATTTGCTCGGAGGCTCGCTGATAGGGACTGCCTTTTAACTTAGTGCAGACAACCTTAGGGCGCTGTAGATAGATCTAGAAAAAGTGTTTATCTGAGCTCATATGGTGCCCTAGGGCCAAGACCATATGGGTGGAGTTTAAATGATTATTTCCTTGGAGCCTAATTCCCTTTTGACAAAAGCCCCCAAGGTCGGGTACCACCTCGGGTCTCGTAATGATGTCATTAGCTTCCTGGAGCCTAACATTCCCTTTTGAAAAAAGCCCCCGAGGTCGGGTACCACCTCAGGTCTCATAATGATGCCATTGGCATCCTGGAGCCTAATCTTCCCTTTGATGTAGGTCCTCAAGGTCGGATACCACCTCGGGACTGGCGAAGGTGTTGTTGGCCTTTCAGAGCCTAACTTCTTTTTGATGGCGGTCCTCGAAGTCGGGTACCACCTCGGGACTGGCAAAGGCATTATTGGCTTATTGGAGCCTAGCCTTGTTCTGATGGAGGTCCTCGAGGTCAGGTACCACCTCGGGACTAGCAAAGGCATTGTTGGTTTTTTGGAGCCTAGCCTTGTTCTGATGGAGGTCCTCGAGGTCGGGTACCACCTCGGGACTAGCGATGATGACATCGATTAGTGTTTCTAGTCGGCTTTGACGTTTCTTCCATGTATAAATAGGATTGCTTCTGCTCTTTCGGAGATCCTACCATTTTAAGTACTTAACCTTCTTTTTTTTGCGTCAAGTCTTACATTACTTCAGCACTATTGTACTTGCACAAATTTCTGCATTAGTTATCTAATCTCGTCATAGCCGTGACTACCGCATCGGGGTCTGTCCGGTAGAGAGGGGAGAGCTCTGCCTCCGGCATTCAGGACCAATGAGAGTATACCTTGAAGACTACTTCTTTGATAGGAGAAGAGCATCTTGAGTTAGTGAGAAAAGACAGTGGATGGTGGGAGAAAATGGTGTTACAGGTATTTTCCCCAGGTGAGGGCATCACGGATCGTGCCGACAAGTTCTTGAATGTGTACACGTATCCTTTCACACTGACCCCTCTTGATAGGGTTGTGCTCGACTCCTGCTCAGAGTGTTGGGTTACCTTGGCACATATCCATCCATCATTTTGGCGAACAATATTGACTATGTGATTTTTCGCGGAGAAGACGAGGCTTGAATTTATGCTCGGTCATCTTATTAGGCTATACCAGCCCTTTCATCCGAGTATGGACTGCTAACATTATCCCCGTAGAGCTTATGCCATTCCCTGAGGATTGGAATTATACACGTAAATAGTGTATTTCCCCTTCTTAGTTTTGCCTATGGCGAGAATTGGTTTCGTAACCGTGCCCTCCTTTCTCTTTCTGCAACGGTTTCATGGGCGTCGGGTGACGTTCCTGATTTGCCGGACTGGGTCCAAAAGTTGGTGACTCACTCGACCTGTGATGAGCGCAAGTGGAAAGCTTTGTCCTGGGGCAGATGGGAAGAAAAACATAATAGTGAGTGTTGTGTTATATTTTCCCCTCCCTTCCTTCATTTGGAGAGGCATTTTCCCTTTATGCATATTAAGCTTGTTGTTATAGGCATCGAATAGCCTTCTGAGGCTATGTCGTTCTCCTATGGAGAGGGGAAGGGGTCGTCAGCCCCCGGGCTAATGAACGACAATAATAAGCGAGAGATGTTTTTTCAAGGAGGTGGCGCTCAAAGAAGGGCAAGACGGAACCGGGGCTTCGGAGCGGAAGTATCGTCCGAGCCTGGAACGTCCGTGATTTCTAGTTCTGTAAAGAAGATTTCTCCATTGTTGTCGCCTTCTTTTTCCATCTGTACTACTTCGGGAGATGCTAGAACCCCGGGATCGCATACACCGAGCGATCGTGCTTCGACCGGAATCGCCTCTTTCAAGGATGAAGGAACTAGATTAGTAGGTGTGCTCTTGGCCTTCAAGGACGCCCGATGGCTTCATTTTGTAGTTAGTTTTCTCACATGCCTTTAAAGCTTCATGCCTTCCCTTCCTTACTGGGTTTTCTTTTGCAGGCCTTCGACAAGCTTAAATCCGAGCTGCTTCATCATGAAGCCAGGTTGCGGAGAGCTTTGGATGAGGAGAGATCCCTTAGGCTCCTTTGCGATGAAAAGGAGGTTGAGTTGGTATACTTGCAGTATGAGGTGGGTCGGAGCTTGAATTATGAGAGCTACTTGAAGGAGCAGGTAATTTTCTGTTCCAGGTGAGTGTGCATTCCGTCTTCTAGTTTCCGAGGCTAATGCTTCATTTATTTCAATTGCAGAAAAAGACAGAGGCCCTGTATCGGCTTCGGGATGAAGTTGGCCGGGCCAGGCATAATCATGATGAGCTAAAAACTCGAGCGGTGGCTCGGGCTTTAGAGGGTAAGGATGCTCTAGCTAAAGTTCCTGCCTTTGAGGCTCAACTTTGCTTAGTTCACGATAATGCTTCGGTTCAAGCAGATATGATTGCGAAGCTCGAGTCTGAGCTTTTGAAAGCTAGGGCTGAGATCGTCGATGCCCGGGTAGAAGCTGCAATGAGCCGGACTAAGGCTGACCAGGAGATGGCGATCTATTTAAAGGATGTTGCCGATGCTCAAGCTGAGCTGAGAAGGATCCTTGACCATGAAGAGAGGATTGAAGAATATGCTCAATGCAAGTCTCGAAGAATGACCCTTAAGGAGATTTGTGCTAGGGGCTTCATCTTCTCGGAAGAATTGGCGCTAGCAAGGGCGGACAAGCATGATGCTCTGTTACTTTTGCTCGATGCTGAAGAAAGTGAATACGAGGCCGACAGGCCGTAGTCCCCGGGGGGCATAGATTTTTTAATCTGTATATAGCACTTTTGTAGCATGTTTGTAGATGGAGATTGTGCTTTTTCACACATGTGTATGAAAGAATACCTAGCGGCTTTATTTCTTTCGTATCCTTTTTTTGTCATGATGTGGCCTCGGGGCTCATTAGACTGGCCTGTGGGATCTTACGTACGTTTGCTCTTAGGCATATTTAGGCCACCCATTTTGGGCTCAGTCCCCAAGTCAGGCATTGACTCGAGCTTATTTGACCTTTGAATGGCCAAAATTTAGGCTGGAGACAATAGCTCTCATGCTTTTGGTCGATGCGACCTTTTAGTGTATGTGGGTTGGTGATAATGGCTATCACGCCTTGGGTCGATGCGGCCTTTTAGTGTATGTGGGTTGGCGACAATGGCTCTTACACCTTGGGTTGATGCGTCCATTTAGTGTGGGTTGGCGACAGTGGCTCTTACGCCTTGCTCTTAGGCATATTTAGTTAACTATTTTGGGTTCAATCTCCGAATCAGGTAATGACTCGAGCTCATTTGACCCTCAAGTTTTGTATTTGTTGGGCTGGCGACAATGGCTCTTAAGCCTTGGGCCGATGCAGCCTTTTATGTGTATGGCCCTGGGGCTCATTAGGCTGGCGACAATGGCTCTGACGCTTTGGGTCAAAGCGACCTTTTATGTGGGCTTTGTTTTTCCCTCGATAAGGATAAATAGTGTTTTCCTGACTCTTCGACGTCTTAACAAAAAACCTTGATTGTGAGTCATTATATGGCGATGATAGAGCACATTGGAGGTTTGGCTCGGAGGATGAGTATCTCGAAGCCAATGTTTAGGAGTTGACATGGTCGAAGCTCTTTTGCTTGTATCAAGGGTAGCCTATTTAACTGGTTATTTCCGAAGTAGATTCGAAGTAATTGAAGGCCTATGATTTTATAGCGACAGTCGGGCGTCCCCGAGTTGAATTAGTTTGGCTGGTACAGCCTTGTGACCGGAGCTATTTGTGTTCATCCGGAGCCTTTGAATCCCAAGTAAAGTAGTTTCGGCATCTATATCGAGGGTATGACTTTTAGGGGTCTTACAAGTTCGATCTGTAGCCGAAACTTTGAGATCGAGTTTATGCCTTTAGCAAGGTCTTACAAGTTTTTCATGCCTTTGATGTCTTACAACTTTGGATACTTGGTACAAGTATTGTTCATGCCTTGCTTGAGGTCTTACAGATATTGTCACTTGGTACAAATGTGGTTCATGCCTTGCTTGAGGTTTTACAGATATAGTTGCTGCCTTATGTAGGTCTTACAAGACCGAGTTTGCCTGCTCGAGGACTTATGGCCTCGGGTTTTGATAAGTTGATGGAGGTGGTGCTTGACGGCTGTCCTCGAGTCGTCAAGGGTTTCTTCACTCAAGAGCCATTATTTGCAAACTTTGTATTTCCTCATCGAGGGCTTACAATTTTGGAGATCCCAACCCTGAGGTCGTGCATTTTTTGAGATTTTGACGCCAGTCCCAGAGTATTCAGGGTACTTTTGGCATTGGAGATGTCTCGCACTTTTCATGTTGCCTCATCTGAGGGCTTATGATTTTGGAGTCCCGACCCGGAGGTCATTCAGGTGTTGAATTATTGACGCTAATCCCCGAGTGTTCGGGACGTTTTCGGCGGAGGAGTCATTTTTGCGAAGGTGCTGAGCTTCTTTTGGAGTGTGAGATGCTTTGATAAAAGATATTCTTCAATTATTTGGTACAAGTGTACATGTTTTCGCCATTGGGGACCCGGCCATACGGACACGGTTTGTTCGACCATTTGGCCCGATACTTTATTTTCCTATTAGGACCCAATCGTTTCTTGGCTTTTCTGGGCGGATGGCCTTCTTGGGGGATGCCACCCGGTGTTCGAGGTTTATTGCAAAAGAAGCCTCGAATACTTGTTGAGTCTCCCTTAGGTAGCATGCAGATGTTGCCTCGTTAAAAACCTTGCTGGTAAAACACTTTTCGGGATAAAAAACTCGGTCGAAGGAAAATAGTGCAACGGATGCTTTAAAACCTTAAGGTCTTCGAGTTGGGTTAGCGCTCTAATTACTTCGGTCGGGCGCCTGCATAAGGGTTAGTATGAAATATGAAATGAAAAGGGAGATGGTTATACCATCGTGTGGGATGTGCTGTCGATGTTTTCGAGGGCCGATATGTCATAGTTACTCGAGATGAGGACGCGATACAGTCCTTTACTTTGTTTAATCGGGCTTAATCGAAGGTGTGGCTTGATTACCCTTCAGCTCTTTTGCGGTCGGAAGTATTGGTGCCGGTGCCACATCGTGCACCGCGAACATTTCCCTTGCCGCATGCTATTCCCCATAGACGGTTTTAATCCCATCCTTTGTCGGTAATTTCATCATTTGGTGAAGAGTGGACGGTACTGCTCTGATGCAATGTATCCACGGCCGTCTGAACATGGCGTTGTACCTCATGTCTCCTTCGATGACACGGAATTTAGCATTTTGGGTTGTTCCGGCCACGGTGACTGGGAGGGTGATTTCTCCTTTCATTATTTCACTTCCCATATTGAATCCGTTGAGGACTCGAGTAGTGGGCATGATTTGGTCAAGCAGTCCGAGTTGCTCTATCACCCTCGACATGATAATGTTGGCCGAGTTACCTGGATCCATGAGTACACATTTTATTTGAAAAGAATGTACAAGGAAAGAGTTTACCAGTGCGTCATTGTGAGGTTGAGACAAAGTCTCGGTGTCCTCTTCGCTGAATGTGAGGGCATCCTCGGATATATACCCTCGGGTTTGCTTTTCTCTAGTGATGGATAATTTTGTCCTTCTCATCACGGGTTTCTGCGGGGCATCGACGCCTCCTAAGATCATGTGGATGACATGTTGTGGCTCATTTGTTTCATTCTTCTTGGCCGCCTCTCTTTCTCGAAACTGATTTTTGGCTCGGTCGTGGAGGAATTCTCGAAGGTGACCTTTGTTAAGTAGTTGATCTACCTCTTCTCGGAGTTGGTGGAAATCCTCGGTCCTGTGGCCATGCGTGTTGTGAACCTCCCACACTAAGTTATGATTCCTTTGTGAAGGATCTGATTGTACAGGCCTGGGCCACCTGGCGTCTCTGATTTTACTAATGGCGAACACGATGTCCGATACATCGACGTTGAAGTTGTATTCTGATAAGTGAGGTGCCTCTGTTGGCCCTGCGTTCCTATCGAATTTGGCTCTGTTAATGAGTCCCCGAGGATCCTGTCCTCGATTTATCCTTTGATCATTGCTAGGTGGGTTGAGCCTTGGGGCCTTCCTCCTATCTTTGGTGTATGGCTCGTATCTTTCTTTGTTTGGTTTTGGCTCCTTTGCGAGGAGCCTGCTTGGGTATACTGAGCCCGAGGAGGGTCCCAACTAGTCATCTTCGACCATGATTTTCGACTGATATCAGTTGTGGACGTCCGACCAGGTCACGGTGGGATATTCGACCAGATTCTCTTTCAGCTGTTTCGAAGCCACCGAGCTTCATTCATTCAGACTTTTAGTGAAGGCCTGCACCGCCCTGTCGTCAGAGACCAGTGGCAGTTCATTCGTTCTGTTTGGAAGTGAGATATGAATTCTCATAGCATTTCGTTCTCTCTCTACTTGATCTTGAACACATCATATTTCCTTGCTTCTAGGTTGTGATACCACATCATGGCCCCTTCGATAGTGTTTCCCCGAACTTCTTTAATAGGATGGATTCGATATCGTCATCCTTTATGTCATTGCCCTTCACTGCACAAGTGTAAGCAGTATCGTGCTCATTGGGGTCTGAGGTCCCATTGTATTTTGGGAGTTCTGGCATTCTAAACGTCTTTGGAATGGGTTTCGGGGACGCATCCTCTAGGAATGGCCTTTGTATGAACTTCTTCGAATCCACACCTTTCAGGACCGGGGGTGCACCCGAAATTTGATCGACCCTGGAGTTGTAGATTTTGACCTTTTTGTCATTTGCTTCTATCATCTTCTCACTCGATTCGATCCTCTTGGTGAGGTCCTCAAGCATTTTTACGATGATGGGATCGGTCATCGACCCGTTATTGCTCGATCTCTCTGATACTTGTTTTGCCGGGGGGGCTATCCCTGGTGTTACCGTGCTAGGAGTTTTCTTGTGACTTTGCATCTGAGCAATAGCCAGTTGTTGTGCCTACAACATTTCAAAAATAACATATAGGCTAACCTCATGTTCTTCCCTAGTTGGGGTTTTTTGAGCTTCTTGTGGATCTCCTAAACACACGCTCATGTCGGTATGCGAGCTTATATCGACTTGTTGGGCGTCGCGTTAGACCGCATCTATGGGGATTAGTTCTAGCGCATTCCCAGGGTTTTATGGTGGTACACCAATACCTATAATATCCACACCATTTTCTCTGTGGTCCTTGAGACTGTTGTTTTCACCTCCATTCACCGAGTTAGACATTTGACCTGAAATCGAAGATCTTGGGCAAGAAAAAGCGTGAAAGATAACTTGCATTGTGTGACGAAACAAACAAGAAAATAATCACTATTATTTTTAGCCCCATGGTGGGCGCCAAACTGTTTATCGTTGTAAGCACGTGATTTTTGCCCTATGAGAGAAATACTCCCAAAACAAATTCAAAATAAAACAATTTTCCTTTGTGTGCAATTTTGAGAATTTTCCTCTCAAATTTTGATAATTATTTGTATTTTTGTCCATGCATGTTTATTTGTTAAATTAATAAAAAATACAAAAAATATGTCGCATTTGCATTTAGGATTTAATTCTACAATTAGGAGCAATTAAGTTTGTTTTTACAAGAACATAAAATCATAAAAAATATTGTACGTTGCATTTTTAGCATTTAATGTCCAAATTGTGTGCTTTTATCGTAATTGCTATTTAATTGTGTGTTAATTGTTATTGAGAGTTAATTTGTACTTTTAAAAATCGATTTAGTTTTATAGATTAATTTAGGATTTTTTAGAATTTAGTTTTAGTTTAAGAAGCAATAAAAGAAGAAGAAAATCCGATTGGGCCAGCTTTAATTTAAATCAACCAGGCCCAAACCAAATAAACTCGGTCGACCCGGTCCGCCCCACAACCCCAAGCAAACACCCCCCACACTTTCTTCCATTTGGACATTTGTTTTGAAAAAACCCTAAAAAAACCCAAAGTCACCCGCCCCCCCCCCCTCTCTTCTTCTTCTCCAAAACCACCCATCTTCCCCTCGTCCCAAGCTCCCATGGCTGACCCCAACCCAGCAGACCCCCCTCTCTTCATCTTCTTCGTCCAAACGAACCAGTCCAAAAACCAGTCGACCCCCGCCCCCGTCCGCCATTGACGAGCTCCGCCGACCTACCATGGCTGCTGCTTCACCTCCCATGGATGCCTGCGTCGTCCACCCAAATCCCCATCGTGGTTGCTTCTTCTTCTTCGTCCCCATAGGTCCCAAACGACCATCTGCTAAATAACCTCACATCCAAACGACCTCCAACCTCGTCCCAAGCTCCTTTCTGCCCTCCCATGGCTGAAACCATAGCTGCCCTCTCCCGTCAAGCTCCAGCAGCCATTGCTGCTGCTTCACCTCAACACACACACGCACAACCTAGCTCACGACCAAACAACCATCATCCAACCACTCCAACCCTCAACCAAACGACCATCATCGCTCCTGCTACGTCCAGCTCTCGTGGCTGCCCTCCCATGGCCACTGCCTCGTCGACCTCCAGCAAAGAACACACAGCCCCACTACTGTTGGTTCCACGACCACACGCACACACACGGAGGAAAAGCGAGGCAGTCTGGTTAAAGTCCAGCGAAGTTCTGTCAAGGTTTCGTTTGGTTTTGTTTGAGTCCGTTGTTGTTCGTCGTTCGGTGAGGTCCAGTCTGAGTTCGTCAAGGTTAAAAGAGAAGGTGGATTTTCATTGAAGTCGAGATCCATTAGGTCGTTGGCAGTCTTGGTTCGAGTTTGCCATTTCCGTTCGAGTTCGTCGTTGTTCATTTCCGGTTAGTTGGTTTAAGTTTCATTTTTGTCCGTATTTTGTTTGATATTCTCATATTTGAAATCAGTATATGTTTGATTCTTTTCTTGTTCGTTGTTTTTCATTTCTTGATTATTTATCTGGTTTGTTTTTATTCATTTGTTTTTGTTTAGTTTTAATATAGAAGTGTGTTAGTTTAATCACTTGAATCATTCATCTTTGTTGTTTAATTTAGATTTAACTGGTGTTCATTTTTTGTTTGAAGTTCGTTTTTAATCCAGTTATTTAATGTGAGTTTATGTTTTGGTTTTTAATTTTTGATTTAGTTTGAATCATTCATCTTTGTTGTAATGTTGTTGGATTTAATTCGAGGTTCGACTGATGATCGAGTTTAGTGATTTGTATTTACTTGTTTGTTCTGCTGAGTTTGTTCGGATATGAATCTGACTGTGTTGTTAATTCATGAACGTTGTCGATTAGGAGTTTGTTTGGCAAGTTTATTATGCAGAGTTTGATTATTAGTTGTAACTTGTCAGGTTTGATTGGTTATAGCTGCTGTATTTTGGTTAATTGATTAGGTGAATTGGTTATAGCTGATGTGGGTAGAATGGTAAATTGCAGTATTTTCAGGGGTAGAATGGTAATTTCAGTAATTTCAGAGGGGTATTTTTGGAATTGAAAATCTGAACAATTATTTATTTTGAGTGCTCTGTCCACTAAGCTAATAATATTAAAATAAGGTATTAAAATAATATAGTGGGGGACAAGACATGTGGTAGTGAGGAATAATGCATTTGTTTAATCAATAATGGGGAACAAGACATAGTAGGATTACGGGGCTCAAGAAAAGTTGATTAAATAAAATAATAATTGCATTTTTTATGTAGTAGTGGGTTTGGTAAGAGAAAGTGGATTGTTTTATTATTTGTTTAATTGATTAAGGGGTCTGTTATGATTCATAAATAGAGCAGACTTGGACATAATTAAGGAAGGGAATTTGATCATCATAAATTCAGAGCTTAAGTTGAAAAGAAAACTGATTTGTCAGAACTTAAAAAATTCAGTCTTTGAGAATTAAAAACTAAAAGTAAAGCCTTTCTTTACTACTGAGAATTAGAATATTGTTACTGCTTTTGTGGTTTGCATTTGGTACTACTGATTTTCATATTGGTCTTCTTGGGTTTTCTTTTGGTTCTGGAGTGTTGCTTCATTGAATTCTTGGGTTTCAGCTTGGGTTTCTGGTATTGTTTGCTGTTGGGTTATTCTTGAATATGTTACTGGTTGTGGAATCATCTCTGTTGGTTTTAAGATCTGTCCCTGGGTGTTCAATTTGCTACTGCTGTTGCTGTTATTATATGCTACTGCATTTCTGCTGATCTTCCTCTTCTTTTACTTCCAATATCAGGTACACAACTGACACGCTGGTTACTGTAAGCTGAAACATGAAGCATGAATATGAAATGAAGAGTTGAAGTTCTGAATTTATCTTAGTTATATTCTGAATTTTAGGTGTGTATATACATTATTTAGTTTCTTCTAATCAGAATCATGTAGTTGTTTAATATATAATGGAACATCTGACAGTAGCTTAGTGGACGAACTGTCTATGTATTGCTAAAAAATGGTGTAGTAACTCTGTTCAGATAGTTCGTTATTGTTTGATGATTATCATATCTCAAAAAACATGTTAGCTGATTTAGACTATTCTTAAAGATTCAACAGTTAGCTCATTAAACGAATAGACCGCTTCGGAACTTGTAGGAATATTGTTTAGCTAGATACTATTGGTTAATTTCAGCATGTAAATGGTTTAGGATTAAAATTAGATTGCCAAGTTTTTTTTTAATTTGACAAACTGTGAGCATGCCTAGTATAATGTAACTAGGTAGTAACATGTGAATGAGATGGCCCAGGTCCAGTTTTGTGCCATACACGTTGGGCCTGGGTCCACGTTGGCCAACGGGCTGTCCATATTGTCCTTACATTCTGATTTAACAAATTGCGTTCGGAACACGACTATAACAACTCTTAAGCATGTAAATAAATTAGGACCTTTTCTCTTTCATTTTTTAGAGACAAATTTAATAGAAAAAATGTAGGCACTTTAGGATTATCCTTTTAATTGCTAGATTAATACAAATATTGATGAAAAAGGAATTTTACTCTTAATTTCGAAATTATAAATAAAAATAAAAGTTCAACAACTAATATCCAAAAGAATCAAATACAACTCAGCATTGTTATATAAAGAAAACTATTGATATTAATTATTCACAACCATTTGAAACTAGATTTAACTATAATTACTAAAGCTTATTAGAAAGTTTATTAGACTTAAACGTTCTTCTAATCTTGCTTGAACTCAAATCATGCCTTAATGCCTAATTTACGAAATTTAATTTGAATTCATGCCTTAGCTAAATTTAGCTACTTATTCATGATTAACCTACTGTTGATAATCTTGAAACCTTCATAACTTAATGAATTAACCTATTTTGCCAAACCGATTAAAGACTAACTTATGTTATTTTTTCTTATTCCAATTATTATTCAATAATACATAAAATAGCTTAAATACAATCAACAAAAGGAACAAAGAAAAGCAAAATTAAAACTTCAAAATTCATTCTTCATATGTATTCATGCTTCCACATTATTAGCTTGCAATAGCTAGTATTACAGTCGTGTACCTGGTATTGGAAACAAAAGAAGATGAAGATGAGAATCAACAACAGTAATATAATACAGCCCAGCAACAACAGCCCAGCAACAGTAACAACCCAATAACAGACCGGTGGAGTAGTAATCCCAAAACAAAAGGCTTCCAACTTTTATGAAACAACAACAATTAATGCTGATTTCAAACAATGAAAGAAAGCAGAATATATTTTTTTTAGTTTTTTTTTTATTTGAAAGTTTAAATATTTTTTCGAAATTTTCTCTCTCTTAAATGTTCAGCCTTTTTTTCTCTCTCTTATTCTCTTTCTGTCCGTCTTTTTATATCAGATTCAAGACTTCCTATATATAACTCATCCCATAAATCTTTCAATCAATGAAAATCAATACTTTTTCTCTACCAAACCCATTATCTTCCCACTCATCCCTATTACATTAAATAAACATATCACACCACCCCATTATATTTTGTCCCCCATGCCTAACATAAACAAATACAAGATTCTCCCCACTAAATTTTGTCTTGTCCCCCTTTATATTAAACAATTATATCACAACCCACCCCATTTCATTTTGTCCCCCATGCTTTACATAAAAAATTACAAAATGTACAATTCCTAAACTACCCCTCCGACCTTACTGAAATTACCAAACTACCCCTGAACGTACTGCAAATTACCAAACTACCCCATCAGCTATAACACATCAATTAATCACACTCAACCAAAATATAGCCAATATGACCAATTTTTACCTAAATTCAAACAACAATATGAACACGGATGAACATCATAACAACAATATCACATGAACACAAATTGAACAACAAAGAACAACTAAAATTTGTTTGAACAATATTTTTAGCAACAACAAACCTATTTTCGGATTCAACAACAACAACAATCAAACAAGTATATTTAGATTTCTAAATTCAATAATATTGAACTTAAGATTAACTCTAACAACATTACAACAAACAATTCCTATATTAAACTTTAAACAAGATTATGAGACAATTTCAAGAAATAATCATAAATGGTAAACAAGAAATCAAGCTACACAAATTTCGGATTCAAGATCAAACAAACAAAGTATGAACATGAATGAAATCTATATTAAACAACAAGCATGACGGATTCAAACAATTAAATCAATATATTTCCTTCAACACAACTAAATTCTTTTTAAGACAAATAACAAGATCGACGAAGAAACAATTATGAACTTAAACTTGAACTTAACAATATTAACAATTTCTAGAAACACATAAACACATGAAACAAATTGAAGAAATAATTAATTAAACTTCAATTTGTATCTCACCAACATTAGACTAACAACTTTTACCTAAACAACAAAACAAACATGAAATAAACATGAAAAAATCACTAATTAAATTTCCATTTGAAATCTGAAAATTAACTTAACAAAACATATGAACATGAACAAAACAAAAAATCAAATATCTAACCATAGACATGAACAAAACAAACATTTGCCGTTTTTAGATTCGAGAATATCAAAACAAGGTACGGACAAAAAATAAAATTCAAAATCTACCAACCGGATTGAAACGACGAACAACGACCAACCAACGACGACGACATCGACCAAAACTCATCCGTGTACGCGAGGCCGAAGTGAAGAGGACGAAGGTGAGGCGGCAGCGCGGCAGCGTCGGGGGCAGCTGAAGCAACTGCCGCGACGAGGCAGCAGCGGCGACGACCCAGCAGCGGCGACCCAGCAGTGGTGTCCAAGAAGTGATAGCAGCAGCAACGACAACCATGGCAGCAGCAGTCCGTCGAGGAGGACGACGGGGAGAAGAAGCATCATTTCACAGTAGAGCTGGTCGACGCACCTGTGCGTGCTCATCCATGGCGGAGAAACAACAACTCGGAGGAGAAGGGAAAATAGTCGCGACGGAGTTGTTGGTCGTCGAATGTGGAACTGAAACGTCGACGAAAGACTGGTGGTTGTCCGGTTGTGTCAACGGAGCAAGCTGGCTCGTTCAAAAGAAAACAAAGCAACCATTGGACTGCCTGTGATGTTACTCCTTCGAGAAGATGAGGACGAGACAACCATGGGAGCTTGACAAGCTCGTCAATGGTGGGTAGGGGCGGAGGTTGTTGGACGAAGGGTGGTGGTCCGACCGTGTGGATGGAGCAGGCTGGGGTGTGTAGGGGGCAGTCATGGATGGGGTCTTGCTTGAGGAAGAAGAAGAAGAAAGATAGAAGGGGGGGGTCTCTTAGTTTTAGGGTTTTCTTTGTTTTTCTTTTTTTTGTTTTGTTTTTGTTTTTTGTAAAAAATGAAAAATGAAAATGAAGAGGGGGAGTTGGGTTGTTGGTACTGGACTGGGTCGACCCAGTTCGAAATGGACTGGGTCGTTTGGGAAGATTGGGCCATTTTTTGGGCCTGTGGCTTGAAATCGAAGAAGAGGCCCAATTCCGACTTTCTTTATATTTTGCTCTCTTTTCTTCTTTTATTTTTCTAAAACTAAATTATAAAAATACTTAAACTATTATTAAGAACTAAATTAAGTTATAAAAGCGCAAATTAACTCCCAATAACAATTAACGCACAATTAAGTATTAATTAAGCATAAAATTGTATATTTGGACATTAAATGCTAAAAATGCAAACGATGCCTATTTTTGTAAATTTTTATTTTTTTTAAAACAAACTTAATTACTAACAATTATATAATTAAATCCTACATGCAATATGCGACATATTTTTTGTATTTTTAATAATTTAACAAATAAACATGCACAGACAAACATATAAATAGTTACACAAAATATCACAAAATATCACAAAAATTGCACACCAAGAAAAATTATTTTATTTTTGAATTTTTTTTGGGAGTAATTCTCTTATAAGGCAAAAATCACGTGCTTACCGCTGCCCCTCTTTGCCCGAAGACACGAAGGGTTTTCGTGCAAAGATAAAGCGAGCGATTTTTGCCCATCCGAGTACTCCGTATGAAGCATTTTTTTTTTTTGAAAAAAAATTGACCGAACCTTTGCTTCAAAGGTTTCCTACATATTCTGGGCTAAACAGGAATAAGGTCAATGTAGTTCGGGAAATTTTGGTAGCTGGGACTACCGTTGGACTGCAATGTTACTGTTGTTGCATGCTATTACTACTGCTTACCGATCTCCTTATTACATCATGCTTAAAAGAAAACAAGAAGCTAGGCTAGACTGCAATTTGTTTTTGTTGCCTTGCTTTCTTGTCTGCTTGCATTTTTTCCGGTGCTTTTCTTCTTTTTGACACATGCACTTGAGTTTGTGTTGGGACCTCTTGTTGCAACCTTCTGCTTCCCGGTGCCGGGGAATTTTATTGTTTTCTGCTGGGGATTCCTATTGTAACCCTTTGTTTTATTATCCTCTGACTTGATCTTGAAATGTATGCCTCTGTTGTATGGGCGGGCTCCCAACTTCAATACTTGAAAATTAAAGACTGAAATGTATGCCTCTATTATCTGGGCGGGCTCCCAACTTCAACGCTTGAAATGAAAAGACTGAATGTATGCCTTTGTTCTATGGGCGGGCTCCCAACTTCAACACTTGAAATGTAAAGATTGAAATGTATGCCTCTGTTCTATGGGCGGGCTCCCAACTTCATCAACAACTTTAAAAATAAACGTCATTCCTCTCTTCAGGCAGGCTCCTGACTTCAACAACAACTTCTAAAATGAAATGTCTTTCCTCTCTTCAGGCGGGCTCCTGACTTCAACCAAGAAATATCCTATTCGAGGGCGGATGAACCCGAAATATCCTATTCGAGGGCGGATGAACCCGAAATATCCTATTCGAGGGCGGATGAACCCGAAATATCCTATTCGAGGGCGGATGAACCCGAAATATCCTATTCGAGGGCGGATGAACCCGAAATATCCTATTCGAGGGCGGATGAACCCGAAATATCCTATTCGAGGGCGGATGAACCCGAAATATCCTATTCGAGGGCGGATGAACCCGAAATATCCTATTCGAGGGCGGATGAACCCGAAATATCCTATTCGAGGGCGGATGAACCCGAAATATCCTATTCGAGGGCGGATGAACCCGAAATATCCTATTCGAGGGCGGATGAACCCAAAAATATCCTATTCGAGGGCGGATGAACCCAAAATATCCTATTCGAGGGCGGATGAACCCGAAATATCCTATTCGAGGGCGGATGAACCCGAAATATCCTATTCGAGGGCGGATGAACCCGAAATATCCTATTCGAGGGCGGATGAACCCAAAGTATCCTATTCGAGGGCGGATGAACCCGAAATATCCTATTCGAGGGCGGATGAACCCGAAATATCCTATTCGAGGGCGGATGAACCCGAAATATCCTATTCGAGGGCGGATGAACCCGAAATATCCTATTCGAGGGCGGATGATCCCATTTTCAAAATCTTGGAATTGTTTTACCTCCGACTGTTTTTCTTCGAATCGTGTTGTCTTGCTATATCTTAAAACTTGAATTGATTTCCTCGTTCCTCCAAGAAAATTTTCGACAATGGCAGAAAATCTTCTGCCCCAGTTTTGGTGCTTTTTCTTGTTCTCCAGGTGGATGCCTGATTGCTAATACTTCCATTTCTCTTCCTTGTTCTCCAGGTGGACGCCTGACTGCTGTTTCTTTCATTGCTCTTACTTGTTCTCCAGGTGGACGCCTGATTGTTGTTTCTTTCATTGCTCTTCCTTGTTCTCCAAGTGGACGCCTGATTGCTGGGGATAATACCACTGGGGGAGTCTCGTTTCTTCCCTCCTTCAAATTCAATTTTTTTTTTCTTAACACTGCTGGGGATAAAAGTGTTATTTTCTTGGGATAACGTTGTTGAGGATAACGCTGCTGGGGAATTTTATCCCTTCAAATCGATGCTTCATTCTTCTGGAAGCTGCTGGGGAGGATAATGGCTCTTTGCTTTTCTGAGCACAAATGTCATCCCTTTGTTCTGTCTGCTGGGGATCAACTTCCTTCATTGGAAACTTATTATGTCGGGGGCAACACTGGTTCAAAGACCACTTCCCTTGAGACTGGTGTTATCTTTATTCTTCCCCAAATGGGTACCTGATTTCCAGAAATTTTTCTAACTGAAAAGAAAATTTTCTGCCCCAGTTTGACAATCTTTCTTGTGGCATGCATTTCCGTTATAAATGCCATTTCTTTTACCTGTTTCAAATCAAACAAAATTTGTTAGTTTAAAACATGGTAGTTGGTTGTGATACTCCACTGGGATGGCTTTTCCCTTTCTCCTTCCCTGCTCTGCGTTCCAAAACTTGTTGGGGATTATTTTGCTGGGGATGAATTTTCCTTTTCTTCCTTCCCCACTCTGTGCTGTCCGACCCTCTTGGAACTTGGTCGAAAATCTGTCGAGGATGCTCCTACGTCTCGATGATCTGCTGGGGGCCCTCTTGGAATTAGGTCCACAATTTTCTTAACTTTTTTTTTGTTTTTCTCCAATTTCACTTGAAAATTTGGTCCTCTGGGGATCTAGACCCATTCATCATTTGGTGTTTGCGACCAACTTCTTTTCACTTTATCGCCTTATCTTTGGCCTATCGTATTCGCCTTTTGCTTTGCCTTATTTTGGCAACTGGTAGTAAACTCTGAAAATCCTTTTCAAAAACAAACTGCTGGGGAGGTAAAATCTTTAAACCAAAAAAAATAAATTGAAAAAGTGATGATCTCAAAGATAGAAAAAGAAGAAGTCTTTCTGAACAAATGCTGGGGGAAAGGAAAGAAAAGAACTTATCTGAATGATATAACTGATCCCAACGATTATGTCACGCATTCCGGATTAATCAACCCAGTCTATTTGTATCAATCAACCCTTCGGACGGCCTCATGTTGCTGGGGATAAACAGGCACTCATCACTTTGCCAAATGCGGATCCTTCCCGCCAATCTTGTCTTGTCGCCTCAGAGTGCCCTTCGAGGGGTTTTCACTAATAAGACTCTCTCATTTCTCTCAACTCCCGTCGCCTTATGGTGCCTCTGAAGGTTTTCACCGATAAGACTTTCTCATTTTAATTTATTTTTCAGCTGGGGATTGGAGTGCTGCCGATATGACTCTCTCTGTTGGGGATTCTTTTGGCTATCAATTCATTTCTAGCTTATGATCTTCTTCTTTGCTGGGGATCAGAGTGTTATTCCCGACTTCCATTTGAATTGACTTAGCACTTCTCAGATACTGATCGGGAGGTCTTTTTTGGACATCAATAGGGGTTTTTGTGTATGGCTGAAAGGAGAAGGGGGTATCCAAAGTTCAAAAATAATTTTTAGGGGTAAAATAGTACAACTCTTGTAATCAAACTTTCTTGCCAAAATTACAAGCGCCAACTTCTGCCCCAGTTTTCTTGCTCAAGGATTTTTATTTTGTCACACTATGTTACCTTATGCACACTATGTTATACTATGATCGAGCCGTGAGGCGCCTACGTATCCTTCTTTGAGGAATCAGGTCAAACGTAGTTCCCAATTCCTTTGTTTTTTTTGTGACTTTTCTTTTGTTCTTATTATCATTACTTTTTTTTCATTTTCATTACTGATTCCAAAAGAGGGGTATGAAAGAGTAAATAAGGCTCAAAAGGGGAAGCGAAGGTCAAAGTGTTTGGATAGAAGAAAGAATTGACTCCGTCATTTCATTCTCTGATAAATGCTAAGTACAAACAAACAACAATTACAATTACAAGAAATCATAATGTCTCTTAACTGCGTCAGAATTGATAGCCATGTCGACGCATTTCCCTTCGATATCTGTTGATCATAAAGCGTCATCGGCCTTGCTCTGTTTAGATTGCGATAATAAACACACACCTCGGATTTTCCGTCTTCTTCTTCATCTTTTTTTTTTTCATTGGCACCACATTAGCCCACCAATCAAGATATCGAGCGGCCCGAATAACCTTAGTATTCAGCTGTTTGGTTACTTCTTCCTTAATCTTCCCACTCACGTTGGTTTTGAACTTCCTCAATTTTGCTGGACGGGGGGTAATGCCGGGTCAGTGGGCAATTTTTGAACCACTAGATTGGTGCTTAAGCCCGACATGTTATCGTATGACCATGCAAAATGTTTTGAATTCAGTAAGTGCTTTGATTAGTTCTTCCCTGATGTTTGGTTCCATGTGGACGCTTATCTTAGCTTCCCTGATGTCATCTGCATCCCCTAGATTGACGGCTTCCGTGTCATTTGAGTTGGGCTCTTTTTTTCAAATTGGCTCAACTCTCTGTTAATTTCTTCGAAGGCTTCATCCTTATCGTATTCCGACTTATCATCACAATTTTGTACTATAAGTTCGAAATCAGATTGATTTTTTTTAGACTAGGTTGAAGATCCGTCGTGCATGCCATGTCATTAGAACCAGTAGAAAGAGAATTGTTCAGAAGAGAAAAATAAGAAGAAAAATTAAAACAAAATAAGGAATGAGGAAAAAAAACTTTCACTTTATTAAAATACGGGATAGCAAGGTTTCACACTTTGGCGAGCACAAGAAAGATCTGGATTACTACCCTGGAATAATCCAGACAACAAAAAAGAAAATCAGAGCCCACTACCAAGACTCCCTTCGTATAGGAAGAGGAGTAGCCATTCAATTGTTGATTTTTGCTTTCAACCCCACAAACTGCACATCTGCCTCGTTGGACCCTTTTCCCAACACCATAACTGGCTTGGCATCCACCTTTTCCAACTATACCACCGCTTTTCCACTGGTTAACATTTCTTTTGAACCGACACGGATCATCATCACTGTTTGTGAGGGTTTCTTTAGCTTCCCTCCTTCGTGCACTAGCTCAATCATGTGGGTTTCAAGGTGTGCCGGTAACGGGTTCTAATTGATGTTGGGTGCCTCTGGTGTCTGAACCTTAATCTTGTTGGTGTCAATAAGATTCTGTACTGCATGTTTCAACTTCCAACACTTCTCGGTATCATGTCCGGGAGCCCCCGAACAATACTCACAGCTTACCGAGTGGTCCATATTTTTGGGAAGGGGATTTGGCAATCTGGGCTCAACAGGACTCAACAAGCCTAACTGCCTTAATTTGTGGAACACGGCAGTATAGGTTTCCCCCAACTCAGTGAATGTTCTTTGTATTCTTTCATTTCTGAAAGCCTGATTTCCCCGAAAACCTGCCCCTGGAGGGTTCTTGTAGGCTCTTGGTGGTGGATAGGTGTTTTGCGGTGGTGTATGTGTGTTCTGGGGAGCCAGTGGGCGCCATTGCGAGCGAACCGGAGGCTGAGTGTATGTTTGGGCTTGGTGCACAGAGAAGTGTTGTTCTTGAGGTGGATAGTAGTGTTGTGGTGGGCTGTATGGGTAGTTTGGTCTGTGGGGTCTGGGTTGGTTGTAGTATGGTTTACCAGACCTGGACCAACTGCTTGCCTCAATCGTGGCAATTTCTTCTTTCTTCTTTCTTCCCAGCGCACCTCCCGTGCCGCTCTGAATAGCCTGGGTCATTGCCTTGAGTGCCGAGTAATTCAGGATTTTGTCAGACCTCAGACCCTCCTCTATCATGATCCATATCTTTACTACTTCATTGAAGGATTTCCCAACCGTCGTCACCAAGTGACCAAAGTAAGTTGGATCCAGTGTTTGCAAAAAGTAGTCCACCATTTCTCCCTCTCTCATGAGAGGATCAACTCTGGCCGCTTGCTCTCTCCAGCGGAACCCGAACTCGCGACAACTTTCCCCGGGCTTCTTCCCGGTCCTCAGCAATGTGAGACGGTCAGGGACTATCTCGAGATTGTATTGAAAATGACCCGTGAAAGCTTGCGCCAGATCATCCCAAGTGTACCATCTCCTGGAATCTTGCCGGGTATACCATTCCAGTGCCGATCCAGTTAAGCTTTGACCGAAATAAGCTATCAGTACCTCATCTTTGCCGCCTGCCCCTCTCATTTTGCTACAAAAGCCCCACAAATGCGCCAAGGGATCACCGTGCCCTTTATATAAATCAAACTTGGGCATCTTGAACCCAACCGGGAGTGGACGTCCGGGAAAGGGCATAGATCCTTGTAGGCCACGCTGACCTGGTTGCCTAATCCGTGCAGTTCCTGAAGGACTGCTCCAGGCTTTTGAACTTCCTCATCACCTCATCTTGTTTTGGGACTTTAACCGGCTTTTCGATCTCTGCCGGTACCTCTAAGTGCGGGTTGTAGGTATGGGGTTCTGGTGCATGGAATGTGGGCTCAGGGGGATAGTATTGCGTATCGTGAGCCTGAAACACCGGCTCGCTGGAGGATCTTTGCAGCGTGGCTGGCGGAGGTGCCCCGAAGACTGGGACGATTGGCGGAGGAGGGTTTTGTTTGGGTGGTGGAGCTTGGGGATTATAGGAAGTTTCCCCTTGGTAGTATTGGGCAACGGGGAAGCTCGTTGAAGGGCCGGGTGAAGGGTATTCCGGTGTGTGTCCCGGTGGGGAAGTAGGAGTGATGAGTGGTTCGGGCCCCTTTTGCGCCTTAGCCATGGCTAGCTGCATTTCATGCATTTCCAATCTCATTTTTTCTATATTGGCCATCGCCTCCTTCAGCATCTGATGTGCCGTCCTTTCCGACTCAACACTATTTTCTGAGCCAGTCATGCTTTCTGGTATAATCCCTTTTGATCTTGTTTGATAATGGTATGGTGCCAATACGCTTTAACAACTAACTATTTGGAATTGGACAAATAACAAACTTGTTAGCGTTAGAGTTTTAACAGATATTGCAATTGCATATTGGGGAACGTAATATTCTTAGGCAGTTAACCATTTCTAACATGTTTTTTTTTCTACCGCGTGCATCCTCCCGGCTGGTATTTTACTCGTGCCTTTTCAAGTGTTTCGGAAACCCTCCATTCCACCCTTTTTATTTTGTTGTGGTCGAATCTTATGGAGATTGCCTACGTATCATGACCCCGCATGAATCAGACCTCGCGTAGTTCGGACCAATAAAAGATAAACAATACTAATCATTTTTTTTCAATTTTCAAATTAAAATAAACTGGGTTTCAAAGGTTTGAAGATGACCTACAAACTCGAAAATCAAACAACCTACATATTCTAATTAAAAGATTTACAAACTCCAAAAACAAACGGCCAGCTTTCTTTCTCCGTTTGACAAATGCAACCAAACGGTTATTTTTTGCAAATGTGGCCCCTTCCAAATTTTGAGGCCGGAGAGGATTATTTTATGACACTTTACAAACTTGTCCATTCTTTTACGAAAATAGCCTTTCGACAACTGAAAGATACTCTAAGGCTATTTCGGCAAGAACGGTTTAAGACACTGTCGAAGCTAGCTCGGCTTATTTTGACCAAAAGCTCAAACGGTATTCAACTGACCGCTGACTCTTTGTTTTTTTTTTCAAATTACAATAAAAACTTGGTGTTGCAAACACGGCCCTTCAGCGCCTCGGGGACGAAGATTTTTAAGGCCGTGTGGGTCCACTGGACCAAAATCCTACACATGACCCAAAAAGTGGCTGTTTATGCGAAGTCAGCCTTCAAGCGTCCCTTTCGGGAACATTCGACTATTTTTGACAAAAACAGCACCACCCTGACTTATTTATGACTCTTTTTATCATTTTTCAAAAATAGAAAACTCAACATTTCAAACACGGCCTTTCAACGTCTCGGAGACGAAGATTTTTAAAGCTGAGTGGGTCAACTGGACCAAATCTTAAACATGACCCAAAAAATGGCAGTTTAGGCAAAGTCAGCCTTCCGGCGTCCCTTTCGGGAACATTCGGCTATGTCTTGGCAAAAACAACGTCACCCCACTTCTTTATGATGAAAATAAATTTTACACACACACGCATATATGTATATATATATAATTTGCTTTTTTTTTTTGCAAAAGGGGAGGTTGGACATCACCCGACTTATTTATGACAAAATTAAAAATCTTGACATGTTTTTTTTTGTTTTTGGCTATTTTAGAAAAAGGTGGGGTTGGACCCGATGAGGGTTGCCTACGTATCTCACATCCGGTGAGAATCAAACCCGCGTAGTTCGGGCAGGTCATGAATAAAGTAAATAAACTAATTTTAAATTATTATTTTTTTTGAATTTGTAAAAGAACTGCTTTAAAAGAAGAAAGGAAGTATTATTTTTTTTTTGGATTTTTGATTGATTTTCTTTTTGAAAGAAAGACTTCTAAGAATTCCTTTTCTTTTGATTTGAACTTTGAGAATTTCAAAAGTAAAAGGAAGATATTTTTTTGTTTGAATTTTTATTTGTTTTCTCTTATTCTAAAGAAGAAAGAAAATATTTTTTGGAATTTTACCTCTAATAAAAAAAATGCTTTCTAAATTTTTTTTTTTTTTGAATTTTGAATTTTCTTTTCAATTTTTAAAGAAGAAGCAAAATATTTTCGGATTTGTTTTATTTTATTATATATATATATATTTTTATAATTAAAAAGACTTTCTAAAGAAATCAATAATGGAAAATATTTTTGGATTTTTTGTTTTGAAAATTGGGAGTCTAAAAAAACTTTTCTAGACTTTTTGGCAGGACAAATATTTTTGCAACAAATAAAGATATATATACATTATTTGGAAATAAAGAAAAACTTTTTGGATTTATATATATATATATATATATATATATATATATATATATATATATATATTTGCAACAAATAATAAAATCACTTTCAACGCCCGACTCTTTTTATTTTATTATTTTTATTTTTATTTTGGCATCTAAACAAATAAATAAATAAAAACCCATTTTAAAAAAAAAGACTCTTTTTCATTTTAATTTTTATGGCAAGACAAACTATTTTTGTTTTTCAAATTTGTTTTTTTTTTGAAAAACAAGACAGAACAATAACTCTTTTTTTTCTATTTTTCCTTTGCTTTTAATAAAAAAAACTAATAAGACATTTTGTTTTTCATTTTCTCAAAATCTTGGCAGAGTTTTGACAGTATTTGGGCATTGGTTTTTTTTTCAAAAATAAACAATCAATTCCCTAACCGCTATTTCTTTTTTTTTTCAATTTCAAAATATTATTCCTGATATTCAAAAGTCAGTCAACACACAAATCCGGATCAATTAAATGCGCAAGTAGCAGCAAGTAAGATGCATCAGGATGGTCATTTTTATTTTTTTTGATACACCTGTCCTAGACAGACCCAACCCCTGTGTTGAGCCTCCAAAGTCAAATGCACGTGATGCAAACAATCGCTCCTACTAGGGATCCAGCATGAAGCTGAGTTATTCTAAGTGAAAAAACCTGAGGCATATTGTTCTAGCCCTGGCTCACCCAAGTGGACAGCTTGAGCCGAAGTGGGGGCAACGTACCGGGAGCACGAAAGTCTGCCCGGCCTAGTTACTTGTCCCAACTTCGTCTTATTTGGTATGACTTCTAACAGAAAGGTGGGTCACGCGCACGTGTACACCATAAATTTAGAAGACTCAGAAAGACGAAGGGTTTCGTAGCAGTTTTATATACACAATTCAAATAATATTAAAGCGGTAAAAGCATCATTTAGCACATTAAGCATATATCATGTAAAAATCAGATAATAAATAAAGCCAACTATAGCAGTTATTTTAAGCTCGAATTCTTGAACCCTGAACCAGAGATTCTGGGTTTTGTCCCCAGCAGAGTCGCCAGAGCTGTCACACCTCCTTTTTCCGCCCCGCGAGAGGGTACAGGAGTTTTTTCCAATTAAAGGACAGTCGAAACGGGATTTGTTTATTTATTTCAGAGTCGCCACTTGGGAGATTTAGGGTGTCCCAAGTCACCAATTTTAATCCCGAATCGAGGAAAAGAATGACTCTGTATTACAGTCCGCGAACCAGAAATCCGGATAAGGAATTCTGTTAACCCGGGAGAAGGTGTTAGGCATTCCCGAGTTCCGTGGTTCTAGCACGGTCGCTCAACTGTTATATTCGGCTTGATTATCTGATATAATACGTATTATAAACTTATGTGCAAATTTTATCCTTCAACCGCTTTTATTATTTTTTATTTATTGTTATTATTTTACGAAGAATTGCAACATTGTGAAAACATATTTCAAACCACGTCGCAATCAATGCATCCGTGGTTATCGACACATTTCGACTCCGTTGAGATTTGGATTTGGGTTACATAAATGCACACCCGTATTTAAGAAAATAACATTATTAAATACGCGCCTAAAGCGACTAGCGTATCATTATTTTGGGTAGGGCCGTGAAATTTGCTAAAACGGCTCCTCCCTAATTCTAAGCAATTAAATGTACATTTATTGAGGGACCCGCAATCTATATATTTTATTAAGCGAGACTCACCTCATTTATTTTGAATGGACAAATCTTAAAGCGACTATATTTTCTATAAAAATTAGTCTCTAAAATAAAGAAAGAAAATCCTAATTAATTACTAGTTTTTTTCTTTTTATTATTTTAAGAAAACATGACATGTTAATTGCTAGATTAATACAAATATTGATGAAAAAGGAATTTTACTCTTAATTTCGAAATTATAAATAAAAATAAAAGTTCAACAACTAATATCCAAAAGAATCAAATACAACTCAGCATTGTTATATAAAGAAAACTATTGATATTAATTATTCACAACTATTTGAAACTAGATTTAACTATAATTGCTAAAGCTTATTAGAAAGTTTATTAGACTTAAACGTTCTTCTAATCTTGCTTGAACTCAAATCATGCCTTAATGCCTAATTTACGAAATTTAATTTGAATTCATGCCTTAGCTAAATTTAGCTACTTATTCATGATTAACCTACTGTTGATAATCTTGAAACCTTCATAACTTAATGAATTAACCTATTTTGTCAAACAGATTAAAGACTAACTTATGTTATTTTTTCTTATTCCAATTATTATTCAATAATACATAAAATAGCTTAAATACAATCAACAAAAGGAACAAAGAAAAGCGAAATTAAGACTTCAAAATTCATTCTTCATATGTATTCATGCTTCCACATTATTGGCTTGCAATAGCTAGTATGACAGTCGTGTACTGGTATTGGAAACAAAAGAAGATGAAGATGAGAATCAGCAACAGTAATATAATACAGCCCAGCAACAACAGCCCAGCAACAACAGCCCAGCAACAGTAACAACCCAATAACAGACCGGTGGAGTAGTAATCCCAAAACAAAATGCTTCCAACTTTTATGAAACAACAACAATTAATGCTGATTTCAAACAATGAAAGAAAGCAGAATATATTTTTTTTAGTTTTTTTTATTTGAAAGTTTAAATATTTTTTTGGAATTTTCTCTCTCTTAAATGTTCAGCCTTTTTTTCTCTCTCTTATTCTCTTTCTGTCCGTCTTTTTATATCAGATTCAAGACTTCTTATATATAACCCATCCCATAAATCTTTCAATCAATTAAAATCAATACTTTTTCTGTACCAAACCCATTATCTTCCCACTCATCCCTATTACATTAAATAAACATATCACACCACCCCATTATATTTTGTCCCCCATGCCTAACATAAACAAATACAAGATTCTCCCCACTAAATTTTGTTTTGTCCCCCCTTTATATTAAACAATTATATCACAACCCACCCCATTTCATTTTGTCCCTCATGCTTTACATAAAAAATTACAAAATGTACAATTCCTAAACTACCCCTCCGACCTTACTGAAATTACCAAACTACCCCTGAACGTACTGCAAATTACCAAACTACCCCATCAGCTATAACACATCAATTAATCACACTCAACCAAAATATAGCCAATATGACCAATTTTTACCTAAATTCAAACAACAATATGAACACGGATGAACATCATAACAACAATATCACATGAACACAAATTGAACAACAAAGAACAACTAAAATTTGTTTGAACAATATTTTTAGCAACAACAAACCTATTTTCGGATTCAACTTAAGATTAACTCTAACAACACTACAACAAACAATTCCTATATTAAACTTTAAACAAGATTATGAGACAATTTCAAGAAATAATCATAAATGGTGAACAAGAAATCAAGCTACACAAATTTCGGATTCAAGATCAAACAAACAAAGTATGAACATGAATGAAATCTATATTAAACAACAAGCATGACGGATTCAAACGATTAAATCAATATATTTCCTTCAACACAACTAAATTCTTTTTTAGACAAATAACAAGATCGTCGAAGAAACATTTATGAACTTAAACTTGAACTTAACAATATTAACAATTTCTAAAAACACATAAACACATGAAACAAATTGAAGAAACAATTAATTAAACTTCAATTTGTATCTCACCAATATTAGACTAACAACTTTTACCTAAACAACAAAACAAACATGAAAAAACCACTAATTAAATTTCCATTTGAAATCTAAAAATTAACTAAACAAAACATATGAACATGAACAAAACAAAAAATCAAATATCTAACCATAGACATGAACAAAACAAACATTTGCCGATTTTAGATTCGAGAATATCAAAACAAGGTACGGACAAAAAATAAAATTCAAAATCTACCAACCGGATTGAAACGACGAACAACGACCAACCAACGACGACGACATCGACCAAAACTCATCCGTGTACATGAGGCCAAAGTGAAGAGGACGAAGGTGAGGTGGCAGCGCGGCAGCGTCGGGGGCAGCTGAAGCAACTGCCGCGACGAGGCAGCAGCGACGACGACCCAGCAGCGGCGACCCAGCAGTGGCGTCCAAGCAGTGATAGCAGCAGCAACGACAACCATGGCAGTAGCAGTCCGTCGAGGAGGACGACGGGGAGAAGAAGCATCGTTTCATAGTAGAGCTGGTCGACGCACCTGTGCGTGCTCATCCATGGCGGAGAAGCAGCAACTCGGAGGAGAAGGGACAACAGCCGCGACGGAGTTGTTGGTCGTCGAATGTGGAACTGAAACGTCGACGAAAGACTGGTGGTTGTCTGGTTGTGTCGACGGAGAAAGCTGGCTCGTTCAAAAGAAAACGAAGCAACCATTGGACTGCCTGTGATGTTACTCCTTCAAGAAGATGAGGACGAGACAACCATGGGAGCTTGACAAGCTCGTCAATGGTGGGTAGGGGCGGAGGTTGTTGGACGAAGGGTGGTGGTCCGACCGTGTGGATGGAGCAGGCTGGGGTGTGTGGGGGGCAGCCATGGATGGGGTCTTGCTTGAGGAAGAAGAAGAAGAAAGATAGAAAGGGGGGGGGGGGTCTCTTAGTTTTAGGGTTTTCTTTGTTTTTCTTTTTTTTGTTTTGTTTTTGTTTTTTGTAAAAAATGAAAAATGAAAATGAAGAGGGGGAGTTGGATTGTTGGTACTGGACTGGGTCGACCCAGTTCGAAATGGACTGGGTCGTAGGGAAGATTGGGCCATTTTTTGGGCCTGTGGCTTGAAATTGAAGAAGAGGCCCAATTCCGACTTTCTTTATATTTTCGCTCTCTTTTCTTCTTTTATTTTTCTAAAACTAAATTATAAAAATACTTAAACTATTATTAAGAACTAAATTAAGTTATAAAAGTGCAAATTAACTCCCAATAATAATTAACGCACAATTAAGTATTAATTAAGCATAAAATTGTATATTTGGACATTAAATGCTAAAAATGCAAACGATGCCTATTTTTGTAATTTTTAATTTTTGTAAAACAAATTTAATTACTAACAATTGTAGAATTAAATCCTACATGCAAAATGCGACATATTTTTGTATTTTTAATAATTTAACAAATAAACATGCACAGACAAACATACAAATAGTTACACAAAATATCACAAAATATCACAAAAATTGCACACCAAGAAAAATTATTTTATTTTTGAATTTTTTGGGAGTAATTCTCATATAGGGCAAAAATCACGTGCTTACAGCTGCCCCTCTTTGCCCGAAGACACGAAGGGTTTTCGTGCAAAGATAAAGCGAGCGATTTTTGCCCATCCGAGTACTCCGTGTGAAGCATTTTTTTGAAAAAGATTTGACCGAACCTTTGCTTCAAAGGTTTCCTACATATCCTGGGCTAAACAGGAATCAGGTCAATGTAGTTCGGGAAATTTTGGTAGCTGGGACTACCGTTGGACTGCAATGTTACTGTTGTTGCATGCTATTACTACTGCTTACCGATCTCCTTGTTACACCGTGCTTAAAAGAAAACAAGAAGCTAGGCTAGACTGCAATTTTTCTTGTTGCCTTGCTTTCTTGTCTGCTTGCATTTTTTCCGGTGCTTTTCTTCTTTTTGACACATGCACTTGAGTTTGTGCTGGGACCTCTTGTTGCAACCTTCTGCTTCCCGGTGCCGGGGAATTTTATTGTTTTCTGCTGGGGATTCCTATTGTAACCCTCTGTTTTATTGTCCTCTGACTTGATCTTGAAATGTATGCCTCTGTTGTATGGGCGGGCTCCCAACTTCAATACTTGAAAATTAAAGACTGAAATGTATGCCTCTGTTATCTGGGCGGGCTCCCAACTTCAATGCTTGAAATGTAAAGACTGAAATGTATGCCTCTGTTATCTGGGCGGGCTCCCAACTTCAATGCTTGAAATGTAAAGACTGAAATGTATGCCTCTGTTATCTGGGCGGGCTCCCAACTTCAATGCTTGAAATGTAAAGACTGAAATGTATGCCTCTGTTATCTGGGCGGGCTCCCAACTTCAAATAAACAACTTTTGAAATAAACGCCATTCCTCTCTTCAGGCGGGCTCCTGACTTGAACCCAAAATATCCTATTCGAGGGCGGATGAACCCGAAATATCCTATTCGAGGGCGGATGAACCCGAAATATCCTATTCGAGGGCGGATGAACCCGAAATATCCTATTCGAGGGCGGATGAACCCGAAATATCCTATTCGAGGGCGGATGAACCCGAAATATCCTATTCGAGGGCGGATGAACCCGAAATATCCTATTCGAGGGCGGATGAACCCGAAATATCCTATTCGAGGGCGGATGAACCCGAAATATCCTATTCGAGGGCGGATGAACCCGAAATATCCTATTCGAGGGCGGATGAACCCGAAATATCCTATTCGAGGGCGGATGAACCTGAAATATCCTATTCGAGGGCGGATGAACCCGAAATATCCTATTCGAGGGAGGATGAACCCGAAATATCCTATTCGAGGGCGGATGAACCCGAAATATCCTATTCGAGGGCGGATGAACCCGAAATATCCTATTTGAGGGCGGATGAACCCGAAATATCCTATTCGAGGGAGGATAAACCCAAAGTATCCTATTCGAGGGCGGATGAACCCGAAATATCCTATTCGAGGGCGGATGATCCCATTTTCAAAATCTTGGAATTGTCTTACCTCCGACTGTTTTTCTTCGAATCGTGTTGTCTTGCTATATCTTAAAACTTGAATTGATTTCCTCGTTCCACCAAGAAAATTTTCGACAATGGCAGAAAATCTTCTGCCCCAGTTTTGGTGCTTTTTCTTGTTCTCCAGGTGGATGCCTGATTGCTAATACTTCCATTTCTCTTCCTTGTTCTCCAGGTGGACGCCTGACTGCTGTTTCTTTCATTGCTCTTCCTTGTTCTCCAGGTGGACGCCTGATTGTTGTTTCTTTCATTGCTCTTCCTTGTTCTCCAAGTGGACGCCTGATTGCTGGGGATAATACCACTGGGGGAGTCTCGTTTCTTCCCTCCTTCAAATTCAATTTTTTTTTCTTAACACTGCTGGGGATTAAAGTGTTATTTTCTTGGGATAACGTTGTTGAGGATAACGCTGCTGGGGAATTTTATCCCTTCAAATCGATGCTTCATTCTTCTAGAAGCTGTTGGGGAGGATAATGGCTCTTTGCTTTTCTGAGAACAAATGTCATCCCTTTGTTCTGTCTGCTGGGGATCAACTTCCTTCATTGGAAACTTATTATGTCGGGGGAAACACTGGTTCAAAGACCACTTCCCTTGAGACCGGTGTTATCTTTATTCTTCCCCAAATGGGTACCTGATTTCCAGAAATTTTTCTAACTGAAAAGAAAATTTTCTGCCCCAGTTTGACAATCTTTCTTGTGGCATGCATTTCCGTTATAAATGCCATTTCTTTTACCTGTTTCAAATCAAACAAAATTTGTTAGTTTAAAGCATGGTAGTTGGTTGTGATACTCCACTGGGATGGCTTTTCCCTTTCTCCTTCCCTGCTCTGCGTTCCAAAACTTGTTGGGGATTATTTTGCTGGGGATGAATTTTCCTTTTATTCCTTCCCCACTCTGTGCTGTCCGACCCTCTTGGAACTTGGTCGAAAATCTGTCGAGGATGCTCCTACGTCTCGATGATCTGCTGGGGGCCCTCTTGGAATTAGGTCCACAATTTTCTTTACTTTTTTTTTGTTTTTTTTTGTTTTTTTTTTGTTTTTCTCCAACTTCCCTTGAAAATTTGGTCCTCTGGGGATCTAGACCCATTCATCATTTGGTGTTTGCGACCAACTTCTTTTCACTTTATCGCCTTATCTTTGGCCTATCGTATTCGCCTTTTGCTTTGCCTTATTTTGGCAACTGGTAGTAAACTCTGAAAATCCTTTTCAAAAACAAACTGCTGGGGAGGTAAAATCTTTAAACCAAAAAAAATAAATTGAAAAAGTGATGATCTCAAAGATAGAAAAAGAAGAAGTCTTTCTGAACAAATGCTGGGGAAAAGGAAAGAAAAGAACTTATCTGAATGATATAACTGATCCCAACGATCATGTCACGCATTCCGGATTAATCAACCCAGTCTATTTGTATCAATCAACCCTTCGGACGGCCTCATGTTGCTGGGGATAAACAGGCACTCATCACTTTGCCAAATGCGGATCCTTCCCGCCAATCTTGTCTTGTCGCCTCATAGTGCCCTTCGAGGGGTTTTCACTAATAAGACTCTCATTTCTCTCAACTCCCGTCGCCTTATGGTGCCTCTAAAGGTTTTCACCGATAAGACTTTCTCATTTTATTTTATTTTTCAGCTGGGGATTGGAGTGCTGCCGATATGACTCTCTCTGTTGGGGATTCTTTCGGCTATCAATTCATTTCCAGCTTATGATCTTTTTCTTTGCTGGGGATCAGAGTGTTATTCCCGACTTCCATTTGAATTGACTTAGCACTTCTCAGATACTGATCGGGAGGTCTTTTTTGGACATCAATAGGGGTTTTTGTGTATGGCTGAAAGGAGAAGGGGGTATCCAAAGTTCAAAAATAATTTTTAGGGGTAAAATAGTACAACTCTTGGAATCAAACTTTCTTGCCAAAATTACAAGCGCCAACTTCTGCCCCAGTTTTTCTTGCTCGGGGATTTTTATTTTGTCACACTATGTTACCTTATGCACACTATGTTATACTATGACCGAGCCGTAAGGCGCCTACGTATCCTTCTTTGAGGAATCATGTCAAACGTAGTTCCCAATTCCTTTATTTTTTTTGTGACTTTTCTTTTGTTCTTATTATCATTACTTTTTTTTCATTTTCATTACTGATTCCAAAAGAGGGGTATGAAAGAGTAAATAAGGCTCAAAAGGGGAAGCAAAGGTCAAAGTGTTTGGATAGAAGAAAGAATTGCCTCCGTCATTTCATTCTCTGATAAATGCTAAGTACAAACAAACAACAATTACAATTACAAGAAATCATAATATCTCTTAACTGCGTCAGAATTGATAGCCATGTCGACGCATTTCCCTTCGATATCTGTTGATCATAAAGCGTCATCGGGCTTGCTCTGTTTAGATTGCGATAATCAACACACACCTCGGATTTTCCGTCTTCTTCTTTTTTTTTCATTGGCACCACATTAGCCCACCAATCAGGATATCGAGCGGCCCGAATAACCTTAGTATTCAGCTGTTTGGTCACTTCTTCCTTAATCTTCCCACTCACGTTGGTTTTGAACTTCCTCAATTTTGCTGGACGGGGGGTAATGCCGGGTCAGTGGGCAATTTTTGAACCACTAGATTGGTGCTTAAGCCCGGCATGTCGTCGTATGACCATGCAAAATGTTTTGAATTCAGTAAGTGCTTTGATTAGTTCTTCCCTGATGTTTGGTTCCATGTGGACGCTTATCTTAGCTTCCCTGATGTCATCCTCATCCCCTAGATTGACGGCTTCCATGTCATTTGAGTTGGGCTCTTTTTTTCAAATTGGCTCAACTCTCTGTTAATTTCTTCGAAGGCTTCATACTTATCGTATTCCGACTTATCATCACAATCTTGTACTATAAGTTCGAAATCAGATTGATTTTTTTAGACTAGGTTGAAGATCCGTCGTGCATGCCATGTCATTAGAACCAGTAGAAAGAGAACTGTTCAGAAGAGAAAAATAAGAAGAAAAATTAAAACAAAATAAGGAATGAGGAAAAAAAACTTTCACTTTATTAAAATACGGGATAGCAAGGTTTCACACTTTGGCGAGCACAAGAAAGATCTGGATTACAACCCTGGAATAATCCAGACAACAAAAAAGAAAATCAGAGCCCACTACCAAGACTCCCTTCGTATAGGAAGAGGAGTAGCCATTCAATTGTTGATTTTTGCTTTCAACCCCACAAACTGTACATCTGCCTCATTGGACCCTTTTCCCAACACCATAACTGGCTTGTTATCCACCTTTTCCAACTATACCACCGTTTTCCCACTGGTTAACATTTATTTTGAACCGACACGGATCATCATCACTGTTTGTGAGGGTTTCTTTAGCTTCCCTCCTTCGTGCACTAGCTCAATCATGTGGGTTTCAAGGTGTGCCGGTAACGGGTTCTAATTGATGTTGGGTGCCTCTGGTGTCTGAACCTTAATCTTGTTGGTGTCAATAAGATTCTGTACTGCATGTTTCAACTTCCAACACTTCTGGGTATCATGTCCGGGAGCCCCCGAACAATACTCACAGCTTACCGAGTGGTCCATATTTTTGGGAAGGGGATTTGGCAATCTGGGCTCAACAGGACTCAACAAGCCTAACTGCCTTAATTTGTGGAACACGGCAGTATAGGTTTCCCCCAACTCAGTGAATGTTCTTTGTATTCTTTCATTTCTGAAAGCCTGATTTCCCCGGAAACCTGCCCCTGGAGGGTTCTTGTAGGCTCTTGGTGGTGGATAGGTGTTTTACGGTGGTGTATGTGTGTTCTGGGGAGCCAGCGGGCGCCATTGCGAGCGAACCAGAGGCTGAGTGTATGTTTGGGCTTGGTGCACGGAGAAGTGTTGTTCTTGAGGTGGATAGTAGTGCTGTGGTGGGCTGTATGGGTAGTTTGGTCTGTGGGGTCGGGATTTGTTTATTTATTTCAGAGTCGCCACTTGGGAGATTTAGGGTGTCCCAAGTCACCAATTTAATCCCGAATCGAGGAAAAGAATGACTCTGTATTACAGTCCGCGAACCAGAAATCCGGATAAGGAATTCTGTTAACCCGGGAGAAGGTGTTAGGCATTCCCGAGTTCCGTGGTTCTAGCACGGTCGCTCAACTGTTATATTCGGCTTGATTATCTGATATAATACGTATTATAAACTTATGTGCAAATTTTATCCTTTAGCCGCTTTTATTATTTTTTATTTATTGTTATTATTTTACGAAGAATTGCAACATTGTGAAAACATATTTCAAACCACGTCGCAATCAATGCACCCGTGGTTATCGACACATTTCGACTCCGTTGAGATTTGGATTTGGGTTACATAAATGCACACCCGTATTTAAGAAAATAACATTATTAAATACGCGCCTAAAGCGACTAGCGTATCATTATTTTGGGTAGGGCCGTGAAATTTGCTAAAACGGCTCCTCCCCAATTCTAAGCAATTAAATATACATTTATTGAGGGCCCCGCAATCTATATATTTTATTAAGCGAGACTCACCTCATTTATTTTAAATGGACAAATCTTAAAGCGACTACATTTTTTATAAAAATTAGTCTCTAAAATAAAGAAAGAAAATCCTAATTAATTACTAGCTTTTTTCTTTTTATTATTTTAAGAAAACATGACATGTTAATTGCTAGATTAATACAAATATTGATGAAAAAGGAATTTTACTCTTAATTTCGAAATTATAAATAAAAATAAAAGTTCAACAACTAATATCCAAAAGAATCAAATACAACTCAGCATTGTTATATAAAGAAAACTATTGATATTAATTATTCACAACCATTTGAAACTAGATTTAACTATAATTACTAAAGCTTATTAGAAAGTTTATTAGACTTAAACGTTCTTCTAATCTTGCTTGAACTCAAATCATGCCTTAATGCCTAATTTACGAAATTTAATTTGAATTCATGCCTTAGCTAAATTTAGCTACTTATTCATGATTAACCTACTGTTGATAATCTTGAAACCTTCATAACTTAATGAATTAACCTATTTTGCCAAACCGATTAAAGACTAACTTATGTTATTTTTTCTTATTCCAATTATTATTCAATAATACATAAAATAGCTTAAATACAATCAACAAAAGGAACAAAGAAAAGCGAAATTAAAACTTCAAAATTCATTCTTCATATGTATTCATGCTTCCACATTATTAGCTTGCAATAGCTAGTATTGCAGTCGTGTACCTGGTATTGGAAACAAAAGAAGATGAAGATGAGAATCAGCAACAGTAATATAATACAGCCCAGCAACAACAGCCCAGCAACAGTAACAACCCAATAACAGACAAGTGGAGTAGTAATCCCAAAACAAAATGCTTCCAACTTTTATGAAACAACAACAATTAATGCTGATTTCAAACAATGAAAGAAAGCAGAATATATTTTTTTTTGTTTTTTTTTATTTGAAAGTTTAAATATTTTTTCGGAATTTTCTCTCTCTTAAATGTTCAGCCTTTTTTTCTCTCGCTTATTCTCTTTCTGTCCGTCTTTTTATATCAGATTCAAGACTTCCTATATATAACACATCCCATAAATCTTTCAATCAATAAAAATCAATACTTTTTCTCTACCAAACTCATTATCTTCCCACTCATCCCTATTACATTAAATAAACATATCACACCACGCCATTATATTTTGTCCCCCATGCCTAACATAAACAAATACAAGATTCTCCCCACTAAATGTTGTCTTGTCCCCCCTTTATACTAAACATTGATATCACAACCCACCCCATTTCATTTTGTCCCCCATGCTTTACATAAAAAATTACAAAATGTACAATTCCTAAACTACCCCTCCGACCTTACTGAAATTACAAAACTACCCCTGAACGTACTGCAAATTACCAAACTACCCCATCAGCTATAACACATCAATTAATCACACTCAACCAAAATATAGCCAATATGACCAATTTTTACCTAAATTCAAACAACAATATGAACACGGATGAACATCATAACAACAATATCACATGAACACAAATTGAACAACAAAGAACAACTAAAATTTGTTTGAACAATATTTTTAGCAACAACAAACCTATTTTCGGATTCAACAACAACAACAATCAAACAAGTATATTTAGATTTCTAAATTCAATAATATTGAACTTAAGATTAACTCTAACAACACTACAACAAACAATTCCTATATTAAACTTTAAACAAGATTATGAGACAATTTCAAGAAATAATCATAAATGGTAAACAAGAAATCAAGCTACACAAATTTCGGATTCAAGATCAAACAAACAAAGTATGAACATGAATGAAATCTATATTAAACAACAAGCATGACGGATTCAAACGATTAAATCAATATATTTCCTTCAACACAACTAAATTCTTTTTTAGACAAATAACAAGATCGACGAAGAAACAATTATGAACTTAAACTTGAACTTAACAATATTAACAATTTCTAAAAACACATAAACACATGAAACAAATTGAAGAAACAATTAATTAAACTTCAATTTGTATCTCACCAACATTAGACTAACAACTTTTACCTAAACAACAAAACAAACATGAAATAAACATGAAAAACCACTAATTAAATTTCCATTTGAAATCTGAAAATTAACTTAACAAAACATATGAACATGAACAAAACAAAAAATCAAATATCTAACCATAGACATGAACAAAACAAACATTTGCCGTTTTTAGATTCGAGAATATCAAAACAAGGTACGGACAAAAAATAAAATTCAAAATCTACCAACCGGATTGAAACGACGAACAACGACCAACCAACGACGACGACATCGACCAAAACTCATCCGTGTACGCGAGGCCGAAGTGAAGAGGACGAAGGTGAGGTGGCATCGCGGCAGCGTCGGGGGCAGCTGAAGCAACTGCCGCGACAAGGCAGCAGCGACGACGACCCAGCAGCGGCGACCCAGCAGTGGCGTCCAAGCAGTGATAGCAGCAGCAACGACAACCATGGCAGTAGCAGTCCGTCGAGGAGGACGACAGGGAGAAGAAGCATCGTTTCACAGTAGAGCTGGTCGACGCACCTGTGCGTGCTCATCCATGGCGGAGAAGCAGCAACTCGGAGGAGAAGGGACAACAACCGCAACGGAGTTGTTGGTCGTCGAATGTGGAACTGAAACATCGAAGAAAGACTGGTGGTTGTCCGGTTGTGTCGACGGAGCAAGCTGGCTCGTTCAAAAGAAAACGAAGCAACCATTGGACTGCCTGTGATGTTACTCCTTCAAGAAGATGAGGACGAGACAACCATGGGAGCTTGACAAGCTCGTCAATGGTGGGTAGGGGCGGAGGTTGTTGGACGAAGGGTGGTGGTCCGACCGTGTGGATGGAGCAAGCTGGGGTGTGTGGGGGGCAGCCATGGATGGGGTCTTTCTTGAGGAAGAAGAAGAAGAAAGATAGAAAGGGGGGGGGGTCTCTTAGTTTTAGGGTTTTCTTTGTTTTTCTTTTTTTTGTTTAGTTTTTGTTTTTTGTAAAAAATGAAAAATGAAAATGAAGAGGGGGAGTTGGGTTGTTGGTACTGGACTGGGTCGACCCAGTTCGAAATAGACTGGGTCATTTGGGAAGATTGGGCCATTTTTTGGGCCTGTGGCTTGAAATCGAAGAAGAGGCCCAATTCCGACTTTCTTTATATTTTGCTCTCTTTTCTTCTTTTATTTTTCTAAAACTAAATTATAAAAATACTTATACTATATTTAAGAACTAAATTAAGTTATCAAAGCGCAAATTAACTCCCAATAATAATTAACACACAATTAAGTATTAATTAAGCATAAAATTGTATATTTGGACATTAAATGCTAAAAATGCAAACGATGCCTATTTTTGTAAATTTTTATTTTTTGTAAAACAAATTTAATTACTAACAATTGTATAATTAAATCCTACATGCGAAATGCGACATATTTTTTGTATTTTTAATAATTTAACAAATAAACATGCACAAACAAACATACAAATAGTTACACAAAATATCACAAAATATCACAAAAATTGCACACCAAGAAAAATTATTTTATTTTTGAATTTTTTTTGGGAGTAATTCTCATATAGGGCAAAAATCACGTGCTTACAAATCTCCCAAGTGGCGACTTTGAAATAAATAAATAAATCCCGTTTCGATTGTCCTTTAATTGGAAAAAACTCCCTTCTGCGCTCTTTTGAGGCGGTCGCGGGCGAAAAAGGAGGTCTGACAGCTCTGGCGACTCTGCTGGGGACTTAACCCGGAACCACTGGTTCAGGGTTAGAAATTCGAGCTTAGATAAATTGTTATATTTGGAGTTATCTAATTTTGTTACATGGTTGGGCCCAATGTGCTAAATGCTGCTTTTACCGCTTTGATATTATCTGAATTGTATATAAACTGTGCCGAAACCCTTCTCTTCTTACCTCCGGGGATGTGCTTACTGGTTGAGACTCCCTATTCTGTTAGTGTCATACCCTGAAATAAAAGAGGCTCCGAAAGTTTCTAAGCCGTCTGGCCTTTTGGTTCCCGGAAAGGAGCTCCTTCCTCAACTCGAGTTGTCCGCTCGGGTACACTGTCTAGAACATATACCCATGTTGAACCTAGAATAACTTGACTTCATGCTGGATCCCTAGTAGGAACGTTTATTTGCATCATGTTGCATTTGACTTAGGGGACTGAATATCTACTGGGGAGGTAACCCAGAATCTCTGGTTCAGGGTTCAAAAATTCGAGCTTAGAATAATTGTTATTATTTGGCTTCATTTATTATCTGATTTTATTACACGTTTTAGCCTAAATGTGCAAAATGTTACTCTTACCGCTTTGATATTATCTGAACTGTATATATAAATTGCTACGAAATCCCTCTCTTCTCTCTCTTGAGGAGTGCACGCTGGTCGTGACTTCTTTCTGTTAGTGTCCTATTCAAAAATAGAACGAGGATTCGGAGGAGTTGCAAAATCGGATGATCTTTTGGTTACCGGTACGCAGTTCCCATCCTCGGCTCGAGTTGTCCGCTCGGGTAAGCCAGGTCTAGAACAAATACCTAGGATAAACCTAGTATAACAAAACCTCATAACCGGATCCCTAGTAGGAACGCTTATTTGCATCATGTTGCATTTGACTTAGGGGACTCAACACAGGGGTTGGGTCCGTCTAGGACAAGCAACCTGAAATGAAAAAGACCATCCTGCTGCATCCTGTTTGTTTTGCACATTTATTTGCTTCAGATCCGCATGCTGACCGGCTTCTGAAATCGAGAATTTAAAAAAAAATAGCAGTGTAGGGAAATAACTACTTATTTTTAGAAAAATAAAACCAATGTCCAAGTAGTGTCAAAACACTGCCGAAATTTTGAAAAAAATGAAATTTTTTTTTGTCTTTTTTAGTTTGATTTATTTGAAAAACAAAAGAAAGGAGTCTTATTTACAAGTTTAGTTTATGTTGCCCGAACTACGCCGGTTTGATTCTTACAGGATGTGAGATACGTAGGCAGCCCTCATCGGGTCCAACCTTCCCTTTTGCAAAAATTGCAACAAAAAATAAAAAAAATAAAAAACATGTCAAAATTTTAATTTTTGTCATAAATAAGCCGGGTGATGTCCAACCTCTCCTTTGCAAAAATAGCCAAAAATGTCGAATTTTTGTCATAAATAAGTCGGGTAATGCCGCTCATGTCAAATATAGCCAAGTGTCCCCTAAAGGGATGCCGGAAGGCTGACTTTGCATAAATGGCCACATTTGGTCATTCTTTTAGAATTTTGACCGGTTATCCACACAGCCTTAAATTCTTCGTCCCCGAGGTGCTAAAAAAGGCTGTGTTTATCGAATCTTTCATTTTGATTTGAAAAACAGAAAACAAGAGTCATAAATACGTCGGGTGACGCCGTTTTTTGTCAAAATTAGCCAAATGTTCCCAAACGGGACACCGGAAGGCTGATTTTGCATAAACAGACACCTTTGGTTATGTTTTGATTTTTGACCCTCACAGCCTTAAAATCTTCGTCCCTGAGGCGTTGAAAGGCCGTGTTTTCAATACCGGGTCTTTTATTCTAATTTGAAAAAAAAAACAAGAAAAGAGTCATAAATAAGTTGGGTCACGCCGTTTTGTCAAAAATAGCCGAATGTTCTCGAAAAGGACGCCGGAAGGCTGACTTTGCATAAACGACCATCTTTGGTCATTCTTTTGGGTTGTGACCAGTTATCCCGCACAACCTTAAAATCTTTGTCTCCGAAGTGCTGAAAGGTCGTGTTTGCAAAATCGGTCTTTTATTATTTGAAAACAAGAAAATAGTCAGTGGTCAAGTGAATACCGTTTGGTTTTTAGTTAAAATAAGCCGGCTCGGCTTCGGTGATGTCTTAAACCGTTCTTGCCGAGATAGCCTTAGACTATCTTTTAGTTGTCAAAGGTCTATTTTCGTAAAAGAACAAACAAGTTTGTGAAAGGTTGTAAAATAATCCTTCCCGGCCTTAAAATTCATGTGAAATTGAGAAGGGGCCACATCTGAAAAACAACCATTTGGTTAAAATTGGCATATAGGGGAAGGACTCTGGCTGTTTGTTTTTGAGTTTGTAATTCTTTGATTAGAGTATGCAGGTTATTTGATTTTCGAGACCGTTTGTTGTCTTTTGTCAAAGTCTGTTAGTATGGTCAATTTTTAAACTTTTGTAATCAAGTTTGTTTTATTATGAAAATTGAAAATTCCAAAAAAATATTTTATTATTATTTATCTTTTATTGGTCTGAACTACGCAAGGTCTGATTCATGCGGGGACATGATACGTAGGCAATTTACATAAGGTTCGACCACCGCTAAAAAAGAAAAAAAGAAAGTGAATAAAAGAAAAGAAAAAGAGAGAGAGAGAGAGAAAAAGAAAAAAGAAAAAAAGAGGGAATGTAGGGTTTCCGAAACACTTGAAAAAGGCACAAATAAAACAAGCCGGTAAGATGCATGCGGTAGGAGCAAAAACATGTTAGAAATGGTTAACTGCCTAAGAACATTGCATCCCCCAACGTGCAATTGCAATATCTATTAAAACTCTAATGCTAACAAGTTTGTTGTTTGTCCAATTCCAAACAGTTAGTTGTTAAAGCGTACTGGCACCATACCATTATCAAATAAGATCAAAAGGGCCTATACCAAAAAGCATAACTGGCTCAGAAAATAGTGTAGAGTCGGAAAAGACGACACATCAGATGCTGAAGGAGGTGATGGCCAATATGGAAAAAATGAGATTGGAAATGAATGAAATGCAGCTAGCCATGGCTAAGGTGCAAAAGGGGCCCGAACCACCTGTCACTCCTACTCCCCCACCGGGACACACGCCGGAATACCCTTCCTCTGGCCGTTCAACAAGCTTCCCAAGCTACCACTACTATCAGGGCAGAGATGCCTATGATCCCCAAGCTTCGCCACCCAATCAGAACCCTCCACCACCAAATGTTCCTGTCTTTGTGGCACCTCCCCCAGCCACATTACAAAGATCGTCTAGTGAACCACTGTTCCAAGTTCACGACACCCAATATTTTCCTCCTGAACCCACTTTTAAAGCTCCTGAGCCATACACATATACACCCCAATTTGGGATCCCAGAGGAAGCTGAGAAACCGGTTAAGAACACAGAACATGAGGAGGTGATTCGAAAGGTCAAAAGCCTGGAGCAATCCTTCAGGAACATGCATGGGTTAGGCCACCAGGTCAGCGTGGCCTACAAGGATCTATGCCCTTTCCCTGACGTCCAATTGCCAGCAGGGTTCAAGATGCCCAAGTTCGATTTATACGAAGGGCATGGAGATCCTGTGGCACATCTACGGGGTTTTTGCAACAAGATGAGAGGAGCTGGTGGCAAAGACGAGCTGCTGATATCTTACTTTGGCCAAAGCCTAAGTGGGTCAGCACTGGAATGGTATACAAGACAAGATCCGAGCAGGTGGTACACCTGGGACGATGTAGCACAGTCTTTCGCATGTCACTTCCAGTACAACCTTGAGATAGTCCATGACCGTCTCACATTGCTAAAGTTTGAGAAGAAGCCCGGGGAGAGCTTCCAGGAATTTGGGTTCCGGTGGAGAGAACAGGCAGCCAGAGTTGATCCTCCAATGAGGGAAAACGAAATGGTGGACTATTTTCTGCAAACTCTAGAGCCAACGTACTTTGGTCACCTGGTGACGTCAGTTTGAAAATCCTTCAATAAAGTAGTGAAAATGGGAGTTATGATAGAACAGGCACTTAAGTCCGATAAGATTCTGAGTTACTCAGCAATCAAGGCAACGACTCAGGCTATTTAGAGCGGCACGAAAGGTGCGCTTGGAAAGAAAAAGAGAGAAAAGGTCGAGACAATAGAGGCAGGCAACTGGTCCAGATCGAGAGGTCCTTCCCCTCGCTACCAACCCAGACCCCTTCACCCAAACTACCCTCACACTCCAAATTACCCTCCACAACCCTACTACCCGCCACAAGAACCACACTTCTCCGTACACCAAGCCCAGACATACACTCAGCCTCCGGCTCGCCCGCAATGGCGCGCGCCGGCTCCCCAAAACACATATCCACCTCCACAAAATGCATACCCACCTCCATAAAACACCTATCCGCCGCCAAGGGCCTACAGTAACCCTCCAAGGGCAAGTTTCCGGGGAAATCAGGCTTTCAGAAATGAAAGAATACAGAGAATATTCACTGAGTTGGGAGAAACCTATACTGCTGTGTTCCATAAATTAAGGCAGTTAGGCTTGTTGAGTCCTGTTGAGCCCAGATTGCCAAATCCCCTTCCCAAAAATATAGACCACTCGGTAAGCTGTGAGTATTGTTCGGGGGCTCCCGAACATGATACCGAGTAGTGTTGGAAGTTAAAACATGCAGTGCAAAATCTTATTGACACCAACAAGATTGATGTTCAGACACCAGAGGCACCCAACATCAATCAGAACCCGTTGTTGGCACACCATGAAACCCACACAATCGGGCTAGTGCACAAAGGAGGGGAGCTAAAGAAACCCTCACAAGCAGTGACGATGATCCGTGCCGGTTCAAAAGAAAAGTCGACCAGTGGAAAAGCGGTGGTATAGTTGGAAAAGGTAGATGACAAGCCAGTTATGGTGTTGGGAAAAGGGTCCAGTGGGGCAGATGTACAGTTTGTGGGGATGAAAGAAAAAATCAACAATTGAATGGCTACTCATCTTCCTATACGAAGGGAGTCTTAGTAGTGGGCTCTGATTTTCTTTCTTGTTGTCTGGATTATTCCAGGGTTGTAATCCAGATTTTTTTTTGTGCTCACCAAAGTGTGAAACCTTGCTATCCCGTATTTTAATAAACTGAAAGTTTTTTTTCTTCATTCCTTATTTTGTTTTAATTTTTCTTCTTCTTTTTCTCTTCTGAACAGTTCTCTTTATACTAGTTCTAATGACATGGCATGCCCGACGGATCTTCAACCTAGTCTAAAAAATCAATCTGATTTCGAACTTATAGTACAAGATTGTGATGATGAGTCGGAATACGATGAGGATGAAGCCTTCGAAGAAATTAACAGAGAGTTGAGCCAATTTGGAAAAACAAAACCAAGCCCAACTCAAATGACACGGAAGCCGTCAATCTAGGGGATGCGGATGATATCAGGGAATCTAAGATAAGCGTCCACATTGAACCAAACATCAGGGAAGAACTAATAAAAGAACTTATTGAATTCAAAGACGTTTTGCATGGTCATACGACGACATGCCAGGTTTAAGCACCAATCTAGTGGTTCACAAATTGCCCACTGACCCGACTTTTCCTCCCGTCAAGCAAAATTGAGGAAGTTCAAAATCGACATGAGTGTGAAGATTAAGGAAGAAGTAACTAAACAGCTGAATGCTAAGGTTATTCGGGTCGCTCCATATCCTGATTGGTTGGCTAATGTGGTGCGAGTTCCAAAAAAGATGGAAAAATCAGGGTGTGTGTTGATTATTGCAATCTGAACAAAGCAAGCCCAATGGCGCTTTATGTTTAACAGATATCGAAGGGAAATACATCGACATGGCTATCAATTCTGACGTAGTTACGAGATATTATGTATGATTTCTTGTAATTGTAATTGTTGTTTGTTTGTACTTGGCATTTATCGGAGAATGAAATGACGGAGACAATTCTTTCTTCTATCCAAACACTTTAACCTTTGCTTCCCCTTTTGAGCCTTATTTATTCTTTCATACCCCTCTTTTGGAATCAGTAATGAAAATGAAAGAAAATAGAAGAGAAAAATATTGATAATAAAGACAAAAGAAAAGTAACAAGAAAAAACAAAGGAATTGGGAACTACGTTTGACCTGATTCCTCAAAGAAGGATACGTAGGCGCCTCACGGCTCGGTCATAGTGTAACAAAAAAATAAAAATCCCCAAGCAAGAAAAACTGGGGCACAAGTTGTGTTTGTAATTTTGGAAAGAAAGTTTGATTCCAAGAGTTGTACTGTTTTACCCATCAAAATTATTTTGAACTTTTGATACCCCTTTTCCTTTTGGCCATACACAAAAACCCATATTGATGTCCAAAAAAGACCTCCCGATCAGTATCCGAGAAGTGCCAAGTCATGCATAACACTCTGATCCCCAACAGAGAAGAGGATCATAAACTAGAAATGAATTGATAACCGAAAAGAATCCCCAGCAGAGAGAGTCATATCGGCAGCACTCCAATCCCCAGCTGAAAAACAAAATAAAATGAGAGAGTCTTATCGATGAAAACCTTCACAGGCACCGTAAGGCGACGAAAGATGAGAGAAATAAATGAGAGAGTCTTATCGGTGAAAACCTTCACATGCACCATAAGACAACGAGAGTTGAGATAAACGAGAGAGTCTTATTAGTGAAAACCCCTCGAAGGGCACTATGAGGCAACAAGGCAAGATTGGTGGAAAAGATCCGCATTTGGCAAAGAGTTGAGTGTCTGTTTATCCCCAGCAACATGAGACCGTCCGAAGGGTTGATTGATACAAATAGACTGGGTTGATTAATTCGGAATGCGCGACATGATCATTGGGATCGGTTATATCATTCAGATAAGTTCTTTTCTTTCCTTTTCCCCAGCATTTGTTCAGAAAGACTTCTTCTTTTTCTATTTTTTGAGATCATCACTTTTTCATTTCTTGGTTTAAAGACTTTACCTCCCCAGCAGTTTGTTTTTGAAAAGGATTTTCAGAGCTTACTACCAGTTGCCAAAATGATGCAAAGCAAAAATGCGAATAGGACACGCCAAAGATAAGGCGATAAAGCAAAAAGAAGTTGGTCGCAAGAACAAATGATGAATGGGTCTAGATCCCAAGAGGACCAAATTTCCAGGGGAAGTTGGAGAAAAACAGGAAAACAACAGTTGAGAAAATTGTGGACCTAATTCCAAGAGGGCCCCCAGCAGATCATCGAGATGTAGGAGCATCCCCGACAGATTTTCAACCAAGTTCCAAGAGGGTCGGGCAACACAGAGTGGGGAAGGAAGAAAAGGAAAATTCATCCCCAGCAAAATAATCCCCAGCAAGTTTTGATAGCGTAATGAAACAAAGAGCGGGGGAGGGAGAAGGGAAAAACCATCCCAAGCAGGAGTGGCACGACCACTCACCATGTTTTAAAACTAACAATTTTTTTTTGAAGCAGGAAAAGGAAATCTTATTAATGGCGATAAAACATGCCACAAGGAAGAGCACCAAAACTGGGGCAGAAAATTTTCTGCCATTGTCGAAAATTTTCTCAGAGGAACGAGGAAATCAATTCAAGTTTTAAGGGATAGCAAGACAGCACGATTTTAGAAAAACAGTCGGAGGTAAGACAATTTCAAGTTTTGAAGTTGGGTTCATCCGCCCTCGAATAGGATATTTGGGTTCATCCGCCCTCGAATAAGGATATTTTGGGTTCGTCCGCCCTCGAATAGGATATTTTGGGTTCATCCGCCCTCGAATAAGGATATGATGGGTTCATCCGCCCTCGAATATGATATTTTGGGTTCATTCGCCCTCGAATAAGGATATTTTAGGTTCGTCCGCCCTCGAATAGGATATTTTGGGTTCATCCGCCCTCGAATAGGATATTTTGGGTTCATCCGCCCTCGGAAAGGATATTATGGGTCTATCTGCCCTCAAATAGGATATGATGGGTTCATCTGCCCTTGAATAGGATATTTTGGATTCATCCGCCCTCGAATAGGATATTTTGGGTTCATCCGCCCTCGAATAGGATATTTTGGTTCATCCGCCCTCGAATAGGATATTTTGGGTTCATCCACCCTCGAAAAGGATATTATGGGTCTATCTGCCCTCGAATAGGATATAATGGGTTCATCCACCCTCGAATAGCTCCGCCCTCGAATAGGATATTTTGGGTGCATCCGCCCTCGAATAGGATATTTTGGGTGCATCCGCCCTCGAATAGGATATTTTGGGTGCATCCGCCCTCGAATAGGATATTTTGGGTTCATCCGCCCTTGAATAAGGATATTTTAGGTTCGTCCTCCCTCGAATAGGATATTTTGGGTGCATCCGCCCTCGAATAGGATATTTTGGGTTCATCCGCCCTCGAATTGGATATTTTTGGGTTCATCCGCCCTCGAATAGGATATTTTGGGTTCATCCGCCCTCGAATAGGATATTTTGGGTTCATCTGCCCTCGAATAGGATATTTTGGGTTTATCCGCCCTCGAATAGGATATGATGGGTTCGTCCGCCCTCGAATAGGATATTTTGGGTTCATCCGCCCTCGAATAGGATATTTTGGGTTCATCCGCCCTCGGATAGGATATTATGGGTCTATCCGCCCTCAAATAGGATATGACGGGTCTATCAGCTCTCGAATAGGATATTTTGGTTTCATCCACCCTCGAATAAGATATTTTGGGTTCATCCGCCCTCGAATAGGATATTTTGGGTTCATCTGCCCTCGAATAGGATATTTTGGGTTCATCCGCCCTCGAATAGGATATGATGGGTTCATCCGCCCTCGAATAGGATATGATGGGTATGTCCGCCCTCGAATCGGATATGATGGGTCTATCCGCCCTAGAATAGGATATGATGGGTCTATCCGCCCTCGAATAGGATATGATGGGTCTATCCGCCCTCGAATAGGATATAATGGGTCTATCCGCCCTCGAATAAGATACGATGGGTCTATCCGCCCTCGAATAGGATATTATGGGTCTATCTGCCCTCGAATAGGATATGATGGGTCTGTCCGCCCTCGAATAGGATATGATGGGTCTATCCGCCCTCGAATAGGATATTGAATTTAATCCTTCCTCAAAAGGAAATTTAATTTATTTCAACCCGAGTGGTCCTGCTTGTATAAACATTGCCAAAATATATATTTTCATAAATCATTGCCAAATGCATTTTATTTTCAAAGTTGCTGATGAAGTCAGGATCCCGCCTGGAGAATGGAAGGTGTTAAATTCTAAGATTGTTGAAGAAGTCAGGAGCCCGCCTGAAGAATGGAGGTTGTGTCATCTTTCAAAAGTCAAGGTGGAGTCAGGATCCCACTTGCAGAACAGGGGAATACATGTCAAGATCAAATCAGAAGTCAGTAATGCGTAGGGTTACAACAAAAAAAAATCCCCAGCATAACAAGCTTTAATGAAGGAAGCAGTATCCCCAGCAGACCGAACAAAATGATGACACTTGTAAAAGCAAAAGGCCAATGTCATCCCCAGCAGTTTTCGGAAGAAAAAGCACCGGAGGAAACACAACCCGACAAGAAAGCAAGGCAACAAGAACAAGTCGTAGATAGATAAGATTTTTTTTAAATTCCTAGTTTAAGTCTAGCTTCTTGTTTTTTTTTGGCACGGTGTAATAAGGAAATCGAAAAGCAGTAGCAACAACATGCGACAACAGTAACGGCAAAATTGCAGTTCCATGGTAGTCCCAGCTACAAAACTTCCCGAACTACATTAACCTGATTCCCTTCTAGCCAGAGATATGTAGGAAACCTTTGAAGCAAATGTTCGGTTAAATCTTTTTAAAAAAAAATGCTTCACATGGAGTACTCGGATGGGCAAAAATCGCTCATTATATCTTTGCACGAAAACTCTTCGTGTTTTCGGACAAAGAGGGGCAGCTGTAAGCACGTGATTTTTGCCCTATGAGAGAAATACTCCCAAAAAAATTCAAAATAAAACAATTTTCCTTTGTGTGCAATTTTGAGAATTTTCCTCTCAAATTTTGATAATTATTTGTATTTTGGTCCATGCATGTTTATTTGTTAAATTAATAAAAATACAAAAAATATGTCTCATTTGCATTTAGGATTTAATTCTACAATTAGGAGCAATTACGTTTGTTTTTACAAGAGCAAAAAATCATAAAAAATATGTACGTTGCATTTTTAGCATTTAATGTCTAAATTGTGTGGTTTTATCGTAATTGCTATTTAATTATGTGTTAATTGTTATTGAGAGTTAATTTGCACTTTTATATATCAATTTAGTTTTATAGGATAATTTAGGATTTTTTAGAATTTAGTTTTAGTTTAAGAAGCAATAAAAGAAGAAGAAAATCGGATTGGGCCACCTTTAATTTAAATCAACCAGGCCCAAACCAAATAAACTCCTACAGGTCGACCCGACCCGGTCCACCCCATAATCCCAAGCAAACACCCCCCACCCTTTCTTCCATTTGGACATTTTTTTTGAAAAAACCCTAAAAAACCCAAAGTCACCCGCCCCCCTCTCTTCTTCTTCTCCAAAACCACCCCCTTCCCCTCGTCCCAAGCTCCCATGGCTGACCCCAACCCAGCAGACCACCCCTCTCTTCATCTTCTTCATCCAAACGAACCAGTCCAAAAACCAGTCGACCCCTGCCCCCGTCCGCCATTGACGATCTCCGTCAACCTACCATGGCCGCTGCTTTACATCCCATGGTTGCCTGCGTCGTCCACCCAAATCCCCATCACGACTGCTTCTTCTTCTTCGTCCCCATAGGTCCCAAACGACCATCTGCTAAATAACCTCACGTCCAAATGACCTCCAACCTCGTCCCAAGCTCCTCTCTGCCCTCCCATGGCTGAAACAATAACTGCCCTCTCCCGTCAAGCTCCAGCAGCCACTGCAGCTGCTTCACCTCAACACACACATGCACAGCCTAGCTCACGACCAAACAACCATCGTCCAACCACTCCAACCCTCAACCAAACGACCACCATCGCTCCTGCTACGTCCAGCTCTCGTGGCTTCCCTCCCATGGCCACTGCCTCGTTGACCTCCAGCAAAGAACACACAGCCCCATTGCTGCTAGTTCCACGACCACACGCACACACACGGAGGAAAATCGAGGTAGTCCGGTTAAAGTCCGGCGAAGTTCTGTCAAGGTTTCGTTTGGTTTTGTTTGAGTCCGTTGTTGTTCGTCGTTCGGTGAGGTCCAGTCTAAGTTCCTCAAGGTTAAAAGAGAAGGTGGGTTTTCATTGAAGTCGGGATCCATTAGGTCGTTGGCAGTCTTGGTTCGAGTTTTAAATTTTCGTTCGAGTTCGTCGTTGTTCATTTCCGGTTAGTTGGTTTAAGTTTCATTTCTGTCCGTATTTTATTTGATATTCTCAGATTTGAAATCAGTATATGTTTGATTCTTTTCTTGTTCGTTGTTTTTCATTTCTTGATTATTTCTCCGATTTGTTTTTATTCATTTTTTTTTCTTTAGTTTTAATATAGAAGTGTGTTAGTTTAATCACTTGAATCATTCATCTTTGTTGTTTAATTTAGATTTAATTGGTGTTCATTTTTTGTTTGAAGTTCGTTTTTATTCCAGTGATTTAATGTGAGTTTATGTTTTGGTTTTTAATTTTTGATTTAGTTTGAATCATTCATCTTTGTTGTAATGTTGTTGGATTTAATCCGAGGTTCGATTGATGATCGAGTTTAGTGATTTGTATTTACTTGTTTGTTCTGCTGAGTTTGTTCGGATATGAATCTGACTGTGTTGTTAATTCATGAACGTTGTTGATTAGGAGTTTGTTTGGCAAGTTTATTATGCAGAGTTTGATTATTAGTTGTCAATTGTCAGGTTTGATTGGTTATAGATGTTGTATTTTGGTTAATTGATTAGGTGAATTGGTTATAGCTGATGTGGGTAGAATAATAAATTGCAGTATTTTCAGGGGTAGAATGGTAATTTCAGTAATTTTAGAGGGGTATTTTTGGAATTGAAAATCTGAACAATTATTTATTTTGAGTGCTCTGTCCACTAAGCTAATAATATTAAAATAAGGTATTAAAATAATATAGTGGGGGACAAGACATGTGGTAGTGGGGAATAATGCATTTGTTTAATCAATAATGGGGAACAAGACATAGTAGGATTACGGGGCTCAAGAAAAGTTGATTAAATAAAATAATAATTGCATTTTTTATGTAGTAGTGGGTTTGGTAAGAGAAAGTGGATTGTTTTATTATTTGTTTAATTGATTAAGGGTCTGTTATGAGGCATAAATAGAGCAGACTTGGACATAATTAAGTAGGGGAATTTGATCATCATAAATTCAGAGCTTAAGTTGAAAAGAAAACTGATTTGTCAGAACTTAAAAAATTCAGTCTTTGAGAATTAGAAACGGAAAGTAAAGCCTTTCTTTACTACTGAGAATCAGAATATTGTTACTGCTTCTGTGGTTTGCATTTGGTACTACTGATTTTCAGATTGGTCTTCTTGGGTTTTCTTTTGGTTCTGGAGTGCTGCTTCATTGAATTCTTGTGTTTCAGCTTGGGTTTCTTGTATTGTTTGTTGTTGGGTTATTCTTGAATCTGTTACTGGTTGTGGAATCATCTCTGTTGGTTTTAAGATCTATCCCTGGGTGTTCAATTTGCTACTGTTGTTGCTGTTGTTATATGCTACTGCATTTCTGCTGATGTTCCTCTTCTTTTACTTCCAATATCAGGTACACAACTGACACGCTGGTTACTGTAAGCTGAAACATGAAGCATGAATATGAAATTAAGAGTTGAAGTTCTGAATTTATCTTAGTTATATTCTGAATTTTAGGTGTGTATATACATTATTTAGTTTCTTCTAATCATAATCATGTAGTTGTTTAATATATAATGGAACATCTGACACTAGCTTAGTGGACGAACTGTCTATGTATTGCTAAAAAAAATGGTGGATAACTCTTTTCAGATAGTTCGTTATTGTTTGATGATTATCATATCTCAAAAAGCATGTTAGCTGATTTAGACTATTCTTAAACATTCAACAGTTAACTCATTAAACGAATAGACCGCTTCAGAACTTGTAGGAATATTTAGCTAGATACTATTGGTTAATTTCAGCATGTAAATGGTTTAGGATTAAAATTAGATTGCCAAGTTTTTTTTTAATTTGACAAACTGTGAGCATGCCTAGTATAATGTAACTAGGTAGTAACATGTGAATGAGATGGCCCAAGTCCAGTTTTGTGCCATACACATTGAGCCTGGATCCACGTTGGCCAACGGGCTGTCCATATTGTGCTTACATTCTGATTTAACAAATTGCGTTCGGAACCCGACTATAACAACTCGTAAGCATGTAAATAAATTGAGACCTTTTCTCTTTCATTTTTCAGAGACAAATTTAATAGAAAAAATGTAGGCACTTTAGGATTATCCTTTTAAAATAAATGACATGAGCCTCACCCAATAAAACGCACAAGTTGCGGGGCCCTCAATAAATGGTTAATAATTGTATAGACTTCGGGGTCGGTCGTTTAGCAAATTTCACGGCCTTACCCAAAATAATGATACGCTAGTCGCTTTAGGCCCGCCTTTAACAATTTATTTTCTTAAACTCGGGTGCACATTTATGTGACCCAAATCCAAATCTCAACAGAGTCGGAATATGTCGATAACCACGGGTACATTGATGTGACGTGGTTCGAGATATATTTTCACGATGTTGCAATTCTCTGTTAAAATAATAATAATGATAAAAACAGTTAAAAGTTAAAATTCGCACATATGTTCAACATGTATTATATCAGATAATCAAGCCGAATATGACAGTTGAGCGACCGTGCTAGAACCACGGAACTCGGGAATGCCTAACACCTTCTCCCGGGTTAATAGAATTCCTTATCCGGATTTCTGGCGCACAAATTGTTAAACAGAGTCAATATTTTCTTCGATTCGGGATTCAACCGGTGACTTGGGACACCATAAATCTCCCAAGTGGCGACTCTGAAATAAATAAATAAATCCCGTTTCGATTGTCCTTTAATTGGAAAAAACTCCCTTCCGCGCCCTTTTGAGGCGGTCGCGGGCGAAAAAAGAGGTGTGACAATCGTGAAAATGGTAATAACAATTAAATTTGTTTATGAGACTCTAAAAATACGTGACCTATTTTTATGCTGGTTGTTAAGTAGTTGATGCTACGTATGTGAGACTTAGAAATGAAATAAGATTTAAGGATGGGGTGATAATCAAACCGTTGAGCCAATTATCGGGGCCTCGAGCCTGTTGATTTGGGGCCTCGAGATCGATTTCGAAGGTTGATAGGGAGCTATCGAGGGGGTCAGAATATGACTAACAGTTATAATAAAATTAACGGAGGCTCCTTACAGCCAATGATAAGCAATAAATGATGAACAAATATGAAGATGATAAATGAAAGAAATAATATCCAGAGAATATGTTAGAGAGCAAAATGGAATGTTTCTTGTATATTTCGTGTGGAGTAATTGAAGCAACAAGGGTTTACAAAATGACAAGGATCCCCTTTATATAGGAGGGGAATCCCAACATAGCACAAAATACATTAATGACAAAGATAAAGGTATGGGATAGCGATATGACACCCTGATTCAGGTTTAGATTAGCTCTCTATGCTCTACAAGTCCTAGCCACGAGCCTTGAGAACTTCCCATTTCTACCGTTACCAAGGTCGTTGCTATCCTAAGTCCGAGTGTCGATGACCCTCGAGGGAGGGTACTCGGTCCGTGGTTTCGAGCCTTCGAGATGATCTTCCGAGATACCTTAACAACGAAAAATTGGCCTCTCCAATTTTACCGTATACACTTAGCTATCAATTCAATTAAACGGCAACACCCTTCGTGCTTTTATTTCAATCTCACCCAATATACATATAACATTACCAACCGGATGACAGAAATACCAATAACAGAAATTACAAAGTAGGAAATACGCAAGTAGCAATAATGAATGAGGATATACATGTGGGCAATAGAAATAGACTAGGAATAAGGCATATGAGTAATGACAACAATTAGGAGACACGAAATATCAACTTCAACTAACTAATATTGTGGAGGCCTAGGTACAAGCATAACAAATAAGAAAGGAACACATGATCTTTAAAGTTAAGAAGTAGAGAGATGAATGCCTAGCATGGTAGAAGGCTTGTACTAAAGTGCAACAGAATAGATACGACATGAGTGTAATTATACCAACAGGAAATAGGCATGGTATTTGCAAGTTAAGCAAGTAGAAGGTATGAGCAATACAACAACAATTGAGATAGAGACCCATGACAGAACAATAGCAACAAGTCATATCAAATCTATAATTACGACAATAAAAGCTCAAGGTAAAGACACGAACGTATACACGGGAAACAAATATCACAACATAATGCATGTCCCCATCCTCTCCTGCACGGAAACACCCATCGTGCCATGATCTCACGATAATATAAAAGCATAACAATATAAATGAAATGGCATGGCATCACCCTTCGTGCTTTACACTCTCATAACATGGCACGGCGTCACCCTTCGTGCTTTTACTCTCAATAATATGGCACGACATCACCCTTCGTGTTTTACACTCATATAAGATGGCACGTCATCACCCTTCATTCTTTTACTCTCAATAATATGGCACAACATCACCCTTCGTGGTTTTACTCTCCAATAATATGGCACGACATCACCCTTCGTGCTTTACACTCTCACTCACATTATAATGTATATACAATAGCACGGCATCATCCTTCGTGCTTTACACTCTTCCTTACCAAGCATACATATATCAATGACAAACAAGGCAGGAAGCATACATAATGTCAAGAAGAGTGTTTAAATGAATATTCCAAATGAAACCCCAATCACGACTTTCAAGCCAACAATAGTTTAGTAAACCCTTAAGGGCTTTATTATTAAAGTATTTCAACACATCTCAAGAATGATCTACAGCACGAACATAGATCTAGTATCTCAAGAATACCGGCCGTAGTAATGTATTAATGATTAAGCATAATGATGTCCGAATTTGACATATCAATGTTTCTCAAAATTCCGTCCAATTTTAATCAAGTTATAAATAACTACATTTTACTTCCTAACATTCAATTCCATATTTTAGTGATTTAGGAGTCAGGTAAGACATGGAGCAAGAAGGTCACGTCATTCTACAAGACACAATTATAACATCATCTACCCCCAAGCATGATTAACCCTGGCACATGCATATATGCTCGTCATCTCATATATATGTATCACCACCACATGTAGCAAACAATGTCAAAAAGTAGGAAAACTTCCCTCTACAAAGTTAGGCAAGATACTCACCTCAATTCGTCTAACTCAATTCTCAATTTAGCTTTTTTCTTTACAAATTCACCTCCGCTCGGCTCAATCCAACAATTTGATATGAAAATCCCTTCACAAAATCGCCTCCCATTAAAGCTAGGGTTCAAAATATAAAAAAATGAAGCTAAGTATCGGAATTTTCAGCTATATGTAGGCTGCAGATGTCGCATTTACGACATGGGATTCCCAAATAAGAACCTCGCAAATGCGAAAAATTCATCACAAAAGCGATGTTTTAAAATACTCTGCTGCCTTCGCCAATGTGACCAAAAATGTCACAAATGCGAACACCGGTCCTTCGCAGAAGCGGCCAGTTGATTGCAAAAGCAAACTAACTCAGCCAAGGCCATTATCGCAAATGCGATACAGAGTTCGCAAATGCGAACTCAACATGCTTCGCAAAAGCGGGTAGTTCTTCGCAAATGAGAGACCCCTCCTAGCAGCCTATCTTTGCAAATGCAAGGATGCTTCGCAATTATGAGGCTGCATCGCAATTTCCATAGTCTCATTTGCTACAAAAACATCGCAAATGCGATGACACCAGTACCAGCACTAAAATCATGAAAAATCATTTTGTAACCAATCCAAAACTCACCCCGAGCCCCCAAGGCTACAAACCAACCATGCACCCAGGTCCAGAAACACAACACAAACTCGCTCGCACGATCAAATCATCAAAATAACCTCCAAAAGCACGAATCAGATGCCAACACATGAAGCTTAAAGTAACCTTCAAGAACTTTTATAATTGAAACTATACGTTCGAATCATGTGAAATCAACTCCAAATGGTGCCAAATTTTGCAGACAAGTTCCATATGGCGAAATGAACCTATCAAGGCTTCAAATCATGCATAACCTCGAAACAACAAAACACACCTCTAGTCAAAATCAATAAACTTTGAAACTTCAACATCTACAAACGATGTCGAAACCTAACAAATCACATCCAATTGACCTTAAATTTTGCACACAAGTCACAGTTGACATTACAGACCTACTCCAACTCTTAGACTCAGAATTTGACCCCTATATTAAAAAGTCCACTCCCGGTCAAACTTCCCAAAAATCCAACTTTCACCATTTCAAAACTAATTAGACTACGGACATCCAAATTACAATCCAGACGCGCTCCTAAGTCCAAAATTACCCAACAGAGCTAACGGAACCGACAAATCTTCATTCCGAGATCCAATGCTAAAAAGTTAAACTTTGTCAACTCTTCCAACTTAGAGCTTAAATCTTGAAGTTCCATTTTCCAAATCGATTCCCGATAATTAGAAAACCAACACCGACGATTTATGCAAGTCATAATACATCATGCGGAGAAACACGAGCCCTCGAACTACAGAGTAAAGTGCAGATACTCAAACGACCAGTCAGGTCGATACAATTATGCCCTCTTCAACGACAATAAAAATTACTCCGTCTGTTTCAATTTAGATAAATTACTCCTTCTGTTTCAATTTAGATGGCTCACTTTTCTTATTAGTTCGTTCAAAAAAAATGACATATTTATGTAATTGAAAATAATTCAACTTTAAACTCTTCATTTTACCCTTAATGAAAAGCTTTTATTACCACACAAATGACATGGCCCCGCAAAGCTTTTACACCTCAAGCTTTTAAGACCACATATTTAAAAAGTTTTCTTTTTTTTTCTTAAACTCTGTGCTGAGTTAAACTACCTCATCTAAATTGAAACGAAGTGAGTACTAGAAAAACTTTTACCCGGAAATTAGATGTTTGCCATTGTATCCCTGATAAATTGCTATAGGCTTTAGCAACAATTAAGTTGAGTTCCTGCAAAGACCCATATTATTACCGCTAAAAAGTCCAACCTAAGTGGTATTTGTTTGTGAAAATAATATTGCCACAAAAACTTACCGAAACATGTCTTGGTTTATACATTTACTAGTAGTTGTTATTGCCGGTAAACACCAACTTAATTACCAATAAAGGTAATATCTTTTGGCAACAACTAAAATGGTGACTAAAATTATCCCTTATTAGTCCTTTTCCAAGTGTTTAACGTTTTCTTTAAGAATTGTATTATCGACATTATTGCCGGTAGAAAATGTGGACCTTTTACCGGCATTTATTATGGCATATAATGATTCTCGAAAAAAAACTACTTTTGTTCGTTCCAACTCTTGATCTCCGGGTAGACTCTTCCAAATGTTGATTTCTGAATATCATGTTGCATGACATAAAATGATAACAAAATAATCCTTTGTTATGATTTGCACTGAATTTCACCTATACCAGAACCCTTTATGCTTAGATAAAGAGATTTAAATATAACATCAGATGCAACCCTTCTACCAACCATTGTCACATACCCAATCACCCACCGTAGTATGTCATGATGACACCTAATCTTTTACACTAGGTAAGCATAACATACATGAAGAAATAACTAAAAATAATAATAATAAAACTTCAAATTAAACCAACCAGCTATCATAAAAGAATGCCTTAATACGACTGACAATGACTCTCAAAATCTAGTGAGACCGAGTCACAAGCTCTACAGTATACTGAAACCTCCCTAATATATCAATATCTATAATAAGAGTATGCAATAGAAACTAAGACTATGGGTGACTTCGAGGCCTGCAAATATCGTCAAGTATACCTTTAAGAATTCGATCCAAAGCTCAACTCATGGATGCCTAGCCTGGTATGAAGTACCTGGATCTGCACAAAAAGATATGCATGAGGGTAGTATGAGTACACCACAACGGTACCTAGTAAGTATCAAGCCTAATCTCGGTAGAGTAGTGATGAGGTCAGGTCAAGGCACCTGCTAGATTAAATAAAGAAAATTGAACATGTATTGTACAGTATAATAATGGAAACAATGAAATGATATTATGAAGAAATACAACAAGATAAGCTACACTGAAATTAAGGCAATAAATGCATCAAGGGAGGAACACATAATAAACACACTAAGGAAACGATGCAACAAATCACAAGTGATATAAATAAAAGACACAACAAGAATCATGTCCGAGGTACCGCCTCATATCTCATTTCACAATCACAATCTTTTCTTATATCACGACGGGAGCCTTACATTTAGTTTTGAAAATTATTTTTTTCAAAATAGCGACCCGCGTTTTAGCCCACCTTACATGTGATGACCCTTTGGGTCATCATCTATTTTCGAACTCAAATTCGTGTTTTGAGGCCTTAAAAACCTTATTTTATCTCTCTTCAATTTGTGTGCACAGTCCGGGCGTGTATCCGAAAAGCCTTTATGTGAAAAATTTATGAAATGATAATTTCTGGCCTAAAAAGTTAAATTTTATTGACTTCGGTCAGTATTTTAGGTAAATGGACTTGGACAAATATTCCGACGGCCCCTGAGGGGCCGTAGTAAAATGTGGGACCTGGGCGTATGTCCGGAATCAAATTCCGAGTTTCCTAGCCCGATAAATGAATTTTTGAAGGAAATTGATAAGACTGAAAATGTAATAATTTAAAGGATTTGATTGTGTTGGTATCAGGCCCGTATTTTGGTTCTGGAGCCCGTTATTTGTGCGTTATGAAATTTAAACCAAATATGTGAAATTTGGTGAAAAACCGAATTGATTTGACGTGATTCGGACTTTTTGATTGAAAAGTTAGAAGTTTTGAAACTATCTTGACAATTTCATGTAATTTGGTGCTAAGTTCATAGTTCTACGTATTATTTTAGCAATTTGATCGCATGACCAAGTTCGTATGATATTTTAAGACTTGTGTACATGTTTGGTTTGGATTCTCGAGGGCTTAGTGAGGTTTGGATAGGCTACGAAGTGATTTTGGAACTTAAAAATTTGCTGGTGTAACTGGAGTCTGTAGCAGGCCTCTGATCTTGCAATTTCAAGATCAGGCTTGCCAAAAGTGAACCAAGCAGGCCTGGTGATTGCGAAGTATTTATCGCAATTGTGATGAATGCCTGGGCTAGCAAAGTTCGCAAATGCGATAAAATCTTCGCAATTGCGAAGGGGGGTATGGGGAAGGGTATGTTAGTAAATGCGAACATTTACTCGCAAATTCGATACTTTCCTCGCAATTGCAATGGAAGCAGGACTGTGAAGGACTTCACATTTTCTATAGCTTCTTCGCATTTGCGAGCTTTGCAATTGCGAAGCTCAGATCGTAATTGCAACATCTACAGCTGAGTAAAAGGGTCCTAGATGGGATTTTTCATTCATTCTCCCATTTTTCAAAACCTAAACTTCAAGATGCGATTTTCGAAAGTCTAGTTCTTCCCCAAATCATAGGTAAATGATATTAAACTCATTTCTTTCAAACTTTTAGATCTTTTTACAAGATTTTATCCTAAAATCTAGGGTTTTTCATGGTGGAATTGGGTGTTTCTGGGTAGAAATTAGGAATTTCGAAATTTGGGGATTTAGACCCCAAATTGAAGTCGGATTCCAAAACCAATTGTATATCCGGGCTCGAGAGTGAATGGGTAATCGGGCTTTGGTGAGAAATACAGTTTTTGATAAAGCAGGTCTGGGTCGATTTTTGACGTTTTGGGAAAAATGTTGGTGAATCTATAATTATGCATTGGAATTGATTTATTTAGCAATAATTGATGTTATTAAGTTAATTATGACCATATACGAGTGGATTGAAGGTGGAATCTTGAGGTAAAATGGTAATTGAGCTTTGAATTGCCCGTTGGCTTAAGGTAAATGTTTGGTCTAACCTTGACTCGAGGGATTAGGGATCCCCGGCTTAATTGCTATGTGAAATTTCATGTGTGTGGTGTACAGGTGTGGTGACAAGTGCCTATGCACCGCTAAATTATCTGTTAAGCATGTTCCTTTTCCCGTTCTTACCATATTATTTTCCTATCTTAACTGCTACATGCTTATTGATGTTTCCATGTCTAATTGCTTCTTGTTAAATTTTGTTTTCTCTATTGAAGGTATCAACTGTTCTTTAGTTTCATTATATTACATAATTGGTTAAGTTGGTTTATTGGTGTTTCATGGTACACTTTGATTGGTCTCGCTGTGTAGTATTTAAATGATAAAGTTTTATAATGGTATAGATTTCCCGATGTTTGGGTTTGAAGTATAAATGTATTGGAGGGTTTTGAGCTAAATCGTGAAATACTTATTCTTATTTTGTGATTGGTACTGATATGGTGGGATCGAGTTGCACGCCGCAACATGAGAAATAAGGGTGAAATGTGATTGTCTGGTGGGATTGGGTTGCACGCCGCAACAAGGAATAATAAGGTTGGACATGTGGGATCAGGTTGCGCACCGCAACAAGGAGTAATAAGGGTGAATGCTTATATTGTTACTTGTTATATGGTGGGACCGGATGCACGCCGCATCATTTTGTTGTTTATGTATTCTTCCTCTGATATGATTTTATTCCATAGCATTGGAATTCTCTTAAGGATTGGTTATAGCTGAGTACTGGAAAAATATTCGATTTCTGTATTTACTTTGCTGCAAGTTACTGTTTCAATTCGTTCCATATTTCCTTTTGTTTTATCATATACTGTTGTAGGTTATATTGTATAATCCCTGCCTTACCCTCATCACTACTTTGTCAATGTTAGGCTCGGCAGTTACCAGTACATGGGGTCGGTTGTACTAATACTGCACTCTGTACTTTCTTTGCAGATTTCAAAGCTGGTAGTGGCTGATCGAGAGGTGAGTTACTAATACTTCATTCAGGAGACCCAAGGTTGCCTTACTAGCATCCGCAGGCCCTGGTGTCCCCTCCTATATTTTCCTTATTTCTGTTTATTTCTTTTCGAAACAACTGCACTTTCTTCTTTCAAACCCATACTTGTAGTTATTCATAGAATGTTCGTGAGTTTTGACATATGTTTCTGGGTGGTAACCGTTTCAGAGTTGTTCATAGCATATATAAAACTGGTTTAATATGTACTTCCGCCTTTATTTCTGTTCGAATTAGTGTTGTTAATTTTAAATTATGAAAATGCAAAGGAAAAAGTGAATATAACTCTAACATCGGCTTGCCTAGCGAGTGTGATATTAGGTGCGATCATGGTCCCGGTGGTCGGAAATTGGGGTCGTGACAGGTTGGTATCAGACCACTAGGTTGCCTAGGTCTCACAATTCACGAACAAGCTTAGTAGAGTCTGAGGGATCGGTACGGAGACGTCTGTACTTATCCCCCAGAGGCTGCAGAGTTAGGAACAATTTCATTTCTATTTTTCTCTTTCATGCGATTTGATCTCTCAATGCTAATTAAACTCTCTACTCTGTTCCTTTGCAGATGACAAGAACGCGCACTGTTTCATCAGCTGATTAGCAGCCCGAGGCCCCAGTGGTAGCTCCTATGAGGAGCAAAGAACGAGGTCGAGGCAGTGCTAAAGGCTGAGGCATGGGCAGGGCTCAGCCCAAAGCTCAAGAAGCAGCACCAGCGGCGGAGCCTCAGGTAGAGTTTGATGAGGAGGCTCCGGGCCAGACCATTCCAGTAGGGCCAACTCAGGTTCCAGAGGGTTTCATAGCTACCCCGGTACTTCAGGATGCTTTGGTCTATCTAGTGGGCCTTAAGGAGAGCGTTACTCAGGCCGATACAATCCCTGTAGCACCAGACGTCTCTCGGGCTGGAGGAGGAGCATAGACTCCCGCTACTTACACCCTGGAGCAGATGGCTCCTCAGTTTCAAACTCTAGCAGCACAACCAGTTGGGGTAGTTTTGTCGGGTGTTGTAGCACAAATCGGCAATCGATCAGCTATGTCTTCTAAGGCCTTTTGGAGGTTGGACATGTTTACCAAGCTCTTTACCACTACCTATGGCGGTACATCTTCAGAGGATCCCCAAGAATAGTTGGATAGTTGTCACGAGATGTTACAGAACATGGGGATAGTGGAGACCAATGGGGTCGACTCTGCTGCTTTTCGTCTATCAGGTTCTGCCAAGAAATGGTGGAGGGATTATTGTTTGACTAGACTAGCTAGGTCACCAGCTCTTACTTGGGACCAGTTCTCTCAGCTATTTTTTGAGAAGTATCTTCCTATCACTCAGAGAGAGGACTATCAGAGGTATTTCAAGTGCTTTTAACAGGGTTCTATGACCGTCACTTAGTACGAGACCAAATTTATTGATTTGGTCCATCATGCTCTTGTTATACTTCCTACCGAGAGAGAGCGGGTGAGGATGTTTATTGAGGGACTTGCTCAGCCTATCAAATTGCATATGGCTAAGAAGTCACGGAGTGAGATTTCATTCCAAGATGCAGCCAATGTGGCTAGATGAATTGAGATGGTTCTAGCACAGAGGAGTGGTTAGGGGTCTGACAAGAGGCCGCGTCACTTCGGTGGATTTAGTGGGGCCTCATCTGGAGGCTGGGGTACTTTTGGTAGGGGCAATCCTCCCAAGCCATTTCATTCAGCACTTCATACATCCCATGGAGCATTAAGGGGTCATTATCCTTATTTACCTCCTTCAGGAAGCCAGCTTATAGTGCACCGCTAGCTCCTATCACAACACCTCCTCTTTAGAGTTATTATCGCGGTCAGCCGGCTCGTTAGGGTCAGCCGCAGTATTATGATGGATGTTTCAAGCGTGGTGAGTATGGGCATATCCAGAGGAGCTGCCCGAGATTGGTGGTTGTTCAGTCACAACAACAGAGTTCTCGTGCCATGATTCTAGCACCGCCTGCCCAACCAGCTAAAGGTAGGGGTCATGGAGCCCGAGGTAGGGGTCAGCCCACTAGAGGTAGAGGTCAGGTCATGGAGGCCAGGCCACTAGAGGTCGAGGCCAGCCAGCGTGAGGTCATCCCAGCGATATTGTTTAGAGTGGTAGGGCCCAGCCCTGATGTTATACTTTCCCAGACGGGCCTGAGGCTGAGTCCTCTGATGCTGTTATCATAGGTACTGTTTCAGTTTGTCATAGAGATGCTTCAGTTCTGTTTGATCTAAGGTCTACATACTCCTATGTGTCGTATTATTTTGCTTCATATTTGGTTGTGCCTTGTGATTCTTTGAGTTCTCCAGTATATGTGTTCACACCGATGGGTGATTCTATTATTGTAGATCATGCCTATCGCTCGTGTGTGGTTGTTATTAGGGGTCTTGAGACTAGCGTAGATCTCCTACTTCTCAATATGGTTGACTTCGATGTCAATTTGGGGATGGATTGGCTGTCACCTTATCATGCTATATTGGATTGTCACGCTAAGACCGTGACCTTAGTATTGCCAGGGTTGCCTCGATTAGAGTGGAGAGGGACTCCTGGTCATTCTACCTGTAGGGTTATCTCTTATATGAAGGCTCGGCATATGGTCGAGAAGGGGTGTTTGGCCTATTTGGCTAATGTCCGTGATTCTAGTGTAGAGGTTCCTTCTATGGATTCTGTACCAGTTATTCGGGAGTTCCCAGAGATTTTTCCTGCAGACCCGCCAGGGATGCCACCCAACAGGGATATCATCTTTTGTATTGATTTGCTCTGGGCACTCAGCCCATTTCTATTCCACCAAATCGTATGGCCCCGCCATAGTTGAAAAAATTGAATGAGCAATTGCAAGATTTGCTTTATAAGGGCTTTATTAGGCGTAGTGTCTCGCCTTGGGGTGCACCAGTGTTTTTTGTAAAGAAAAAGGATAGATCGATGAGGATGTGTATAGATTATCGGTAGTTAAAAAAAGTCACCATCAAGCACAAGTATCCATTGTCGAGGATTGATGATTTATTTGATCAGCTTCAGGGTGCCAAAGTGTTTTCGAAAATTGATTTGAGATATGGCTACAATCAATTGAGGATTAAGGCATCTGATGTCCCTAAGACAGCCTTCCGGACTCGATATGGGCATTATGAGTTCTTAGTGATGTTATTTGGCTTGAAAAATGCCCCAGCATCATTCATGGACTTGATCAACCGGGTGTTCAAACCCTATCTGGAGTCCTTCGTGATTATTTTCATTGATGATATCTTGATATACTCCCGCAGCCGAGAGTAGCATAAGCAGCATCTTCGGATCATTCTTCAGATTCTGAGAGGCATCTAGTTATATGCTAAGTTTTCGAAATGCGAGTTTTGGTTGAGTTCAGTTGCTTTCTTGGGTTACGTTATATCAGTAGAGGGTATTCAAGTGGATCTAAATAAGATTAAGGTAGTCAAGGACTGGCCTAGACCCACATCAGCTACAGAGATTCGGAGTTTCTTAGGTTTGGTGGGTTATTACAGTCGGTTTTTAGATGGGTTTTCATCTATAGCAGCCCTAATGACCAGGTTGACCCAGAAAGGTTCCCCGTTCAGGTGGTCGGACAAGTGCGAGGTGAGCTTTCAAAAGTTTAAGATATCTTTGACTACGACATCAGTGTTAGTGTTGCCCACAAGTTCAGGGCCCTATACAGTATATTGTGACGCATCTCATATTGGACTTGGTGCGGTGCTGATGTAGAATGGCAAGGTTATTGCATACGATTCCTGACAATTGAAGAATCATGAGAAGAATTATCCAGTTCATGACTTAGAGCTATCAGCCATTGTTCACGCGCTGAAGATTTTGAGGCATTATGTATATGGCGTGTCGTGTGAGGTGTTCACAGATCATAAGAGTTTGCAGTACTTGTTCAATAAAAAGGAGGTCCATTTAAGGTAGAGAAGGTGGTTGGAGCTATTGAAAGACTATGATATCACCATCTTGTATCATCCCGGTAAGGTCAATGTAGTGGCCGATGCTTTGAGTAAGAAGTCAGCCAGTATGGGCAGCCTTTCATACATTCCAATCAGTGAGAGACCGCTTGCATTATATGTTTAAGCTTTGGCCAATCATTTCGTACAAGTTTAATGGATTCCAGCTAAATGTGAACTTCTACAGCTTCAGGAGCTAGGAAACCAAACAATGACCTGATACCCTTGTGGTTCCCTCATAGCAGTACAAAGTCAATTGGACACAACTGGAAATGAAGATACTGCCTACACTTTTTCTGCCGCACTGCACTGTTTCTAGTGCCCACTGATTCCTAGACAAACTAAAATGCTCACATCATTTCAAGTGATGTGATCAAGGTGTACCACCAATGAGTTTATATTGAAACATCACTTGAATGTTTCAGTTTCTTATTCAAATCTTTTGCAAAAACAGAGAAATCAGTTTTCACGAGCTTGAAGAACAAAGTTGAATGCTACTACGGACCAGTTCCTAAAGTCAGTATTTTGTTGTCCTTAGTTTAGTTGTAACTTTGTTATTGTACTTATTGTATTTCCTAAATTGACTAGCTAGAAGCGTTGATTAGGAATCTTCTTGTAAAATCCGTAAACTCTTTGAGTTTATGTTGTGACAAGGTCTAGTCATATGCAAAAGTCTTTGTAACTGTAGAGTGACAAAGTGGCTTGCGGTGAGAGCATCACAAGTTAGTGAAAGTCTTTGTAACTAGGGAGTCACAAAGTGGCTTGTGGTAAGAGTACCACAAGTTAGTTGAATTGAATTCTTTGTAATGGAGTTATTAAAAAATGGCTTATAATAGGTTTTTACAAGTTAGTGAAGTTGAAAGCCTATAGGTGTAGGTCATGGATTTTAGTCCCCTTGTGTGGGATTTTTCCACGTAAAAATCTCTTGTCCTAATTACTTACAATTTATTAGCATTCTCAGTAGAATCTCGTAGAGGACCAGGTACTCTACTGTTTGGTGGACTCATACAAACTAACAATTGGTATCAGAGCAGGTTCCTCCTAGGGAGTCATAAAGTGGCCTGTGGTAAGAGTAACACAAGTTAATTGAGTTGAATTCTTTGTAATGGAGTCATTACAAAGTGGCTTGTAATAGTATTTTACAAGTTAGTGAAGTTGAAAGCCTACAGGTGTAGGTCGTGATTTTTGGTCCCCTTGTATTGGATTTTTCCATGTAAAAATCCCTTGTCTCATTTACTTACAGTTTATTAGCATTCTTAGTAGAATCTCGTAAAGGACCAGGTACTCTACTGTTTGGTGGAGTCATACAAACTAACAATTGGTATCAGAGCAGGTTCCTCCTATCAAGCTAACACCTAGGAAGGATCCTTATGGCTGCTCCACCAAATTTTGAAGAAGGAGAATCAACATACCGACCACCCAGGTTCAATGGACAATACTATGGGTTGTGGAAAACAAGAATGCATGATTTTATCATGGTTGAGGATTATGAGTTATGAGATATCATATGTGATGGTCCTTATGTTCGAACAAAGGTACTGGAAGAACCCCCATTTTCAATGACAAAAACCAGTAAAGAATACACTGACGCAGAAAGTAAAGTTATAGAGAAGAATCTTCATGCCAAGAAGATTCTGGTGTGTGGAATAGGACCTGAAGAATATAATAGAATTTTCGCTTGCGACACTGCTGAGGAGATATGGGAAGTTTTGCAAATAGTTCATGAGGGAACTACCCAAGTAAAACAGTCTAAGATTGATATGCTCACTACTGAGTATGAACTCTTCAGGATGAAGGACGATGAATCTATTCAAGATATGTACGCAAGATTCACTTCCATCATAAATGAGTTACACTCACTTGGCGAAACCATTCCTAGAAACAAGCTAGTGAGGAAAATCCTCAGTATTCTGCCTAGCCCATGGGCCAAGGTGAATGCTATTACTGAATCAAAAGACTTGTAGGAGCTGACCACAGAAGAGCTTATTGGAAATCTGATGACCCACGAGATGAATAGGAAGATGGGCAGTTAAAGAAGAGAACCAAAGAAGGAAAAGAACCTTGTTTTCAAAGATGATAACAATGACTCAAGTGAGGAAGACAGTGACATGGCTTACATAACCAAAACATTTCACAAGATGGTCAGAAGAAATGGAGAAATGCTAAAAAGGGGAGCTGTAACAAACCAAAAAACTATGATCTTTGTCATAAGTGTGGGAAGCCTGGACACTTCATGAAAGATTGTCCTCTTTTGAAGCAATAATTATCTAAGAACAACCATGAGAAAACAACTAAGAGGAACTCGGTTCCTTTCAAGGACTTCAAGAGAAAAAGATCTACTGACAATATGGTGAAACAGGCTCTTGCAATGTGGGGGGATTCCTCTAGTGAATCTGAATATGAACCTGATGCCGGTGATAGTTCAATGATGGCAGCTGAAGGCAAGGAAACTGAATGACTCAACTTTTTCTTTGATGGCCCAATCAGATGATGATGATGACGATGGCAACAAAGAGGTAAATTTCAGGGATGTTCATAGAAATTCGAAATCCTATTCTCCAAAAAACTCATGTCTTTAGCTCATATATTAATTGATGCCTATCATAGTTTTGTGGAGGATAGGGATTCTTTGACTTAGAACTAGGAGAATCTTAACAAACTAGAGACGACTTAGTGGTTGTAGTTATTGACCATAAGGAAACCATTAAAAACTTCAGAAAAGAAAAAAAATGATCTTTTGGCAGTAATTACAGACCCAAGGGAAACAATAGTGAGACCACGGACTAAGTCAAAACCTATAAATTCTGGAAAGGGAAAGGAGATAGCTAGTGAGGAACACATTAGGCTTGAAAATGAGGTGATAGCTATGAGAACTAGCACACTAATATGGAAAGAGTAAAGAATGATCTTGAAAAGTTATTAAAGTGGACCTGGCCCTCGGAAGCTATCACTGCCATGCACACTAATAATGGTAGAAATGGGCAGGGAATAGGGTTCTAAAGGGAGAAAACTTCTTGCAACCCTCACAGCAAGTACGTCACTATCTCTGATAACTGGCCTTGTACCCAATGTGGGAACAATGGGCACTTCAAAGAAAATTGTCAGGCCAGGGATCAATCTGTTCAGAAAAACAAAGTATTCACTGAAAAGGTGACTACAAAAGAGGGACCAGGTTCCACTCACAAAAAATGCACATTACCTACATGGACTAAGAGAGCTCTTATTCATCCTCTTGCCTACTACAGGGACCCAAACTTGCTTGGGTTCCTAAAACTAACTTTCAATCTCCTTGTGCAGGGAACAGTGAAAGGGATCAGTCACCAATGGCTTGTGGATAGTGGGTGTTCAAAGTACATGATTGTGAATATCATGGAGTTTCTCTCACTAAAAGCCCTGCAAAGATGGAGTGTATCCTTTTGCAATGGGAAAAAGGGGTACATTCTTGGAGTTGGAAAAGTCGGGAAGTCACTCACTCATTCTATTGAAAATGTGTACTAAAAAGGGGTACATTCTTGGAGTTGGAAAAGTCGGGAAGTCACTCACTCATTCTATTAAAAATGTGTACTATGTCAATGGCCTTAAGTACAGTCTCTTGAGTTTCTCTCAAATCTGTGATAAATGAAACAAGGTGGAGTTCTTGTCCAAAATATGTATAGTCACCAATCTGGTAACTGGTGAAGTGGTACTTGTGCCCAAAAGATACAAGAACATTTATGTTGCTAATTTTGAGTCCTTACAAAGTGGTGATTTGAGTTTTTAAAAAGTTGTTGATGATGATGTTGAACTATGGCACAAAAGACTGGGTCACACAAGTTTTTCTCTTCTGAACAAACTAATTCAGAAGGACCTACTCCATGGTCTGCCCATGTCAAAATTCAAGGTGCAAAAGGTTTGTGATGCCTGTGCTAGAGGAAAACATATGAAGTCCTCCTTTAAGTCTAAAAGAGATGTGAGCACCTCAAAGCCACTAGAGCTTCTACATATAGATCTATGTGGCCCTATGAGAGTGAAAATTAGATGAGGAAAAAGATACATTTTTGTGACAGTGGTTGACTACTCAAGATTCACATGGACACTGTTTCTCAGAACTAAATATGAAACTATTGAGGTGTTTGTGGCTTTTGTGAAGAAAATCCAGGTGAAGATGGAGTCTAGTGTCGTATGCATTAGATCAGATCATGGGACAGAATTTGACAATGTCAAATTTGATGAGTTCTGCAATGAAAATGGCATCACTGATAACTTCTCAGCTCCCAAAACTCCCTAGCAAAATGGAGTAGTAGAAAGGAAGAACAAAACTCTAGAAGAGATGGCAAGAACAATGCTAATCGACAGTGGAATTGCAAAGAACTTCTGGGCTGAAGTTGTCAACACTGCCTGCTACTTGGTGAACAGGGGCATGATCAGGTCAATTCTAAACAAAACCCAAGCTGACTCACCTAAGAACATTTGTGTGCAAATGCTATGTTCTCAACAATGGAAAGGATCAACTTGGTAAATTCGATGCCAAGAGTGATGAAAGAATATTTCTGGGATACTCTTCTCAAAGCAAGGCTTACAAGATATATAATAAGCGGACTCAATGTGTTGAGGAAAGTGTTCATGTTATTTTTGATGAGTTGTATCCATCCTGTGAGAAGAATGGTGAAGAAAATCAAGATGGAGAACCCTTACTAGTCCTTGGTGAAGTCATTGACATGACAAACGGAACGGCAGATATGATGAGTCAAGTAAAAAAATTGAGTGAAGACAATACTGCCTCATCTCCAATGGAGCCAAGTAATTCAATTACAACCACTGAAGCTGAAGAACAAGTGGTTGAAGCAGTTCAGGGGACTCCACTAGCACCTGGGAGAAGAACGCTGGAAAACCAGCCAAACAAACCCACATCCTCTCAAAATGAACCTTATACGTCTAACAAGAGACACCGAAGCTCTCATCCAATGGACAACATCATTAATCCTCAAGATTCCGGAGTACAAACCAGGTCTAGAGCAAAAAATTCACTTGCCTTCTCAGCTTTTCTCTCCCAAATAGAACCCAAGAATAATAAGGAAGCCTTGAAAGATGCAGACTAGATTATAGCCATGCAAGACGAGTTACATCAGTTTTGAAGGAACAATGTTTGGCACCTGGTACCCAGACCCTCAGATCGAACCATTATAGGAACTAGGTGGGTATTTAGAAACAAGCTTGATAAACATTGAATTATCATAATGAACAAGGCTAGGCTAGTGGTTCAAGGCTACAATCTGGAGGAAGGGAATGACTATGATGAAACGTTTGCTCTGGCCGCTCGCATGGAATCTATTAAAATTCTAATCATTTTTGCATCTCATATGGAATTCACCTTATTCCAAATGGATGTCAAAAGTGCATTTTTGAATGGACTTCTTAAGGAAGAAGTCTATGTGAAGCAACCTCCAATTTTTGAATGTCATTAACACTCTGAATATGTTTTTAAACTGGACAAAGCATTGTACGGGCTGAAGTAGGCTCCTCGAGCTTTATATGAAAGGCTATCAAAGTTCCTCCTAGAAATTGGATTTAAAAGAGGGAAAATTGACAATGCCCTGTTTCTAATAAAATAGGGAAGGAACCTGCTCATTGTTCAGATCTATGTTGATGATATCATTTTTGGGGCAACAGCTGATTCTCTGTGTGAGGAATTTGCAAAACTCATGGGAAGTGACAATGAGTATGATGGGGGAACTGAACTTCTTCTTGGGTCTTCAAGTAAAATAGTCACCAAAAGGTACATTCATTTGTCAGCAAAAATACATCAGGGAGCTCTTGAAGAGGTTTGACATAGAAGCATCAAAAGGTATAGACACTCTCATTGCTACGACAACCCGACTGGACATGGATGAAGCAAGGTCTCCTGTGAATCAAACCATGTATAGAAGCATTATTGGGTTTCTTCACTATCTTACTGCCAGCAGACCTGATATTGTCTTCAGTGTGGGGCTATGTGCAAGGTTTCAATTAAATCCCAAGGAATCTCATTTGAAGGCAGCCAGAAGAATTTTAAGATATCTTAAAGGAACACAGGACCTGGTCCTCTATTATCCCACAGCTGACAGTTTTAACCTCATTGGATATGCTGATACAGACTATCCAGGATATCTTGTAGATAGGAAGAGAACTTCTGGAATGGCTCCTTTCCTAGGTTCATGTCTCATCTCTTGGGGCACAAAGAAGCAAAACTCAGTGGCTCTTTCAACAGCTGAGGCGGAATGTGTAGCCGCAGCATCCTGTTGTGCACAAATTTTGTGGATCAAACAGCAACTAGAGGAATTTGGAGTACTCACTGAGATTGTGCCCCTTCTATGTGATAACACAAATGCACTCTACATGGCCAAGAATTTAGTTCAACACAAAAGGACCAAGCATATTGATGTGAGGCATCACTTTCTGAGGGACAATGTGGAGAAAGGATTGATAGGCATAAAGTTCTGTAGCACAGAAGATCAAATTGCAGACATCTTTACCAAGGCATTAAGTAGGGAACATTTTGAAAGAAACAGAGTGAAGTTGGGGGTTTTAAAGCCCAATTGAGAACCTGATTCCCCATTATTTGGCTATGAAAATCATCTTCAAGAAAAATTGGCTAAAAGTGTTTTCTGGCCCGGTCTAACTCACTTCAATACCGTTGTAGGTAAATATGCATGATGATTATAAAAGTTGTATATGTACTGCATGGATGATAAACGAGGATTAATATTTCAAATAACAAGTGAAGAACCTAGTGCTTGTACCAAAGGTTAGTAGTTCTGTGCATCCTTTAATACACGTCTTAAAAAGGTACAAAACATAACTGCCATGTCATTCAACTTTTCAGATCCTACTATCACGTCTCTTCACTTCAAATCATTCCATCTCCCTCTGAAATGATGCACTTCTCCATGCCCAACTGCCATTTCAGAACCGGTGCCTATTCCTCTCTCTTCATAATTATCCTCTCCTCATAAAAACCTATTTCTGTTCTCCCTAACCATAAGTTCTCCATTAGAACTTTCCAAAGCATTTTGATTCCATTTTTTCAATGGTTGAGACAAACTCTGGCCTCCCTGCCTCAGTCGTACCTGCTATTGGTAAACCCATGGATACTTCTGTCTTAGTTGAGACTTCCTTACCCACTCTTACCCTTCCTGCTAAAAGCACACCTCACTAGATTCTCCGTCTCTCTATATTTCAGAAATGCCTAAAATTGTTGATCCGTTCTCTCTATCTTCTGAGAATCCCACTAGTCAAAGACCAAGTGGAAAACAAGGTCAAAATCCTGAGGTCACAGAGGGTCCTGCCATTATTGCTACCGACTTCGTGGTGCAGTAGTGCCAATTGAGGAAGAGAATGTTGTAACCATCTTTGTGGTGTCTGCTGATGTTGTACTGCATGAGATTATCTCTCAGAAAAATGAGGTACAAAGTGTGGCAGACGAAGGGGCTATTGTAACTGTTGAAGGCACTACACTAGCAGAAGCTACTCGGCCCTCACATGAGGAACCTGATCCCTCTCCGAAGGACCCAGGTCAGGATTCTCATGACCAGGACAGTTCTGCTCCGGCATTCTCTGTTGTGCCTTTGGACATACAGGTACCTGCGATGAGGTCAAGTGATAAGGAGGATCTAGATAGCATGGCTTATGATGCATTCATAGTTAAGAGGAGGGTTGTATCCACTCCTGAGTCCTCTACCAAACAACCTACTACCATATTGCAAGCTAAGAAGGCCTTCGACTCTGCCCTTGAAAAGAGCAGAAAAAGTAGTAAAAAGCAAAAGAGGAAGCTAGTAAAAGATGGTGTGCCCGTAAGTGATAAAGGGATTCCTGTGGTAGAGGTGGAAGAGGAAACCCCAGATGAACCTGGTTCACTAGTTAGATGGTCTCAGAAAAAGAAGCAACCTGCTTCAATAGAAAGGGGTCAACCTCTAGCTCCAAGTTAAAGGAAGTGGTGAGTGAGTTCTCGATGTCTGATGAGGATGTGTTGGTCAAATCCAAGGGAAAAGGGAAATTAAGTTGTAAGAATTCCGACAAACGCAAGTCTGAAATTGTTCAGGAACATGGTTTTGTGAAGAGGATGAGAAGAGAAGTCAGCCTCGGCTCAGAACGCCTGAGGCACCAAAAGGTTCTATTGGGTCGTACTTTTGACCCATCAATATCTGAGATGGCTGGTATGCGACAAATTCTTGAAATGGTCGAATTTTAATGATGGGCGCATCTATTCCAAATAGATGCACCTATGATATATGAGGATGAGGTACAAAGCTTCTTTGCTAGCCTCTTTCCTAGTGAGACAGACCATATCTATGCTGTGGTGAATGAAGTGGACATCGTGTTCAATGTAAAGTTTCTTGGAGAGATTCTTAAAGTTCCTACAGCTGGTGTGTCCAGTGTAAAGGATATGTGTCAGTTTAACTTCAAAAATGTCGTGGTAAAAGACACTGCAAACTAGAAGGGGGACCAGATCCATAAGAAAGTGCTACTCCCTGTGAATTAGTTGTTGTTCGAATTGGTTAACAAAGTTCTATTGCCTCGAGCTGCGAGGAGGTCAGTGACTTCTAAGTATGACCTATTTTTGATGGAGCAAGTGGATAGCTTTACTCCTGTGAGTCTGCCTGGTATTATGATTGAACACATGCAAAAGGTTGCCACCTTCAAAGATGGTAATCATGGCCTTCCCTACGAGGTCTTGCTTACGCGAGTATTTAAATTCTTTGACGTACCACTAGGGCCAGGCAAGGTGGGGACTAAGAAGCAGACTTTCTCACAAACAACTTTAGAATAATACGAGTGCATAGAAAATAATGGGGGGGGGGGGTAGGAAGTACATCAACCATCTCACAACTTATTAATGCTCAGAACAATGCAGTTGAGGAAATTCGTCGGTTGAAGGCCAGGAATGCTATCCTGGAAGGTCAGCATGCCCAAGGGGTTCCGGTGTCAAATAATGAAGTAGCTCATTTGACAAAGGAGAATGTTGATCTTAGGGCACAAGTAGAGAACCTGAAAGCTGAACTGACCAATGAGAAAAAGTCGGCCAATGCCCGAATAGACCTTGTTCTCAAAACACTTGCTGCAGCTTCCAAGCCCTTTACTCCTAGTGCCCCCTAAGTACCCCTTCAGTAACTAGTTTTTGGAAATGCTTTTTTTTCTTGTTTTGTAGATGTTTTGTTTTCTTTTTTTGATGTTGTTGGGATTAAACAATGTTGCTCCCGTCTTAACTGTCCAATGTTGTCTTTGCTTTTTAAGCAAAGGCATATAAAAAAATTCAATATCAAATCTATCCTCTTTTATTATCTCAATGCTTAATTTCTATGTTGCTCTTCTCTATCATGTTGTGTGCACATATGTGGCATGAGTTAGCTCGGCTAGACTTCTATATATTGTTTATCTGTTTGTTCCTTTTTAATGATGCGAAAAGGGGGAATAAAGTCAGGGGGAACTTATTGTGAAACTTATCTCCTTTTACTTAATTTGGTTCTCACAAATGTGTAGTAGTTAAAAATGAGAAATAAGGAAGGCATAAAATCAGGGGAACTAATTGTCAAACTTTTGTTCTCCTGTTACTTAATCTGGTTCTCACTGCTCTAAATCCACGTTATCGATGTTAAGTTTGTCATCATCAAAAAAGGGGAAATTGATAGGTTTTAAATGTCCTTGCCTTATGTTTTGATGATCTAACAAACTTACTGTTAAGAACCAGATAGGGAACCTGACCCACTTGGACTATACTGCAAGTTTAACGGATTCCAGCTATATGTGAACTACTACAACTTCAGGAGCTAGGAAACCAAACAAGGACTTGATACCCGTGTGGTTCCCTCATAGCAGTAAAAAGTCAATTGGACACAACTGGAAACGATGTGACCGCCTGCACTATTTCTTCCGCACTGCAATGTTTCCTACACTCACTCATTCCTTGACCAACTAAAGTGCTCACATCATTTCAAGTGATATGATCAAGGTGTACCAACAATGAGTTTATATTGAAACATCACCTGAATGTTTCAGTTTCTCATTCAAGTCTTTTGCAAAAACAGAGAAATTAATTTTCACGAGCTTGAAGAACAAAGTTGAATGCTACTACGGACCAGTTCCTAAAGTCAGTATTTTGTTGTCCTTAGTTTAGTTGTAACTTTGTTATTGTACTTATTGTATTTCCTAAATTGATTAGCTAGAAGCGTTGATCAGGAATCTTCTTGTAAAATCCGTAAACTCTTTGAGTTTATGTTGTGACAAGGTCTAGTCATAAGCAAAAGCCTTTGTAACTGTAGAGTGACAAAGTGGCTTGCGGTGAGAGCATCACAAGTTAGTGAAAGTCTTTGTAACTAGGGAGTCACAAAGTGGCTTGTGTTAAGTGTAGCACAAGTTAGTTGAATTGAATTCTTTGTAATGGAGTCATTACAAAATGGCTTATAATAGGTTTTTACAAGTTAGTGAAGTTGAAAGCCTACAGGTGTAGGTCGTGGATTTTAGTCCCCTTGTGTGGGATTTTTCCACGTAAAAATATCTTGTCCTAATTACTTACAGTTTATTAGCATTCTCAGTAGAATCTCGTAGAGGACCAGGTACTCTACTATTTGGTGGACTCATACAAACTAATAGTCTTCCTTATTGGAGCGTATCAGGGAGTGCCAATATGATGACCCTTATTTGCTTATCCTTAGGGACACAGTGCGTCACGGTGGTGCCAAGCAGGTTACGGTTGGAGATGATGGAGTTCTGAGGATGCAGGGCTGTGTTTGTGTGCCTAATGTGGATGGGCTTCGTGAGTTGATTCTAGAGGAGGTCCATAGTTTCTGGTATTCTATTCATCTGGGGCCACTAAGATGTATCAGGACTTGCAGCAGTATTATTGGTGGAGGAGGACGAAAAAGGATATTGTTGCATATGTAGCTCAGTGTTTGAATTGTCAGCGGGTAAAGTACGAGCATTAGAGATCTGGTGGTTTGCTTCAAAATATTGAGATTCCTGAGTGGAAGTGAAAGAATATCACTATGGACTTCATTGTTGGGTTCCCACGGACTCAAAAGAAGTTCGACGCAGTTTGGGTTATTGTGGATAGACTGACCAAGTCAGTGCATTTCACTTTGTGGAACTTTCCTATTCTTCGGAGCAGATGGAAGAGATCTATATCCGAGAGATTATTCGTCTTCATGGTGTGCCCGTGTCTATCATTTCGGATCGAGGTACGCAATTTACCTTGCATTTTTGGAAGGTAGTACAACGTGAGTTGGGTACGCGGGTCGAGTTGAGCACAACATTTCATCCTCGATCTATGTCCTCTTTAAGTCGTGCATCGACGAGTTCCAAGGGAGAGAACTCAGTCGCAGCTTCGCGTCCTCGGGGTCTCAAGGTGTTCTTCTGAAGTGACTCGATAGCAAGAAATTAGGCCCACTAATTTTGCCGCATACACATAGTCTCCACGTTTCTCAGAACGAAGCGATATGAAATGATTCTGATACCCGAATCCTCGTGCTTCCCGTGACGATGTCATACCGATGGCGCAACCTATGGCGCCAGTTTTTACGATAACCGAGATGTCCCATGGACTTGTCTTTTCAACATCATTCAATGCACTATTGATTCCTGTTCTTTAAGATGAAAGTACTATTGTCGATTCGGTTTTTCAAGAATGCAGTAATTGTATCTGTCGATAAGTCTTCCAGAGGCCTCGATGACCGCGTCAATATCTCCTATAAATGGGGGAATTCTGGCTTTGTCTTTCTATACAAATGTCTTTATCTGCTCATTCATTCCTTTCTCCTCGCCATCTTCCTCTATTATTGATCACCATGTTTGGAGTTTATGGCCTTAGGGTTTGTGGTAGCGTTACGATAGACTGTGTTGTGGCCTTTTGCCTGAGCTCCCCTTTGTCGAGCATGATTATACCATTCTGTCGATGTTGTTGTTGTTGTTACATCTATTATCGTTGTCCCTATTAGCTCGAGATGATGATATACGGGGGTTGACTTTCCTTGCCTGTAGAAAGTTCTTCTGGACTATATACCGCTGCTCAAATAGGGGCTCGGATTTTACACCGCTTCTCACCATACCACCCTGGCTCGACGTGGAACATTGCCCTGGACTGGCAGCTTGCACGGCTCAATGTTCCAAGAAGTGGATTCAAAATAGTTGTACAAGCGAGGCCGATGCTCGCCAGGTCTGCTATCTCTTCGAGGTTCTCTTGGCTAGAGAGGGTCTTCGACCTTTGGTGAGCTATGGCATTTTTCATCCCTCCCTGCTTCTCGAGCTATCCTTTGGGGATATCAGTACGGAAGGACGAGATGAGGCTTCTTAAGGATGCATGCCCGTAGGCATTTGTTGCAAGAGGTGGACCTTTGAGGATGGACTAAGTTCTTAGGTTTTCACTATGGGTGTATACCCCTTCGTTTCTTTGTTTTTGTGTAAGGACCCCTTGCGGGATTTTGTAATTGTATGTAAGGACCCCTCGGGGCCATTGTAAGCCAATATTTATGAAATAAAAGGACATCTTCTTTACTTCTGCTTTTGGTATTCACCATATTTTTGCATATTCTTGTGCGTTTGCGGGAATTTTGAATGTATGCCTCTGTTGACGATCATCAATATTATTTTAGGTCTTTGGTCGACAGAAATGGCTCCCTTCCGAGCTCGTCATTGTTCCCCGGATAAATCCTGAAGTAGTCCGATAAACTCGGATCATCGGGACCCTCGAGCCTCGTGGAGATAGAGCACCAAAGTGAAAGTCAACTTCGGGCACTTGGAAATTTTATTTTGAGCTTGATGTAGATAACCTTTTAAGGCATTGTAGATGGGTTCCTGTGGAGAGGTTTCCCATGGCCGAGTGGTGTCCTGAGGTCAAACCCTCATCGACGGAGCTTGAAGTGCTTACTTTTCTTCTTGGGAGGAGCCTTTGAGGTCGTATACCTTCTCGGGACCGGAGATGATGTCGCTAACCTTTCGGGGCCTAACTTCCTTTTGACGAAGATCCTTGGGGTCGGGTACCACCTCGGGATCTGTACCGAAGCCGTTGGCCTCTCGGGGCCTATCCTAGGTAGGCAAATCATTGATGTTCCTCACAAATATATGGGGTGTCTCCCGCTTCTTGGAAGATCCCATTATTTTAGATAGCTATCCTTCCGCCTTGGTGTGGAGTCCTTCGTTACCTTAAGCGCAAAAGTGTTCGTGTAGGTTCCTACTTTGGTTTGATAGTTCCACCATAGTCATGACTGTCACTTCGGGGCCTGCCCAGTAGGGAGGGGAGAGTTCCACTCCCAGTGCTCAGGATCCATGGGAGTTTACTTTGAAGACCATATCTTTGATAAGATATGAGCATCTGGAGATAGTGAGGAGAGACTGCGGATGGGGCGAGGGGATAGCATTGCAGGCGCCTTCCCTGGATGAGGATATTACGGACCCCCCCGATGGATTCCTAAACGTGTAGTTGTATTTTTTCACACTAGGCCCCTTGATACGGTTGTGCTCGATTTCTGTTTAAACTATCAGGTTACTTTGGCGCAGATACATCTGTAATTTTGGCGGGTAGTGCTGATGATGAGGATCTTTGCAGAGAAAGAAGGGCTTGAATTCATGCTCAGTCACCTCGTCAGGCTGTACCGGCCCTTTCATCATTGAGGCCTGCTAACTTTGTGGTGTCGTTCGTCCGCGCCCTTTGTTGTTGATGATGAGGAATATGGAGATCGAGAGTGGGTCAGTCGATTCGTCTGGGTCCGGAAAACTGACGTCATTCTGGTGGAACTTATGCCCTTTCCCGAGGAATGGAATTACACGCGTGAGTGGAGTGCCTCGTGCTTTCTTAGATTCACGCGTGGCGAAATCCAGTTTAGTAATTGTGTTTCCTTATTTTCCGCAGCAACTTCATGGGTGCCAGGCGAAGTTCCTAATCTGCCCGGCTGGGTCCGGAGGTTGGCGACCCATTTGACTTGCGAGGAGCGTAGGTGGCGAGCTGTGTCCCGGGGCTGATGTGAAGCAAAATACCAAGGTATGTGCGTACACTGCTTTTACCTTGGCCTTCATATATTTGAGATGACATTTTCCTCTTTTTATGTGCTGACCTTGTCGTCGTAGTTATTGGAAGGTCTCTATGGGCGAGGCTATTCTACTCCAGAGAGTGGGAGGAGTCGTCAACTTCCGAGCCATAGGACGATGGTGATAAATGGGATATGCACTCGTAGTGCAATAGAGCTTTTAGCAGGGCTAAACGAGCCCACATCTTCTAGGAGAAAACATCGCCCGACTCTGCTATTCCTGAAGTCTCTAGTTCTGGAGCGGTGGCTCCTCCGAGTGATCATGCTTCGATAAAGGTTTATTCTTCAAGGCCGAGGGGGCTAGACCAACAGAATTGTGCTCGGCCTTCGAGGAAGTCCGCCGGCTTCACTTCGCGGTGAGTTTTGGCATAAGCTTTCTGCGTCTCGCGTCTTTCCTTCCTTATCGATTGTTTCTTCTACAGGCCTTTGACAGGCTTAGGTCTGAGCTGCTCCATCATGGGGCTAGGCTTAGGAAAGCTCTGGACGAGGGTAGGTCCCTTAGGCTCCTCTTCAAGGAGAAAGAAAGTGAGTTGATGTATTGGCGATACGAGGCGTATCGGAGCTCGAATTATGAGAGCTATTTGATGGAGTAGGTAACTTCTCATGGTATGTGTTTCTCTTTTTAACCTTTTAGGTTAACTTCTTGTTTATCTTAGTTGCAGAAAAAGGAGGAGGCTCTAGAGCACCTTAGGGGCGTAGCCGACCAAGTTAAAAATGACCGTGGCGAGCTAAGAGCTCAGGTGCAGGTTCAAGCTTCAGAGGAGAAGGGTGCCTTGGCTAAAGTTCCTGCCTTTGAAGCCCAACTCCGCTTGGCTCGTGACAACGCTTCAATTCAAGTAGATATGATCACGAAGCTCGAGTCTAAACTTTCAAAGGTCAGGGTTGAGATCATTGATGCTCGGGCTGAAGCAACATTGAGCCGGACTAAGGCTGATCAGGAGACGACGATTCATTTGAAGGATGCTACTAATTCCCAAGCCGAGTTGAAAAGGGCCCTTGATCGCTAAGAGATGATTGAGGAATATGTTTGTTGCAGGTCCCAAAGAGGGGTGCTCGAAGAGATTAGTTCCTAGGGTTTTGTTCTTCCGGAAGAGTTGGCTCGAGTGAGGGCAGACGAGCATGAAGCTAGACCACTTCTACCTGATGTTGAGGAGAGTCAAGAAGAGGCTGATAGGTGGTAGCCCTCAGGGGCGGGGCATAGATTTTGCCACTTCGCATGCGATACCTTCGAGTTTGTAGATGGGGAATGTACCCGTTCACATTTTGTAAATAACAAAGAATTTGTGGTTTTGTTTCTTTTGTACCCCTTTCTGCTTTGCTCCTGACCAAGAGGACCAGTTTCAGAGTTAATGAGAATCCTTAGATTTGTGATATGGCCATAGGGCTCATAAGGCAGTCTCGGAGGCTCATACATGCTCGGTTGATGCGGCCTTTAGTGCAAGCTGGCGTTAGAGTTGTTATGCTTTGCTCAACTATTTTGGGTTTAGTCTCCGAGTAGGGTTTTGACTTGAGCGTACTCGAACCTAAAGCTTTTGTGTCTGCATGGGCGGGCGACAATGGACCTTACGCCTTGCCCTTGGGGATTTGTACTTTAACTATTTTGGGTTCAGTCTCCGAGTCGGGTTGCGACTCGAGCTCAATTGACCCTCAAGTTTCTTTTTGCGCTGGTGACAATGTCTCTTATGCCTTGGGTCTAAGCGACCTTTTAGGTATGTGGCCCTAAGGCTCGTGAAGCTGGCGATGATGTCTCTTACGCTTTGCCCTTAGGCATGTATAGTTAACTATTTTGGATCCGGTCTCCGAATCGGGTTACGACACGAGCTCATTTTGATCCTCAAACTTTGAAATTTTAAGATGGCGATGATGGCTCTTACGCTTTTGGTCGTTGCGACCTTTTAGTGTGTGGCCCTGAGGCTCATTTGGCTAGCAACAACGGCTTTTACACTTTTGCCCTTAGGCATATGTAGGTTTTGTTTTCCTCTCGTTAAGGACTTTTTTGAAATAATTTTGCCTTACCCGTCGTTGGTTCAGGAACAACCTCGATTTCAAGTCGTTAGCAGTGATGTTCGAGCACCTCGAATGGTTTAGCTCGAAGGCTGAGTGGCTCGAAGCCTTGTGATTTGGAGCTGACATGGTCGAAGCTCGTTTGCCTGTCAAGGGTAGCATGTTTTAACTGGTTCTTTTGGAAGTAGATTCGAAGTAATGGCTTGTGATTTTATAGCGACGGTCGGGCATCCCCGAGTTGCGTTAATTTGGCTGGTGCAACCGTATTGACCGTAGTCATTTGTGTTTGGTTGGAGCCATTTTTTATCCCAAGTGTGGTAGTTTAGGCGTCTATATCGAGGGTATGCCCTTTCGGGAGTCTTACAAATGCGACATATAACCTAAACTTCGGGATCGAGTTTTATACCTGTAGTAAGGTGTTATAAATTTTTCATGCCTGTTGAGGTCTTACAACTTTTTCATGTTTCTTGAGGTCTTACAGTTTTTTCATTCCTGTTGAGGTCTTACAGTTTTGTCATGCCTGTTGAGCTCTTACATTTTTGTCATGCCTGTTGAGCTCTTACAGACTTTGTTGCTATGTTAAATAGATCTTGCTAGACCGAGTTTACCCGCTCGGGGTCATATGGCCTTGCATTTTTAAGTGAGTGGTGACCAGCGACAGTCTTCGAGTCATCGAGTTTGCTTAGGCTCGAAGGCCATTACTCGTGAGTTTGGAGTTGCCTTATTGAGGACTTATGAGCATGGAGTTCTGGCCCTGAGGTCATGTGGGTATCAAATTGTTGACGCTAGTATTTCGGGACGTACTCGATGGAGGGATCCTTGCTGTGAACATGCTAAATTTTCTATGGAGTACGGGACGGTTTTGGCGAAAGATATTCTTTGATTGCTTGGCTTAAGTACATGACGTTGTGTTTCCGTAAGCCCGGCTTATGTGGACAATATTCTATCGACCGTTTGGTCCGGTACATCATTTCCTATTGGAACTTAGTCTCTGTTCTCCGGCTCTTCCAAGCGGATGGCCTCTCAAAGGGGGCGCCCTCCAATGTTCGGGGTTGATTGCAATAGAAGACATGTGAGCTTGTCGGATCCTCTTTAGGCAGCCCATCGCCCCATTAAGAACCTCGCCAGCGAAACCCTCTTCGAGACGAAAGCTCGGCCGAAGGGAAAGAGTGCAACGGGTGCCATTAAGGCCTTGGGGTATTTAGGTTGAGTTAATACTTCCGAACACCGTGATCGGGTGCCTGCATATAGGTTAGTGTAAAATAATGAAGGAGGGAGGTGGTATTACCTAATCGCGGGGTGTGCAAGCGATGTTCCGAGGCTTAATATGTCCTTGCTGTTTTGGAGCGAGGACTCTGTACGGCCCTCCGCTGTGTTTAATCGGGCTTAGCCGAAGACATGGTTCGATTACCCTTTGACTCTTTTGAGAGAGGAGATATTGGTGCTGGCGCTACGTTACGTAACGCGAACACTTCCCTTGCCACGTGCCGCTCCCTATTTACGGTTTTAATTCTGTCCTTTGCTGGAGATTTTATCATTGGGAGAAAAGGGGATAGTATCGCCTTCACGAGGTGCGTCTGCGACCGTCTGAATAAGGCATTTATACCTTGCGTCTCCTTTGACGGTATGGAACTTGGCGTTCTGGTCTGCGCTAGCCATACTGGCTGAGAGAATGGTCTCTCCACTCATTATTTCAATCGCCGTGTTAAATCCGCCAAATATTCGAGAGGCAGCCATGATTTGGTCGGGCAGTCCGAGCTGCTCTATCACTGTCAACCCGATAATGTTGGTCGAGTCACTTGAATTCATGAGCACATGTTTTATTTGAAATGAATCTAATGAGGAAGAAGGTTACGAGTGCGTTGTTATGAGGTTGGGGCGAGGTTTTGGATCCCCCCTCGCCGAATGCGAGGGTATCTTCGGATACGTATCCCCGGGTCCATTTTCCTCTGGTGACGGACATTTTAATCCTCCTCTTTACAAGTTCTTGGAAAGTGTTGTCTCTCCTCCACCATCATGGTAATATGTCGCGGCCCATTTTCTTCGTTCTTCTTGGCCGCCTTTCTTACTCGGAATTAAACTCGAGCCCGATCGCTCAAAAGTTCTCGGCAGTGATTTTTATTGAGTAGCTTGGCTATTTTCTTTCAGAGCTGATGGCAATCTTTGGTCATGTGGCCGTGCGTATTATATAGTTCACATACCAAGTTGTGATTCCTCTGGGAAGGATCCGACTGAATAGGCCTGGGCCATTTGGTGTCCTTGGTTTTGCTGACGGTGAACACGATGTCCGATATAGCAACGTTGAAGTTGTATTCTGATGGGTGAGGAGCCCCCGATGGCCTCGTGCCTCCATCGAATCTGGCTCTGTGGACGAGTCCTCACGGATATTGTCCTCGATCCCTTCTTTGATCGTTGCGAGGTAGGTTGCGCCTCGGGGCATTCCTCCTATCTTCGGCATACCGTCGGTATCTTACTTTGTTTGGTTTCGGTTCCTTTGCTAGGAGCATACTTGGGTATACAGAGCCCGAGGGGGCTCCCGGGTGGTCATCCTCGACTCTAATTTGCGACTGATACCGGTTGTGGGCATCTGACCAGGTCTTAGCTGGATACTCGATCAAGCTCTATTTCAACTGTCCTGAAGCCATCGAGCTTCGTTCATCCAGGCCTTACGTGAAGTCCTGCACCACCCAGTTGTCGGAGACCGGGGGTAGTTCTTTTCATTTCGTTTGGAATGAGATACGAATCCTTGTAGCATTTCATTCTCCTTTTGCTTAATCTCAGATGCATCGGACTTTCCTGTCGCTACTTCGTTGGCACCGGCATGTGCCTCTACGAAGGAATCTGCCAGTATGGTAGGTGAGTCTGTGGGGTTGGGAGCTAGGTTATGATGCCACCTCATGGCCCCCTTCGAGAGCGTTTCCCCGAACTTCTTCAGCAATACGGACTTGATCTCGTCATTCTTTATACTAATGCCTTTTACCGCACAGGTGTAGGCAGTAACGTGTTCATTAGGGTCCGTGGTCCCGTTGTACTCCGGGAGTTTCGGCATTCTGAACATCTTTGGAATGGGTTTCGGAGCCGCTTCCTCTGGGAACGACTATTGTACGAACTTCTTCGAATCTACACCCTTCAGGACTGGAGGTGCGCCTGGGATTTGGTCGACTTTGAAATTATAGGTTTCGACCTTTTTATCATTGGCTTCTATCATTTTCTCGCCTGACTCGACCCTTTTGCTAAGGTCCTCAAGCATTTTTACGATGGTAGGGTCGGCTATCGATTCGTTATTGTTCGATCTCTCAAGTACCTGCTCAGCTGGGGGAGCTATCCCCGGTGCTACCGTGCTGGGAGTCTTCGGGTGGCTTTGTAGCTGGGCAATAGCCAGCTCTTGTGCCTGCAACATTTCAAAAATAACATGAAGACTAACTTCCTGTTCTTCCCGGGCTGGGTTTCTTGGGCTTCCTATTGGGTGTCGTGTCGTATGCTCCTATCGGTGTGTGAGGTTTCGTCAACCTGCCGTGCGTCTTGCGAATCCACGTCCACTGCGATCGGTCTAGGTGCATTATCGGGGTTCTTCGGTGGCGTGCCAACAACTTGAACAGCCACACCATTTTCTCCATGGTTTTGAAGGTTGTCGTTCTCAACTTTGTTCACTGAGCCAAACATTTTGACCTAAAATCGAAGATCTTAGAAAAGAAAAAGTGTGAAAGATAACTTGCGTTTGTGTAACGAAACCAACAAGAAAATAATCACTAATGTTTTTAGCCCCACGGTGGATGCCAAACTGTTTATCGTGAAAATGGTAATAACAATTAAATTTGTTGATGGGACTCTTAAAATACGTGATTTATTTTTATGCTAGTTGTTAGGGCAGTTGATGCTAGACGTATGAAGATAAGAGATGAAATGCGAGCTAAAATAGAGTTATAATCAAATTGAGGGACTTGTTATCCGGGCCTCAGACCGACCGATGAGGGTCCTCAAGGTCGATGCTTAGGCTCGGGCTCGAGCTATCAGTGGTAACTGGGAAAGGAATAACATTTAGGATATAATTGAAAAAGGCTCTTTATGGCCAATATCAAGCAGTAAAAGAAGATCAAATATGAAAACAATAAATGAAAGAGGCAGCCTCGAGCGAGTAAGTTAGAGAGAAAAGAGAGAGGGAGTTGTTATTGATCTTGTGTAGAGTAGTTGGAGCAACAGTCGCCCTTTACAAGGTGATGAGGATCCCCTTTATATAGGAGGGGAATCCTGTCATACTACAAAATACATTAAATGTAAAAACATGGAGATGGGACGGCTAGACGCGACGTTTTGATACAGGCTCCGGGTAGGTCAGCTTTGTCAGACTTGGCCGCGTACCTTGGGAATTCCCCATTTTGCTCTAGCCTCGATCTACGTCCTCTTTAAGTCGGGCCTCAATGAGCTCCGAGGGAGGGAACTCAGTCGCAGCTTCGCATCCTCGGGGTCTCGAGGTGTTCTTCTGAAGTGACTCGATAACAAGATATTAGGCCCTCTGATTTCGCCGCATACAGAAACAATATATGTGAAATTTGGTGAAAAATGGAATTGATTTGACATGATTCAAACTTTTGGTTGAAAATTTAGAAGTTTTGAACCTTTCTTGAAAATTTCATGCAATTTGGTGCTAAATTCATAGTCCTAGGTAGTGCTGTATTTTGGGCCGGGCCCGGGCCTTCGTGGGCCAAACGGGTCGGGCTTCGTGGGCCTGGGTTCTGGCGGTCCCGGGCTTCGTGGGCTCAACGGGTGGAACCGGCCCATGACGGGCCTAAGCCCACATGGTCCTAGGCTTAACGGGCCGGGCTCGTGGGCTTCGCGGGCCTAGCGGTTTTTTTAAGGCAATTTCTTGTAGTATCATGGCTATATTAAAAATATATATGTAGTATATATGTAGATCTAATTATTAAAGTGCTTGACGAAAAAGAAAAATAACAAAACAATAGTAAAACACTAAATTGTCATGCATAATATATTGTCTTGTAGTATATATATTGTATCTTATGTATATATATTATAACTTATTACTTATATATTTTCTTGTAGTATATATTGTATGTTATGTATATATATTCTCTTATATATTTTTTTGTAGTATATATTGTATCTTATGTATATATATTCTCTTATATATTTTCTTGTAGTATATATATTGTATCTTATGTATATATATTCTCTTATATATTTTCTTGTAGTATATATATTGTATCTTATGTATATATATTCTCTTATATATTTTCTTGTAGTATATATTGTATCTTATGTATATATATTCTCTTATATATTTTCTTGTAGTATATATATTGTATCTTATGTATATATATTCTCTTATATATTTTCTTGTAGTATATATATTGTATCTTATGTATATATATTCTCTTATATATTTTCTTGTAGTATATATATTGTATCTTATGTATATATATTCTCTTATATATTTTCTTGTAGTATATATATTGTATCTTATGTATATATATTCGCATAATATATTGTCTTGTAGTATATATATTGTATCTTATGTATATATATTCTCTTATATATTTTCTTGTAGTATATATATTGTATCTTATGTATATATATTCGCATAATATATTGTCTTGTATATTTTCTTGTAGTATATATATTGTATCTTATGTATATATATTCTCTTATATATTTTATTGTAGTATATACTGTATCTTATGTATATATATTCTCTTATATATTTTCTTGTAGTATATATTGTATGTTATGTATATATTGTAGCTTATAAATAATTCTAAGTAAAGACAAAGAAATATTGCGAAAAGATATTCAAGGGTAGAAGCAATAAATTTTATTACCAAAAATGGCATATCTTTCTTAGTCATCCTTCCCCCAATGGAATGAGCACAACAAGGTACTAATACCACCATTAGAAGGAAAAAAAACTAAGGAAGATGTGCCAAAATACAAGTTACATATTAGTCTATGTATTATCTCTAACAAATCTCATAAATCCTTCAAGGTTCGGAGGAGGTTGCGTTGGTGGTGGTGGAAAAGAAGCTTGTTCATCACCACTTCCGGGCGAAGCCGAATCCTCCGCAAGTTCCGCTATCATTTCTTCATAAGCTTCATCTATCGCCGGTTGTGCTTCTGCAATTCCAAAGTTTCTTCTTTCCGAGCGGATCCAATCTCTAAACAATACTGATTTTTCCAAGCTATCCCTCATAGACGCTCTATGATCACCTATTTGCAGTCTTGCTTGACTGAAAGCGCTCTCTGATGCAACAGTTGAAGCTTGAATTGATAAAATATCCCGAGCCATCCTTGCAAGAACCGGAAAATGTTTTTCCCTTGCCTTCCACCATTCCAAAAGATCAAAAGAGCCGTCTGGATTCTCCTTTTCAAGTCCCTGAGACAAATAAACTTGAAGCTCATTTAGATGTGAAGTTTCATCATAATTATCACCTTGAGAACCCCTGAACTCCGTCCAAGATTTAAGAGCTTTTAAGCCCGCAACTCTTTTAGACGATTGTGAGCTAGACGAAGTAGGGGTTGGAATAGTTGGCCTAGCATGCTCTAAGGCAAGTTGATAAGCATTATAAACTGTTTGAGCATTAATTTTAATTGAGGCTTTTGCATCTGCAAGTGTAGCAACTTCCTCATTTGAAAGATCTAAAGCCTTATAAATATTTGAATACCAAAAATGAGGACCTCCCAATTTCATTGTAGGATTTAACATTGCAGCAAGACCATAAATAGGAGGGATAGGAAAAAAATATTTTTTAAACTTTTGTTTCATTTCATTTATAGCAAGTTCATAAATGTCCCCACCCTCACCAAATTCAACAAACAAATCAGATAGTGCTGCAATATAAACTAAACAGTTTGAAATAGTAGGATAATATTGCCCAGAAAATGCATTTGTAGCAATTTGAAAATGTTCTAAAAAATCTAAAAGAATTTTAACATTCGTCCAATCTTGAGTAGTAAGCATTTCATCATCATCCTCACCACCTACCCGAGAATTAAACGTTGCATTAATTGGGTTTCTATATTCATATGCAACTACTAAACTTTCGTACATACAATTCCATCTAGTCGGGCAAGGTTTAGGAACCTTTCTTTCTCTAAGGCCATATTCATCACATTTTTTAAAATACTCTCTAAGTCTACTTCTACGGTTTGAATAAAAAAGCCAATTAAGAGCCATTCTAACCTTTTCAATTTCTATGTTTAAAATTCGCATACCATCACCGACAATTAAATGATAAATATGACAAATACATCTAACATGGAAAATATTAGTAAATGCAGGATTTAGTGTTGTTGTAAGCATGCCTATAGCACTAGTGTTACTAGAAGCATTATCCATAGAAATTGCCATTATTTTATCGCTAAAGCAAAAATATCTACAAATATCTGCAACAGTGTTAGCTATAAACTTACCTGTGTGACGCGAATTAATTATTCTATATGCAATTATGCGTTTTTGCATTATCCATTCCTCATCTATCCAATGACTTGTAACAGTTAGATAATCACAATCATTACCACTTCTACCAATATCAGTAGTAATAGAAATCCGATTAGGTATATGAGTAAATAAATACCGCAAATATTGTTCATATTCATGTTTGAATTTATAAATATCACTCTTAACTGTTGCGCGAGGCCAACCTTTATAAGTAGGATTAAAAACTCTTCTAATATAATGAACCCAATTAGGATTAGATGCAAAAGTATAAGGTAAGCACATAACAGTAATCATCTTTGCTAATTCTTCACGATCTCTATTTGGATCGTAATATAAAATACCTCCGGTGACAGTGTTAATTCCTGGTTGAACTAGATTTGAACCTGTACTAGGGTTAACCGCAGAATCTACACTTGTCCCCTCTAGCTGCGCTTTCATTTGAAAAAATCTAGCCTTATCTCTAGGGTGTGTTTTTATGTGCCTAGTCAAACTACCCGTGCCGCTACGGTCTCCAGTATATTTATGCGCCATTAATTTCCCACAAGTTTTACACTTAGCCTTATTTTGTTCTCTTACTTGAGTAAAAAAATTCCAAACTAATGATGTTTCTAGGCGTTTAGCAGGTTCTCTATTAAAAGTAGGAGTTTCTACAGGTGGGTCGACCGGTGCATCAGTTGGGTTATTAAGAGGACTAGTAGGTGTATCATCTAAATCCGGTGCTTGGGTTTCATCATCATCCTCATTTTCCTCATTATTTTCTAAGATGGTTTCATTAGGATAAAGAGCATTCATAATTTCATCATCTAATCTTTCACCTGGTGCAACATTATGGTAAAATTCACTATCGGTAAATTGAAAACAAGGGTGATCACTATCAAGAATTACGGAAGGAGGAGGACGTCTAGGTTGGCGACTACTTTCAACTTGCTTATCTTTTCTAGGTCGGGGAGCCGGGGGAAGGGTAGTTGGTTGGCCACTACTTTCACCGGTTTTATCTTTTCCTTTACCAAACATTTTTTTCAAAGTAAATGCCATATTAATTATAATTATGCAAACTAAACCACACAAAAATATATTCTTAAAACGTAAGAGTTGAAACGAGTTTACCGGATTGCCGAACAACTTCTTGAAAATTGAAAATCGTTGAACACTTGAAAACTTCAATTCAACAACTTCACAATTTTTCACGAAATTTCAACAATAAATTAAGTAATTGTAGTAGAGAGATTGAGAGAGATTGAGAGATATTGAGAGATATTGATGAATTGGTGAATAAAAATGAAAGAATGATGGGGTATTTATAGTTGAGAAATGGGGAAAAGTGTAATTATATAAAGTTTGGGGGCCAAATGGCCATTTTTTAAACTTAAAAACGGTCATATTTTCAGCCCAAACGTCTAGATTTTAAATATGGCCGTTGGAGAATTTTAAATTTTTTTTTTTTTAAAAATAGCCATTGGGCCCGTTAGGCCCGCCAGGCCCGCCAGGACCGGCCCAGGCCCGTCTGACGGTCCCGGGCTCGTGGGCTAATAGTACAAGACCGGCCTGTCACGGGCTTCTCAGGACCACCAGGACCGGCCCATCAGGCCCGTTAGGACCGCGGACCCGGACCGGTCCGGTTCAAGCCCGGCCCACCAAGCAGCCTTAGTCCTAGGTGTTATTTTGGCGATTTGATTGCATGAGCAAGTTCGTATGATATTTTAAGACTTGTGTGCATGTTTGGTTTGGAGCCTTGAGGGCTCGTGTGAGTTTTGGATAAGCTACAAAGTGATTTTGGAACTTAGAAATTTTCTAGTGTAACTGGTGTCTGTTGCAGGCCTTTGATCTCATAATTTCGAGATCAGACTTCGCAATTGTGAACCAGGCAGGAATGGAAATTGCGAGGTATTTATCGCAATTGCGAAGAAATCTTGGGCCAACAGAGTTCGCAAATGCGAACAAATCTTCGCAATTGCGAAGGGGGGGGTCTAAGGAAGGGCATGTTCACAAATGTGAACATTTACTCACATGTGCGAGGGGTCAGAGATCGCAAATGCAATACTTTCCTCGCAATTGAGATGGCAGTAGGACTATGAAGGTCTTCACATTTGTGAGCTTCGCATTTGGGTAGAACTTAGGAATTTCAAAATTTGGGGATTTAGACCTCAAATTGAGGTCCGATTCCCAAACCAATTGTATATCGTGGCTCGGGGTGAATGGGTAATTGGGTTTTGGTCCAAATTTCAGGTTTTGACCAAGCGAGCTCGGGTCGGTTTTTGACTTTTTGGGGAAAATATTGGGAAATCTATCATTATGCATTGGAATTGATTTCTTTAGCGATAATTGATTTTATTAAGTTAATTAGGACTATATACGAGTGGATTGGAGGTAGAATCGAGAGGTAAAGTGGTAATTGAGCTTTGAATTGCCCGTTGGCTTGAGGTAAGTGTTTGGTCTAACATTTACTCGAGGAATTAGGGATCCCCGACTTAATTGCTATGTGAAATTTCATGTGTGTGGTGTATAGGTGTGGTGACAAGTGCCTATGCGCCGCCAAATTATCTGTTTAGCATGTTCCCTTCCCCGTTCATACCATATTATTTTCTTGTCTTAACTGCTACATGCTTATTGATGATTCCATGTCTAATTGCTTCTTGTTAAAAGTTGTTTTCTCTATTGAAGGTATCAATTGTTCCTTAGTTTCATTATATTACATTGTTGGTTTAAGTTGGTTTATTTGTGCTTCATGGTACACTTTGGTTGGTCTCGTTGTGTAGTATTTAACTGATGAAGTTTCGTAATGGTATAGATTTCCCGATGTTTAGGTTTGAAGCATAAATGTTGTGGAGGGTTTGAGCTAAATTGTGAAATACTTGTTCTTATTTTGTTATTGGTACTGATATGGTGGGATCGGGTTGCACGCTGCAACAGGAGGAATACGGGTGAAATGTGATTGTCTGGTGGAATCGGGTTGCACGCCGCAACAAGGAGTAATGAGGGTGGACAGGTAGGATCGGGTTGTGCACCGCAACAGGAGGAATAAGGGTGATATATTGAGTAATAAGGGTGGACTAGTGGGATCGGGTTGCATGCCACAAGAAGAAGTAATAAGGGTGAATGCTTATATTGATACTTGTTATATGGTGGGACCGGATGCACGCCGCATCATTTTGTTGTTTATGTATTCTTCCTCTGATATTATTTTATTCCATAGAATTGTATTCTCTTAAGGAATTGTTATAGCTGAGTACTAGAAAAATATCTGGGTTTCGTGTTTACTTTGCTGCAAGTTACTGTATCAATTCGTTCCGTATTTCCTTTTGTTTTATCATATACTATTGCAGGTTATATTGTATAAGCCCCGCCTTAGCCTTGTCACTACATTATCAAGGTTAGGCTCGGTACTTACCAGTACATGGGGTCGGTTGTACTGATACTGCACACTACACTTTCTGTGCAGATTTCAGAGCTGGTAGTGGCTGATCGAGAGGTCGGTTGCTGATAATTCATTTAGGAAACCCAAGGTAACCCTGCTAGCGTCCGCAGTCCCTGGCATCCACTCCTATGTTTTTCTTATTTGTATTTATTTCTTTTCGAGACAGATGTATCTTCTTCTTTCAAACCCTTACTTGTAGTTATTCATAGAATGTTGGTGAGTTGTGACACCAGTTTCTGGGTGGTAACCGTTTCGGAGTTGTTCATAGGATATATAAAACTTGTTTAATATGTACTTCCGTCTTTATTTCTATTTGAATTAGTTTTGTTAATTTTAAATTGTGAAAATGTAAAGGAAAAGGCAAATATAACTCTAACGTTGGCTTTCACGATCCCGATAGTGCGAAATTCGGGTCGTGACATTATCACATCGCGTGGCTTTAAGTAGTTCTCCTATTAGAAACACCTGTATCAAGCCTACCTTATCTCAACCCATGCGTATCAACCCATATCCTTTTACCACCACATGCATATCAACTCATATCCTTTTACCACCACATGCGTATCAATATCATAACATATCATAAATTGCATTTCAAGTGCCCAATACTACAACTTGTCAAAAAAGTCAACAATATCAATATTTCCACAGTAAATAGCCCATGACTCAACCACAATATGTACAATAGTCTCAAAAATTGCAACTATAAGTGAATAGCTCAACAAGAATGGTATTTCAATAATTTACAACCTTGCCTCAATGTGATCATGGCTTTTATAACTTCAATACCAAAACACAACAATAAGATGTTCCAAGAAATAGCAACTTCAAGTAAGCTAACTCAAAGGTTAAGTATTTAGCAAGGCAATAAGGAAACAGTAACTTCAACTCAGCATGTAATGGCAAATAACAAGTAAGATATGGGACAAGTATTAACAACGTCAAGTAAAGAATGTAAGGACAGATTAACGATGATGAATATAACATGTTATGACAATTCGATTAAAGGCATGAAGAGAATCTACATAGCTTAAACGGGAAAATTACCACAATTTACCGTGTACCCACTCGTCACCTTGTGTGCGCGGCTTTCACGTACCACAATTAATACAAAACAATATCAATCCTAACAGGTAATTCTCCCACACTAAGTTATGCAAGTTGCTTATCTCAAACAAGCTAACAATCCACTAGTGAGCCTTTTCCGCGAATATCAAACTCCGAACGGCTCGAATCTAGCCAAAATAACTTTATACCATATATACAAACAATAGAAAACTATTCCGAATAATAAAGTTGTAGTCGATAAGGAAAATCAAAATAGTCAACTCAAAAACTCAACCACGGGCTTGCGTCCCGAAACCCGACCAAACTCACAAAATCTGAACAACCATTTAATAACAAGTCTAACCATACTAAAATTACTAAATTCAGACCTCAAATCGACCTTCAAATCATCAAAATATAGTTTATGAAGTTTTCACAAAATTTTCCAATTTTTCCAACTCAAAACACTAATTAAATAATAAAAATAAGGATGGATTCATGTATAATAGACAAATCCGGGTTAGAATCACTTGCCCTGATAAACTTCTTGAAACTCTCTCCCAAAATAGCCCAAAACCGACATTTCTAAGTCAAAAGATGAAGAATTAAATAAAACCCTTGATTTGCCCCTTTTCTGCCCAGCGATTTGTTTCTACGGACCTATAGCCGCATCTGCGGTTCCAAACCTGCGAAAATTCCATCGCAGGTACGGCTTTCACTTAATCCCAGCACCCTCCGCTTCTGCGGACATAAAATCGCTTCTAAGGTCATGCTTCTGCGGGTAGTGGCTCGCCTTTACGAGCCCGCTTCTGCGGAGTATTGACCGTACCTGCGGTCCTCCCCCATCCCACTAAAATATGCTTCAGGGTTCTCCGAGATCAAAAACACATAACGAATCTACTCGAGGCCTAAAATCGCATCAAACAAAATCGATTCGACTAATCGCAACCCAATTCAAACCTATGGAAACCATGAACATACAACTTCCAAAACTTATGCCGATTCGTACCAAACCAACTCCGATTGATCTCAAATTTTTCACACAAGAAATCAATGACACAATGGACCTAACCAAACTTCCGGAATCGGAATCTGACCCCGATATCAATAAAGTCAACTTACGGTCAAACTTCTCAACCTTCCAAACCTTCAACTTTCTAACTTTCGCCAATTCAAGCCAGAACGACCTACAGAGCTTCAAATCATTATTCAAACAGGCTCCTAAGTCCAAAATCACCATAAGAAACTATCAGAATCATCAAAACTCTATTTCGGAGCATTCTACCCAAAAGTCAAACTCTAATCAACTCTTTCAACTTAAGTTTCCAGCTTTGGGACTAAGTGCCCCATTTCACTCCGAAACTTACCCGAAACAAGAACCAACCACCCTTGGCAAATCACAAAACCATAGTATAACATAGAGGAGGCAATAAACATGGAAAAGAGGCTAAAATACTCAAAATGACCGGTCGGGTCGTTACATCCTCCCCCTCTTAAAAAAAACGTTCATCCTCGAACGAGTATAGAGACATACCCGAAGTGATAAAAAGATGAGGATAACGACTATGCATATCATGATCGGTCTCCCAAGTCGCCTCCTCGGCTGGTTGACCCCTCCACTGAACCTTCACTAAGGCAATGTTTTTTGACCTCAACTTTTGACTTGCCTGTCCAAGATGGCCACCGGCTCCTCAACATAAGACAAATCCTTGTCCAATTTGACTGAGCTAAAATCTAAAACATAGGACGGATCGTTGTGATACTTCCTACGCATAAAAATATGGAACACTAGATTAACTATAGTCAGACTCGGCATAAATGCAAGCTTGTAGGCCACATCTCCCACTCTCTCAAGGATCTCATAATGTTCGATTTACATAGAGCTCGACTTGCCCTTCTTCCAGAACCTTATTATGGCCTTCAAAGGTGAAACCCAGAGCAAAACTTGATCACCAACCATAAATATAACATCGCAAACCTTCTGATCTGCATACTCCTCTGTCAAGATTGGGTTGTACGAAGCTGATCCTGGATCAACTTGACCTTCTCTAAGGCATCTCGAACCAAATTTGTGACTACTAACTTAGCCGTTCACAGCAAAAACCAACAAACTAGGGAATGTCATGTTGACTTTTAGCAGTTATGCCAGGGTACCATGGCAGTGTTAGAGTATGATGTCAAATTCAATAAGTTGTCAGACATGTACCTTCTTTGGTTTCCCTATTCAGAGAGCGAGTTTGTTGATTTATCGAGGGGCTTAACTATCGTATCAGCATGTGGTAGAGATTGCACAAACTTTGAAGGGTATGCGGGGCAGAGAGAGAGAGTATAAGAAGGCCAAGAAGCCTCTAGATTCTACCGGATATAGTGGTGCCCATGCCTTAATTGCAACCCTTCATGGTAGAGGCTATGTAGGCCATCTAGTTCATTGAGAACTTCCAGCTTCTAGTGGTACTCCAGCTCTTTTCAAGTCTCAAGTTGCCCATTATGCATATCTACTATCTAGTGCACAACCTGCATGGGGTGATTTTAGCTGTCAGTCCAGATGACCAAGATCGAGCAAATTTCAACAGTCATGTCCTCCGAGAGCTTGTTTCGAGTGTGGTGATAATCGTCATATAGTGAGGGACTACCCCAGACTCAGGAGGGGTGCACCATCACTGACTATTCAGGCTCCATATATTCTGCAGGGTCCCTAGACTTCTCAGGCCGTGATTACCGCTTTAGTTGCCGCTCCACCTACATGCATAGCCAGATGTGGAGGTCTAGAAGGAAGGGGTTGCCCTAGAGGGGGAGGCTACGCCATATGTTATGCTTATCAAGGTAGGACACAGGATGTCACGACCCAAACTGGAGGGCCATGACTAGCACCCGACCACACTTGCCGAGCACCAACGTACATTTCATCTAACCTTCATTATTATCTTTTAGGGCTGACGAGATCAATATAAATGGTAGACCTGGATCATGGACAACCAGCAATAAAATATGACGGCATGAACATACATAGCAGGGGATGACCAGACAATCAAGAAACTACATATAAGGTATGAGCTACCACGCTACTATGAAAGACTATACAACAAAAACTAGCCGACAAGGCATACCAAACTATACATGAGCCGACACCTGTCTATGAGCCTCTAAAAGAACATAAGTGCTGCAACATAGCCAGAACAGGGCCCCGACATACCCATAATGTCTATAACAAAAATTGCATACCAAGACCAAGGCAAGTCCGGAGAAAGGATCTCGCCAATCACCGCTAAACTGGACAGTCTACTGTGGTGGGGGAGCTGCACCTGCCTGTCTATCAGGACCTGCAGCACGACATGCAGCGTCCACAAATAAAAGGATGTCAGTACGAATAAAGTACTGAGTATGTAAGGCAAGGAACCATAAATACGATCAGTAATGTAAGCAAGGATAGAGAATATACAACCTGTAACATCTTAGTACCTCTGAGGGCTACTTACATGAAATGCATGATACATATGTATAAATACATAAACCTTTAAAGCATTCGCCTCTGTGGGCATCATCATCATCATATCGTACCCGGCCATAATAGGCTCGGTAAAAAAACGTACCCGGCCATCATAAGGCTCGGTAGAATCGTACCCGGCCACGTGGAGCTCGGTAAAACCCAACTGATCAGTGGTTGCACAATAGGTGCCGTACCCGGCCAACTATAGCGTGGCTCGGTAGAGTAAAATAGATACATATATATAATGCATGCTCGACTCATGGAATCACATTCTAAACCTTTCAGAGTGACGTAAGGTCGGTATCCTCTGTACACGTTATTAGGACTAACTCTTCACTATGAACCTTATAAGAATCAGGAAGTACCAACAACATTGATAACATAAGAATAAGATAAGCAACATTAACATCAATCGTTCCATAAGAGGGAAAACAATGTAAGTACTGCTAGCTTCTAAGAGTAGAGTATCTTTGGAAGCTCGTTCATTACATTATGTACAATCGGAGTCGTGCAAAAGAAGGAAAGGGATAGCCTCACATACCTTGTATATACTGCCCCAATCTCAAGCTATGCAATTGTCAAAACTCCTTAGTCTACAATAAGAGAAACGATACTATCGTTATCATTTAAGCGTCATAACTATTATGTATCGACCACAACCTATTTTACGATGAAACGGACAGCACCTCCCCTATATATATGACTTCACACCATTCAAAACAAGTCACCAAACAGCCCAAACAACATCAATAATAAACATATTGAGCCTCCCAAAATAGTCCACACACAGCCTAATCACTCCATACATACGACGACCACCGTAGTCGTGTCAAACAACCTGGAAATGTTACGAATAACTATCAGCCCATAACCCTACATATATATGGTGTTTCTCCACACCCTTCCTCCTCCAAAACTCCACAATATAGTAGTAAAATACGCAGCCCAACAACAACGCAAAACAGTCCACAAAACAATAACATTACTACCAAGCCTTTCGATATATATCTCACAAGTTCTAGCTTCAATGGCTTAGCCGCAACTTGGATAATCTTAAATACATATAGAGTAAGAGGTTCCTTACCTTTATACAGAAAGAAAAACTCCAATTTGACCTTAAATTTCCATGAAATATCCCTCCAATGCTGCCACAACAACAAAAAAGCGAAACTAGCGATCAATTAGTGTTTTTCGGCACTAGAATCACTTTAGAAGGCTTGAAATCACCTAGGATTGATATTAAGAACATGAGGGAGTATTTACAGAACATAAACCCTTTAAAAAAACCTCCCACACGAGCTGGAACGACACAAAAATGAGCAACAACAAGAAGAACAAGAGACTTACTAGCGCCACGGAATTCCCGACACTTGATTTGTGTTGTTTGCCCTTTTTTGGGTCTTGAATCTTGAGAGAACCTTGAGAGGATGTTCCTAGGGTTATAAGGTCTGAAAATAGTGAGAAGAAATGACTTAAAACTGGTTGGAGGCATCCTATATAGGTCCAAATATCTTAAACCGCCTTAGTGGGCCCCATAGAGAGGTGCTTGGCACAGTCTCGCAAAAACGTGAATATCTCTCTACTCCGAGATCGTATCGATGAACGGTTTAATGCGTTAGAAACTAGACTCATAGATATTTAATTTTGTTGGTAGATCACCCCGTAATTCCTTGTAAATTATGAGAAAATATTAGAAACATTTGACCTAATGTTTAAGTAAAATTATGAACCTAAGTTGCGACAACTTTTGTCGACTTTTGTTTCATAACTCGTTTGAGTTCAAGACTTATGATACGGATATTATATGATTAAAATACCTTAATAAATGACCTCTTGAGTGTATTAAGCACCACTAGATTACCTGAAAATACGAGTTACAACATCCTTGATTCGTTTAACTTCTAATACTGGTTAATCACCCTTATACACTCTTGTATCACTTAAGACCAATAGGATTGACTTCTTATCATCTCAAAGATAATTCCTTCTTGGATTTATGTTAACTAATATATGGCATGAACTAACACATGTGGATATGGGTTGTAACACCCTCCCCCCTTAGGAACATTCGTCCTCGAATGTAAGGGTTTATGGGGAGTTTAAATCATCGTGGATTCCAATGGAAATTTTCGATCAATTTTCCCCTATAAAATGGTCACTAGCAAAACTTGCAAGTAATTAAGCCCAACATATGGCTTCACAAGGCTACACAAAGCATTATGCGTATTTACATTATCTACATATCACCATTTTGTATTAAGGAGGAGTATTCTCAAATTATTGCTTACCTCATAGAGCCGTTTCACCTTCCAATGTATCCTGTCTTCCACCAGCATCCTTGTTATCTTCATTCTGGAATAAGTAAGGGTATTTAGACTTCATCTCCTCTTCTGCTTCCCATGTCATTTCTTCCATATTTTTGTTCCTCCACAATACTTTGACGGAAGCTACATCTTTTGTTCTCAGCTTGCGGACTTGCCGATCTAATATCGCCACTGGCACTTCTTCATATGATAGGTCCTCTGTAACTTGTACATCTTTGATAGGGACGACTCGAGAAGGGTCTCCAATACATTTTCTCAACATAGATACATGGAATACCGGGTGGACAAATTCCAATTCGGATGGCAATTCTAACTCATAAGCAACCTGTCCAATTCGTCGAAGAATTTTATACGGCCCGATATACCTTGGACTCAGCTTACCTTTCTTCCCAAAACGCATAATACCCTTCATTGGTGAGATCCTCAGGAAAACCCAATCACCAACCTCAAACTCTAGATCACGACGTCGGACATCAGAATAAGATTTTTGCCTGCTTTGTGCCGTCCTCAATCGCTCCTGTATCACTTTCACCTTCTCAATAGCTTGGTGAATCAAATCTGGCCCATATAATTCTGTTTCACCGACTTCGAACCATCCAACTGGTGATCTACATCTCCTCCCGTATAGTGCCTCGTATGGGGCCATTTTAATACTGGAATGGTAGCTATTATTATAGGCGAATTCTATGAGTGGAAGATGATCATCCCAATTCCCCTTAAAATCTAGAACACATGCTCGTAGCATATCTTCCAGTGTCTGAATGGTACGTTCAGCCTGTCCGTTAGTCTGCGGATGAAATGCAGTGCTGAGATTTACCTGTGTGCCTAAACCCTTCTGGAAAGACCTCCAAAAGTTAGCCGTAAATTGAGCTCCTCGGTCTGATATAATAGATACGGGCACACCATGAAGCCTAACAATCTCCTTGATATACAACTTCGCATAATCTTCAGCCGTGTAAGTTGTCTTCACTAGCAGAAAATGGGCACATTTTGTAAGTCGATCAATTATCACCCAGATGGAGTCAAACTTATGATAAGAGCGAGGTAATCCAATAATGAAGTCCATATTAATCACCTCCCACTTCCAGGTCAGAATCTCTATATTTTGAAGCAATCCACCGGGTTTCTGATGTTCTATCTTTACTTGTTGACAATTGGGACACTGGGCTACAAATTCTGCAATAGACTTCTTCATATTATCCCACCAATACTGCTCCTTGACATCATGATACATCTTTGTCGAGCCGGGATGGATGGAATATCGGGATTGATGAATCTCATTCATAATCTTCTCTCGCAACCCTGCCACATTAGGCACACACAATCGGCTCTGGTATCTCAGTGCCCCATCTTTTCCGATCCCAAAAGCCATACTTTTACACTGTTGAATGCTTTCTCTTAATCGTACTAAGATAGGATCTTCATATTGTCGTGTTTTTACCTCGGCTACCAAAGATGATTCTGATGTATTCTGTACAGTAACACCTCCGTCATCAGAGTCTAACAATCTGATTCTCATATTGGCTAGCTGATGAAGCTCTTTAATCAACCCCCATCTACCTGCCTCAATATGTACTAAGCTTCCCATTGATTTACGGCTGAGAGCGTCTGCCACAACATTGGCTTTACCGGGATGATACAATATCTCGACGTCGTAGTCTTTCAATAATTCAAGCCACCTACGCTGCCTCAAATTCAACTCTTTCTGCTTGAAGATGTATTGTAAACTCTTGTGATCTGTGTAGATGTCAACATGGACGCCGTATAAGTAGTGCCGCCATATCTTCAAAGCATATATTACTGCAGCCAATTCCAAATCATGGGTTGGATAATTCTTTTCATGCTTCTTCAATTGTCTTGATGCATAAGCAATCACATTCCCACGCTGCATCAATACGCACCCCAAACCTATACCTGAGGCATCACAATATACCACATAACCTTCTGTTCCTTCAGGAAGAGTGAGCACTGGTGCAGATGTCAATCGATTCTTCAACTCCTGAAAACTACGTTCACAAGTGTCAGACCACTGGAATTTGGTAGCTTTTTGTGTTAACTTAGTCAATGGTGATGATATAGAGGAAAATCCTTCTACAAACCGCCTATAATATCCTGCTAGCCCTAGGAAGCTGCGGACTTCTGATGGTGTTGTAGGTCTCGGCCAATTCTTTACTGCATCGATCTTCTGAGTGTCGACACTAATACCCTCATCAGATATCACATGGCCAAGGAATGCTACTGAGTTCAGCCAGAATTCACATTTGGAGAGCTTAGCATATAACTTACGATCCTGAAGCGTCTGTAATACTATCCGCAAGTGGCCCGCATGTTCCGCCTCCGAACGAGAATACACTAGAATGTCATCAATGAATACAATCACGAACACATCAAGATAGGGCCTGAATATAGTATTCATGAGATCCATAAAAGCTGCTGGGGCATTTGTTAGCCCGAACGACATCACCAAGAACTCAAAGTGCCCATATCTTGTCCGGAAGGCCGTCTTTGGAATATCCTTCTCCCTAACCCTCACCTGATGATACCCTGAACGTAAATCAATCTTGGAGAAATACTTGGCACCCTGGAGTTGGTCAAACAGGTCATCAATTCTTGGAAGTGGATACTTGTTCTTTATAGTAGACTTATTCAACTGTCGATAGTCGATACACATCCGTAACGACCCGTCTTTCTTCCGCACGAATAGGACTGGTGCACCCCAAGGTGAAGTGCTAGGCCTAATAAAGCCCTTATCCAGCAAGTCCTTCAACTGCACCTTCAACTCTCGCAACTCTGCCGGGGCCATTCTGTATGGAGGAATAGAGATCGGTTGAGTGTCAGGCAACACATCAATGCTAAACTCAATCTCCCTTTCAGGAGGAAGGCCTGGGAGTTCATCTGGGAAAACATCTGGGAATTCGTTGACCACAGGGATTGATTGTAAAGTAGGCGGTTTCGCCTCCACATCCCTAACGCGAACGAGATGATAAATGTAACCTTTTGAGATCATTTTCCTTGCCTTAAGATAGGAAATAAACCTACCTTTCGGTGTAGCAATGTTCCCTTTCCATTCAATGACGGGTTCACCCGGAAATTGGAACCTAACCATCTTCGTACGACAGTCAACATTTGCATAGCATGAGGCCAACCAGTCCATTCCCATTATCACATCAAAATCAACCATTTCTAACTCAAATAAATTTGCCGAGGTTTGACGACTACAAATCATCATAGTGCAACCTCTATATACCCTTCTAGCAATCACAGAATCTCCTATCGGAGTAGATACCGCAAGGGGTTTACTTATCAATTCAGGTTCAATGCCAAACTTATTAGCCACAAAGGGTGTAACATATGATAATGTAGATCCCGGATCAATCAGCACATATACATCATAAGAAAACACAGATATAATACCTGTAACAACATCTGGAGATGACTCGAGATCTTGTCGACCTACTAGAGCGTAGGTTCGATTTTGAGCACCACTCGAACTCGGCACTGCACCTCTACCCCTACCACGACCTGTTGATTGCTGAAAACCCCGTGCTGGAGGTCGAACTGATGAGGAAGAACCAGACACAGATCCAGTCGGCTGAGCCATACCATCACCTCCTCTATTAGGACAATCCCGCATCATATGGCCAGGCTGCCCGCACGAATAGCATGCATCAGAACCTCGACGACACAGTCCAAAGTGGGCCTTGCCGCACTGATCACAATGTGGTGTTGGGGGTCTCATCTGACTAGTATCCCTGTGATGTTGCGAGCCAGATGCCCGCGAACTCTGACCTGGACCAGAATAGGATCGATCATATCGAGGCCTCTGAAACTGTGGAGGAGCACTAGCTACAGGTGGCGCCGAACTCCTCGAAAACTGTGGCCTGATGCGGCCTCTGAAGTCATCAGAATACCCTGCAAATCTCGCCCTCTTATGCTGGCCCCTATCCTGCTCCCTAACTGCCCTCTGCTGGCGCTTACGATCCTCTAGGGTCTGGGCATAAGCTTGAATACGGGAAATATCCATGCCCTCCACCAAGGAGGCTGTCGTACACTCATTTATCAGATGTGGTCCCAACCCATTCACGAACATATGCACCCTATCACTCATCTCGGCCACCATATGGGGAGCATACCTTGCCAAAGAATCAAACTGCATACTGTACTCTCGTACACTCATATTACCTTGTCTAAGGTTCAAGAACTTATCAGCTCTAGCTCGTCGTATCTCAACTGGCAAGTAGTGACGAAGAAAGGCCTCAGAAAATTCCTTCCACACAGCTGGAGGAGGGTTCGGACCCCTGGATCTCTCCCAACTATCATACCAGAGAACCGCTAAATCCCGTAGCCGATAAGAAGCCAACTCTACTGCCTCTGTATCACTAACATGCATAACCCGAAGTGTACGATGAACCTGGTCAATAAAAGTCTGTGGGTCCTCCTTGGGGTCTGATCCGGTAAACACTGGAGGGTCTAAATTAATAAAATCACGAACTCTTGTACTAACTGGTTTCTCAGCAGCACCTGTATTCTGCCTCTGAGCCTGAGCAGCTACCAAGCTAGTCAATAACTGCAAAGCACTCCGCATATCCTGGTCTGGAGTGCCAGACGGAGGAACTGGAGGCGCTGGGTGCCTTCTAATATCCTCTGGAGGAGATGGAGTAGATGAGGTATGAGAGGGCATCTCACTTTGAGCCTCACTTTGTCCTGCTCTGACTTGGGGCACCTGACTGGTACCCTCTCCCGCTGCTGTATCAAGCCGTCTACTAATCGTTTGCTTCCTAGTCGAAGGCATCACTGAAAAAAACAAGGTGAATATTAGAGACGAACACTTACGACTCAACTCTACGCACGATCTAGATTCAGGAAGAAGGTAACAACCCTAGATGTCATGTAGCCTCCTGATTATAAATGTGGCACGCTACACATCCATAATCAAGACTCTACTAGACACGGCTCATAGACAACCCCTAGGACAGACTTGCTCTGATACCAAGTTTGTCACGACCCAAACTGAAGGGCCATGACTAGCACCCGACCACACTTGCCGAGCACCAACGTACATTTCATCTAACCTTCATTATTATCTTTTAGGGCTGACGAGATCAATATAAATGGTAGACCTGGATCATGGTCAACCAGCAATAAAATATGACGGCATGAACATACATAGCAGGGGATGACCAGACAATCAAGAAACTACATATAAGGTATGAGCTACCACGCTACTATGAAAGACTATACAACAAAAACTAGCCGACAAGGCATACCAAACTATACATGAGCCGACACCTGTCTATGAGCCTCTAAAAGAACATAAGTGCTGCAACATAGCCGGAACAGGGCCCCGACATACCCATAATATCTATAACAAAAATTGCATACCAAGACCAAGGCAAGTCCGGAGAAGGGATCTCGTCAATCACCGCTGAACTGGACATTCTACTGTGGTGGGGGAGCTGCACCTGCCTGTCTATCAGGACCTGCAGCACGACATGCAGCGTCCACAAATAAAAGGACGTCAGTACGAATAAAGTACTGAGTATGTAAGGCAAGGAACCATAAATACGATCAGTAATGTAAGCAAGGATAGAGAATATACAACCTGTAACATCTTAGTACCTCTGAGGGCTACTTACATGAAATGCATGATACATATGTATAAATACATAAACCTTTAAAGCATTCGCCTCTGTGGGCATCATCATCATCATATCGTACCCGGCCATAATAGGCTCGGTAGAATCGTACCCGGCCACGTGGAGCTCGGTAAAACCCAACTGATCAGTGGTTGCACAATAGGTGTCGTACCCGGCCAACTATAGCGTGGCTCGGTAGAGTAAAATAGATACATATATATAATGCATGCTCGACTCATGGAATCACATTCTAAACCTTTCGGAGTGACGTAAGGTCGGTATCCTCTGTACACGTTATTAGGACTAACTCTTCACTATGAACCTTATAAGAATCAGGAAGTACCAACAACATTGATAACATAAGAATAAGAGAAGCAACATTAACATCAATCGTTCCATAAGAGGGAAAACAATGTAAGTACTGCTAGCTTCTAAGAGTAGAGTATCTTTGGAAGCTCGTTCATTACATTATGTACAATCGGAGTCGTGCAAAAGAAGGAAAGGGATAGCCTCACATACCTTGTATATACTTCCCCAATCTCAAGCTATGCAATTGTCAAAACTCCTTAGTCTACAATAAGAGAAACGATACTATCGTTATCATTTAAGCGTCATAACTATTATGTATCGACCACAACCTATTTTACGATGAAACGGACAGCACCTCCCCTATATATATGACCTCACACCATTCAAAACAGTCACCAAACAGCCCAAACAACATCAATAATAAACATATTGAGCCTCCCAAAATAGTCCACACACAGCCTAATCACTCCATACATACGACGACCACCGTAGTCGTGTCAAACAACCTGGAAATGTTATGAATAACTATCAGCCCATAACCCTACATATATATGGTGTTTCTCCACACCCTTCCTCCTCCAAAACTCCACAAAACAGTAGTAAAATACGCAGCCCAACAGCAACGCAAAACAGTCCACAAAACAATAACATTACTACCAAGCCTTTCGATATATATTTCACAAGTTCTAGCTTCAATGGCTTAGCCGCAACTTGGATAATCTTAAATACATATAGAGTAAGAGGTTCCTTACCTTTATACAGAAATAACAACTCCAATTTGACCTTAAATTTCCATGAAATATCCCTCCAATGCTGCCACAACAACAAAAAAGCGAAACTAGCGATCAATTAGTGTTTTTCGGCACTAGAATCACTTTAGAAGGCTTGAAATCACCTAGGATTGATATTAAGAACATGAGGGAGTATTTAAAGAACATAAACCCTTTAAAACAACCTCCCACATGAGCTGGAACGACACAAAAATGAGCAACAACAAGAAGAACAAGAGACTTACTAGCGCCACGGAATTCCCGACACTTGATTTGTGTTGTTTGCCCTTTTTTTGGGTCTTGAATCTTGAGAGAACCTTGAGAGGATGTTCCTAGGGTTCTAAGGTCTGAAAATAGTGAGAAGAAATGACTTAAAACGGGTTGGAGGCATCCTATATAGGTCCAAATATCTTAAACCGCCTTAGTGGGCCCCATAGAGAGGTGCTTGGCGCAGTCTCGCAAAAATGTGAATATCTCTCTACTCCGAGATCGTATCGATGAACGGTTTAATGCGTTAGAAACTAGACTCATAGATATTTAATTTTGTTGGTAGATCACCCCGTAATTCCTTGTAAATTATGAGAAAATATTAGAAACATTTGACCTAATGTTTAAGTAAAATTATGAACCTAAGTTGCGACAACTTTTGTCGACTTTTGTTTCATAACTCGTTTGACTTCAAGACTTATGATACGGATATTATATGATTAAAATACCTTAATAAATGACCTCTTGAGTGTATTAAGCACCGCTAGATTACCTGAAAATACGAGTTACAACATCCTTGATTCGTTTAACTTCTAATACTGGTTAATCACCCTTATACACTCTTGTATCACTTAAGACCAATAGGATTGACTTCTTATCATCTCAAAGATAATTCCTTCTTGGATTTATGTTAACTAATATATGGCATGAACTAACACATGTGGATATGGGTTGTAACACAGGAGGTTGCATCAGACGTAGTTATCACATGTATTTTTCCGGTTTGTCATAGGCAGGAATCAGTCTTATTTGATCTAGGATCCACTTACTCATATGTATCATCTTACTTGTCTCTGTATTTAGGTATATCTCGTGATTCTTTGAGTTATCGTGTTTATGTGTCTACGCCTGTAGGAGATTCTAATGTTGTTGACTGTGTGTATTGGTTGTGTTTAGTTGTTATTGGTGGTTTTGAGACTAGAGTTGATTTATTGTCGCTCAGTATGTTATCATACTATTCTTGATAGTCACACCAATGTACACCAGAATGCCGAGGCCTCTTGTCCCTTATCATGGCCTATCTCCCCTAGCTACGAATGCACTTAATCTTTCAAGCTATCTCCATGGCCTGATAAAAAGTAGTCACAATCTCTTACTCTCGAGCATAGACACCCTGACAATAGGCCAAACCCTCAATAAACTGCCTCACCTACTCTGCCTCGGTGGGGATCAAGAAAACTGCTTAGCGAGACAACTCTTGGAATCTTCCATCATACTCAGTCACAAACATAGGATCCTACTAAAGATGTTCGAACTGGCCTCTCAACTCGTCCCTCTTGGTGAGTGGGATATACCCCTCAAGAAACAAATGTGAAAATTAAGCCCAAGCGAGAGGGGATGAACCAGCTGGTCTGCCCAGCTCATATGTATGCCACTATCTCCAGGCAGCTCCCCTTAGCTAAAATATAGTGAGGTCCACCCAATTGGACACTACTAGACCCAAATTGTGAAGTGATAGAAACTAAATGTCCACCAAAAGTATAGAAAACCAGGTTCTCTATCAGTTCCCATAGTAAGTAATAGATTATTAAACCAAACAATATAAGGAACCAGGTTTTCTATCTGTTTCCACTGTAAATAGGTAGTAAATAAAGAACATGTGATATTTACATGAAAAACTCCTTGCTCAAGGGATTAAAAACCACAACCTGCCCTTGTAGGATTTCAACTCCACTAAACCAATCAAACCTCATATTACAACCTATGCAACCTAGGAATTGACCTCTTAATCCCTCACTAACTTGTAATACTCTATTACAAGCCACTTTGTAATAACTCTATTACAATGACTTTGGTATCCCTTAGTAACTTGTAACACACCTATTACAAGCCACTTTGTAATACCTCTATTACAAAGACTTCCAACTCGACTAACTCTAGCCAAGACTAAAACACAATGATTTATGATTTATAAAGGTTTCCTACACAATGCTTCTAACTAAGCTAAGTAGGAATTACAAGTGAAAAATAAAATAACAAAAACTTAACAAACCTAAGGACTTAAGATATCTTCAATCTTTGGATCTAGTCCTTAAGGTTGCAGTAGCTTTGTTCTTGAGAGATGTGTTGGCTAGCACTTGAGAGAATATTGTCTTTTGATTTGCAAGTGTTAGAGAGATGAAATTTCTTCCCTCATGTTCATGATATGTGTGTGTGATGTCATCAAGGATGATGAAATAAAGTTCCCTTTAGTTTGGCCTTAGCAAGCTACATCTTTGTTGTTGTACTACTACAAGGCGGTACAATGCAACTGCCTGCTAGACGGTACAGTGCAATAGCTTTTACAGTTATACAGTTGACTGTACAACGACCAGGGGAACTGATCCCTATCTGTTCCCTCTGTTGTTTCCTTATCTAATTTCATTGAGAATTGAACCAGACATCTGACTGGTTACTCTGAATGCAAGGGAACTAATTGTATTAGATTCCTTATCTTGTTCACTCACGAAGTTTGTCAAATCATCAAAACAAAAGACGCATAACTTATCAATTTCCCCTTTTTTTATGATGACAAACTTAGAATTGATATTTCCTCAAGAACCAGATCTCCACACTGTTCCCCCTATGAATCAGCCATATTCTCATGAGAACCAGACCAAAAGGAACTAATCACAATTGGTTCCTCAAGATTGTTTGATAAATCATCAAAACACAAAATAACATAACTTATCAATTTTCCCCCTTTTTGATGATGACAAACCCCAAATTAATGTTCCTCTTGAGAACCATATTCCTTACATGTTTCCCTGTGTATCAGACCTATAATTAACATGTTATCAGCAGTATTTCCCCTGTGAAGTAGAGCTATCTTTCATGCACAACACAACATATCAATTCGATTATGTTCCTCCCCCATGTTGACACCTATATAGCTTCCCCCTTTTGGCATTATTGAAAAAAATAACATAAGAAGCACAACCAAAAAGAAGTTCAGCAATGTTAAGTCATGCCACTTGGGCAACACAACATAAACAATAACAAGAACAGTAAGTGAATGTCATTGCACAAAATAGTGTGATTGCCCATAGTAGAGAAATTATAATAAAAGCATAGTAGTTTCAATAATACATAATATGACAATTTAAACAACTAAAGTACCAATGTTATCAAACATAGGGATCAAAAGAATATAGGGATTCAAGGGAATTTGGAAGGAGTGAAAGACATGAATCATTGGGTAAGAGGAAAAGTAAGGGGCTAAGGCCTTGATGAGCATGTTCATTCGTTCATTCATAATACTTTGATCAATGATCATTTGCTCTCTTATATCATCCACCTATTTCTTCAATCTTTCATTATCATCCTTCAACTTAGCATTCTATTATGTCAAGGGTCCATAGGGACCTGGTTCTCTATATATCTGAGTAAGCTGAACCATCAACCAGATCACCAAGAATCTCCCCAAGCTTCTCCTCATCAATAACAAACTTAGTTCCATGCACATATAGCATCAGAGTATCACATATAATATAGAAGGTTTTTCCATTTTTTTACAAGTGAAGATTTTTTCACTTCATTCTGTCTTTCACAATCACCACATCAGCAAATCACATCAATCAGCCTACTTTTCATCAATCTTTTTCACTGGATCGGAAGTTCGTTTAAACACAGAACTTAAAAAGAAAAAAAGATCATCATTAGAATTAATATCCTGAGAAGGACTTGAGGGATCAGGTCCCTTATTCAGTTTTTCCTTTTTCAACACATTCACCAATTTCTTCATCTTTCAAGACTTCTACAAACCTAGCAGCAATTTCAACCTCATGCTCTAGAATATTAGCTCTACCTTGTACCCTTTCAGTTAAACTCCCATCAAAATCTACCAAAGATTTTTGGGGTTTCGATTCAGATAGAGTTAGGATTTTGGAAAGTGATAGAGTTGGGTTCACTTCTGGCACATTTGGAGAGAATGATTCTTTTTGAGACAAGGTTGATTTTGGTTTTGAAGAAAAGAATCGGTTTTGGTTGGATGTAAGAGAATGAAGTGATTTTTGGGGCAACGGGTCAGATTAGAAAAAGTTTAACATTTTGGACATCAAAATTAGGAGAGAGGCAAAAATAATTTAATAACATAACACATCAGCAGATTAAAAAGGCATATAAGTATTAAAGAGACTACTAACCTGAGTCACAGGAACCAGGTTCCTTGACAGTTTTTTAAAGTTTGAGTGAAAACTCCTAGAAATGCAATGTCACTCATACTTGTTTTCTCCTGAAATTGCTATGTGTGTATACCTGTAACGGTATGGAATTGAGTTAGATGCCACCAGAAAAACACTTTTTAGCATTGTACCTTTCCTTCTTTACATAGCCAATCATCAAGGGAACGGGTCCTCAGTTAAGCTTGATCAACCCCAACTCTAGACAACCTCTTTCAATGTGTTCTCTGCTCAGTTCTTTGGTGAAGATATATATTAGCTGATCCTCCTTCTTGCAAACCTTCATACAAATAAGCCCTTTAAATGGTAATATTTCACATCAATGTGATTTGTCTCCTTGTGTTGTACCTGGTTCTTTGCAATGTTTAGAGAACTTGTATTATCATACAACAATGGCATACAATCTGTAGACACACCCAAATCTTCTAGTTGTTGCTTGATCTACAGCAGTTGAGCACAACAAGAGGCAACATCCACATATTCAGCTTCAATAGTAGAAAGAGCCACATGGTTTTGTTTCTTTGTACCTTATGAGATCAAGCATGACCCCAGAAAATGTGGCATTTCAAATGTTCTCTTTCGATCCACCAGATATCCAACATGATCGCATCAGCAACCAAGTCAAAATTATCGCCTGAAGGATAGAAAAGGACCTTGTCCTACGTTCCCTTAGGATACCTCATCCTTCTTTTGGCAGCCTTCAAGTGAGATTCTTTTGGGCTTGATTGGAAACCTAGAACATAGGCCAACACTAAAAAGAATATTAGGTTTGCTAACAGTCAAGTACAAAAGAAATCCAATGATACCCGTATACATAGTTTTATTGATAGGAGAACCAGGTTCTTCCATGTCTAAACGAGCAGTAGTGGCAATAGGTGTATCAATAATCTTAGCAATGTCCATCTCGAATCTTTTCAGCGGCTCCTTAAAGTACTTAAACTTCAAAATTTGAAGGACTGGGTTCCTCCATATTTGAAACATCATTGACATCAACAGAATTATGACTTCCACTTCTTTGTTCTACATCAGGAGTGCCTGACTCAACATCAGAAACCCTATGTTCAGCTTCAGTCGAGGTGATAAAGCGACCAGGTTCCTTAGTGCCTTTTAGAGATTCTGCTACATCTTTTTCATCGCTCTACTTGACTTGACACATCAAATTAGTCATTTAATTTGCAATATCTATAGCTTCACTAGGAGCATTTGTAAATTCTCCATCTTCTTCTTCTTTGTTATGTGACCCTTTCTCGCCGTTGTTGAGAATAAAACATTTTGCATCCAAAGGCTCTCAAGTAAGTTAGCTTGGGTTTTATCCCATTGATCAGTTCATAGAGAGATTGTCGGGAAGGGACCTGATCATGCACTTGTTAATCAAGTAGCAGGTAGTGTTGGATGCTTCATCCTACGAACCAGGTCCTTCATAACCAACTTGTTCATCTAATAAAAAACTCACACGCCCTAGTGGTCTGCGACATAACTCAGCATCATCATCAATGACACTTATGCATGTTAGATCACCACCATTCAGTGAATCAAGGTCTGCAAGATAGATGTTCTTGAACTTTTTGGCTATCAACAAATCTTCACCAGTTTTGAGATTAGTGACACTGCAAGATTTGGACAAGACCTTCATTTCGTTATCCCTTATCACAGATTTGAGACACACTCAACAAGCTATAGTTCAAGGCATTCACATGGTACACATTTTCAATTTCCATGGGAAAGTGTTTTGCCAATTTTGCCAACATCAAGAATATAGCCCTTCTTGCCATTTCGAAAAAACATACTCCCACCTTGGAAGGCCTAGGGTGAGAGGAAATCATTCATTCTTCCAGTTATATGCTTAGAGCAACCGCTATCCATGTACCATTTTTTGACTGCTACCTCTCACTCCAGCCTGCATACGAAATTACTAATTAGACTTAGGAATCCAAGCCAGCATGATCCCTTATAAAGATAGAATGGGCGGATCAAACTTCTTTTCACACATGCAGACAACATATATTTTCCTCTCAAAGGACCAAGTTCATCAACAGTATGCTTCTTTTCAACAAAAACTTTATTTTTCTGTAGAGACTAAATTTTAACTTTACAAGAGTCCTTGTAATGACCAATTTGACCACAGTAAGTGCACAACCTATTATCATCCACAATTACATAATTGATATGGGGACTATAGGAGGTTTTAGCCTTTTGGAGCCCGATTCATTGCATGTTTCCACCAACTCTTGTACATAGACATTATTACATGAGAGGACCGAGTCCATTTAAGTGACTTATCAGATCATTTTTAACCCTTTTTAAATCCTCCTGAAGTTGTTTATTCTTTTCAAGCTCAGCAACAAGACTTGTTTTAACTTTCTTGAGCTCACTCTCAAGCTCAATTTTAGCCTCACTAGCCACTTCTTTACCCTTATGTTGTCCGTCTATTTTTATTTTTGGTTTTTCAACAAGTTATGTTCTCTAGTTACTTCTTCCACTTGTTCCTTCAAGTCTACAATGGAAACTATCATATTATCCTTCTCTTGTTCTATGTCACTAATTTCTTCTATTAAAGAATTTTTCTCATTAATGAGGCTATGATAGGCATCAATCAACACATTTGCTAAGGACATCAATTTTTTCTTAGAATAAGTTTTTAAATTTCTTTGAACATCAAGAAACATTACCTCGTCTTCCTCCTTGTCCTCGTCATCTTCAAATTTAGCCACGAGTGCAAAGATTGACTCATATTCTGAAGATTAATTGTCAAGATCTATCATAGATGCATCTCTTTGTTCACCCTCACCTTTAGATTCACTGGAGGAATCTCCCCAGCCAGCCAAAGCTTGTTTCACCACGTTGTCAACAAGATATCTTCTTTTGAACTTCCTGTCAAGGACTTGGTTCCTCTTAGCCACCTTATCAGTGTTGGTTTTATAATGATGCTACTTATGAAGAGGACAATATTCAATGAAGTGTCCATAATTTCCACACTTATGACAGCAATCATTTTCTTTGAAATTCCTACTGGAACTTCCTTTCTTTGGAATCCCACCATCTTTTCGAATCATCTTTTGGAATCTTCGAGTGAGATACTCTATGTCAGATTCATAACTAGTTGAGTCTTTGTTGGCACCCTTGAGAACCAGGTTTTTCTCCTTCTTGTGCTCTCTTCTTTCAAGATCCTTCTTTCTCCTTATCTCATAAGTTTTGAGATTTCCAATGAGTTCATTAATGGTCAGCTTCTGTAAATCCTTGGCTTTAGTGATAGCATTCACTTTACTTTCCCAAGAATCTGGTAAAACACTGAGTATTCTCTAGACCAGCTTGTTTCTTGGGATGACTTCTCCAAGAGGGTGAAGCTCATTGATAATGGGGGTGAAATGCATGTGCATATCTTGATTATACTAATCCTCCTTCATCTTGAAAAGCTCATACTCATTAGTAAACATATCAATTTTGGACTGCTTAACCTGAGTGGTTCCTTCGTGGGCAATTTGAAGAGCTTCCCAACTCTCCTTAGCAGACTGACAAGTTAAGATGCGGTTGTATTCATCTGGTCTGAAGCCATAAACAAGAATCAACTTTGCCCTAAAATTCTTCTCAATAGTCTTTCTATCAGTAGTGTTGTTGAGACGACTGGCCTGCAGACCTATTGGGCATGCCACCGGACAGGGATATTGATTTTGGTATTGACCTGGGGTCGGGCACTCAGCCTATTTCTATTCTGTCGTATCGTATGGCACCATCAGAGTTGAAAGAATTAAAAGAGCAGCTTCAGGAACTACTATATAAGGGGTTCATTCGGCCTAGTGTGTCAGCTTGGGTGCGCCCGTTCTGTTTGTGAAGAACAAGGATGGCACCATGAGAATGTGAATTGATTATAGGCAATTGAACGAAGTAACAATTAAGAACAAGTATCCTTTGCCTCACATTGATGATTTATTTGACCAGCTTCAGGGAGCAAGAGTGTTCTCCAAGATTGATCTCCGTTCGGGTTATCACCAGTTGAAGATCAGGGATTCAGATATTCTTAAGACTGCTTTCAGGACCAGATATGGTCATTATGAGTTCCTTGTAATGTCTTTCGGGCTAACCAATTCCCCAGCAACATTCATGCATTTGATGAATAGCGTATTCCGACCTTATCTTGATTCATTCGTTATAGCATTCATTGATGATATCATGGTATACTCGCGTAGTCTGGAGGAGCACGCGGAGCATTTGAGAGTTGTGTTGCAGAAATTGAAGGAGGAGACGCTTTATGCAAAGTTCTCCAAGTGTGAGTTTTGGCTCAGTTTAGTTGCTTTCTTGGGGCACGTGGTGTCCAACGAGGGTATTCAAGAAAATCCGAAGAAGATGAGGTTGTTCAGAGTTGGCCCAAACCGTCCTCAACCATAGAGATTCGTAGATTTCTTGGGCTAGCAGGCTATTATCGTCGGTTTGTTCAGGGATTCTCATCTATCGCTTCGCCCTTAACCAAGTTGACTCAGAAGGGCATTTCATTTGTATGGTTGAACGAGTGTGAAAAGAGCTTTCAGAAGCTCAAGACAGCTTTGACCACAGCTCCAGTATTGGTCTTGCCATCAGCTTTAGGTTCATATACCGTATATTGTGACGCTTCGAGAGTTGGGATTGGTTGCGTATTGATGCAGGATGGTAGAGTTATTGCTTATGCTTCTCGACAGTTGAAGCCCCCTGAGAAGATCTACCCCATTCATGATTTGGAGTTGGCTGCCATAGTTCATGCATTGAAGATTTGGAGGCATTATTTGTATGGTGTATCTTGTGAGGTATTCACTGATCATCACAGTTTTCAGCATCTGTTCAAGCAAAAGGATCTTAATTTGAGGCAGCGAAGGTGGTTGGAGTTGCTTAAGGATTATGATATCACTATATTGTACCATCCGGGAAAGGCCAATGTGGTGGCCGATGCTTTGAGCCAAAAGGCAGTGAGTATGGGGAGTTTGGCATATATTCCAGTTGGGGAGAGACCTTTTGAAATTGATGTTCAGGCCTTGGCCAATCGGTTCATGAGGTTGGATATTTCGGAGCCCAGTTGGGTGTTGGCGTGTGTGGTTTCTCCGTCTTCCTTATATGATCGCATCAGAGAGTGCCAGTATGATGATCCGCATTTACTTGTCCTTAAGGATAGAGTGCAGCATGATGATGCTAGAGACGTGACCATTGGTGATAATGGTGTATTGAGGATGCAGGGCCGGATTTATGTGCCAAATGTGGATAGGCTTCGGGAGTTGATTCTGGAGGAGGCCCATAGCTCGCGGTATTCCATTCATCCGGGTGCCGCGAAGATGTATCAGGATTTGAGGCAGTACTATTGGTGGAGAAGAATGAAGGAAGATATTGTGGGATTTGTAGCTCGGTGTCTCAATTATCAGCAGGTGAAATTTGAGCATCACAGACCGGGTGGCTTGCTTCAGCAGATGATTATTCCTGAGTGGAAGTGGGAGAGGATCACTATGGACTTTGTTGTTGGACTTCCACGGACTTTGAAGAAGTTTGATACTATTTAGGTGATTGTGGATCGGCTGACCAAGTCTGCGCACTTTATTCCTGTGTGTACTACCTATTCTTCAGAGCGGTTAGCGGAGTTATACATTCGGGAGATTGTTCAGCTGCATGGTGTTACAGTTTCTATTATTTCAGATCGGGGTACTCAATTTACTTCCCAGTTTTGGAAGTCTGTTCAGCGAGAGTTGGGTACTCAGGTGGAGTTGAGCACAACTTTCATCCTCAGACTGACGGGCAGTCCGAGCGTACTATTCAGATATTGGAGGACATGTTGCATGCTTGTGTTATTGATTTCGGAGGATCATGGGATGAGTTTCTACCGCTTGCAGAGTTTGCTTACAACAACAGCTACCAGTCGAGTATTCAAACGGCTCCGTATAAGGCTTTGTACGGGAGGCGGTATAGATCTCCAGTTGGTTGGTTCGAGCCCGGCGAGGCTAGGCTATTGGGGACATATTTGGTTCAGGATGCCTTAGAGAAGGTTAAGATGATTCAAGAGAGGCTTCGTACAACGCAGTCGCGACAGAAAAGTTATGCGGACCGGAAGGTTCGAGATGTGTCCTACATGTTTGGTGAGAGGTCTTGCTGAAGGTTTCGCCCGTGAAGGGTGTTATGAGATTTTGGAAGAAAGGAAAGTTGAGTCCGCGGTTCATTGGGCCTTTTGAGGTGCTTTGGAGGATTGGAGAGGTGGCTTATGAACTTGCCTTGTTGCCCAGCTTGTCTAGCGTGCATCTGGTATTTTATGTTTCTATGCTCTGGAAGTACATTGGGGACCCGTCTTATGTTTTGGACTTCAGCACGGTTCAGTTGGATGATGATTTGACCTATGATGTGGAGCTAGTAGCTATTTTGGGTTGTCGGGTTCGGAAGTTGAGGTCAAAAGATATAGTTTCAGAGAAAGTGCAGTGGAAAGGTCGGCCCGTAGAGGAGGCTAACTGGGAGACCGAGCGGGATATGTAGAGCATATATCCTCACCTATTCGAGGCTTCAGGTATGTTTCTTAACTCGTTCGAGGATGAACGTTTGTTTAAGTTGGGGAAGATGTGGCGACCCGGCCAGTCGTCTCATGAGTTACCGCTCCGTTTCCCCCATTTCTGCTTTATTATGTTTCGTTATCCGTGTTTTATGGGATCGATATGATTAGTTCGAGTTCGGAGAGGATTTGGTAAGAAATGAGACACTTAGTCTCTTTTAAGAAGGTTTAAGTTGGAAAAGTCAACCGGATGTTGACTTATGAGTTAGAGGGCTCGGATGTGAGTTCTGATGGTTCGTTTAGCTTCGGGAGGTGATTTATAACTTAGGAGTGTGATCAGAATTGGTTTTGGAGGTCCGGTGTAGAATTAGGCTTGAATTGGCTAAGTTAATATTTTGGCGATTTCCGGTTGGTAGGTGAGATTTTGATCCGAGGGTCGGAATGGAATTACAAGAGTTGCAGTAGCTTTGTGGTGTCATTTGGGATGTGTGTGCAAAATTTCTGGTCATTCGGACGTGGTTTGGTTGGGTTTTAGATCGAAAACGTATTTCGGAAGATTTCTCAAAAATTGGGCTTGAATCTGATGTGTTTCAGGTAATTTTATGTTGTTTGAGGTGCTTCGATAATTGGAACAAGTTTGAATAAGGTATTGGGTCATGTTGGTGCTTTTGGTTGAGGTCCGGGGGCCTCGGGGTGAATTCGGATGGTTAACGGGAGATTTTGGACTTAAGAGATCTCAGAAGTTGTTGTTTCTGGTATTTCCGCACCTGCGGATTGGTGACTGCAGGTTCGGTGCCGCACATGCAGAAGAAGAGCCGCAGAAGCGGTTTGGGAAGAATAGCCAAGGACCGCAGAGCGGCATATGGACCGCACCTGCGGAGTCACAGATGCGACTCGTGGACCGCAGATGCGGAACCTGGCCCCCTAAGTGATTTCCACAGATGCGGAGGAATTACCGCAGAAGCGGTACCGCAGGAGCGGTGGTGGGATCGCAAATGTGAAAACCCCTGGGCAAAAAGTTTATAAGTCATTTTATCTGCGATTTTGAGCCATTTTTCCTCCATAGCTGAATATTTTGAGAGCTTTTTAAAGGTGATTAAAGAGGGATTCAAGGAGAATTGATTAGAGGTAAGATTTTCGAACCTAAAACTCGAATCTATTGTGAAATTAACCTAGAAATTCTTGGAACTTAAGTTAAAAATGGAAGAATCAGGGCTTGGGATTTTGAACTTTTGAATTGGGATTTGAAGGACCATTTGAGATCGGAATTGAGAACTTTTGGTATGTATGAACTCGTGGGGTGATAAGGAATCTAATGATGTGAAAATTTATGAGTTTCAGAAGTGGGCCCAGGGCTCGGGTTTTGCTAGTTTCGGGATTTTCGATATTTTTTGATTGTTTTCGCTTGGGTTTTGTTCCCTTAGCATATTGTGATGTATTCGTTCTGATTTTGGATAGATTTGACGCGCGTGGAGGCTGATTCGAGGGGCAAAGCCGTCGCGAGCTAGAGTTGTAGCTGGTTCGAGGTGAGTAATGATTGTAAATGATGTCTTGAGGGTTTGAAACCGCGGATTGCATATCGTAGTGCTATATTGAGGTGAGACACGCGCTGGATGATGAGTGTGGGGTATTTTACTACTGGGGATTGCGACTTTGTCCGTCCCGATCGATGATTTTACCGCGTATTTGACTGAAACTTATTTGTTATCATCATGATTTGGGTTGATTGCCATATTTGGGCTTCGTGCCAACTATTTGAATCCTTCGGGGATTTTTATCACTGTTTTGACTTATTATTTGAACTCAATCCTGTTGGTATCTACTATTTTACGAACTCAGCCACTTTTACTCAGATTTGAAACTTAAATGATATTTCTAAATGATGTTTTGGGCTGAGAACTACTATTTTACGAATGCCCGAGGGCTTGTGTTAATTTTCGGACTGACTAAGGCCGAGGGCCATATGTGAGGATATGCTGAGTGATATGAGGCCGAGGGCCTGAGATACTTTATATGCCATGAGGTGGCTTGATATAGCGCTTGGGCCGTAAGGGAACCCACCGGAGTATGCACCCCCAAAGAGAGCGCGGGTATCCATCATGATCTGAGAGTGAGCCCGAGGGGCTGATATTGTACTAAGAGTGAGCCCGAGAGGCTGATACTGTTCTGAGTGATTGTTATTGTGCTCGAGGGGCGGATTTTTACTTGTTATTTACTTGATAAATTACCTGTTTTACTTGGTTTAAAGGAATTTCATTTGACTTCTTCATGGATTTACTGCTTTAAGTGATCTTACTGCTTGATATAGAATTTCTTTATGCCTTTACGTGTTTTCTTGCTTTCAGCCATTATTTATGATTATTACTCACTGAGTCGGAGTACTCACATTACTCCTTGCACTGTGTGTGCAGATTCAGGCATCGCAGAGTCCTCTCCTGAGTGTTGATCCTCCCAGTCCAGGCAGTGTTTTGCGGAGACTACGAGGTAGTTGTTGGCGTCCGCAGCCCCCGTGCCTCCCTTATCTTACTATTTTTATGTTCTTGAACTTCTGTATCGGATTTTGTATCTAGTAGACTGGTATCCGGATTTATTAGTTGCTCATGACTTGTGACACCCCGGGTTGGGCTGTGTCGGGATGGTTTCTACTGTTGTTATCGTTATTTCCACAAATTATGGCAAGTATATCATGTTTTAGAACTATTTATGGTATTTAATTGTTCAAATTAGGTGTTCTCTTTTGGTCTGGCTGGCCTTGTCTTCACGAGAGGCGTCATCACGACCGTGTTCGGGGTCAGGGTCGTGACAGTTGTACTATTTCTTGTTTTTGGGACTGTAATTGTTTCCTCCCCAATAATTTTCATGGGAACAAAAGGTCCATCACAGATTAAATCCCATAGATCTGAGTCCTCAGCCATAATGAAGTCATGCATTCTTGTTTTCCACCAACAATAGTATTGGTCGTTGAATCTTGATGGTCTGTACGTTGATTGTCCTTCCTCGAAGTTTGGTGGAGCAGCAATGTAGATCCTTTCTAGGTGTTAATCTTTTAGAAAGAACCTGCTCTAATACCAATTAATAGAAACTAAGCGTCCACCAAACTGTATAGAGAACTAGGTTCTCTATAAATTCGTACAGTAAGCAACAAATTATAAAATCAAACAGTATAGGGAACCAGGTTTTCTATCTGTTCCCATAGTAAATCGGGAGTAAATAAAGAACACACGATATTTACATGGAAAACTCCTTGCGCAAGGGATTAAAAACTACGCCCGATCCTAGTAGGATTTCAACTCCACTAAACCGAGCAAACTTCATATTACAACCTATGCAACTTAGGAATTAACCTATTAATCCCTCACTAACTTGTAATACTCTATTACAAGCCATTTTGTAATAACTCTATTACAAAGACTTTGGTATACCTCAGTAACTTGTAACACACCTATTACAAGACACTTTGTAATACCTCTATTACAAAGACATCCAACTCGACTAACTCTAGCCAAGACACAAACACAATGGTTTATGATTTACAAAGGTTTCCTACATAACGCTTTTAACTAAGCTAAGTAGGAATTACAAGTGAAGAATAAAATAACAAAGACTCAACAAACCTAAGGACTTAATATATCTTCAATCTTTGGATCTGGTCCTTGAGGTTGCAGTAGCTTTGTTCTTGAGAGATGTGTTGGCTAGCACTTGAGAGAATATTGTCTTTTGATTTGCAAGTGTTAGAGGAAATGAAATTCCTTTCCTCATGTTGATAATATGTGTGTGATGTCATCAAGGATGATGCAATAAAGTGCCCTTTAGTTTGGCCTTAGCAAGTTACAGTTGTGATGTTGTACTGCTGCCAAACAATACAGTGCAGCACCTTGCTAGAAGGTACAATGCAGTAACTTTTACAGCTGTAGAGTTTATTGTACAATGACCAGGGAAACTTATCCCTATCTGTTCTCTTTGTTGTTTCCTTATCTGATTTCATTGAGAATTGAACCAGACATCTGACTAGTTGCTTTGAATGTAAAGGAACTAATTGTATTAGATTCCTTATCTTGTTCTCTCATGAAGTTTGTCCAATCATCAAAATAAAAGACACATAACTTATCACAAAGCATATGATGACATCAATCCAGAAAAGCCTGGTATCCTCTTAATCATCACCTTCAAAATGAGAAGAACGTAACCTCTAAAACTTCTCCAGCCTCTTCTTCTCATCAGTAGACATGGCAGGCATAACCATAGGTCTAGCTGCTACAATAAGATGCTCCAGAGTAAGAGTAACAGGGGTCTAAGGTCTCCCTCCAGTTTGAGATATGGCTGGGTCCACTGGAACCACTTCAGCCTGGGTCAAGGCACCAATAAAGCTGACCAACATAGTCATGTTCTCCTGAAATATTGGTGCAACAACGGATCCCTCTTGATGTTGAGTAGGCACTGGAGTAACATGCACTGAACTCTAACCATCAACTTGATATGCAAGTGGGTCTCCTACTTCTGCATTAGCGTGGCCACATATCCCTGTGGATGTTCCACCTCTAGCTATGATTGTGCAGCCCCTAGTTGGAGAGTTGTCCCTACCCCGCGCCCTATCTCTCCCGACTACGACTGGTGGTATTTTCTCTCCGGTACTCGCTACAACTGCTGAAGTGCGCAGTCTCACCATCTATGAGAGAATAAAAGAGAAAGATTTAGACCTAGAAAATCATCGACGCACGATGAGGAATCAAGAAAGGGAAAGTTTCCTAAATCCTCATAGCCTCTCGCAGATAGATACTGATGTATTTGTACTGATTCACAAGTCTCTAATAGGCCTCTTTGTGATTTGTAAGACTCTTATAACCTAGAGCGTGATACAACCTTGTCACGTCCCGAAACCCCACTAAAGGTCATGATAGTTCCTAACCCGCTTGCTAGGCAAGCCAACTTTTAGTCAATCATAATTAAATCAGATTATCTAAATCTTTAACAAAATAATATTATAATAAGAAAGCAGGAATAGTATCAAAACAGTATCTTACATATAAATATCTAAGATAGTGTCTAAAAATGACCACAACTGTCTATAATGCCAAAATTCCGTTGTCACAACTATCATAAGCATCTAACAAGGAGATAGAGTATAAACTGATTAACAATGTCTGTTTGAGAGAAGATAGACTGAATAGATAAGTTGGGAGGGAAATCCATGTGTTGCGGGTTGGATCATGTAAAACAGCTCACCAGTCTCCACAAACATCTCAGGCTCTGCTAGGTGAACTCCACTATTACCAGCCTCGGAACCAATATAAAATTATGTAGAAGCATAGTATGAGTATAAAACACAGTATATAGTAAGCATCAATTTTAACCTCGAAGAAATAGTAGCAAGGCATCGACATCAACACTCATTAATAGTCCAGTAAATAAGATGAAAGCATAAATAACATACGCAATAAAGCATGGTATCGTCAAATGGGTATGAAAGCTCAAAACACAGTTCATATAGAATTTAGACAAGCTTTACCGATAAAGGAGATCAAAAATAAAATATCAACACCTCAATTCTCACGTCAAGACATGATACATGTCAACAACATTGATATAATATATATATATATATATATATATATATATATATATATATATATGCTCATGAACTTTTCTCAACACCTCATAAATCCATGTGTCTGACACATGCCACATGTCCTAACAAACACCAAAATTATGGGGTGCTTACGCTCATAGGGTCCAAAGTAACAAGGGTAATCACCTGAATCCGGAGGTACAAATCCATATCCAAGTATTTGATCATTTTAGAATTTAATTATCAATGACCAATAATAAATATCCGTTTATGGTGCCTGTAGTGCCAAATCCTCAACTTTCCACAACAACCAACTCTCCACTCATACATCTGGGTATAAAATAACATAATAAAGAAGCACCAACATAACAATAAGAACGTGGATAAAAGCTCATATAGGTAAAATATGGCTATGTCTAATCATATAATTCAATTTATAATATCGATTCAATAAATATTTTTAAGCATGCACAAGTTAAATCATATTATTTAACAAGAGTTAATTAAGCCATATAACCACCAAATCATAGATTAAATAATACAAGAGTATGACTATGGATAACAATAAAGATCAACATGGAAAACAATTCTTTTTGCCCAATTCAACAAGTCATAACCTTAAGCGTACTCCTAAATCATAATTATGAATTATCACATAGTCATAAAATCAACTAAAATATGGATAATAACTTCACGTAATCCAAACAAGGCATAACTGAAGTCAACATTATTGGATACAGTTATAACCTAGCTACAGATACACATTCGTCACCTTGCATATACGTGGCTCCGAAATCGAGTAACAAGTAGCAAGTAGATCACCTATGGGGAGAATTCTCACTAACGAAGATAGACAAGAGACTTACCTACACCCGGTATGCTTCAACCTTCTAAAACAGTGTCACGACCCCAATCTCCCACACCGTAGGATGTCGTGATGGCACCTAGTCTCTAATACTAGTTAAGCCTAACATGCATGGAGAAATAATGGAAATAATAAAAACCAACTAGCTATCATAAAAGAACTCAACAATACCATTGAAAATAACTCCCAAAATCTTGTGAGATTGAGTCATAATCTCTACACGAATGTACTGTAACATCCCTAATACATCACTATCTAAGCAAAAAGTAAGCAGTAGAAAGACAAGGATATAGGGTGACTTTGAGGCCTGCGTACACCAAACAGGTATACCTTGAAGTCTCCGAGAAATATAGCCAAATCATTGGGGCCTAGCCTAATATGAGGTACTTTCATCTACGCAAAAAGATGTGTAGAAGCATAGTATGGGTACACCGTGGCAGTACCTAGTAAGTATCAAGCCTAACCTCGGTAGAGTAGTGATGAGGTCCGATCAAAACAGCTACTAGGATAAGAAAAGAAGTTGAACAAGTATAGTACAGTATAATAATAGAAGTGAGGAAATGAAGAAATACAACATGATAAGCTATAATTTAATTTAAAGTAAGAAAGGTAACAAGGAAGGAACACTTAATAAGAATACTAAGAAAACAATGCAGGCAAACAAAAGTGAGGTAAATGCAAGATAACAATAAGAATCATAACTGAGGCCTCGTATCTTTTTTCTCAATTACAATCACAATCTTTGCTTATACCGTCGCGTGAGCCTTATATTTAGATATTTTTAAAAACATTCTTCCTGAAATATCTACATATACTTTATCCCACCTTATATCGCCGCATGGCTTCAAGTAATTTTCTAACTAGCAACACACACATAAATCCCATGTTATGCCACCGCATGCACATTAACCCCTATCCTTATACCGTCGCATGCACATTAATATTACAACAAAATCACAACTCGCACCACAAGTGCCGATATGCCATAACTTGTCAAAAGAATCAACAATACCAATGTTTCCACAACAAATAGCTCATGGCTCAATCACAATGTGTACAAGAGCCTCAACAATAGCAAACTGAAATTGAATAGCTCAACAAAAATGATATTTCAACAATTAACAACTTTGCCTCAATGTAATAACTACTTTTACAACTTCAACAGAAATAACTCAACAAGGAGCTATTCCATGGAAACGACGACTTCAAATAAACAATTCAACAATTAAGGAAGTAACGGACAATAAGGAAGAAAATAACTTCAACTTAAAGCATATAAGAGCAATTCACAAGTAAAAGGTAAAATAAGTAATTAACAAAATCAAATAAGGCATGTGAGGGTAGATTAATGCATGTAAGGGTAGGCTAATAATAAAAATAAAACATGTTATAACAATTCAATTAAAGGCATGAAAAAAGTCCAAATAGTATAAACCGGTCAAATACCACATATAGCCCTTGTACCCACTCGTCACCTTGTGTACACGGCTTTCATATATCACAAATAGCACAAACATCCCAAATCCGAAGGGGTAGCTCCCCCACACAAGGTTAGGCAAGATACTTACCTCAATCAAACTAACTCAATCCACTAGTAATCCTTTTCCACGAATATCCAACATCGAACAGCTCGAATCTAGCCAAACTAACTTTATACCATAAATACAAACCATAAGAAACTATTCCAGATAATAAAGTTAAAATCTTTAAAAAGAAATCAAAAAGTCAACTCAAAAAGCCAACCATGAGCCCACGTCTCGAAACCCGACAAAACTTATAAAATTCCAACACCCATACAATAATGTGTTAAACCATACCAAAATTATTCAATTCCGACCTCAAATCGACCTTCAAATCCTCAAAATATAGCTCAAGATGTTGTCACAAAATTTTCCAACTTTTTCAACTCAAAACAATAATTAAATGATAAAAATAATGATGGATTTATGTATAATAGTCAAATCCATGTCAAGATCACTGACCCAATCATTCCTTGAAAATCTCTTCCAAAATTTCCCAAAACCAAGGTCTCTAACTCAAAAGATAAAAAAATAACTCTAACCCTCGATTTGGAAATTAAATATATGTTGCCTAGTTCTTACTCTATGAGATCGCGGTAAAGCACACGCGATCTCGCAAAACGAATTCCACCAGCTCACAAATCTTCCTACATGATCGCGAGACTATAGTTGCGAACACGTTGACCACTAATCTTCATGTTACATGATCGCGTTCAGTTCCACGCGGACGCAATGAGCATTAATGCATGCCTCATCAACAGTCTCACCTTCCTTTTACATGATCGCAATACATTACTCGTGTTCACAATGCACAACATCCAAATCTTCCATGAATGCGTCCTTGTCTATGCAATCTCAACTAGCAATTAACCATCTGCCAACAAAGACCCTACGCGATCACAGCTAAACCTTCGCGAACGTAGCGAAGGAAACTAGAAGCACAGAAAATCACCAATCCCATTTCATGCATAAATTGTTCGAACTCAATCTGAAACACACCTGGGCCCCCAAAACCCCGTCCGAACATATCAATAAGTCCTAAAATACGATTCCAACTCGCTTTAAGCCTCAAATCATATCAAACAATACCAAAACTACGAATCACACATCGATTCAAGCCTAATGAACTAATGAACTTACAACTTCTAAAACTAATATCGATACATACCTAACCAACTCCAAATAACCTCAAATTTCGCACATAACTCATAAATGATACAACGGACCTATTCCAACTTCTGGAACCAAAATCCGGATCCTATCAATAAAGTAAACTCTCGGTCAAACTTCTCAATCTTTCAAACCTTCAATTTACCAACTTTCGTCAATTCAAGCAAAAACGACCTACGAACCTCCAAATCAATATTCGGACATACACCTAAGCCAAAAATTACCATATGAGGTTATCAGAATTACCAAAACTTTATTCTGGAGTCGTCTACACAAAATTTAAACTTCGGTCAACTCTTTCAACTTAAGCTTCCAACTTTGGGACTAAGTGTCCCAACCACTCCGAAACTCACCTAAAACCCAAACCAACCAGTCCGTCAAGTCATATAATCATGATATAAAATAGAGGTGGCAATAAATATGGAAACGGGGCTAAAATACTAAAAACAATCAATCCGGTCATTACAAATAGCCTTACCTCTTAAATCAACCTTCAAACGACTCGAATCTAGTCAAATACAACTCAATAACATAAAATAATATCATAGAAATTAATTCCAAACAATAAAGCTTTAATCTTTACTCAAATCCTCAAAATTCAACAAAGTCAACCTAGGCTCACAGGGTCAAATCCTGAGTCAAGGGGTAGATCCCGATTATCCATAACTGTCACGTGCCCAATTATATAATTAGATTATAAAACAGAGTTTAAATCGACCCTCAAATCTAAAATATACAAACTCTTAAGTTATAGACAAAAATTCCAAATTTCTCTTTAAAATTAAAGGTTTTAGGTGTAAAAATTTACGAAAATCAAGGTATAAAACCAAATCCAAGTAAAAATTTCTTATCTCAAATGTAGTGGTAAAAGTTCTCTTCAAAATCTTCACCTCTCAAAGTTTAGGGTTCAAAATATGAGAGAACGGGTAACATCCGAAATATAACATTTATGTGGTATGTCCAGTACTACCCTTCGCGAACACAACCCAAGATGAACTTTGGCGAAGCATAAAAATGCCACTGCCATAAACTCTCATGTGTGAACACGAAAGCCATCCGCCTCGCCTCTTCTCGAACACGACCTGCTCCTTCGTGAACGCGAAGGCTAATGCTCCTTGTTGATACCCAATTTTTCCGTCATATATTTTTAAAAATGCATATATACTTTTAAAATAGTGCGTGAGCAACAACCGATATTTTTCCTTAATTGTTTGTAATTTTAAAATGATTTAATTAATTTATTCCAGCATTTTATTATCCAAATAATTACTAATTTCATAACAAATAATTTTATAATGATTTCATGCTTAATTTTTATCATTTATATTTATATTGAGCTTTAATTATTTTATGCATAATTTTTTTGTATCTTTAGGCTATAATTGCAATAACTTTGCAATAATAGCTCATATATGCATAATTACATTAATTACACGGAAAATAATTTTTTATATTTTTATAATATTAAATAATTACTTTAAATTATTTTTATATACAAATAATAAATTTATCATTTATTAATTATTTTTATAAATTATTTTATTAATTTAAATGTGTATTTAAAACATAGCCCTTTTTAATTGATTCTTTTCGAACCTACCCCAGCCCAATATCCTAACCAGCTGATTACCCAATAGCCATCACCCTATCCGAACTACCCATACCCATACTCGTCCAAATTAAGCCTGCCCCACCTAAAATCTAATCCTGGTCGTTGATCTCGGAAGATCAACGGCCCTAAATCATTCACCCCTTCTATATATACCAAACACCCCCCAAAACCTAATTCATTTCTTCCCCCCACCGTCATCTTCTGATCCTCTCATCTCCTCACCTCTTTCACTCTCAAACCCTAGCCCGCCGTCACAATTTCCCTTTCGATTCATGGGATCTTCCATTGATTTCCTGCTTTATTTGGCTTTGTTTCTTTACTGGCTACCCGATCTTAATGTTACTTGATTCATTTGCCTCAAATGGCAACTGAATCTCAAGAGACTCGAACTAGATTTAGTTCAAAGTCTCCCATATCTTGACTATTTCCGTTTATGTTCATCCCAATACCTGTGAGTACGAATATTTTCGTATCTTAGGGTTTCAAATCTCTAGTTCAAACTAGATTTGGTTCAGCTTCTGTTTAATTTTTATGAATCTGGCTATTTTTAGTTGAATCATTTTAGATCTTCCTAGATCTGAAATGGTTTTATGTTCGTTTTGGTATTTCTCTTTTAAAATTTCAATACTTTTGTCTATATATTTCCTAGTCTTTTTCTATTATTATTCCTGACCGATCTTGTTTACCCTACAACTAGGGTTTTGATTTCAACAGATTTTGCAAAAAATGTTTTTAACCTTTAAACGTTTTCGTCTCTAGGTATCTGTTAGGGTTTCATTATTTATTTTGACTGATTTTATTGATTATATGTCTTTGTATTTCTGCCTATTCTCATAGGGTTCCAATGTCATCACCCAAAAATCCCTCCGAAGGAGTCGTGATGGCACCTAGCCTCTAAACTAGGTAAGCCTAATATTAACTGAAATAACATTGATATTTGCCAACTTTAAATTCAATAACTCTTAACAATTTACAATTCCCAAAATCAGTGGTACAAGTCACAAGCCTATCTAAGAGTAACTATACAAAATAATACATCACTGCCCCAAAACAAAGGAGCAAATGGAAATAAATACAAATAAAGGTGACTCCGAGACCTGCGAACATTGTAGCAGGTTTACCTTGAGTCTCCACCGCGACGACCCGCACAGATACTATCAATCCACCTGGATCTATACACAAAAATGTACATAAGTGTAGTATGAGCACACCACGGTAGTGCCCAGTAAGTATCAAGACTAATCTCGGTGGGTAGTGACGAGGAACAGTCAGGAAACCTACTGGTCAAATAAAATTAACAGGATATGATAATAAAACATAAAGATAAAGATAACGAAGTAATATCAACTGCGAAGAGAAAATCCAAGTACAAACAGTATAAACAATAAAGGGAGAACACGGATAGTAACGAACGAAAATCATGTAAATCAGATTACCCAAGCAATTCAACACTGACATAACAGAGACAGGGACAAGTAAGAATGTATCCAATTAAAGAAAACAATGTCAACTCAATCAATCACATCATGTTTAATACACCATCCCGATCATTTCAATCCTTGATTTCTCATATCACAATTTGAACTTTCGAACTTTCAGCACATATGGCACCTTGTGCCCATATATTTTCCATCTCACTCTTAACAACAAAATCCATATGATATACAATACAAAATGTCCTGACAAATGCACTTAAAATGTTTAGGAAGTCCTATTTACATAATACAAATTAAATTACAATTTCTAAATAAATTTGGAAAAATCGGCGAGAAAAGATGAAGTTGTTTTTAGAAATCATTCGAGTAAGAAAGTACCCCTTTCAATTTAAAATACAACCATGGAAGAATTATTACTTATAATAGGGGAGTTAGTAACTTAAAACTTAGTTGAAATTCCTTATTAAGAAAAATACAACCTCAGACGGTTTAAGGAAATTTAATTGAATAACTAATTGAATTAAGAATGTAACAATTATTGAAGTTTGAAGTATTGCAACGTATAAATAAATATATATAAATACGGTGAGGTATTGAAAACATTGTGAGTTCTAACACAAAGGGTCACAACAATAAAGGAATTAAACAGTTTAAACATTTGAATTAATAACAACAACTAAACATAGCAAACCGAAGGTGCACGGCACCAAAATCCAATTACTAACAAGGATAAGGGAACCAAACACAGAATTTCACTTTCATTTCATATCTTATTGTAGGCGTGCAACCCGACCCCATTTCACATGTCCCGTTGCAAGTGTGCAACCCGCTCCCATTTCATATATCTCGTTGCAGGCGTGCAACCCGATCCCATTTTATATATCTCGTTGCAGGCGTGCAACCCGCTCCCATTTCATATATCTCGTTGCAGGCGTGCAACCTGCTCCCATTACATATGTATTGTTGTAGGCATGCAACCCGCTCCCATTTCATATATCTCGTTGTAGGTGTGCAATCCGCTCCCATTTCATATCTCGTTGCAGACGTGCAACCCGATCCCATTTCATATATCTTATTGTAGGCGTGCAACCCACTCCCATTTCATATATCTTGTTGTAGGCGTACAACCCGCTCCCATTTTATATATCTTGTTGCAGGTGTGTAACCCGCTCCTATTTACAAATCATCATCAATTATAAAAGAATCTCGGCAAGGGAATAATAAGGAAACAACAATATCCCGGCAAGGGAGTCAACAACAAGAATAAACTCGTCCCGACAAGGGAACCAACAGTAAGAATTAAATATGTCCCTGCAAGGGAATCAGCTATAACCAAACTTGTACCAACAATTAACTTCACAATTAAACCTCAACTACACAACAAGACATAATAAGTGTCACGACCCAATCCCCGAACCCAGTCGTGATGGCGCCTCTCGTGAAGACAAGGCCAGCCAGAACAAAACGGAACACCTCATTTAAACAGTTAATCATCATAAACAGTAATAGCATATAATATAATTTCTCATAAATTGCAGAATTTAACGATAATAACAGCAGGAACCATCCCAACACAGCCCAAACCGGGGTTTCACAAGTCATGAGCTACTACAGAATCTACTATAGGTCTACAAAGTACGGAATACGATACAATAGTTTGAAGAAAACATAAATGATAGAGGATAAGAGAGTCAATGGGCTGTGGACGTCAACAGCTACCTCGTAACTCCAAATCACTGCCTAGCCTGGAAGGAATCAACGCTCAGGTGCGGACTCTGCTATACCTGAATCTGCACACATGGTGCATGGAGTGATGTGAGTACTCCGACTCAGTGAGTAATAATTACAAATAATGGCTAAAAGTATGAAAACACGTAAAGGAACAAAGCAATTCCATATCAAGCAGTAAAATCACTTAAAGCAGTAAATCAGTGAAAAAATCGAATGATATTCCTTTTTAAAACAAGTAAAACAGGTAATTTAGCTGGTAATTAACAAGTAGAAATCCGCCCCTCGGGCATAGTATCAATCGCTCAGCATAGTATCAGCCCCTCGGGCTCACTCTCAGTACAGTATCAGCCCCGCGGGCTACCTCACAATCACTCAGCATAATGGTCAGCCATTGTTACCTGACCAACTTTCATCAAACAGTGTCATTGTTACCACTGTTTCAAATCACATGGGTACCCGCGCTCACTGTGGGTGTGCAGACTCCGGAGGGTCCCCTTACGGCCCAAGCTATATCAAGCCACCTCGTGGAATCATCACTCAACATATCCTCACATCACTTAAGCCACCGCATGTCATAAATAGTATCTCAGGCCTTCGGCCTCATATCACTCAGCATATCCTCACATATGGCCCTCGGCCTCACTCAGTCCAGAAATCATCATAAGCCCCTTGGGCATTAGTAAAACAGTAGTTCTCAGCCCAAAACATGATGTAGAAATATCATTTAAGTTTCAAATCTGAGTAAAAGTGGCTGAGTTTGTAAAACAGTAGATATCAACAGGACTGAGTTCAAATAATAAGTCAAGCAGTAAGGAAACAATGATAAAAATCCCGAAAGATCCAAATAGTTGGCACGAAGCCCAATTATGGCAATCAGCCCAAATAATGATGGTAACAAGTGAATTTCAGTTAAATATTCGGTAAAATCATCAATCGGGATGGACCAAGTCACAATCCCCAGTAGTGAAAACCCCACGCTCATCATCCAGCACGTATCTTGCCTCAATATAGCACTACGATGTGCAATCCGGGGTTTCAAACCCTCAGGACATCATTTACAACCATTACTCACCTCGAACTAGCTAATTTTCTAGCTCACGACGCCTTTGCCCCTTGAATTGGCCTCCACGCGCGTCAAATCTATCCAAAATCAAAACGAATACCTCACAATATGCTAAGGGAACAAAGCCCAAGCGAAAACATTCGAAAAATATCAAAAATCTCGAAATTAGCAAAACCCGAGCCCCAGGCCCACGTCTCGGAATAGGGTAAAATTTACATTTTCCGAATCCTCATACCCTCACAAGTCTAACCATACCAAAATTATCCAATTCCGATATCATTTGGTCCTTCAAATCATCATTTTACATTTTTGAAAGGTTCCACAATTTTCTTCCCAAATTCCATCTCAAATCACGAATTAAATGACGAATTCAGTGATAGATTCATGTACTCTAACCAAATCTGAGTTAGAATCACTTACCCCGACCAATTTCTTGAAAAACCTTCGAAAAATCGCCAAAATCCGAGCTCTCTAGGTCAAAATATCAAATAAAACCCAAAACCTCGTATTTATAGAGTATCCCTCGGATCCCGACAACTCTGACCGCGGTCCGCGCAAAACCAGCAGGGTCCGCGCAAAAATGACTGCGGCCGCGCAAGTCTTGCTCTGCAGGGACAGGATTTAGTATTTTGGCCATCACTTTCGATGCAGATGTCCCAATTGTGATATCTTTACCTTACTGGAAACTAGACACGAAGGGCTACAACTTTCGTTTTTGAATCACCTCAAAATTCCTTGTGGATCAAAAGATATGAACTTCCGAAGCAGGACCAGCAACCTGCAGTCTTCACGACCGCGGCTGCGGCCACTTTGACGCGGCCAGCACTAGGCCAGCGCGAAAAGGAGAGCGGTCCGCGCCAAAACTGCTGCTCCCTCCATTTTTCTAAGTTCCGGGGTGTCCGTACACGCTTAAAACTCACCCGAAACACACCCGAGGCCCCCGGGACCTCAACCAAAAGCACCAACGCATCCTAAACATTATTCAACCTCGTTCCAATCATCAAAACACCTCGACTAACACCAAAATCATCAAATCACATCGAATTCAAGCCTATGAATCTCAAGAACTTCCAAATTCCATTTTTGATCAAAAACTCAACCAAACCACGTCCGAATGACCTCAAATTTTGCAGACAAGTCCAAAATGACATAACGAAGCTACAGAAACTCTCGGAATTCCATTCCGACCCTCGGATCAAAATCTCACCTATCAACCGGAATTTGCCAAAATACTAACTTCGCCAATTCAAGCCTAATTCTACACCGTACCTCCAAAACCACTTCCGATCACTCTCCTAAGTCACAAATCACCTCCCGAAGCTAACCAAACCATCAGAACTCACATCCGAACCCTCTAACATATAAGTCAACATCCGGTTGACTTTTCCAACTTAAGCCTTCTTAAAAGAGACTAAGTGTCTCATTTCTTACCAAATCCTCTCCGAGCTCGAACTAATCATCTTGATCCCATAAAACACGGATAACGAAGCGTAAAGAAGCTGAAATAGGGGAAATGGAGCGGTAACTCATGAGATGACTGGTCGGGTCGTCACATCCTCCCCAACTTAAACAAACGTTCGTCCTCGAACGAGTCAAGAAACATACCTGGAGCCTCAAACAGATGAGGATATCTGCTCTGTATCTTCCGCTCGGTCTCCCAGGTGGCCTCCTTCACGGGCCGACCTCTCCACTACACCTTCACTGAAGCTATATCCTTTGACCTCAACTTCTGAACCTGGCGACCCAAAATAGCTACTGGCTCCACATCACAGGTCAAATCGTCATCCAACTGAACCATACTGAAGTCCAAAACATGAGACGGATCCCCAATATACCTCCGGAGCATAGAAACATGAAATACCGGATGCACACTCGACAGGCTGGGTGGTAAAGCAAGCTCATAAGCCACCTCCCCAATCCTCCGAAGCACCTCAAAAGGCCCAATGAACCGAGGACTCAACTTGCCTTTCTTCCCAAATCTCATAACACCCTTCATGGGTGAAACCTTCAGCAGGACCTTCTTACCGACCATGTAGGACACATCTCGAACCTTTCGGTCCGCATAACTCTTCTGACGTGACTGCGCTATACGAAGCCTCTCTTGAATCACCTTCACCTTCTCTAAGGCATCCTGAACAAAATCTGTCCCCTATAGTCTAGCCTCGCCGGGCTCGAACCAACCAACCGGAGATCTACAACCAGAGATCTACACCGCCTCCCGTACAAAGCCTCATATGAAGCCATCTGAATACTCGACTGGTAGCTGTTGTTGTAAGCAAACTCTGCAAGTGGTAGAAACTTATCCCATGAACCTCCAAAGTCAATAACACAAGCACGCAACATGTCCTCCAATATTTGAATAGTACACTCGGACTGTCCGTCCGTCTGAGGATGAAATGCTGTGCTCAACTCTACCTGAGTACCCAACTCTCTATGCACGGCTCTCCAGAACTGCGAAGTAAACGGAGTACCTCTATCTGAGATGATGGAAACAGGAACGCCATGCAACCAAACAATCTCCCGGATATAAATCCCTGCCAACCGCTCTGAAGAATAGGTAGTACACACAGGAATGAAGTGCGCAGACTTGGTCAGTCGATCCACAATCACCCAAATAGCATCGAACTTCTTCAAAGTCCGAGGAAGTCCAACCACAAAGTCAATCGTGATTATCTCCCACTTCCACTCGGGAATAACCATCTGTTGAAATAAGCCACCCGGTCTCTGATGCTCATACTTCACCTACTGACAGTTGAGACACCGAGCTACACATCTCACAATATCTTTCTTCATTCTTCTCCACCAATAGTGCTGCCTCAAATCCTGATACATCTTCGCGGCACCCGGATGAATGGAATACCGCGAGCTATGGGCCTCCTCCAGAATCATTTCTCTAAGCCCATCCACATTGGGCACACAGATCCGGCCCTGCATCCTCAACACACTATCATCACCGATGGTCACATCTCTGGCATCATCATACTGAACTCTGTCCCTAAGGACAAGCAAATGCGGATCATCATACTGGCGCTCTCTGATGCGATCATATAAAGAAGACCGAGAAACCACACAAGCCAACACCCGACTAGGCTCTGAAATATCCAACCTCACGAACCGATTGGCCAGGGCCTGAACATCAACCGCAAGAGGTGTCTTCCCAACTGGAATATATGCCAAACTCCCCATACTCACTGCCTTTCGGCTCAAAGCATCGGCCACCATATTGGCCTTTCCCGGATGGTACAATATAGTGATATCATAATCCTTTAGCAACTCTAACCATCTCCGCTACCTCAAATTAAGATCCTTTTGCTTGAACAAATGCTGAAGACTGCGATGATCAGTGAACACCTTACAAGATACGCCATACAAGTAATGCCTCCAAATCTTCAATGCGTGAACTATGGCAGCCAACTCCAAATCATGAACGGGGTAGTTCTTCTCATGGGGCTTCAATTGCCGAGAAGCATAAGCAATAACTCTACCCTCCTGCATCAACACACAACCAATCCCAACTCTTGAAGCATTACAATACACAGTATATGAACCTGAAGCTGATGGTAAAACTAGCACTGGAGCTGTGGTCAAGGCTTTCTTGAGCTTCTGAAAGCTCTCCTCACACTCGTCCGACCATACGAATGGAGCACCCTTCTGAGTCAACTTGGTCAAGGGCGATGCAATGGAGGAAAATCCTTGAACAAACCGGCGATAATAGCCTGCTAACCTAAGAAATCTACGAATCTCTGTGGTTGAGGACGGTCTGGGCCAACTCTGAACCGCCTCTATCTTCTTCGGATCAACCTGTATACCCTCGCTGGACACCACGTGCCCCAAGAAAGCCACGGAACTGAGGCAATACTCACACTTGGAGAATTTTGCATAAAGCTTTTCCTCCCTCAGTCTCTATAACACAACTCTCAAATGCTCTGCGTGCTCCTCCTGACTACGCGAGTACACCAGGATATCATCAATGAATACAATAACGAACGAATCCAGATAAGGCCGAAATACACTGTTCATCAAATGCATGAATGTTGTTGGGGCATTGGTTAGCCCGAAGGACATAACAAGAAACTCATAATGACCATATCTGGTCCTGAAAGTAGTCTTAAGAATATCTGAATCCCTGATCTTCAACTGGTGATAACCCGAACGGAGATCAATCTTGGAGAACACCCTCGCTCCCTGAAGTTGATCAAATAAGTCATCAATGCGAGGTAAAGGATACTTGTTCTTAATTGTTACTTTGTTCAATTACCTATAATCAATGCACATTATCATCGTGCCATCCTTCTTCTTCACAAACAAAACTGGTGCACCCCAAAGGGACACACTAGGCCGAATGAACCCCTTATCTAGGAGTTGTTGAAGTTGTTCTTTCAATTCCTTCAACTCTGCCGGTTCCATACAATATCGTGGAATAGAAATGAGCTGAGTGCCCAGCACCAGGTTAATACCAAAATCAATATCCCTATCCGGTGGCATGCCCGGCAGGTCTGCATGAAAAATATCGGGAAAATCCCTCACAACTGGGACAGAATCAATACTAGGAGTCTCAACTCCAACATCCCTCACAAATGCTAGATATGAAAGGCAACCCTTCCCAACCATACGCTGGGCCTTCAAGAAAGAGATCACCCTACTAGGGATATAATCAGTCACACCACGCCACTCGATCCGCGGTACACCTGGCACAGCCAAAGTGACTGTCTTAGCATGACAGTCTAGAATAGCACGACCCGTAGATAGCCAATCCATGCCCAAAATAACATCAAAGTCCACCATGCTCAATAGCATTAAATCAACTTGGGTCTCCAGACCCCCAATAATCACAACACATGACCGGTACACACGGTCCACAACAACAGTATCTCCCACAGGGGTAGATACATGAATAGGTAAAGAAAGAAACTCTCGGGGCGTACCCAAATAATAAGCAAAATATGAGGACACATAAGAATAGGTGGAACCGGGATCGAATAATACCGAGGCATCTCTGTGGCAGACTGGAACAATATAGCTCTTAACCATGCAATCAACTTAACTAATAGCAAACTCCCCAACTTTGATCAAAGCCATATAACAAAACGCACTCAATAAATCATAACGCACATACTCTATTGTTGCTGTAATACCATAGTGAGATTGAACTCACTCCTTCAAAAGCTTGTGGAAACACAAATCATCTGGAATTTTAACTATTCTGCAATTCTTGAATTCACTCACACAACAGTTAAGCCCACTCTCTAAGCAGCACAATTTAGATTTCAACGCATATTCTTCACTTGTAAATGAGATCTTCTAATAGACAACATAAGGATCACACCACCTTAGAACACTCCGCATGAGATAACCCACCTGTTTTACCTCCAATTAACATTTTGTATACCTTCCACTGTCATACACATTACACAGTCACTTAATCTTCCTGAGTCTAAACGCATACCGTAACATAAAATTTACTTCACTCCAAATAAGAGACATGAAAATATTATTCACGCACCCATAACTCGGGGCTACACATCCAATTACAATGGAAATCAAACACTTAATGGTTCATCTATCATCCAAAAGACTTTCCTCGCCACTTCCGAGTCATATAGATACATCTTGCAGTACTAACATACTCACCACGTAGCTATCCAGCCATCATTCAAACCAATAGGGGCAATACCGAACATATAAGTTCAAAATACTTGCTCACACAATGAACACCTCGGTGCTCAAGCCATAGGCAAAGATCCGACCTCAAGTCCTCCAGACCAGCCCAACATCAACTCATAGAGATCACATCTTGCCCCTCGATCGAAGAATCACAAGCCGCTGATGCACATCTGATACTGAGCGCTCATACGCGCATACGAACACGGGGAAGGAATTTCAAGAGTTACTTTACAAGCTGAATCAAGGACGCACGATAAGAATTCAAGAATGTAAAGTTCTTTCCTAAAGGTTCTGCAGCCTCTCGAGGATAAATACAGACGTCTCCATACCGATCCGCGAGACTCTACTAAACCTGCTCATGACTCGTGAGACCTAAGTAACCTAGGCTCTGATACCAACTTGTCACGACCCAATCCCCAAACCCGATCGTGATGGCAACTCTCGTGAAGACAAGGCCAGCCAGACCAAAACGGAACACCTCTTTAAAACAGTTAATCATCATAAACAGTAATAGCATATAATATAATTGCTCATAAATTGCGGAATTTAATGATAATAACAGCAGGAACCATCCCGACACATCCCAAATCGAGGTGTCACAAGTCATGAGCTACTACAGAATCTATTATAGGTCTACAAAGTACGGAATACGATACAACAGTTTGAAGAAAACATAAATGATAGAGGATAAGATAGTGAAGGGGTTGCGGACATCAACAACTACCTCGTAACTCCAAATCACTGCCTAGCCTGGAAGAAATCAGCGCTCAGGTGTGGACTCTGCTATACTTGAATCTGCACACATGGTGCAGGGAGTGATGTGAGTAATAATTACAAATAATGGCTGAAAGTATGAAAATACGTAAAGGCACAAAGCAATTCCATATCAAGCAGTAAAATCACTTAAAGTAGTAACTCAGTGAAGAAATCGAATGATATTCCTTTTTAAAACAAGGAAAACAGGTAATTTAGCAGGTAATTAACAAGTAGAAATCTGCCCCTCGGGCGCAGTATCAATCGCTCAGCATAGTATCAGCCCCTCGGGCTCACTCTCAGTACAGTATCAGCCCCGCGGGCTACCTCACAATCACTCAGCATAATGGTCAGCCATTGTTACCTGACCAACTTTCATCAAACAGTGTCATTGTTACCACTGTTTCAAATCACATGGGTACCCGCACTCACTGTGGGTGTGCAGACTCCGGAGGGGCGCCTTACGGCCCAAGCGCTATATCAAGCTACCTCGTGGCATCATCACTCAACATATCATCACATCACTCAAGACACCGCATGGCATAAATAGTATCTCAGGCCCTCGGCCTCATATCACTCAGCATATCCTCACATATGGCCCTCGGCCTCACTCAGTCCAGAAATCATCATAAGCCCCTTGGGCATTAGTAAAACAGTAGTTCTCAGCCCAAAACATGATGTAGAAATATCATTTAAGTTTCAAATCTGAGTAAAAGTGGCTGAGTTTGTAAAACAGTAGATATCAACAGGACTGAGTTCAAATAATAAGTCAGGCAGTAAGGAAACAGTGATAAAAATCCCCGACGGGTCCAAATAGTTGGCAATCAGCCCAAATCATGATGGTAACAAATGAATTTCAGTAAAATATTCGGTAAAATCATCAATCGGGATGGACCAAGTCACAATCCCCAGTAGTGAAAACCCCACGCTAATCATCCAGCGCGTATCTTGCCTCAATATAGCACTACGATGTGCAATCCGGGGTTTCAAACCCTCAGGACATCATTTACAACCATTACTCACCTTTAACTGGCTAATTTTCTAGCTCACGACGCCTTTGCCCCTTGAATTGGCCTCCACGCGCGTCGAATCTATCCAAAATAAGAACGAATACGTCACAATATGCTAAGGGAACAAAGCCCAAGCAAAAACATTCAAAAAATATTAAAAATCTCGAAATTAGCAAAACCCGAGCCCCGACCCTACGTCTCGAAATCGGGTAAAATTTACATTTTCAGAATCCTCATACCCTCACGAGTCTAACCATACCAAAATTATCCAATTCCGATACCATTTGGTCCTTCAAATCATCATTTTACATTTTTGAAAGGTTCCACAATTTTCTTCCCAAATTCCATCTCAAATCACGAATTAAATGATGAATTCAGTGATAGATTCATGTACTCTAACCAAATCTGAGTTAGAATCACTTACCCCGACCAATTTCTTGAAAAACCTTCGAAAAATCGCCAAAATCCGAGCTCTCTAGGTCAAAATATCAAATAAAACCCAAAACCACATATTTATAGAGTACCCCTCGGATTCCGACACCGCTGACCGCACAAAAATGACCGCGGTCCGTGCAAAACCAGCGGGGTCCGTGCAAAAACGACCGCGGCTGTGCAGGTCTTGCTTTGCATGGACATGCTTTAGTATTTTGGCCATAATTTTCTCTATAGATGTCCAAATTGCCATATCTTTACCTTTCTTGAAACCAGACACGAAGGGCTACAACGTTCGTTTTTGAATCACCTCAAAATTCCTTGTGGATCAAAAGATATGAAATTCCGAAGTAGGACCAGCAACCTATAGCCTTCACGACCGCGGCCGCGGCCACTTTGACGCGGCCAGCACTAGGACAGCGCGCCCAGCGCGAAAAGGAGCGCGATCCGCGCCAAAACTGCTGCTCCCTCCATTTTTCTAAGTTCCGGGGTGTCCGTACTCGCTCAAAACTCACCCGAAACACACCCGAGGCCCCCGGAACCTCAACCATAATACCAACACATCCTAAACATTATTCAACCTCGTTCCAATCATCAAAACACCTCGACTAACACCAAAATCATCAAATCACTTCGAATTCAAGCCTATGAATCTCAAGAACTTCCAAATTCCATTTTTGATCAAAAGCCCAACCAAACCACGTCCGAATGACCTCAAATTTTGCAGACAAGTCCAAAATGACATAACGAAGCTACAGAAACTCCCTGAATTCCATTCCGACCCTCGGATCAAAATCTCACCTATCAACCGGAATTCGCCAAAATACTAACTTCGCCAATTCAAGCCTAATTCGACATCGTACCTCCAAAACCACTTCCGATCACTCTCCTAAGTCACAAATCACCTCCCAAAGCTAACCGAATCATCGGAACTCACATCTGAACCCTCTAACACATAAGTCAACATCCGGTTGGCTTTTCCAACTTAAGTCTTCTTAAAAGAGACTAAGTGTCTCATTTCTTACCAAATCCTCTCCGAACTCGAACTAATCATATCGATCCCATAAAACACGGATAACGAAGCGTAAAGAAACTGAAATAGAGGAAATGTAGCGGTAACTCATGAGACGACTGGCCGGGTTGTCACAATAAGCACGTGATAACTACACCGGCAACCACAACAATTGGACATGTAACCTATTTGCACGAAGCCACAGAGGAACTCACAACCAAGAAGTATTAAAACAATAAGGAAGGCAATCACTTCAATTAAGGAAATTTAGGGTCAATGTAACACGTAAGAACTAGAGGAAAGCTAACAACGTCATATGGAGCATATAGAGGCAATTTAAGCAACTAGGAAATCCAATAATAACAGGGTACTTTCCACATAAGGACCTAAGAATCTTAAATGGAAATTCTCCCATAGATAAGACCGAGCACACGCTCATCACCTCATGTGCACGAACTACAATTAGCATAGAGGACTCAAATCCTAAGGGGTAGTCTCCCACACAAGGTTAGCCAAGATACTTACCTCAATCCAGCCAATTCAATACTCAATTTAGCTTTTCCTTTTTCCAGTTCATCAATGCTCGGCTCAATCTAGCCAAAAATGACTTGAATATATCTAACAATGCAAGAGAAATAATTCCAATTAACAAAGTTATGATTCTTATATAATTTGCGAAAAGTCAACAAAAGTCAACTACCCGTACCCGCACCTCGGAACTCGACAAAATGTACAAAACCCGAATACCCATTCCGATACGAGTTCACCCATATAAAAATTATCCAATTCCGATACCATTTGGTCATTCAAACCATCATTTTACATTTTTGAAAGATTTCACAATTTTTCCCAAATTCCATCCCAAATAACGAATCAAATGATGAATTCAATGATAGATTCATGTATTCTAGCCAAATCCAAGTTAGAATCACTTACCCCGATGAATTTCTTGAAAAACCTTCGAAAAATCGAAAAATCCGAGCTCTCTAGGTCAAAATATGAAATAAAACCCTAAACCTTGTATTTATAGTGCACCTCCCGGATTCCACCTCTGCTGACCGCACAAAATCGAGTGCGCTCTCGGACTAGAGCTAGTGCTGTCCGCACAAGATCCATTGCCCTCATGGTGGATTTTGACTGCAGTGACAGGCTTTAGTATTTTGGCCATAACGTTCACTACAGATTTCCAAATGCCTATTATAATATATTTCTGAAAACTAGATTCAAAGATCTACAACTTTGGTTTTTGAATCAACCCCAAATTCCTTGTAGATCGGACCACCGATCCTGCAGACCATTTTTGGTGTGCGGGCGCACGCCATTTTGTGTGGTCCGTACTGAGGTCCACACACCATTTAGTGCGGTCCGCACCCCTAAAAGTACCAGACCCATCTTAGAGTTCCGAAATGCCCCGACTCGCTCGAAATTCACCACGAAACACACATGGGGCCCCGGGACCTCAACGAAATGTACCAACACATCCCATAACATCATCAAAATTTAGTCGAGCCTTCGAATTACTCCAAACAAAACCAAAACACCAAATCCACCTCGGGTTCAAGCCTAAGGACTTAGGAACTTTCAAATTCCACAAACAACGCCGAAATGTATCAAATCAAGTCCGATTGACCCCAAATTTTGCACACAAGTCATAAATGACATAATGAAGCTATTCCAACTTCTTGAGTCGGATTTTGATCTCGATATCAAAAAGTCAACCCCTCGGTCAAACTTCCAAATTGTGACTTCTCGTTTTCGCCATTTCAAGCCTAATTAAACTACAAACTTCCAAATAATTTTCCTGGCATGCTCCTAAATCCAAAATCACCATACGGAGCTATTGGAATCATAAAAAATCCATTCCGGATTCGTTTACTCATATTTCATGTTGAGGTCAATTTAATTCAACTTAAGCTCTCTTCTTTGAGACTAAGTGTCTCAATTCCTTTCAAGAACCTTTTCGAACCCGAACCAGTTTCCTCGGCAAGTTACATAAGAACCGTGAAGCATGAATTTAGCAGTATATGGGGAGACGAGGTTGTACTTATTCAAAACGACCGTTTGGGCCGTTGCATTCTCCACCTCTTAAATAAACGTTCGTCCTCAAACGTACTAAGATTATTCTGAGGTTTCAAATTTGATGTTTCTACTTTTACACATATACTCGTGGTTGATCCCGTATTGCCGCATTCGAATTAAGTCCGACAACACCATTTCAATTGAGATTATTATCCATATTTGTAATCTTTAAGACCAAATTTCCTACACTCCAATCATTTCCATAAAGGTCTGATCTTCACATCAACACATGATATTAATCTCGATTGGCTATAGCAACTCGTGCCTTTGCACCTCTCGAATCCGGAGTGTTACATTATACACCCACTTAGGGTCATTCATCCTCAAATAATAAGTAGAGTCCATACTCAAACACATAATGTAACTTATCTCTTTCTTTGCACAACTCAATGTCCTAAATTTTTCTAACTCCTAAATTTTTTAGAAATTTCTGCAGAGTCTCCCCTGTAATTAGGCCTCTCCACCTGTCAGAGTAATACCAAGACAACTCCTAACAACACATACACAACTCAACAATTCTCCACAATGTATATATCAATAACACTAATCTCCGCATTACAAGCACAATATTATCATAATGATATCGGGACATGAAACACATCATATGCATGACCTTAACCACATCTTTGGTTTTAATAGTTGTACATAATCGATTACAAAATCGCCAATTAACCTCATGTCAAAAAAATCTTGTTTCAAACATTCATTTACTAACAACGAGGCATGAAGAAATCATAATAACTTACCCAAATTAACGGGTCATATTTAACGCCACCTGGGCACTCATCTTGTAGGGTAAAACTCGATTATTACAATACAATTTGGAAAATTATGCACAAAGATATTCATACAAGAATTTTCAAATAAGCCTCATAGGCATGACTCCTTATAAGTACTATACTATAAATTTTAATTTCGTAAAAGGAGAATTTAAACACATAAACTTTTCACCACCAGGACCTCGTCCTTATATAACATCCATCACAGCTTGTATCCCGGTTTAAATATTTCATATCATATAAAAATGTGAGGATCTCGTCCTCAACTCTGAATCACAAGTATTTTGCGCATTGTGCCAACTAAAATTTTCTATTTCCTTTCTTCCTTCTTTCAAATAATTTCTGTTAAACAAAATCACAACATGCAATGATCCCTCATACCGATAGGGGATTTAATTTACAACTGAAATCAATTATTTAGAAATTACATCAAACTCATCGAATTGATTAACAAAAATCACTTTTAGCCTCGCAGCTATTTTTAGTGACCAACACATAATGATATACATAGCTATCTTCATATAATCTCCCTACAGAAGTATCCACATAAGAAATTTTAAGATTACGAAACTTACTCATGATTGGAGCATATGAGGAGGACTTGTCTCAATACTCAGAACCGAATCAAGTTAAGAAAATTGTTCATTTATGATAACTTGAGTTCGTACTTGTAATAACTCCATCTAGTGTAGCGACCTCAGCTATACCATAGCAAATATATCAAAGGGGTTGGGCCTCCACCTCTTAGGCGCCATCTACCCGCTTTTCCTCCACCCCTAATTGGTAGTGTAAGTAGAGTAGTAACTGCAATGGAGTATTGGCACGTGTGCTTTGATGGAACAGATTTCTCCCAAGTCTAGGAGAATTTCTCAGGATGTTACTAGTATCACCATATTCATAACAACTCATCCGCAGTTCGACTGCTCATACTGAGTCCGTCCCGGATAACTTAAATAACCATTATAGGAAATTCCATGCCACTGGTACATTAAAATATGACTGCCCCATGCGAGTGTTGTGATTAATTTAAGCACTACAAGTATACTGAATATGTTTCCATGACCCCGCTGATACTGAAATGTAGAATTATTAAGGACGCGGAAATATCTCAAGTCTCATCATCATCCCATTCAAATCTTAGCTCTTGATCATATACATGTTTTGGAAAACCTTTCAATACCACATAAATAGATCTCAGGCCCAATTGGTATAACATATGACCCCGCAATTTGATCGTTAATAGTGGACTCCCCTCACTTGGCACGAAGCCATAGGTCATAACATCCAATAATCCACAATGTTAACCTCCACAACTCATATAAGTCAACCAGATGTCAGGGCCCATTGCACCCCTACATAATTCACTGGGTGATCTCTCAATACTTCCGCATCTTCAATCTTGGCATCACGTGGTAATAATGATTGAGCAATCCTGGATCCCTTATAACCCCTCTGTGGTACCACTGTCCGTTGGCGCATAGTTATTACCGAGTGCGCAATTTTATACATGAGTGGATGCAAAATAACATAAGTTATATGCTTCAAGTTGAATAAACGTCGCACGATAAGGAATGAAAAAAGTCAGGTTATCCTAATAGTTTTGTAGCCTCTCGAAGATAAGTACAGACGTCTCCGTACCGATATACAAGACTCTACTAAACTCGTTGTAGGACCTATGAACCTAGAGCTCTGATACCAACTTGTCACGACCCAAAATTCCCTCCGAAGGAGTCGTGATGGCACTTAGTCTCTAAACTAGGTAAGCCTAATATTAACTGAAATAACATTGATATTTGCCAACTTTAAATTCAATAACTCTTAACAATTTACAATTCCCAAAATCGGTGGTACAAGTCACAAGCCTATCTAAGAGTAACTACACAAAATAATACATCACTGCCTGAAACAAAGGAGCAAATGGAAATAAATACAAATAAAGGTGACTCCGAGACCTGCGAACGTTGTAGCAGGTTTACTTTGAGTCTCCACCGTGACGACCCGTACAGCTACTATCAATCCACCTGGATCTGTACACAAAAATGTATAGAAGTGTAGTATGAGCACACCACGGTGGTGCCCAGTAAGTATCAAGACTAATCTCGGTGGGGTAGTCATGAGGAATAGTCAGGACACCTACTGGTCAAACAAAATTAACAGGATAGGATAATAAAACATAAAGATAAAGATAATGAAGTAATATCAACTGTGGAGAGAAAATCCAAGTACAAACAGTATAAACAATAAAGGGAGAACACGGATAGTAACAAACGGAAATTACGTAAATCAGATTACCCAAGCAATTCAACACTGACATAACAGAGACAGGGACAAGTAAGAATGTATCCAATTAAAGAAAACAATGTCAACTCGATCAATCACATCATGTTTAATACACCATCCCAATCATTTCAATCCTCGATTTCTCATATCATAATTTGAACTTTCGAACTTTCAGCACATATGGCACCTTGTGACCACATATTTTCTATCTCACTCTTAAAAACAAAATTCACATGATATACAACACAAAATGTCATTACAAATGCACTTAAAATGTTCAGGAAGTCCTATTTACATAATACAAATTAAATTACAATTTCTAAATAAATTTAGAAAAATCGGCGAGAAAAGATGAAGCTGTTTTTAGAAATCATTCGAGAAAGAAAGTACCTCTTTCAATATAAAATACAACCGCGGAAGAATTATTACCTTTAATGGGGGAGTTAGTAACTTAAAACTTAGTAGAAATTCCTTTTTAAGAAAAATACAACCTCAGACGGTTTAAGGAAATTTAATTGAGTAACTAATTGAATTAAGGGTGTAACAATTATTGAAGTTTGAAGTATTGGAACGTATAAATATATATATATATATATATATAGTGAGGTATTGAAAACATTGTGGGTTCTAATACAAAGGGTCGCAACAATAAAGGAATTAACTAGTTTAAACATTTGAATTGATAACAAAAACTAAACATAGCAAACCTAAGGTGCACGACACCAAAATCCAATTACTAACAAGGATAAGGGAACCAAACACAGAATTTCAGTTTCATTTCATATCTTGTTGCAGGCGTGCAACCCGATCCCATTTCATATATCTTGTTGTAGCGGTGCAACCAGATCCCATTTCATATATCTTGTTGCAGGCATGCAACCCGCTCCCATTTCATATATCTCGTTGCAGGCATGCAACCCGATCTCATTTCATATATCTCGTTGCAGGCGTGCAAACCGCTCCCACTTCATATATCTCATTGCATGCGTGCAACCCGATCCCATTTCATATATCTTGTTGCAGGCGTGCAACCCGCTCCCATTTCATATTTCTTGCTGCAGATGTGCAACCCGCTCCCATTTCATATATCTTGTTGCAGGTGTGCAACCCGCTCCCATTTCATATATCTTGTTGCAGGCGTGCAACCCGATCCCATTTCATATATCTTGTTGCAGGTGTGCAACTTGCTCCCGTTTCATATATCTTATTTCAGGCGTGCAACCCGCTCCCATTTACAAATCATCATCAATTATAAAAGAATCCTGGCAAGGTAATAATAAGAAAACAACAATATCCCGGCAAGGGAGTCAACAACAAGAATAAACACGTCCCGGCAAGGGAACCAACAGTAAGAATTAAACATGTCTCGGCAAGGGAATCAGCTATAACCAAACTTGTACCAACAATTAACTTCACAATTAAACCTCAACTACACAACAAGACATAATAAGCACATGATAACTACACCGGCAACCACAACAATTGGACATGTAACCTATTTGCACGAAGCCATAGAGGAACTCACAACCAAGAAGTATTAAAACAATAAGGAAGGCAATCACTTTAATTAAGGCAATTTAGGGTCAATGCAACACGTAAGAATTAGAGGAAAGCTAACAATGTCATATGGAGCATATAGAGGCAATTTAAGCAACTAGGCAACCCAATCATAACAGGATACATTCCACATAAGGACCTAAGAATCTTAAAGGGCAATTCTCCCATAGATAAGACCGAGCACACGCTCGTCACCTTGCGTGCACGGACTACAATTAGCATAGAGGACTCAAATCCTAAGGGGCAGTCCCCCACACAAGTTTAGGCAAGATACTTACCTCAATCCGACCAATTAAATACTCAATTTAGCTTTTCCTTTTTCCAGTTCATCAATGCTCGGCTCAATCTAGCCAAAAATGACTTGAATACATCTAACAATGCAAGAGAAAATAATTCCAATTAATAAAGCTATGATTTTTATACAATTTGCATAAAGTCAACAAAAGTCAACTCCCCGGACCCGCACCTCAGAACCCGACAAAATGTACAAAAACCGAATACCCATTTCCATACGAGTTCACCCATAAAAAAATTATCCAATTCTGATACCATTTGGACCTTCAAATCATCATTTTACATTTTTGAAAGATTTCACAATTTTTTCCAAATACCATCCCAAAAAATAAATTCAATGATAGATTCATGTATTCTAGCCAAATCCGAGTTAGAATCACTTACCCCGATGAATTTCTTGAAAAACCTTCAAAAATAGCCAAAATCCGAGCTCTGTAGGTCAAAATATGAAATAAAACCCTAAACCTCGTATTTATTGTGCACCTCCCAGATTCCACCACTGCTGACCACACTAAATCGAGTGCGGTCTGCATTAGAGCCAGTGTTGTCCGCACAAGATCCATTGCCCCCGCGGTGGATTTTGACTGCAGTGATAGGCTTTAATATTGTGGCCATAACTTTTGCTACATATTTTCCAAATGCCTATTATAATAGTTTTCTAAAAACCAGATTCAAAGTTCTACAACTTTTGTTTTTGAATCAACCCCTAATTCCTTATAACAAAAGATATGATCTCCCGAAGTCGGACCAGCGATCCTGCGGACCATTTTTAGTGTGCGGTCGTACGCTATTTTGTGCGGTCCGCACTGAGGTCCGCACACCATTTAGTGTGGTCCCCACTCCCCTCTGCGGTATGCATATTTTTGGTGCTATCCGCACCCCTAAAATTACCAGACCCATCTTAGAGTTTCGAAATGCCCGGACTTGCTCGAAATTCACCACGAAACACACACGAGGCCCCTGGGACCTCAACCAAATGTACCAACACATCCCATAACATCATCAAAATTTAGTCGAGCCTTCGAATTACTCCAAACAAAACGAAAACGCCAAATCCACCTCGGGTTCAAGCCTAAGGACTTAGGAACTTTTAAATTCCATAAACAATGCCGAAATGTATCAAATCAAGTCTGATTGACCCCAAATTTTGCACACAAGTCATAAATGACATAATGAAGCTATTCCAACTTCTTAAGTCAGATTTGGATCTCGATATCAAGAAGTCAACCCCTCGGTCAAACTTCCAAATTGCGACTTCTCATTTTTGCCATTTCAAGCCTAATTAAACTACAAACTTCCAAATAATTTTCCAGGCATGCTCCTAAATCCAAAATCACCATACGGAGCTATTGGAATCATAAAAAATCCATTCCGGATTCGTTTACTCATATTTCACCTTCCGGTCAATTTAATTCAACTTAAGCTCTCTTCTTAGAGACTAAGTGTATCAATTCCCTTCAAGAACCTTTCCGAACCCAAACCAGTTTCCCCGGCAAATTACATAAGAACCGTGAAGCATAAATTTAGCTGTATACGGGGAGACGAGGTTGTACTTATTCAAAACGACTGGTCGGGTCGTTACATCTAATTATTTAACTATTCATTCTTACTGTTTCTGCATGTTTGCCTTTAACTCTAGCGACTAATTGCTAATTGATTTTATTTACCTAAATTAGGGTTTGAAATCAATTTTCCTTTTCTGTACAGTACTAGTGTTTACTTATGTGGTTACCTGTTCTTACCTTATTTGGACCAATGTCTGATTAATAATTTGTGTTACTTCCCTTTACTTAACCTTACTGGCCTGATTTTATGTTCTGCTTATTAAACTCGGCTTCTAATTGATTTTGGAATTAGTTCTTACCTTATTTAACCTAGTACTTGACTACTGGTTGATTCCATATAAGGTTTTCCTCAAATTAAATGATACTAGCCTAACTTTACTCGATTCTATCTTGTTAATTGATTCATGTCGACCTTAATTGATTGCTAAGTTATTTTTATTCCTTATTTGGGTAGGACTGGTTCAGTACCCTATTTGTTTGCTTCATTGAGTGCTATTTAGACCCCTTTTCTCACTCCCTTTACAATAACTGGACAACTCTCGAACTCTCTGTTTTCAAAAAAAACTTAAGCTTTCTCTTTATTCTCTTATTCTAATTTTTGCAATAAGTGTCTATTATTTGGCCTGCTGAAAACCAAGGCCAAACTCTCTGGAATTTAACTACTATTGCATTCTTACTTGCTTTCTTCTCAACTGGTTTGCCTTAACTCTTACTATTCTATTCTTTATAGATTATTCGAATAGCCTGTTTCAATCCTCAGCATGATTCTCCTTTCTATGTGACTACATGATCCCATTTAGTAATAATGTTAAACTAAGTTAATTCAAATAATGTGACCCCTTTTCCTAAGTTAGTTTTAATGTTCAGTCTATTTTTCTTTCTAAACCTTGCCAGATAATGTGGTCATGTAAACAAATATGTTTGTGGTTGTCACGCCCCGAACCTGGGGAGGCGTGGCTGCACTCGGTGCCGCACTGGCCCGAGCGAACCACTTTGCAACTCTTTTTTCTTTCTTTGTAACTATCATGGGCCAACATGGCCATAACTCATAATGTATAACTATAGGTGGGCAACAATGTATCACTGAACAATTTTTCTTAAAACATGAATACATATGGACCGTCAAGGCCTCTGACATGCTATAAAAAATGAACCTCTGTCTACAAAGCCTCTAATATTGTTTGACATCAAACGGGACAGGGTACCTGCCTACCCATTAGTCTGTAATAAAATTCTGACACAATGACTCATGGACTCGGCTGCACTCCGAATAAGGTGGAGTCTTACCGATCCTTCGTTGAATGCCAATCTCGTCTACTGTGAGGGATCGTCAAACTAATTATCTATACCTGCAGGCATGAATGCAGCGTCCCCAACAAAAGAAAGTCAGTACGAATAATGTACGGAGTATGTAAGGCAGAACTAAACATAACCATATGTCAATAGTAATTAAATACATATAAGAATCAACCTGAATCTCTGAAGTGCCACTGTATATCCATACTTATTATACTTACATATATATACAATTATTCTCTTTAAGACTATTATCCATATCGTCTAATGCATGACTTCCCAACTGATCAGTGGTAACTGCCCAACCGGCCGTAACTCGGTGGTAAATGCATGACTGCCCGACCGTCCGTAGCTCGGTAGTAAATATGTAACTGCCCAACCGGCCGTAACTCGGTTGTAAATGCATGACTACCCAACTGGTCGTAGATCGGTGGTAAATGAATATGCATGACCACCCAACCGGTGGTAAATAATGATACATAACTGCCCAACCGGTGGTAACTGCCTGACCGGCCGTAGCACGGTGGTAAATGCATGAAGATGCATGTATCTTAATATTATAAACATTAATATCTCTATCATATACCTCAATAGGGAACTAGATACTTACTTAGACATTCTTGAATATCACTTTACGGGAATCAATAACATAAACATCCTTAACTACTAAGAGTACAACCAGTAATGGAACGACATTATGTTTATGTTTTGTTACTTGGATCATGCCAAAAGAAAGAAGGGATAGCCTTAACATACCTGGAGTAGGAAAATCCGTATAATATTCTTGGAAAAGATTGCACCGTACTCCTTTAAAATCTTCAGAATCATCAAATAGATTGTTCCAAAGCAATTAATACTAGAGCCAAATTTTGTAACTCTAATACACTAGGTTAGGCAGTATGTTAATTCTTCTTAAACGTTACAACAGGGCCTAGTAGCAAGATTAATGCTTCTCCAACTAATTTGAATAAGTAGTAGAATCTTCACAAGAAATGCTAACTCTCTCGTCTTCAGATAAGTGTGAATATTATGTAGGATCAACTCTACCTCCAACATAAATGAAGATTCAACTGTCTCCTAATCCTCCCCCATAAGTATTTCAATCAAACAATTACTGTTACCAAGACATGATAGAATTGGCATCACCAAACTTGTCAAAAATATCTAGATGCAGTAATAGTTAAGCTGCTACTGTAAATCATATCTCATCCAAAAACATGACTACTAGTCATAATTAAAATCCCCACCATCTTCTCAAATATTTATTTTCATCGAGTAAGGAAAATGAAGAGAAGCAGACAACATTCTTATGCAATATAAGTTAGTTTGAAATACTAATACATAAGAGTATGATGAACATGTAAAGTTAAATTGATGTTAAGTTATGGATGACTAAAAAATGAAGTCCATGTGTTCATCTAATTTTGTTACTAAAATGAAGAGACATTGTTTAATAATGCAACGCTGCCACGTGGAGTTGGGGGTAAATTTTAATCTCTATCCAACTTATTAGTTAATTAGTTAATGTCTCGTTACCCGGTAATTAACCAATTACCCGTGTATTTAAAAATTATCCCAAATTACTTAAAATACTACTCACTTTTAATACACTTTATACACCTTACTATAATATATATTACTATCATGGTCATGTGGTGCCATATAAAATTTGTGCATACATTATTATTTCATTAAAACATCCATGAAAAAAATGTAAATATTTTCTCAACTTCTCATTTTCCTAATCCCATATAAAGAGTACAAATTTTCATACGCTTAATTCTTAAAGCGGTAAAGAAATAACCTTCTTTTCTTGTGAGAAAATAATTTCTATCTTTACAATAAATAAAATCTCATAAACTTTTTCATATTATTTTGTATAATTTAAAGCATATTTGGAAGTAGTAATATTAATAATTATATAAAAATCATATTTTCAAACTTATTTTTCTACAATAAATGTTCCACTAAAATTTAATTCCATATCAAAATGTATCTAATGGTATCAATGTTGTTAAAGTCACGGGATGTAACATCATTCCCCCCCTTTATTTGGGTGATTGTGGATCGGCTGACCAAGTCCGCTCATTTTATTCCTTTGTGTATTACTTATTCTTCAGAGCGGTTGGCGGAGATTTATATCCGGGAGACTGTTCATATGCATGGTATTTCAATGTCCATCATCTCAGATAGGGGTACTCAGTTCACATCACGGTTCTGGAGGGCCGTTCAGCATGAGTTAGGTACTCGGGTGGAGTTGAGTACAGCATTCCACCCTCAGACGGACGGACAGTCCGAGTGCACTATTCAGATTGTTGAAGATATGCTTCGTGCATGTGTGATTGAGTTTGGAGGGTCTTGGGATCAGTTCTTGCCATTGGCAGAATTTGCTTATAACAATAGCTATCAGTCCAGCATCCAGATGGCACCGTATAAGGTTTTATATTGGAGGCGGTGTAGATCCCCGGTGGGTTGGTTGAGCCGGGTGAGGCTAGACTATTGGGCACAGACTTGGTACAGGATGCTTTAGAGAAGGTTAAGGTGATTCATGATAGACTCCGTACAGCCCAGTCCAGATAGAAGAGTTACGCAGACCGGAAGGTTCGTGATGTTTCCTATATGGTTGGAGAGCGGGTTCTGCTTCGGGTTTCGCCTATAAAGGGTGTCATGAGATTCGGGAAGAAAGGAAAGTTGAGTCCGAGATTTATTGGCCCTTTTGAGATATTGAGGCGTGTTGGGGAGGTTACTTATGAGCTTGCATTACCTCCCAGCTTGGCCGGAGTTCATTCAATATTTCATGTTTTGATGCTCCGGAGGTATCACGGTGACCCGTCGCATGTGTTGGATTTCAGTTCAATCCAGTTGGACAAGGATCTATCTTGTGTTGAGGAGCCAGTGGCAATATTGGACAGGCAGGTCAGAAAACTGAGGTCAAAGAACATTGCATCAGTGAAGGTTCAGTGGCGACGTCAGCCGGTCAAGGAGGCGACCTGGGAGACCGAGCAGGATATGCGCAGCCGTTACCCTCATCTTTTAACTACTTCAGGTATGTATCTATGCTCATTCGAGGACGAACGAATGTTTAAATGTAGGAGGATGTGATGACCCGACCGGTCGTCTTAATAATTAACGCCCCAATCCCCTATTAACTGCTTTCCCCAAGTTTATTTCTGCTAATTTGATTTTCCAGGATGTTCGGTTTTGAGTTTCGGAGAGTTTGGGACACTTAGTCCCTAAATGGGCGTTTAAGTGTTGGAAAGTTGACCGTAGTCGGAACAGTGTGAAGACGGCCTCAGAATGGAAATCTGATGTTACATTAGCTATGTTGGGTGATTTCAGGGTTAGGAGCGTGTTCGGAGTGTGTTTTGGAGGTCCGTGGCTAATTTAGGCTTGAAATGCCGGAAGTTGAATTTTTGAAAGTTTCCGCTTTGATAGTGAGATTTTGATCCGAGGGTCGGAATGGAATTCTGGAAGTTGGAATAGATCCGTAGTGTTGAATGTGATTTGTGTGCAAAATATTAGGTCATTCGGATGAGGTTTGATAGATTTTTTGATCGAAAGCATATTTTAAGAATTTTGGAGTTCTTAGGCTTAAATCCATGGTTAATTCGAGGTTTTGATGTTGTTTTAGGTGTTTTAAGGATTGGTACAAGTTTGGATAGTGGTTTGTGACTTATTGGTGCCTTTGGTTGAGGTCCCGGAGGCCTCGGGGTGATTTCGGATGGTTAACGAGAAGTTTGAGGAAATGTTGCAGCTGCTATATTTTTGCTGCTTCTGGTATTTTCGCATCTGCTATTTGGGGACCGCTGGTGTTGTGCCGTAGAAGCAGCTAAGGGGCCGCAGAAGCGGATTTTGGTATTTTCTTCAGGAACCGCAGAAGCGGTACCGCATCTACTGATTGGGAGTCGCAAATACGGAAGTTGGATCTTTAAGTGAAAGTCGCAGATGCGACATTTGTTCTGCAGAAGCGGGGCCACAGATGGGTCCCATGACCGCAGATGCGGAAACTGCTAGGCATTATTTTAAAAGGGGTTCCGCGACTTGGAGGCTTATTTCCACCATTTCTAATCGTTTTTGGAGCTTTTTGAAGGGGATAGCAGAAGGATTCAAGGGGAATCGCTTGGAGGTAACCTCCTTGACTTCATAACTCGTTTTTATGTGATTAAAGACCTAATTAGTGGTGAAAATTTTGGGAAGAATGGGTATTTAGGGCTCGAGTTTAAGAGACCTTTAAATGAGGATTTGAGGGGTCATTTGGACTCCGATTTCAGTTTTCTTATTATTTATAGACTCGTGAGAGTACGAGGTTTCTAAAAATGTAAATTTCACCCGATTCCGAGATGTGGACCCGAGGGGCGTTTTGGTCATTTTACATAATTTTGCCTATTAGCTTCGACTTTAATTGTAGAGTCAGTTACTTGAAGTGTTATTTATATTATGCAATTGAATTGAATAGATTTGGGCCATTTGAAATAGAGTACTCATGGCAAAGACGTGGTCTCGGGTTGATTTTAAGTTGGTTCGAGGTAATGGGGCTTGTCTAACCTTGTGTGGGGGACCTTCCCCTTAGGATATGAGATATTTCATAATTGAAATGCCTTGTACGTGAGGTGATGAGCGCGTACTTGAGCTAATTATTGAAAATCCGATTTTTTCGTAAGTATTTCAAATGAGTTCTTTTTCCAGTTTTATTCTACTTGTGAATTTAGCTTGTTGCTAGTTTAGAAAAACATGTTTAGTTGACTTAATTGTCTATTTGCTTAAAATGCCTTAATTGCATTATGTGAAGCATCTTAGGCTAGAATTAACTATTTACTTGGTACGAATTTATCTTAATTGGGTATTCTTGTGTGGCTGCTATGTGTTTTTGCTTTAGGACTACGGGACGACATCCCGGGAGATCCCTTGTACATATTTATGATCTGAACTGAGGTGCGGGATACCAAGAGATCCCTGGCACGTATATTGAGGATACCAAGAGATCCTCGGGATACCAAGAGATCCCTAGCATATATTGAGGATACTAAGAGATCTTCAGGATACCAAGAAATCCTTAGCATATATTGAGGATACCAAGAGATCCTCGGGATACCAAGAGATTCCCGGTTATCATCCTTGTTATGAGTGGTACTTCCTTGTGGTTTGCCTTTATCATTGTTTCCATTATTGTACTCTTATTATCCTGTGTAGATTCTTACTGTAGATTCTCAATTGTACTGCTTATCTTATCCTGTCATCTTTATATTTCTATAATCTCAGTAGGGCCCTGACCTTCCTCATCACTACCCAACCGAGGTTAGGCTTGGCACTTACTGAGTACCGCTGTGGTGTACCCATGTTTTTCATGTGCAGATCAAGGTACCGCTACTCAGGCCTATCATCCTTAAGGAGGTGACTGCTCTAGAGACTTCGAAGTACATCTGTTGCGTCCGCAGACCAAGAAGTCCCTTTCTATTCATGCTTTTAGTATTTAGCCCTTCTGTATTTTTCTGTTCTTATTAGACATTCTGGAGTTAGAGCTATGTAGTGCTTTTCTTAGCTTGTGATTTGTGGGTTTTCAGGTATTGGATTTATGTATTGGTATTGAGAGTTAAACATGGTGTAAGCCGAGCGGCACATTTAAACACTGTTACTATGTTATTTCTGTTTTAAATTGGTTACTTCCTCAAATTTTGATTTTTCTTCCACAAATTAGGCTTACCTAGTCATAGAGACTAGGTGCCGTCACGATGGTTCACGGAGGGAAAACTAGGGTCGTGACATAACTTCCCGACCGGCCGTAGTTCGGTGGTAAATGCATGACTGCCTGACCGGCCGTAGCTCGATGGTAAATATGTAACTGCCCAACCGGTCGTAGCTCGGTGGAAAATGCATGATTTCCCGATTGGTTGTCGATCGGTGGTAAATGAATATACATGACTGTCCAACCGATGGTAAATAATGATACATAACTGTCCAACCTATGGTAACTGCCTGACCGGCCATAGCACGGTGGTAAATGCATGAAGATGCATGTATCTTTATATTATAAACATTAATATCTCTATCATATACCTCAATAGGGAACTAGATACGTACTTAGACATGCTTGAATATCACTTTACGGAAATGAATAACATAGACATCCTTAACTGCTAAGAGTACAACCAGTTATGGAACAACATTACGTTTGCTTTTCGTTACTTGGATCATGCCAAAAGAAAGAAGGGATAGCCTTAACATACCTGGAGTAGGGAAAATTCATATGATATTCTTGGAAAATATTGCACTGTACTCCTTTAAAATCTTCAGAATCATCAAATAGATTGTTCCAAAGCAATTAATACTAGAGCCAAATTTCGTAACTCTAATACACTAGGTTAGGCAGTAGGTTAATCCTTCTTAAATGTTACAATAGGGCCTATTAGCAAGATTAATGCTTCTCCAACTAATTTGAATAAGTAGTAGAATCTTCACAAGAAATGCTAACTCTCTCGTCTTTAGATAAATGCGAATATTATGTAGGATCAATTTTACCTCCAACATAAATGAAGATTCAACTGTGTCCAAATCCTCCCCCATAAGTATTTCAATCAAACAATTACTGCTACCAAGACATGATAGAATCGGCACCACCAAACTTGTCAAAAATATCTAGATGCAGTAATAGTTAAGCTGCTACTGTAAATCATATCTCATCCAAAAACATGACTACTAGTCATAACTAAAATCCCAACCATCTTCTCAAATATTTATTTTCATCGAGTATGGAAAATGAAGAGAATCAGACAACACTCTTTTGTAATATAAGTGAGTTTGAAATACTAAAACATAAGAGTATGATGAACAGGTAAAGTTAAATTGATGTTAAGTTATGGATGACTAAGAAATGAAGTCCATGTGTTATCTAATTTTGGTTACTAAAATGAAGAGTCATCGTTTAATAATGCAACGCTGCCACGTGGAGTTGGGGGGTAAATTTTAATCTCTATCCAACTTATTAGTTAATTAGGTAATCTCTCGTTACCCGGTAATTAATCAATTACCCGTGTATTTAAAAATTATCCCAAATTACTTAAAATACTACTCACTTTTAATACACTTTATACACCTTACTATAATATATATTACTATCGTGGTCATGTGGTACCATATAAAATTAGTACATACATTATTATTTCATTAAAACATCCATGAAAAAAATGTACATATTTTCTCAACTTCTCATTTTCCTAATCTCATATAAAGAGTACAAATTTTCGTACGCTTAATTCTTAAAGTGGTAAAGAGTAACCTTCTTTTCTTGTGAGAAAATAATTTCTATCTTTACAATAAATAAAATCTCATAAACTTTTTCATATTATTTGTATAATTTAAAGCATATTTGGAAGTAGTAATATTAATAACTATATAAAATCATATTTTTCAAACTTATTTTTCTACAATAAATGTTCCACTAAAATTAAATACCATATCAAAATGTATCTAACGGTACCAATGTTGTTAAAGTCACGAGAGGTAACAGTGGTTTAATTTATAGGTCCAATCTGTTTCTGTCTCTGTGTTTAAGCCATGATTGCTTTAATATTTTGCCTAATCAGATGCCAATTTGTTTGAACTATGTGTTGAACATGAACTTTGTTTGTTTTGTTGGTTTAGTATTGTCTGTAACTCTGTATTCTGAATTTGCTTGCTTCTGAAAATAAACTATTTTAAAAACTTGCCCCTTACCCTTTATGCACTGGCTTTCAAACTCCTACTCTTTGTCATTAGGTTCTCACCACCACTAGTGTGAGCACTACCTAGGGTTCTTGAGACTCCTCTGAACTCTGACACACTGGGGGTTAGTTTTTCAATCTTTTATGAACTCTTTTTATGTGGTTCTGGTGTGAGCATTGTCCGGGGTCCCAAACTTGTCTTTATAAGTTAAAATCAGTGCTACACTTAGAAACCATGTCTATAGGTCAGTAAGTACAAGTTCATAGAAAGCATGCCTATAGGATTCTCTTAGTCGCTTCTGAATTCAATCGCTCTTTTTAATCATTTAGGCAACGTATCTGTAGGACTTACTAATGATTCTGGGTTTAAAACTATGACATACTACTGCCTGAAATGCCCAAATCTATGCTGAATAAAATTAGTAGGCAAACAAATAGGTCCCCATGCTCGCCTTAATAAAATTGTCTTTACACTCTGTTTTATCACATAGATATCCTGCCTATAGGATTCCAAAGTTAATAAAGTTTGTTCATTCAATTGCATGCTTTCGTTGCCTGTGTGTGGAGGTCAATGTGAGCCCGTACTTGCTTTATTTGAAAGTGCTACTTGTTTTTGTTTGTCGCCTAGATTTCACTTTTTTAAGCAATATAGGATTGGTCTAGAACTATCCCTAATAGAGGTCCTAATACCTCTAGGGCCATAGGTAAGGGGCGGGTAGTGCGCGCATAGGGTACGATTTAGAATCAACTAGTGCGCTTTAGGTAACAACTTAAAGATAGTAATTGAGTAGTAAAGGATATGATAGCCCATGTTCTAATGCTATGAGTAATACCCCGACTTGAGGGAGTTAAAAAGCATTGCATGGAATGATCCTATAGGCTAAAAAACATAGGACCCCCTACACCTTGTTTAAATAAATTAAATATTTTATTTGCCCAAATTGTTTTCTCCCCTTTTAGACTAATTCACTTAAATTAAGTTCGGCCGAGATCCACCATTGTGGACCTCGAGGGGTGACTAACACCTTCCCCTCAAGGTAATTTCAAACCCTTACCCGATCTCTGGTGATATAAACTGGTTATATGAGATATTTGCTCTAGATGCCCTAACACACCTTAATCCGTTAGGTGGCGACTCTTCCAAGTCCCTACCCTATCAAAAAGAGTTGTCCCAGACATGTGGAAACCCGATTTTGCGAGAAAAAGGGGGCGCGACAATATGGCGACTCTGGTGGGGATATCTTTAGGCTCTTACCACAACGAACTTGTTTGTGAATTAGTCTTTAAGCATGTCTTTATTATTTCGTTAATACTTGCACACCCCTTCCCTTTATCACTCTATGTGAATTTATTTGCCTATCTTCATTCATGACTTCTCTTACTTGTTTATTACTTTTTACTGTGGAAACTGACTTGTCTCCTTATTTTTCTCTCTTAAATGTCTTTACAATTATTAAATACCGCATTTTATCGTTACTCATCGTGCAAATACTTGGAAACATGTTATTTTCTTTTGCATAACTTCATGCTCAAATCATATTCCACTCGTGCATACTAATACTATAGCGGTGCTTGATGACAGACGCAATCTTCCTAAAATCACCCTTTAAATTTGAAAAGGCTTATTTGCGGTAAAACTAGTCGATCAGCACTGCAGTCGACTGTTCCGTGCCTTTCCCTCTCAAGTTGTCCGCTTAAGGCTATCAGTCTAGACTTCTATAGAAACTTTGCTCTGATAATAACTGTACATGCATCATGTTCAAACCTAGTTGGGGTTCATATGTTGTCCGCATAATAACCCTCTATGAAAGCCTTATCCAAAGTCTACCGGGATTTCCATAATCCCAACAGGCGTGATCACGATATGTGCATTATTTGGAGAGATAAATGCTGACATGCTAATCATTAATGTGTAAGTAGCCAAACCCAGAGGGGGCAAGGCTCGAACTTTGTTTATTTTTACAGAAAATGAGGTACGAAGTTCCCAGGTTCGGCATGGTTCGAAGTATACCACCATTGTTGTTAGATTGGTGGGAAAACCTTCCGCCGAGCGACAAAAATCACGTGAAAAGGGTTCTTGGAAATTTACCTTCCTTATTGGACATCCAACCAAACAACATGTTGATCGAGGCTACTACTATGTTCTAGGATGAACAAAGAGCTGTAGTCCATTTTGGCAACATAGAAATGACTCCCCTCTTGGAGGAAATAGGAGGATTTGCTGGATTACAATGGGATAGTCCCGGATTACTAATACCGAAAAACTGCACCACCAGGGGGTTTCTGAAAATGATGGTTCTAAAAAAGAATGATGACTTGGAGTTCCTGAAGAAGTCCTACATACCCTTCAACTTCCTCTATGAATGATATGGACACAGCAAATCTTATTGTATCTTTCATGATGAATTCTCCATCACTTCTTTGGATTGGACTCACCATAGGGTCTTTGTATTCATCGTCTGCTTTCTGGGTATGTTGGTGTTTCCACGCCAAGGGGACAGAATTCACACCATGTTGGCCATGGTAACAAAAGCTCTAATGAAGGGAATGAGGGACAAACCTATACTCTAGATCATTGCAAGAAAGGGTTCAAATATTTTGAGGGTTGCAACTTGCTACTGCAGATTTGGTTGTTCGAACATCTTAAGAGGGCCCAATACCACCAAGAGTTTCCACAGAGACCAAGGAACAATCACATAGCTTTCCACAATCCCAAAAGAATGACCTTTATCCCAGACAGATTTGCACAACCGGAGAATGCTACAGAATGGGCACAGTTTTTCAGTAATTTGACTGAGGACCAAGTTCACTGGATGTTCGAGTGGTTCCCTACTAATAAATTTATCATCAAATCCAGGGATGTTCCGCACTTGGTGTTAATTGGGTTAAGGGAATACATCCCTACGCTCCTATCAGAGTCATGAGGCAAGCTGGTAGAAAACAAGTCATACCATGAGTCTCCAAAATGAGCCATTACAGAGCAGATTTTCAGGATGATGTCATTCCATACAAATGTGAAGCCCAACACATGTGGCATTTGAAGATTATCGCAGAAAAGGATACCATCGAGTCAGATCGATATCACGCCGGTCATGTATACTTCTACTCATCATGGTTAGAAAACGAAATATCAGGAATGGTCGAGCCAGGGATTGGTTGAGGAAATAGAGTCATAGATAAGGTTGCTGAAGCACAAGTGAAGTATGAGAGGCTGCGCAAAAACGTCCTTGAGTCCAAAGCTAGACATTTGGAACAACACAAGTTAGACATGGAGGCAATTAACGAGTGGAAGGAAATGGCTACAAGGTCAACAGAAAAGTTGGAATATTTGGAGTAGGATATAATGGAGCTGGAAGGGAAGATGAGGTAAAGGGTCGTAGATTGTTAGAATGCAGAGGGCAACGAGGGAGGACACCTAGCAAGGTCATACCTGCTGCTGGACGTGCACGACCTGTGGAATCTGATTGATGGAGCCAAGAGGGTCAAATATGGGGAAGATCCCTCTGGGACCAAGTAGATTAGGTTTATCTGAGTCGTTTTGGAATTTTAATGTAATAAGGCAGATGTCATTAGTAACTCATTTATTTATCGTCATTTTTAGGTTCGTCTTATTTATTACATTAATGAAATGAGGCATTTATCAGCATTAAATCTCTCCAAAACAACTTGTCACTAGGCTCACCTCGGGCACAATAAGGTTTAAATACTGCAAATGCTTCTCAGAATCCTTACTAACTTGTTTAGCTTTTGTTTTTTTTCTTTATTTTGACTATTCCCATCCCCTAAGGTTGGTTTGCACATACTAGCATCATCAGCATTTCACACCAGATCTAGAGGCCCTCCTTCCCCTCCTCCTCCTCCAAGTAATCTGAAAAGCAAGGGAAAGGCTAAGATGGATGATATGAGTGGTATCCAACAAGAAAATTCTGCGCACTCAGAAAATGTTTAAACTTCAGACGGTCGGAGTACTCTAGCCTAGAATGATTTGGTCCTACGGTTAGAACAAAAAATACCGAAATTGCAAGGGGAACTTGAGCAGGTCCGCAATTAGGCAAAGCTTTCCCTCACCCTAAACATCCCAGACGTTAACCAACAAAATTCTCAAAACCTAGTACCTCCTCAGAATACACAAAACTAACGTCCATAAAATCATCTTGTACCCCATCAATTCACAACTCCTCCCCAAAATCCTAATCCTCTACAAACACCCACTCCGCCTCAACACCAACATCCTCCTACCCAATACCCACAAACCACTTACCATACTCTTTAGAATACCTCATAACCTATACCTGATCCGCAAAATTAAACTAATGATCACCACTACACTCCAACCCCTGGCACCCACCAAAATAATCTCATATACATGGAAACCCTACCTCACTCTACTAAGCCAATCTCATACACTCCAGAATACGCCAAAATGGACCTGCTCATTAAGAACATGGCATAGGAGCTCAATAATCTCACAAGCCGAGTCTAGGGTGTTGAAGGAGGCAAAGGAATTGAAGGTCTGAATTACGAGGATCTATGCATCCAGCCAGACGTGGAACTGCGGGATGGTTACAAACCTCCTAAGTTCGAGATGTTTGATGGAACAGGTGACCCGAAGGTACATTTCAAAACATACTGTGATAAGCTCGTGGGAGTTGGGAAGGATGAAAGGATTTGCATGAAGCTGTTCATGATGAGTCTCACTAGAGATGCCCTATCTTGGTACATAAATCAAAATCCCAAAAAATGGGTCAATTGGGTAAGCATGGCATCGGACTTCATGGACCAATTCAGGTTTAACACGGAGAATGCACTAGATGTCTTCTACATACAAAATCGCAAGAAGAAACCAACCGAGACTTTCCACGAGTATGTTACTCGATGGAGGTTAGAAGCTGCAAAAGTCAGGTCGGCGCTAGAGGAAGAGCAGATGAACAAATTCTTCGTCAGGTCCTAGGATCCATAATGCTATGAAAGGTTAATAGTTATCTAAAATCACAAATTCTCCGGCATCATCAAACTCGGGGAAAGGATTAAAGAAGGGATTAAGAGTGGGATGGTAACCAATTTTAAGGCATTACAGGATATGAACAAAGCATTACAGTCAGGGGGTATATCGAAGAAGAAGGAAGTAGGAGCAGTAATAGTGGCCCAAGGTCCAAAATCTCCACTCACATACCAAATACCTCCACCTACATACCAACCCTCACCTCCCAGATATTCTCAACCCGCTACCGCTTATCACGCTTATAACACCCAGCCAGCCTATTACCATTCACCTCCAACCCATCAAAACTATCAAAAACCACGCCCTAATTTTGATCGTAGGCCGCCTAGATAATACACCCCTATTGCAGAACACATTGACCAGCTATATGAAAGGCTGCAGGCTGCCGGATATGTCACCCTCTCCTGTTGTTGCCATGGAAAACTCCTCCCAGTAGGTCAACCCAAACAAAACATATGCGTACCATTCCGGCATGAAGGGACATACTATTGAGGAATGCCGCACTTTGAAAGACAAGATTCAAACCTTGATCGATACCAAAGTCATACAAGCAAAGGAAGCAGCGCCAAACGTCTGCAATAATCCCCTCCTGGATCATAGGGGCGAAGGAGTAAATGTGATAGAAACTGATGAAGAATGGGATCCTGAAGGGTCGATTGGTCTAATTCGGGAAGGTTATGACACTAAACCTGCAATCACACTCACTCCTATTGTGGTACAGATACAGCCGACAATCGAAGTTGAAGTAGCCGCACCAGTCCCATTCAAAATTTAAGTAACAACACTTGTGACTACACCAGCTCCACTTGAAATAGAGGTATCCACACCCTTTACTGTGCCAGTAGAACCGATGCCTCCTTTCAAGTCCAATGCCATACCCTGGCATTACGTTGTCGAAGCTAGGAGAAAGGGAAAAGTAAACATAGAAGAATCTCGTGCTGCGTAGGAGATGACCAGAACTAAAAGGATCTATACACCCGAAAATTTGGGAGGAATAAGCAAGGAAGCTACTACCAAACAAGCCATTATTGAAACTGGTCCAGATGATCTCTGTAGGAAAGTACATGCAAGAAAATACTCTATCATTGAACATCTGAACAAGACTCCCGTCTAGATATCCATCCTGTCGCTGTTGCAAAATTCTGAGGCATACAGGAATGCTCTGATGAAGGTGTTGAATGAAGCTTATGTGCCTAACAACATCACCAGTGGAGAAATGGCCAATATGGTAGGGCAAGTACTAGAAATTCACAAGATCACCTTCCACGAAGATGAACTACCACCTAAAGGATTAAGTCACAACAGGGCATTGCACATCACAGTATAGCTTGAGGAAAAATTCATCGCCGGAGTCTTAATAGAGGGTTCGAGCCTCAACATTTGTCCACTAACTACTTTCAAGAGGTTGGGAAAAGATTTCCATGAGATACGAACAAGGAGTATGAATGTGAAAGCATTTGACGTGTCATAAAGGGCCACAATTGGGGAAATTAACCTTTGTTTGTAGATGGGCCCGGCTTGGTTTCGATGTTGAATTTCAAGTATTAGATATATTTGCTACGTACAATCTTCTACTAGGACAACCTTGGATACAGGCTGCTGGGCTGTGGCTTCTACGATACACGAGGTCGTGAAGTTCGAATGGAACCATCAGGAGGTAATCATTCACGGAGATGGAATCAATCCCATTTACACCTGTCAAACTATCTCGGTTGTCGAGAATAGAAGAAAGTTGGGTGGAGAAACTTATCACCGCATTGAGCGTGTAAACACAATTGAGAAAGATAAGTGGTGGAGTAGCAAAATAGAAAGCATTCTAGCGTGGTCTGGGTATGAACCCGACAAAGGGCTTGGAAAGAAACTCCAGGACATTACCAAACCGATATAGTTGAAATGTCACGGCACAACTTTCGGGCTCGGATATTAGTATACATGGCAAGAATATGATGATTGGTCGCCTCCATGGCATGGTCCCTATTACCCTCTTGAGTAGCCAATGTCACATTTAAGTCAAACCTTTCACCAAGACGATACAATATGGGGATCTGCGGAGGAAGAAGATTTAGTTGGGCTAAGGAACTTGTTTCTAGAAGACGAGGATATGGATTGCAATGTGATAGTTGAGGAGGAGGAGGAAGAATGTCGCGCCCCCTTTTTCCTTCGCGGAAGTTCGGGTTTCGACAATCATGGGGGGACAAATCATTTCCTTTTGGAAATTGGGTATTTGAGGAGTCGCCACCTAACGGATTATGGTACGTTAGGGAACCTAGAATGATTAACTCATGTAACTAGTTTACATTATCAGAGATTAGGATAAGGGCTCGAAATAACCTTGACGGGAAGGTGTTAGTCACCCCTCGCGGTCCACAATAGTGGGTCCCGGCCGAACATAAACTATGTGAATTAGTCATTTTAACAAGTAAAGAGTTTTAACACATATTTGAAAATAAAGGTAGTTTCACAATCTAAATACATATATGATCAAGGAAATTTAGATAATGAAAGTAAGAGAGGTTTGGACAGCTTACACATGTATATGTAAAGAAAAGGAAGTTTAGAGAATTTAAACACATATGGGCATTGGGAAAGGGAAGTCCTAAGTTGATTAGCCTATAGGATCAATCTGTGCAATGCCCGGTAATCCTCCTCAACTAAAGGGGCTACACGTGACATTAGCGCGCATGTCATCATATCCTTTACTACCCATTACCCTTCCCTTAGTGGTTATATAAGCGAGTTTAATTAATGACCTTTAAGCGTGTTGTTACCTGCCCCTTCCTTGTGGTCCTGAAGGAGTTTAGGACCTCTAAATCTAGGCAATTCTAGACAGCCTAAGGTGTTTAAAAGGGAAAATCTAGGCGACAAGCAAAGAACATATAGGACAATCAAATAGGGAAAAACAGTTAAGGCTCATGTTTACCTCCACATGTACATAAGCAAATAAACAGCATGTCTCAAACAAATGATTTTGAATAAGTTCAGAAAGCTTAGGAATATGATACCTAGATGGACATCACAAAACAGAACATGCAGCGTTTGTTTTAAGGGAAGTGGCAGAACCCTAACCAGTTTGCCTACTGGTTTTATAGCCTGTTAAGCTTGGCTAATTTCACACATAAACAGAACTGGTTTCACAATTATTTAACATCCTAAGGCTTGCCTAAGTGTGTATATGCAGTCATGATTCTGGGAAACAGTGTAAAGTTCTTTTATCCTGTAGGCATGCTTATCTACAGATTATAACAGGTGACTTATCAATTGTTTTTAGAGGCATGATACCTATGCGTGAGTCTATTTTAAACCCTTTCATGGACAGCTATTGATTTAATAGACGTGGTTCATACAGATGCAAACAGAGCTCCTAAGAGCATGGCATCTAATGCATGACAATTTTTTATGAAGATTATTTAATAGTAGGGTACCTATGTGACAGTGCTTGAGAAGAACCAAGAATTAAACATGCAACATGTTAAAACAGTAAGCATGAAGTCCCTAAAGATAGGATATCTAATGCACAAGTTCAACACGGTTCCAATGAACACATCAATCTTAGAAACATGGATTCTAATGCAGATTCGCAGAATATAATGCCTATTGCATGCTTTTTACCCAGTTTTACCCATAGCATCACACAACTACCCTCCCTTTTGTTAGTTACCCAAGTATTTGTTTAATAGTTATTACAGACCAGAATTGCATAAATTACACAAAAGAAATGTAGAGTAATACTATAGGGAGCCTGAAGCAGGCCCAAAAATAAACTTGGGAATATCAGGCCATCAATGTAGTCTCAAATTCTTAGAAGTTCCCTGAACAACAAGTGACTAGGTGTGTCAGAGTTCCCTAAGGACCTCAAGGATCCTGGGCAGTGCTCACACCAAGACCTTTCTCAAGTAAAGACTAATTATGTGCAGTGTGGAAGAGCCAGCCCTGATATGCCAGAGTTCAGAAAGATTTGAAGGATCCCTAGGCAGTACACATACTAGAGGGGCACAACTTAATAACCTAAGAGTAAGTGAGAGTGTTTGAAAAGACTTAGTGAAAACAATGTGGAGATAACTTCTTAGGAGTAAAAGATCTTCTAGAATAAACCAGTTTTAAGAAAAATGCTAGAAATGAAACCAGTTTTAGAAGTACACATTTTTTAAAACAGTTCAGAGGAGAGCAAATTCAGTAGACAGTCAATAGATCATAGAAGGTTCAGTTCCACAGACACTTTAGCAAACATGTTTGCACACAGGGGTGAAAAGGGATTGGGAACACATGGAGATCATATTGAGGGTGCATGAATGGGGTGAAGGGAGACAAGTAGGCAGTAATATACATAGAACACTTATAGCCTTAATAAATTAACCAGGATAGCAGGCAACTACACATGGAGCAAAGATGTAGTGGATTGAATTAGGCACACAAGCAGGATTAACCATAGGCATAAGTAACAAACATGATCACACAGCTAAGCATAAGTCAAACAGGTTGTTCAAGCATCAGATAAGCACGTGAAGTGTAAACATATTAGTTGCACATAGAGCAGGGCAAAATTGTAGGCATGCTTGAAAAAAGAAGCAAATAAGAGAGTAGGTCAAATTCATAACCAATGAAATAATGCAGGGATGAAACACATAGAGTTTGGGTGTCAAATATAACTAGAGACATACCAGTTGAGGGAAAAACGTGCAGAATATAGAGCAAGTAGACTCACTATCTAGCCTTGGCTAGACCCACAATAGCACAAGTAACACAAGTAGCAAAGAAGGAGAATAGTTTGAGTGTGTATGTGTATTGTGAGCTGATGTCTGGCGAGAACCAAAACAATGGAGGTTTTATAGTATGCAATAGAGTAGGACACATAAGGTAATGAGCCAATCATATGCACATAAGGTATGGAAATCAATTAACAATCAGTCATGACTCAATTAAGGGCCAGAATCACATAAATGATACTTAATTTAAGAAAGTCTCACACGGAATCCCTCAGTAAATCAGAGAAAGGTTAATAAGGTAAGAAATAATCAGACAATCGATCAAGTGAAGTCAGTCGTGAACAAATTAGCCATAAAATCAGACTAGCACTATTTAATTTAACGGAAATTGTATGTGGAATCAATCAGTAACTAAGGGCTAGGTTAAATAAGGCAAGAACTAACTCCGAAATCAATTAGAAGTTGGTTCTGAAAATCAAAGCATAAAATCAGGCCAGCAACACCAATTAATAATTACACATAAGGTAAGAAAAGGTAAAAATCTAACAAGGAAACACCAGTATTAAGGAAAGCCCAATTTCAAACCCTAATTTAGGTAAGCAAAATTAATTAACAATTAGTCGACAGAGTTTAAGGTAAACGGGCAGAAGTAGCAAAATAATCGGATAAATAATCAGAACTATAAGAGATTAGGCAGAAATACAGAAGCATATAGTAAACAAAAATAAATAAGGAAACCCTAATAGATACTCGGAGACGAAAATGTTTAAAAGTTAAATATTTGTAGACAAACCTGCTGAAATCAAGACCCTAATCCTAGGGTAAACCAAAATTAGTTAGGAATAATAATAGGGAAAGACCATAGGATATCGAGGTGGAAGTACTAAAAAATTTAAAGAAGAATGTCATGACCCAAACTGATGGGCCACGACGGGCACCCCGTACCTTACTCAACCGAGTACCAACATAACATATCTTTTCATGTCATGGTATCATAAATAACTGAGCCGGAGAGGCTGCCGTGAAATAGGTAGAATACAATAGGTAATGACAATATATACATAAGACATATGGGCCTCTAAGACCAAAATAACCACTTGAACACTGAACATAGGCCGACAAGGCCATACAATCTTTTACGTACATGACATCTATCTACAAGCCTCTAAGAATACATAATTTTCATAAAGGTCAGGACAGAATCCCGCATACCAAACAACATTTAACTCATACTAACCAAACAAGGAACTTTGAAGCAAATGGAGCACACCAACATCTTCGGCTAAGATGATAGCCTACTTGGGGGGCTCTCGACCTGTCTATCAAGACCTGTGGGAGTGAAACTCAGTGTCCCTAGGCAAAAAGGGACGTCAGTACGAATAATGTACTGAGTATGTAAGGCACATAAATAAGTACATAACAGACATGGAGGAAATACAGAGTAAATGACTCCACCTGTAAGTCTGAATAACTTTGTAAATCATGAAATAATTATAGTATCATGCATATGCGTATCAATGTCATGTCGTGCATAGGTACATGTTTCATAGCATCATTAGCCTCTGAGGGAATCCCATCATATCATCTTGGCCACTGTGGGCAAAATCATCAATGTATACTAGTTGATCAGGTGGTGGTGCGTATATAACGCCATAACCTTTCCCATATCCCATATACATATATATACATACATATATAAGCGTATATAATGTCATCTGGTTATGGGTCAATGTACATGAATGCAATGCATGAATAGTACGTTAATAAAATCTTTCGGAATGTCATAAGACTATTTTGCCTTTGAGCAATATCATAAAGTAAACTCTTTTCAACTTTCATATTTTTTTGAGACCCATGCACAGATGATAGAATAATATGACACATGGGGAATCAAGAATATAGGCACCCCTAGTATTTCTATGAATAGAGTCATTTATGAAAGTTACGTATTTTGATCATTTCATTTGTATCGTATGGATCAAGCCAAAATAAAGAAGGGGTAGCCTTAACATACCTAAACCGGTTATCTTGAGAATCCCTTTAACATACATTGATTGCAACAACACATAACGGCAGACCGAAGTAGGGGGAAATTCGTATGATATTCTTGAGAAAGATTGCACCGTAATCCCTTATAATTGCAAGACCTCACGTTGCTTTGAATTGTTGAAGATCTTATCTTTGATATGTGATTTATGTTTGTAACACAGAAACAGACGTTGGAATTCATATTACATGCATATAGGAATGAGTTTTGGACTTATTGTTTTAGTAGAGAATATGTAACTTTCTTTATTAAAAGGATGTGAATCATGTTCTTTAAGAGTAAATATGTGTCTTTTCCTTACTTAATGAGCATGACTCATGCTATTTAAGACATGCTACATAATCATAATGATTTATGAGTCACAATATCATGATTCTTTTGCTGCCACATTTTGATTTAATACGTATCTAAATATTTGAATTAATTAGGTAATGTCCCGGTACCCGGTAATTAATCAATTACCCGCATAATTAAGAATTATCTCTAGTTACTTAAAATACTACTCTCTTTTAACATACCTTGTATACCTTACTAGCATGGTCATGTAGTACCTTGTATGGCACTAGTCCATAATACCGGGTATTTTAGCTCGGACCGTATTTTACCCCAAAATGCCAAAGTTTGACAAAAATTCATTTTCTTTGACTTGCTTCCCCTTTAACTTTCACGAATTTACTCATCACTTGTGAAATAGCATAATCCTTATAATCTCCAAATAATCTTTTACTTGGACTGATGTCAATTACCTTACGACAAATTCAATGTATAATACTTCAGGGTGCAACATCGTTGTAACTTAATGCTACGAAGTGTAACATCACCATAATGTAATATTGTAGGGTGCAACATTGTCGTAACTTAATACTGCGAAGCGTAACATAATCATAATGTAATACTGCAAGGTGTAACATCATCGTAATATAATACTGCAGGACGTAACATCATCGTAATATTGCGGGGTGTAACATCATTCCCCCCTTTGGACATTCGTCCTTGAATGTTGACTGATGCTCTTATCATTTTCATAACTTATAGCTCTTGTGAATACCTTAATACTCTCCTTTCCATTTAAGCAGTTGCTCTATGAATAAATCCAAAGCCTATGGTATTCCCTCCTTTAGTCTTTTGCTCATATCATGACTTGTGGTCAAAATCTTTCTAATCTCGCAACTACTGCTACCTCCTGTCATGCAACCTGTATGACGCTAGCTTTGTAAGTGCGCTTATGCAATTCATCTTTCCTTTTTCCTTTTAGCTTTTAGTCAATCTCTAGGCCTTACTTTGTAAACATATGCAAGGCTTAATAGGATGCCTCTCTGGGCATCTATAGGTGTACTGAAGTTCTTTGCTCGATACTTTGTAGAACTTACGAATATGGCCATATCTTATTTCATAGATCAGGTTATACATTTGTATGACTTTACTACATCTACATGGGTTATACTATACCATAATTTTTACTTTAATTTTCATTACTGAGGTATGCTTACCAAGCTCCCAGTTACTTTTGTTGCATATCCTTTAGGTATAAATCTCAGTCCTTTAATGCTCATTCATTACCGTTTGTCTTAAGAATCATGGCCTAATCTCATGCCATACTTTGTAACTTATATCTGTCCATTGTTGATTCACCTCAATGTTGATCTACAATCCTCTACTTGAAGACTTGAAACTTCTTACGTAATACATTACCGCTATGGCTTACGTTGCATTGAGGAATATTTGAAGTGATTTCCATAATCGTATTTCATAGTGTCTCAATGTGATTCACCTTATGGGGGTATCCTAATTTTGTGCCGCCAGCGAAATCTTTTCTCCTTCTCTTCTTTTTTCAAATCATTATTCAAACGAAGGCCCAAATGTCATCCTTTATCTGTCACAATTATACCCTTATTTTATTACAGGTCAGCATTTCATTCTTTCTAAATGTTATTAATCTTAGACTCCTTTGAGTTCATTCAGGCTATACTAAACTTTCAATAACTTAGAGAAACCATTATCTCTCTTGTTTCTCGTCACCTTTTCACTTGCCTTTCCTCGTCCCTACTTATGTTTTCTTAACACTTTATCGTTCTACCATACTTTAGCTTGTGACCTATACATATCCATTTATACTACTAGTAACTTTCCTTCAATTTGCTTGCACCATATATTTTCTTATGTTATTCTGGAATGTCAAGCGAGACATCACATCATCTTCAACTCTTCTATACTCTTTTAACTAGGTCTCTCAGTACTTAGAGATCATACCCTGGAAGACATGTCGCTGATGATGCCACTATCATTCTCGATTATTGGATCCCCGTGCTTATAGCCTTCTATCCGAAGTATGGACTATTCACAACTTTCTGCATGTGAGTATCTCGTACGTTGTTCACCTTTACCTTACTTAATTAAAATCTCGTATCATATCTTTTATCTCTTTCATAACCTTTCTTCCATATAGGTATGATTCACACCACAACTTGAAGCCCTATTATAATACTACAATCCGGTGGGAGCTTCATACTAACTTCTTATTACTGGCTTTATCTTAGAGGCGTTATAGACTATAGTTATTGTACTATCTCCTCGTACCTCTGATTTTAAGGGAGATCCTGCAATGTTCTCGATTGTAAAGACCTGACCGGTTGTTTTGAGCTTTTGCATTTTGCTCGCCAGTTCTTAGGTATGACTTGCCTCATGTGATGCAATATGACTTATGTAAATCGTTGGTGTTGGGTTTCAAGTTAATCAGCATTTAATTTGGAAGAACAGTCTCAGTTGAAAGCTTAAAATTTGAAAGGTTTGACGAAGATTGACTTGTGTGTATTTGATCTTGGATTGGAATTTTATGGTTTGGTTAGCTCCGTTAGGTGATTTGTGACTTAGGAGCGCGATCGAAATGAGTTTTGGAGTTGTAGAGAAGATTTAGGCTTGAATTGGCGAAATTGAGATTTTGTCATTTTCCGGTTGATAGGAGAGATTATGATATAGGGGTCGGAATGTAATTCTGAGAGTTTCAGTAGCTTCCTTGTGTCATTTGGGATGTGTGTGCAAAATTTCAGGTCATTCGAACGAGATTTGATAGACTTTTTGATCGAAAGCATAATTTAAGAGTTCTTGGAGTTCTTAGGCTTGAATCCTATGTTAAATTGGTGACTTGATGTTGTTGTGAGCTTTCCGAAGTTTTGAACAAGTTTGACCGATGTCATGGGATGTGTTGGTACAATTGGTTTGAAGTTCCGGGAGTTCCGGGTAGGTTCCGGGATGTGTTAGGCCGAAAATCATAGCTGTAGCAGGTCCAGAAGGGTTGCAGGCCTCGAAACCCACCCGCACGGTCTGCACAAAAAGAAGTGCGGCCGCGGTATGTGTTGTGCGGCCGCGGTAGGTGCTGTGCGGACCGCACAAAATGCTGTGCGGCCGCGGTGGGGAATGTTTCACTAGTCTCACTTCGGAAGCTCATATCATTTGATCTACAAGAAATTTTGAGATGATTTAAAAACGAAAGTTGTAGCCTTTCGTGTGTAGTTTCCAGAAAGATAAAGATATCGCAATTTGGACATCTGTAACAAACGTTATGGCCAAAATACTAAATCCTGTCACTGCAAAGGAAAGCATGTGCGGCCGCGGTCGTTTTTGTGCGGACCGCACTGGTTTTGTGCGGACCGCGTCGATTTTGTGCGGTCTGCGGAGGTGGAAATCTGTGGGGTACTCTATAAATACGAGGTTTTGGGTTTTATTTGATATTTTGACCTAGAGAGATCGGATTTTGGCGATTTTTCGAAGGTTTTTCAAGAAATTCACCGGGGTAATTGATTCTAACTTAGATTTGGCTAGAGTATATGAATCTATCATTGAATTCATCATTTAATTCGTGATTTGGGATGGAAATTGGGAAAAAAATTGTGATATCTTTCAAAAATGAAAAATGATGATTTGAAAGACCAAATGGTATCGGAATTGGATAATTTTCATATGGTTAGACTCGTGAGAGTATAAGGATTCTAATTATGTGAATTTAGTTAAATTCTGAGATGTGGACTCGGGGGTCGGGTTTAACCAATTTCTGGAATTTTGAGGTAATTCGATTGTTTTCGTTTGGGCTTTGTTCCCTTAGCATATTGTGACATAGTCGTTCTGATTTTGGATAGATTTGACGCGCGCGGAGGCCAATTCGAGGGGCAAAGGCGTCGCGAGCTAGAGAGTTAGCCGGTTCGAGGTGAGTAATGATTGTAAATGATGGTCTAAGGATTTGAAACCCCGGATTTCACATCGTAGTGCTATATTGAGGTGAGGCACACGCTTGATGACGAGCGTGGGATCGTGTACTATTGGGGATTGTTACATGGTCCGTCCCGACTGATGATTTTACCGCGTATTTGACTAAAACTTATATGTTATCATCATGATTTGGGCTAATTGTCATATTTGGGCTTCGTGCCAACTATTTGAACCCTTCGGGGATTTTTATTAATATTTCCTCACTGTTTTGACTTATTAATTGAACCCAGACATGTTATTTTGCACTATTTTACTACTCAGCCATTTTTACTCCGTTTTGAGACTTAAATGATATTTTAAATGATATTTTGGGCTGAGAAATACTGTTTTACCAATGCCCGAGGGGCTTGTGAATATTTTTGACTGAGTAAGGCCGAGGGCCTAGTTGTGAGGAAACACTGATACTAATTTGAGGCCGAAGGCCTGAGATATGTACGCCACGAGGTGGCTTGTTGATATTGTTTATGAGGCCGAGGGCCTGAGATATATACGCCACGAGGTTGCTTGACTGATATGCGGCTGAGGGCCTAGATTTGATGCCACGAGATGGCTTGATATTGCGCTTGGGCCATAAAGGGCCCCTCCCAGAGTCTGTACACCCCCAATGAGCGCGGGTACCCATTATGATGTAAGATATAGCCCGAGGGGCTGATATTGTTCTATGTGATAGCCTGAAGGGCTGGTATTGTTCTGAGATATTGCCTGAAGAGCAGAGTTGTTGACATTGAGCCTGAGGGGCAAACCTTTATGTGTTTATCTTTCATATTTACCTGTCATTTACCTGCTAAACTATGTTATTTGTGCCCGAGGGGCGGATTTCTGTTCTTATCTGCACTAACTGTTTTGCATTCATTTGCGTACTGTTGAAAAAGCCATTTTCAAAGAATTTTAAACTGAGCTAAGATGTTTAAAGAGATTTTACAGCTTCACTACTTTCTTACTGATTTTTGAACTGCTTCTATACAGCATCTTGGTATGCTTTGCGTGATTTCTTACCATTCAAACTTTAGTTATGATTATTACTCACTAAGTTGGAGTACTCACTTTACTCCTTGCACCTTGTGTGCAGATTCAGGTATTTATACACCCGGTAGCGGGCTTTGGTTGATCGGAGGTAGAGTCATCGGAGTTTAGCAAGGTAGTTACCGGCGTTTGCAGAACTGCTTCTCTCTCTCTTCATTCATTAGTCTGTATTTGTACACTCAGACTTTCAGTTGTATTTATACTCTAGCAGATGCTTGTGACTTGTGACACCCCGGTTAGGGCTGTGTCGGGTTGGACTTTCCATATCGTTATCGATATTTCCGCTATTTAGTATTGTTTAAATCATGTTTAGACTATTTTTATGTTGATTAACTACTTTAAAAGTTGAGTTGGGTTGAACTGACTGGCCTTGTCTTCACGAAAGGCGCCATCACGACCGGGTTCAAGGTTAGGGTCATTACATCGATCACGATGTTTTTAATTTTCTGAGTCCAATAATCAAACTCATGATTACTTAGTTGATGGCACTCATTAGTTTCCTCTTCCCCTGATCAACCATTATGTAGGCTTAAGCTATCTTCCGATTTGTGGTTCATGGTATTAGTTATCCTGTTTAGCCTTTCACAGGCTTGAGAAATATGCATGATACAACCCTTTAATAATTTAATCCTTCGTTTATGACCTGGGCTAAATTCTTTCTTTTAATATATACCAGAATCTTCTACGGTTGTATATGCTGCATGTATAAAACTCCAAACCCTTAAGTGAGTTCATAACGTAACCAACTCTGGATCATTGATCGAATAATTTCTTTCGTTCAATTTTAGCCTTCTTTCAACATAAGCTATTAATTTTCTTGGTCTTTTTTCCCCCTTGTTGCGTCCATACTTAGCTTATCTTAGTGCCCACACATGCCAGAGTTTTCGTGAAACTTAAATGATCTTCAATATTACTTTAAATTTTACTTCATGTTCATTAGTCACAGTAGGTGCCATTTTCATTTGGAGTGCTTATAATATTGTTGTAAGACTGTTGTTACACAACCATTTCCTATTTAGGTTGTTTTGCTTAAGTTGAAGCCTTCTTCCTTATTTTCTCAGCTAGTCTTTCGTTGTAGTACATTGGGAGAACCCTTGACCCTCGTAAGGCTATGAACTTATTACGGACCTTTTGATGTCCTTCCTTGCCTATGATTATTTGTAGTTGCTTACCTCTGTGCCCTTGTGGTTGTAGGATTGCTTCTGAACTAATATTTTGATTGCCTTGCTAGTGGCACTTTCTATTATCCTCGTAACGCTCATATGGTACCTTTAACTACCCCGACTCATATTTGAATATATCTCAAGTATTATAATGACATTATTGTGAGGCTGAATTCTCCATGTTGGGGTTTAATACATTCATCTTGAATGATCTATTGATTTGTCCGTAACTTCTTGTCTAGTCATGACTAGGCCCTTCCTAAATCAACTACTAATTACTCGTTGGCCCATTTTCATATCCATATTATGCATAATCTTTCTTGGGTTAACTTACCTTACGTACTGGCTCTTTATCAATCAATGACATCCCGTGCAGGAACCCTTACTTCCCTTTTTTTTGACGTCGTGCTTACATAAAGTTCTGGAATCATAGCATATCTGTAACATTTGGATAAGTGCAACCTCATCCTTTTCTCATTTATTTTATCGCATTCTTCCTTTATTATTCAATATTCCCCCCTCCCTCCCCCCTTTAGGGCAGTACTAAGACTTGGAGCTATGACGACCTGCCTATAGATGTTTTTCCGCTTCATCTTTGGCTTCCTTTCACATTATCAATGACCCTTAATCGCCTTGCTGTAATCCTTCTATACCAAGAATAACAAAATCTCTTGCTCGTAATGGTGACACTTAGTGTAACTGGAACATGCAGTCTCTTAAGCTTAACCTTGCTCATATTGCATGCTTTAGGGAAGCATCTCCCTGAATGACCATTCTCTGAATTCATCATGGATCTTCTTCTGTTGTCCATTCTATTATTGCTGGAATGCAATCTGAAATTCTCATGATGCTGACTATTATCAAATCACTCAGTTCCTTATTCATGTTTAGTTTATCTTATTCACCAGTCCATACTGATTTCTATTACTCTAGGGTTTAACTTTTCCTTCTGTTAATCACTTTAGAGTCGTGAACTTATTTATTGAAATGAGGATGTGACCTTATGGCCTATACTCTTTTGTTGTCTTTAGGCCAATCACCTTTCATCTCTTTCTTCATTTGACCATAGGTTCTGTAACACTCTATCGTTGTCATCCATGTATCACAATTTATTCATAATGCTTCCTTATCTCTCTCCTCATTACTCTGCTAATATTTCTGCATACCCCTTTTCTTGTGAAAACTTCAACACGACATTCTTTCACTTTTAGCTCTCCTTGCTTCATTTATCAGCTCTTTGGGTTGCTCAACGTCCTCGCTCTACTAGGGACGAGAGTTACACTAAGGTAATATATATCCCTTCCAGGCTTTCAGTTCCAATCATCTAAAATTTTTTTATCATGGTAGTATTCACATCTAATTGTAATATTCTAGAGTGCACCATTTGGGTGTCTCACAAGGAGATCTATTCGTACATTTGCAATATCCTTCGGCAATTTCAACTAACACAAGCAATCTATTTACCAATTTGGGTTACCCTAACCCCAGCCGGATCTTGATATCCCGCCCTTCTCTTAACTATACCTGTTAGCCTCTATAGGGCATAACTGAAATGGGTTTGACCAATTGTACATATCTACGTTACTATTTAATATAACTCAAAAAGCTTATATTCCTATGCCTGAATTATAAACACCGTTAACCTTCATTAACTGGGCGCCTCGTACCCTTCTTCATCTTGCTTCTTTTGCTTGTTGAAACTTGTATTTATCTTCTTAATCTCTTATTGTCTTTCACCATAAAGATGGATAAGCATTCTTGCCTTAAGGATTCTTATCAGGAAGCTTGCACCTTTCAGTACACCGATGATCTACTAAAGACCTCACATTTACTTATCGCAAGCATCATACAAAAATACAATTCCTCTAACTCAGCTCTTCCACAACTATCTCTCTTTCCAACCTTCTTTCTGGATGTAGGTATCGTCTTATTACGAATAAAATAGAATTTTTAAATTTGAATTCTTATAAGTGAGCTCTACCACATGATCTAGAGTAAGAAGGAAGAGTGACAATCCTAAATGCCCTGTAGCCTCTTGCTTATAAGTGTGGTGTACGACACACTCATAAACAAGACTCTACAAGACACGGCTTGTATACTCCCTAGGACAGAACTGCTCTGATACCACTTTTGTTATGACTCAAACCAATGGGCCGCGACGGGTACCCAGTACCTTACTCAACCGAGTACCAACATAACGTATCTTTTCATGGCATACTATCATAAATAACTGAGCCGGAGAGGCTGTCGTGAAATAGGTAGAATACAATAGGTAATGCCAACTTATACATAAGACATATGGGCCTCTAAGACCAAAATAACCACTTGAACAGTGAACATAGGCCGACAATGCCATACAATCTTTTACGTACACGACATCTATGTACAAGTCTCTAAGAATACATAATTTTCATAAAGGTCAGGACAGAGTCCCGCTATACCAAACAACATCTAACTCACATTAACCAAACAAGGAACTCTGAAGCAAATGGAGCGCACCAACATCTTTCGCTGAGCTAATAGCCTACTTGGAGGGTTCTCGACCTGTCTATCGGGACCTGCAGGCGTGAAACTTAGTGTCCCCAGGAATAAAGGGATGTTAGTACGAATTATGTACTGAGTATGTAAGGCACATAAATAAGTACATAACAGACATGGGGAAAATATAGAGTAAATGACTCCGCCTGTAAGTCTGAATAATTTTGTAAATCATGAAATAATTATAGTATCATGCATATGCGTATGAATATCATGTCGTGCATATGTACATATTTCATAGCATCATCAGTCTCTAAGGGAATCCCATCATATTATTTTGGCCACTGAGGGCAAAATCATCAACGTATACCAGTTGATCAGGTGGTGGTGCGTATATAACGCCATAACCTTTACCATATCCCATATACATATATATACATACATATATACGCATATATAACGCCATCTAGTCATGGGTCAATGTACATGAATGCAATGCATGAAAAGTACGTTAATAAAATCATTCGGAATGTCATAAGACCATTTTGCCGTTGAGCAATATCATAAAGTAAACTCTTTTCAACTTTCATATTTTCTGAGACCCATGAACAGATGATAGAATAATATGACATATGGGGAATCAAAAGTATAGGCACCCCTGGTATTTCTATGAATACAGTCATTTATTAAAGTTGCGTATTTTGCTCGATTCATTTGTATTGTATGGATCATGCCAAAAGAAAGAAGGGATAGCCTTAACAAACTTGCACCAGTTCTCTTGACAATCCCTTTAACACACGTTGATTGCAACAACACGTAACGGCGTACTGAAGTAGGGAAAAATCCGTATGATATTCTTGAGAAAGATTGCACCGTACTCCCTTATAATTGCAAGACCTCACGTTGCTTTGAATTAGGGCTATGCACGGATCGGACCGGATTTAGCATATTTCACATTCGAATTTCGGATTTCGGATTCTAGAAAATGCAATCCGAATTATATCGGATCGGGTCGGATTTTAAAGTTTGGATCGGATCGGATATCAGATCGTATTATTATGCCTCAAAGTTAAACTAATATGTATATTTTCTTTGTAAAAGAGGCAATACATTAAGAAAAATTCATGTTTATGCAATTATGAGAGTACTATGGTGCCAATATAGCTAAATCTAGCAATTGTAAAGGTAATAACTTGGAGGTTGATGTAAATTAAAGTGTAGTATTTATACATGTCCTAATAATTTCGGATTTCGGATTGGATTGGATTAAAATAATACCAATCCGAAATCCGATCCGAAATCCGAAATTTTAATAAACATAATCCGAAATCCGATCCAATCCGAAATCCGAAATTCAAAATTGAATGGATCGGTTCGGATTTCGGATATCCGATCCGAATGTACAGCCCTACTTTGAATTGTTGAAGATCTTATCTTTGATATGTGATTTATGTTCGTAACATACAAACAGACGTTGGAATTCATATAACATTCATATAGGAATGAGTTTTGGACTTACTGTTTTTAGTAGAGAATATGTAACTTTCTTTATTAAAAGGATGTGAATCATGTTCTTTAAGAGTAAATATGTGTCTTTTATTTATTTAATGAGTATGACTCATGCTATTTAAGATATGCCACATAATCATAGTGACTTATGAGTCACAATATCATGATTCTTTTGCTGTCACATTTTGATTTAATACTTATCCAAATATTTGGATTAATTAAGTAATGTCCCGGTACCCGGTAATTAATTAATTACCGGCATAATTAAGAATTATCTCAACTTACTTAAAATACTAATCTCTTTTAACATACCTTGTACACCTTACTAGCATGGTCATGTAGTACTTTGTATGGCACTAGTCCATAATACCGGGTATTTTAGCTCGGGCCGTATTTTACCCCAAAATGCCAAACTTTGACAAAAATTTATTTTCTTTGACTTGCTTCCCCTTTCACCTTCATGAATTTACTCATCACTTGTGAAATAGCATAATCCTTATAATCTCCAATTAATCTTTTACTTGGACTGATGTCAATTACTTTACGACAAATTCAACGTATAATACTTCAGGGTGCAACATCATCGTAACTTAATACTATGAAGTGTAACATCACCATAATGTAATACTGTAGGGTGCAACATTTTCGTAACTTAATACTGCGAAGCGTAACATCATAGTAATGTAATACTGCAAGGCGTAACATCATCATAATATAATACTGCAGGACGTAACATCACCATATATTGTGGGGTGTAACAAAGAAATACCAAAATAAACATGAAACCATTTCAAATTTGAGAAGATCTAAACAGATTCAACCAAAAATTAGCCAAATTCATAAAATAAATAGAAGTTTAACCAAATCTGGTTTAAACCGGAGATTTGAAACCCTAAAATACGAAGGTATTCGTACTCACAAGTATTGGAATGAATATAGACGGAAATAGTCAAGATATGAAAGATCTTGAACCAGGTATGGCTCGATCTTGGCTAGATTTGCTTTGCCATGTTAGGAAGCAACTAAATAGGGTCGTAGACGAGTAACCAACGGTGAAGAGAGACCGATAATGTAAAGAAATCCATAGCTGATTCCATTTTAGGTCGGAATCAGAGGAGATAACAAGTGACGATGCTAGGGTTAGAGAGTGGTGAGAGATGAGAGCATATGAGGGCGGCGGGTGTAGAAGAAATGGGTAGGGTTAGGGATTTTGTTATATTAAAAGGGGTCGGTTGATTTAGGGTCGTTGATCTTCTGAGATCAACGGCCAGCGTTAAATGTTAAGTGGGGCGGGTTTAAATTAAATGGGTATTTGGGTCTGGGTTTGGGTTGGACGGGTATGGGCAATTGGACTAGGCTAGATTTGGAATTGGGTATTTTCTAGGGCTAGATTTTAAATACCCAATTAATTTAGTAATATGATTTTATAAAATAATTTTTAAATGATAAAAAAGTGATTTGTGCATGCAAATGTTTTAAAATACTTACTTAATATTGTAAAAATATAAAAAATTATTTTCTGTATGGATAATATAATTGTGCATATATATAGGCTATTATTGTAAAAATATGCAATTCTAGCCTAAAAATGCAAATGTGATTGTAGAAAATGCAATTAAATATTTGAGCATTATATGGGTATAAATAATGAATTTATATGATTAACTCTTAATAAAAGTAATATGAGGAATGATTATTGAATATTTGTTTAAATAAAAATATAGAAGTAAATTGTTTTAAGCCCTTTGAAATTATAGAAAAAATTATAAAAACAATTATGCATGTTTGTAAATGCATACATAATATTTTGAAAGTATGTATGCATATTTAAATATATATTAAGGAAAAATTGGGCAGCAACAAAGAAGGCCTTACCATTCAGACTGTGGAGAAGGGAGTTGTTCTCAAGAATTGGACTGTCGCACCATTCCGGGCCTGTCGAGTTCCTGGGTAGCTTGGAAATTAGCCTGACCTATTTTTAATAGCCATTTTAGCCATTTAAGACATTTCCAGTATTTTGTTTTAAAGACACATTTGTTTCAAAATAATTGCTCGAGTCATAGAGTCGTACGTGTTTTGGATGTTTTCAAAATTTAATTAATGCATTGTTATTTAGTATTTATTATTATCTTTTATATTTTCCCTCTAAAGCATTACTATTTCTTACCTTGATGAACCAACGACTGTGACATGTAATGAGACAACGCAACATAAGGATAGTGACTCAGAAGAAGAGGATGAAATACCTGAGAAAGTTATCAGAGAAGTTGAGAATTTTGAGAACAAACCTAAATCCAACATGGACAAAACCGAGGCAATTAATTTGGGAGATTCTGAAACTATCAAAGAGATTCGCATAAGCATTCACCTATCATCGTCAGAAAAGGAAGAATACACTCGTTTTTTAAAAGAATATGAGGATATTTTTGCATGGTCATATGATGACATGACTGGCCTGAGTACATCCATAGTGGCTCATAAGTTGCCAACCAACCCAATGTGTCCGCTGGTGAAGCAGAAACTCAGAAAGTTCAAACCAGACATGAGCCTAAAAATCAAGGAAGAAGTCACTAAGCAGATCAAAGCCAAAGTCCTCAGGGTAGTTGAGTACCCAACCTGGTTAGCCAACATTGCACCGGTTCCGAAGAAAGATGGGAAAGTAAGGATGTGTGTTGACTATCGGGATTTAAGTAGAGCAAGTCCCAAGGACGATTTCCCACTACCAAATATACACATTCTGATCGACAATTGCGCAAAGCATGAACTCCAGTCCTTTATAGATTGCTTCTTGGGTTATCATCAGATTTGGATGGACGAAGAAGACACAGAGAAAACAGCCTTCATTACACCGTGGGGAGTGTACTGCTACAAAATGTTTCCATTCGGTCTAAAGAACGCTGGGACTACCTACATGAGAGCCATGGCGACCATCTTCCATGATATGATACATAAGGAAATAGAGGTATATGTCGACGACGTCATCATCAAATCCAAGAGGGTCACAGATCACATAGCAGACTTGAAGAAGTTCTTTGACAGGCTACGGAAGTACAATTTAAAATTGAACCCCGCAAAATGTGCACTTGGGGTTACTGCGGGAAAATTATTGGGATTCATCACCAGTCGCCAAGGAATCGATTTGGACCCATCAAAAGTTAAAGCTATCCAAGAGTTACTACCACCAAGGAGAAAAAAGGATGTGATGAGCTTCCTAGGACGACTCAATTATATCAACTGCTTCATAGCACAGTCCACAGTAATATGTGAACCCATATTCAGAATATTGAGGAAGGATGCTGAAACCAGTTGGACTGAAGAATTTCAAAGGGTTTTGACAAAATTAAGGAATACCTATCCAGGCCACCAGTCCTAGTCCCGCCAGAACCTAGGAGACCTTTGCTACTCTGTCGCGCCCCCTTTTTCCCTCTTTGCATTGTGAAAATCGTGTTTATGACATTTTTGGGGGTAGGACAACTCATTCCTTTTGGGAACGGGGTTTTCATTTGAAGAGTCGCCACCTAATGATTTAAGGTGCATTAAGACACCTATACGGTTCATTTCTAAGTTTGTTTGATAACTAGAGATAGGCTAAGGGCTTGAAATTATCCTAAGAGGAAGGTGTTAGGCACCCCTCAAGATCCACTAGTGTGGTTCCCGGCCAGACAATTTTGTGAATTTTTCTAAAATTAGCAAACAGACAAGTAGTAGGGGATTTAAGTTTAAACACATAAGAGTTTGAAAACAATTGTTAAAAGGCGAATTTTGAAAAAAAGGATTTACATTTTACAAATACTTGAGAATGTAAAAGGAAAGGGGGGTCCTAGGTTTATTTATAATATGGATCACATCAATATGATACCCGATATGACACTCCTTAGAAGAGGGGATACACGTGGTATTAGTGCACCGGTCATCATATCCATATCTACCCTTCCCACCCTGTTAAGGTATTAAAGCGCGGATTGGTCTCAACCTCTATTGCATGCTATTACCCATCCCGTTCTTATCAGTCCCGGAGGAATTTAGGACTACTATTCCTATAAGAGGGAGGATTTAGGTGGACTCTTAGGTTTTAAAGGTAAAAGGCTAAGGCGACATACAAAACACGTAGGACTGCATATTAAAGGAAACATATAAACAAATAAGAGGCTCATATATACCTCCGCAGACAATGCACATAAATAGCATGACTTAAACACAGTTAGGGTAAGAATTTAAAGTACTAAGGCAGGGTGTTTAAATTGTTGAAGCATACCAATTTATTACATAACTCAGATAAGAAGTCCGAATCAGGCCTGCCTGCTGGTTGTAGCAGTTGCTAATTAAACAAAGGCGGATTCAGTTTTATCATTATTACTTAAGGCTTTCCTAAGTGTGATAGTGATGTCATATGAGCATGATGTCTATTATTGATTAGGAATGCAGCAGAGCAGTGGTTAGTTTTTTAAACAAGCGATTTGGATCCTATAGGCATGCTTTCTAAACCGTATTAATGAAAAGAGTAGGTTGTTTAAACTGATTCAGAACAGTATGAGTCAAACTGACTTTTTAACTAAACTGGTTTCAGATCCAATAGACATGATCTCTATTATTGCTGATTTTAATTCCTACAAGCATGGTATCTAAATATTAAAGGCTGATTCTGGTCCTATAGGCATGGTATCTAGTTGAACATGAAATGAAGCAGGCAGGATTTATTTGATCACAACGAAATTCCTATAAGCAAGATTTCTTAAAAATATTGATTTTAATCTTTTAGACATGATGTCTGATTATGGCCATTTAGATTCTATAGGCAAGGTGTCTCAGTGTGGAAGTAAAACATGCAGAATTTATTAAACAGATCTTATAGGCATGTTATCTACCCTTCTAATAGCTAAAGCATGCATAATCACCCCATCCCTTTTCGCTAGCCAGCCCCCCAATATTTGTTACAAATTATTACAGACCAAAAATGACTATAATACATCAGAAAAATGCAAAATAAGGAGTTACAACCATAGGAAGTCTGATTCTTGACTTCCTCTCTAAATTATGGAATAAACTACCTCAAATGCCAATGATGTTCAAAGTCTTTCTCACACCTGGGTGTGTCAAAGTTCCCTAACGGTCTCAAGGGACCTCGGGCAGTGTTACATCCAGGTTTGCATGACCAGATAGAGATGAGTGCAGTATGGAAGGGCCAGCTCTTATATGTCCAAGTTTAGAGGGAGCTCAAGGGTCCCAAGCCAAAGCTCACACAAGAGGGGCAGAACCTAGGTTCTAAGAATATAGTGGAAGTGCAGAATACAAAGATTTATTTAAAACTAGGTTGAAAATAGTGAATGGTAAGGGTAATTTGAAAACAGTAGTAGCAAAACTTAAACTACGCAAAATCAGTAGTTACACAAAGGAGTCAAGGGGTTTTGAGAATACATTGTATGAAGCATATGACCCCAGAAAGTGTCAGGTTTGGGTCATGCAGAGCAATATCTGATGCTGACATGCCCAGAAACTAGCCAGAGAACACAAAACACACAGAGGGGATATGGGGTTTGGGATTCATAAGTCAGCAAATCACATAACAAGTGACTGACAAAGTACATACATAGGGAAACATTAATTCAAAAGGGGAGGGGAACATATTACAGCATGCTAGTAATGCAATTTGACTGCATAAACATAAGCAGAAGTAGGCAAGAAGGAAAGAATTTGAAACAACTAAAGAAATATGTTGTTGTTGAAGCTAAAATTAACTAGGACATACCAGTAGAGAAGCAAAGTGTAGAAAGGAAAAGTAGGCAAAAAATTCCATAGTCTAGCCTTGGCTTTCAGCCGGCTAGAGAAAGCAGTAGCACAAGTAGTAGAGAAAAGAGAGAAAATTTTGAGTGTAAGTGTGTGTTCTTGAACTCAATTGTTCGTGTCTTTGAAAGAAGAGAGGGGTATTTATAGTTTTGAAAACGAGTGAAGAAGGGGTAAAGTCTTAAACACAAATATGGAAATAATTATAATCATAATCAATTAACACAAGTGATTCCCTTTAATTAAGGAATCACTGTTTAACGGGTAGTAGCAGGTTTAATTAAGGAAAGAAATCAGTTTGGGGATAGATTGATCATTGTCATATAAGGAGCAGTAAAAGCATGAAGTAAACAATCAAGTCAAAGTACAAAATAGACTTATTTTGGGAAAGGATTCAACAAGGTAAAACATCAGAGTAAAGGAAAGGAATCAATTAATTTAAACAAGCGAGTGAAATTAGAGTTCATAAAAGAAAAGCTTTTGCAATCGATCACAAGATCAAGATCAATCAAGGAAGAAACATGATTCTGCACTTCAGTATATAAATAGAGTGAACAGAAGCATCAGACATGCGAGGCCAAACACATTGGCAAAAGAGATCACACACATACAGTAGCAACAGGGTAAGCTAGGATTCAGCAGTTAAGAAAAATATTTGGAGCACAATAGTCACGTAGTTCAAGTAGTCACATAGAATCAACAGTGAAGAAAACATAGCAACAGGTAAAGAGAATTAGGAACAAGTAAAAGTATCACAATATCAAGTGAGGAAAACCTTTTAAGAAATTAGGGCTTCGACAGTAGTAGAGTTTTAGAGATGATAAGAACTCAAAATCAAATAAGTCAAACAAGGAAAAGAGAGTCAGGAACAAAGAACAAGTACACATTTAAACAAACAGTTTCAGAAGTCGGATAAGACTAAAAGGAACTAGGGTTTTTTAACATGCTGAAATAGATAGAAGAAAAACATGAGCAAATCGTTTTAAACATAGCAAAATCACAAACAACATTAAAATCAAAGAAGAAATCTTTTGAAAACTTAAAGGAAAACCCTAATCGTCGAAAAAATGAAGAGTCGTTTTGAAACAAAAGTTGAAAAACCTTCAAGAAAATACTTAAGAAATTTATAGTAAGTACAGATCTAAGGTAGATCTGAAAGAAAATTGAAAGATCTCGAAGATTAGGGTTTCGAAAAATCCAGAAAAGGTGAGAAAGGCCTTGAAAGTTACCGATCTAACTAGGAAAGTCAAGGATTTGACTTGAACGACCATGGCTGGCCGGAGAAAGACCACAGATGAAGGTTGGGCAAGGAATGGACCGGATTCCTTCGAGGACTGGCCATAAAACCACAGAAACAAACACCCAAGATCCGTAGGAGGCCAATAAACATCTCCAATGGGCATGGGAGGCCATGGATAAGGCAGGGATTGAGGTAGATTAGGGTGGGATTAGATGGCGGCGGCTAGGGTTCATGTGAGGTTTTAGAGAGAGTTGAGAGAAGAGGGATTCAAGGGTGGCGTTTGGTGAAGAATGAGGTAGGTTTAGGGGTCTTTCAGGGTTAAAAATGGTAAGGGCGAATATTGGTCGTTGATCTGAATGATCAAAGGCCAGGATTAAAGAGGGTAGGTAGGGAAATCCGGGTTGGGTCATTTAATTGGGTTAGGGGTCCGGTTTGAATGGGAATTGGTCCGAGGAAATTGGGTTTAATTTGGGTCAGATTTAGGCTAAACTTGAAATGTAAATGGGCTATTATTCAAATAGCCAATTTTTCCCTTTTAAAATTATAAAAAATAGTAAATTAATTTTTGAAATAAATTGAAAGCACTAACATGATTTATAACATATAATTAACAATTTAAAAATACAGGACTTAATTTTATGAATATAAAACACAATTAAATCTTAAAAAGGACTAATATTGCAACTATATGCAATTTAGCTTAAAAATACTAAATAAATTTGTAAAAATATGCAAAAATTACCTTAGCTATATCTTAGCATAAATATAAAATTACAACAAATTAATTACCAAAATAATAATTTCAGAAATAATTATTGGGTTTTTATAGATAAAAGAGGGAAATACATTGATTTAAAACCTTTAAAAATTATGGGAAAATAATAAAACACTTGGATATGCTTACATATGCATATATATGTCATTTTGAAGTTATTTTGCATATTGAAAATATATGAGAAAAAATTGGGTATCAACAGCTGCCCCTTTTTACCCGGGAAGGATGAAAGAGTTGTCGGGTAAAGATATGATGGCCAATTTTGACCGAGCGAAATGATTTGAAGAAGATAGGCTGCACCCTAGCTTCTGAGCTTCCTACATATCCCTAGTTTTATAGGAATCAGGCCATATGTAGTTCAGGATCCGTCGGTGGAGTATGCCGATGGAGACTTTTCAAGGACGAATGCAATATCCAGAATGGGGTGAGTGGACGGCTTATGGGAATGGTTAAGGATTGAAATGGATGCGGGAATTGGAGAGGGGCCGCTCTTGTTGGGATGGTCATTTCTTACCATTTTACCTGCAATTAGAAACAATACAAGCGTATATCGCGCATAAATTTAAACATGATGCAAATTCCCGCCGGACCATGAATGTTGTCTTTGGATGGTTAGGATGACGTCCTTAGACCGTGATGTCCTGGGCCATAAAGCGTACAATAAAGGATTCGCATGCCATGAAATGATTCTCTCGGGCTATGAGGATGGTGCCTCTGAACCATGATACCTTTGAATTACGATATGCAAAAGATTAAAAGGGATCCTCAAACCATGACATGGTGTTCTCGGGCTATAAAGATGGTGCCTCCGAACGATGACACCTTCAGATGAATTGGCGATATTTCAGCCCATGAGATGCAGTATGAGGCGATCTTTCAGCCCCTGAGATGCAGCAGCATGATGTGGACAAGACAGAGCTTAGTCTTGCGAATTGAAGGGCAAAGCTTAGCCCGTAAGAGAAATGAAATAAACGATGCTTGAGATAGTGCTTAGTTTCGAAGAAAATTGGAGGCAAAGCTTAGCCTCAGAAGGCAGAATGATAGCCTTATGCAAAGATGCAAATGCGGAGAGAGGTAGAGCTTAACCTCGGAAGGCAGAATGGTAGCCTTATGCAAATTGGAAGGCAGAAAGGTAGCCTTATGCAATGCAAATGCAGATGGAGGTTGAGCTTAACCTCGGAAGGCAGAATGATAGCCTTATACAAGAATACAGATGCAGATGGAGACAGCATTTAGTCTCGAAAGGCAGAATTGTAGCCTTATGCAAGAAATAAAATAACCAATGGCAGTGGAATTTTCTTTGTTGATAGCAAATTGCGGCGTTGTGATTACTGAGAGCATTGTGACATACGGAGCATCACTGGCGTGTGCAGGTAGCAAATGTTGGTAAGTGCGACAGTTCGAAGAGTTGTATTTCTGAATAATGTTTGTCCCATGAGTGTATAGTATGTTTAAAGATTTTGCAATCCTAGTGCCTGCATCCAAAGAAAAATCGTGAGTTTTGTAAGGGGGAAGGTCAGCTTGTATCCCCACTGCCTTTGCTTGACCTGCTCAGCTTCGATCTGGCGATATTGTATGTATCATTGGGGTAGTGTTGCTAAACAAAGCAGTTCCGATAATAAACATGCATGATTTTTGTAAAAGTAAGCCATAAATGTATAAATTAAACGGTTTTTTGATGAACCGACGACTGTGACGTGGTTCAGGACATTGCAACCTCTCTTGCTACGGAATTTTGAGGGTCCTCCTCAAAATTCTACCCCAGTTTAATGGGTCGATGCTTCTGACTATTGCTTGCGATGATCGGCTGAAATTACTTCAGAATTTTGAAGGTCCTCCTCAAAATTCTGCCCCAGTTTCCAACTTCGGGGGGAAATGAAAATTTTATTGAATTGTGACCGAACCCATAGAGCTGCCTACGTATCCCCTCTTAAATGGGAATCAGGTTAGGCATAGTTCAATTTACATCATATGAGGAAAGCATAATGATTACACATAGTAACGCGTGACTACATCTGAATTGATCGGCTTCGGCTAGACTTCTCCGTCCATCTCTGCAAGTATGAGGGCTCCTCCTGTCAGAACCCGGTGAACCATGTATGGACCCTGCCAGTTGGGAGAGAATTTCCCCTTGGCTTTATCTTGATACGGAAAAATTTTCTTTAACACCAGCTGCCCCGGTGTGAACTGTATTGGCTTGACTCTTCTATTGAAGGCTCTGGACATTCTGTTCTGATAGAGTTGACCATGGCAAACTACATTCATTCTCTTTCTGTTTATAAGGGCTAGTTGTTCATAAGGACTTTTTACCCACTCTGCGTCATCGAGCTCAGCTTCTTGTATGATCTTTAGGGAAGGAATTTCTACTTCAGCGGGAATGACAGCCTCTGTACCGTAAACCAGCATATAGGGGGTTTCACCGGTTGATGTGTGGATTGTGGTGCGATACCCCAATAGAGTAAATGATAACTTTTCGTGCCACTATTTATGCTTCTCTATCATTTTTCTCAATATCTTCTTGATATTCTTGTTGGCGGCTTCTACATCTCCATTCATTTGAGGCCTATAGGCTGTGGAATTCTTGTGTTTGATCTTGAAGTTTTCACACATAGCTTTCATCAAGTCACCGTTGAGGTTGGAGCCATTATCAGTGATGATCAACTCTGGAATCCCGAATCGACAAACAATGCGGTCGTGGACAAAGTCTGCCACGACTTTTTTAGTTACTTCTCGGTAAGACGCTTCTTCGACCCATTTGGTGAAATAAACAATTGCTACTAGGATAAAACTGTGCCCATTGGAAGCAGCAGGCTCGATTGGTCCAATGACATACATTCCCCAAGCGGCGAAAGGCCATGGTGAGCTTGTTGCATTAAGCTCATTTGGAGGCACCTTTATCATGTCTGCATGTATCTGACAGTGGTGGCATCTCCGGACATACTGGATGCAGTCCATTTCCATAGTCGTCCAAAAGTAACCGGCCTGGAGTATCTTATTTGCTAAGACAAAACCGTTCATATGCAGACTGCAGGTCCCAACATGAATTTCTTCTAGTAGCCTGGATGCTTCCTTTACGTCGACACACCTTAATCGTCCCAAATTAAGAGTCTTCCTATACAGGATTCCTCCACTGTGAAAGAAATTGTTGGACAACCTCCAAAGTGTGCATTTTTTAGTAGGATTTGCAAGTTCTGGGTACTCTCCTTTTGCCAAATATCCCTTGATATCGTGAAATCAGGGCTTTCTGTCTGCTTTTTCTTCAACATGGGCACAGTAAGCTGGCTGATCATGGATCTTACTGGAATGGGATCAATAAAATTTTTGTCTGGATGTTTTATCATAGATGACAGGGTAGACAATGCATCGGCGAACTCATTCTGGACTCTAGGAACATGTTGGAACTCCGTCCTCATGAACCTCTTTCTTAATTTCTGTACATGATGCAGGTACGGGAGTATCTTGGAATTCTTGGTTGCCCATTCTTCACGCACCTGATGTATGAGTAGGTCTGAATCTCTAATCACTAGCAACTCTTGAATGTTCACGTCAATGGCCATTTTGAGCCCTAAGATGCAGGCTTCGTACTCGGCCATATTGTTGGTGCACCGGAACGTGAGTTTGGCAGATACCGGATAATGCTGACCAGTTTTAGATACTATAACTGCTCCTATGACAACTCCTTTAAATTTGCTACTGTATCGAAAACATTCTCCAACTGTCATAGGATTCTGCAATGTCTTCTCCGATGAATGATACCTCTTCATCGGGAAAATACGTTTTTAGGGGTTCGTATTCTCCATCCACGGGATTATCAGCAAGGTGGCCTGCTAGTGCTTGTCCCTTGACCATTTTCTGGGTTACGTAAACAATGTCGAACTCACTTAACAGGAATTGCCACATGGCTAGCTTGCCAGTGGGCATGGGCTTCTGAAAGATATATTTCAAGGGGTCCATCCTTGATATGATATATGTAGTATAGGCATAGAAGTAATGCATCAGCTTCTGAGCTACTCAGGTCAAAGCAAAACAGGTGCGCACCAACAGAGAATATCGGGCCTCGTACGAGGTGAACTTCTTACTGAGATAATAAATGGCCTGCTCTTTCCTACCCATTTCATCATGTTGCCCCAGAACGCAACCAAAAGCTCCATCCAATACTACAAGGTAGAGTAATAAAGGTTTTCTTGGCTCGGTCTGGACTAAAACTGGTGGTGTTGACAGGTACTCCTTGATTCTGTTGAAGGCCCTTTGGCAATCATCAGTCCATTTGGTAGAGGCATCCTTCTTCAGCATCCTAAATATTGGCTCACAAATAACCGTAGACTGTGCTATGAATCGGCTGATGTAATTGAGCCTTCCCAAGAAGCTCATCACGTCTTTCTTGTTCTTTGGCGATGGCAATTATTGAATAGCCTTGACTTTTGATGGGTCCAGTTCTATTCCTCGGTGAATAACAATAAACTCAAGCAATTTCCCAGCAGGAACCCCAAATGCGCACTTCGCGGGGTTTAGTTTCAGGTTGTATCTCCGCAATCTATTGAAGAACTTTCTCAAATCTTCCATGTGGTCAGTGGCCTTCTTGGACTTAATGATAACATCATCTACATATACCTCTATCTCGTGTATCATATCATTGAAAATGGTAGTCATGGCCCTCATGTAGGTGGCCCCTACATTCTTTAGGTCGAACATCATCATCTTGTAATAGTACATTCCCCACGTCGTAATGAAAGCCGTTTTCTTTGCATCCTCTTCATCCATACAGATCTGATGATAACCAGCGAAGCAATCTACAAATGACTACAGCTCATGCTTGGCACAGTTGTCACTCAGGATGTGTATGTTCGGCAAAGGGAAGTCGTTTTTAAGACTGGCCCGGTTGAGATCCTGGTAGTCGACATAGACTCTAACCTTTCCATAATTCTTTGGCACTAGCACAATGTTGGCCAACCATGTCAGGTATTCTACTACCCTGAGAACCTTAGCTTTGACTTGCTTAGTAACTTTTTCCTTGATTGTCAAACTCATATCAGGCTTGAACTTTCTGAGCTTTTCCTTATCGGCGGACATGTCGGATCGGTTGGCAGTTTATGCACCATAATATACGTACTCAAACAAGTCATGTCATCATACGACCAGGCGAATATGTCCTCATATTCCTTTAGAAATTCTGTGTATTCTTTCTTTTCTGATGGCGATAAGTGAACGTTGATTCGTGTTTCCTTGATGTTTTCTGCATCTCCCAGGTTAACAATTTCTGTCTCATCCAGGTTGGACTTAGGTATATTCTCAAAGTTCTCAACTTCTTTAACAATCTCGTCAGGTATGTCATCTTCCTCTGAATTAATTCTGTTTGTTGCATTGTCTCATTGCATATCACAGTCATTGGTTCATCATGATAAGTAATAGTAATGTAGTATAAGTAAAGTAATGAGAGAAAAATAATGAGTGTTGATTCATAAGAAAAGTCAAAATGCTTTAATAAATTGCATAACTATTTTGAATATTAGAGATCTTATTGCGGGAATTGAAAAATGGAAAAGAAAATCATTTAGTAAATAAAAACAGTGCATGATACTTGTTTCAGCCTTGCTACCCCGAGGCTCGTCGGGCTCTAGTTGTCTTGATGGTCCAGTTATTGAGATGTGCCCTCTGCTCACAGCCTGTATGGAAGAGCCTTCCTCCCCCTCCTCCTCGAGAACAACACAACAGTCCATGTAATTGTCTTCTAGGAACAAATTCTTCACCGCTGCAAGTGCTTCTTCTACGTCTGACCCATAAATAATGTCAGCCTGTTGGAAAGTCTGCTCCAGATGCAGTATTGGCTGCTCCAGAGTATAGTAAGGACCACGCCATCGTGGCGACCAGTTGTTGAATTCTTCTCAGGTGTAGTCATATCCCAAACCGAAGGTAGTGCCATGCTTATTGAGCTTTATGGGCTTAGCGATTCCTTGGAGGTTCTTGTCGATCCCCTCGCTAGGTTCGTACCCACTCCAATTCAGTATACTCTGGATTTTGTTATCCCACCATTTATCTTTATCAACAGCATTTACCTGTTCAATATGGTGGTAAGTCTCTCCACCTAGCTTCTTAATTCCTTCGATTGCCAGAATGGTCTGGCAACTGTATATAGGGTTGCTACCGTCGCCGTGAATGATCACCTCCTGGTGATTCCATTTGAATTTTACTGCGTGATGCAGTGGTGATGCTATGACCCCAGCAGCATGAATCCATGGCCGCCCCAATAGTAGATTGTAAGATGTTGGTACGTCTATCACCTAGAAACCAACATCGAACCATGTTGGTCCTATTTGCAAGCATAGGACAATCTCACCAATGGTGGATCTCTGGGAACCATCGAAGGCTTTCACATTGAAGTTCCATCTTTTATCTCATGTAGTCCCTTACCCAACTTCTTGAGTGTCACCAGTGGACAAATGTTGAGAGTGGAACCTCCATCGATTAGGATTCTGGTGATAAAATAGTATTTGCATTGCACGGTGATGTGCAGCGCCTTGTTGTGACCCAACCCTTCAGGTGGCGGCTCGTCCTCATGAAAGGTGATCTGATGGCTCTCCAACACTTGTCCTACCATATTAGCCATTTCCCCACCAGTGATGTTGCTTGGTACGTATGCTTCACTCAGCACCTTTAGCAGAGCATTCTTGTGTGCCACGGAATTTTATAGCAAAGTAAGAATGGAGATTTGTATTGGTGTTTTGTTCAACTGGTCAATGACCGAGTATTCCTTGCCCTGTATTTTTCTCTAATGGTCGTTTGGTCTTGTCTCAATGAGGGGTGGCCGGTTGGAGTCCTGCTTTCTAGACTCAGCTAGATGTTCGGGGGTATAGACTCTACCAGTTCTTGCCATACCCTATGTTGCAACGGTCTCTTCGAACCTGATCTTGCCTTTCCTCCTTGCCTCGGCTGTATAATCCCAGGGTATAGCCTTTGTATGGAATGGTGTCATGGTCAACATTGCCACCGGGATCGGCGGGGCTAACCTCACTCAAAATGGAGTATGTGCCTTGGGTGGTAAAACTGCAACCTCAAATGGTGTGGGTGCATTTGCCGGAGACACGAATTCAGCCTCAATTGGTGCTGGTGTCTTTGCGGATAATGTTGCTTCAAATTCAAGTGGTACAGACAAGTTCACCTCAGTATCCCCAGGCGGTTGTATCTGGACTATGATTAGATTGAGAGTGACTGCTGGCTTCTTTAGGTCATCACCTTCTGCGATCAACCCGATATATCCCTTGGGATCCCAATCATCCTCTATTTCAATCATGTGGATACCTCCACCCTTGTGGTTTGGCAGAGGGTTGTTGCGGACATTTGGAGCGGGTTCTTTTGCCACAATAATCTTGTTATCAATTAAAGACTGGATCTTGTCTTTCAAGGAACGGCATTCATCGATGGTGTGCCCTTTCATGCCGGAGTGGTATGCACAGGATTTGTTTGAGTTAACCCACTAAGAAGGGTTCTCAGGGGTTGCAGTAGGGATGGGGATGACATAACCAATGGTTTTTAGTCTCTTATACAGCTAGTCAATGGGTTCAGTAATGGTTGTATATTGTTTTGGAGGTTTGAGATCAAAATTTGGCCGAGGTCTAGGGAAGTTTTGGCATGCAGGAGGTGATTGTTAGTGGAATGGCTGAGAATCATAGGTTTGGTAGACATGTGCGGGTTGGGAATGTCTAGGTGAAGTAGGTTGATATGTAGGAGGTGGAGGTGACTGATTAGTTGGTGGTAGGGCTTGGTATGAGGGTGAGGGTGCTTGGTAATTTGGGGTTGGCTGATATAAGAGTGGAAGTGCTGGGTAAGTTTGGTATTTGAGGGGAGAATTGGTCCTTTGTGCAACCATCACGGCACCCACGTCCCTTTTCTTAGACACACCACCGGACTGTAAAGCCTTATTAGTAGCTTGCAAGGCCTCGAAGTTTGTAACCATAATGCTTTTGATACTTTCTTCAATTCTCTCACCCAATTTGACAATGTCGGATAATTTGTGGTTCTCAATCATCATCAGCCGCTCATAGTACTGTGGGTCTTGGGCCCGGAAAAAGAACTTGTTCATCTGTTCCTCTTCTAAGGTAGGTCTGACCTTAGTAGCTTCGGACCTCCAGCGAGTAGCATACTCACAAACGTTTCTGTAAGCTTCTTCTTTAGATTCTGATTATAGAACTTGTCAGGCGCATTCTCTGTATTAAACCTGAACCTGTCCATAAAGTCGGATGCCATGCATACCTAGCTTGACCACTTATTTGGATCTTGGCTGATGTACCAAGACAATGCATCTCCTTTCAAACTCCTCATGAACAGCTTCATGTGGATTCTCTCATCTTTCCCTACTCCAACTAGCTTATCGCAGTATGTCCTCAGATGGACCCTTGGATCTCCTGTACCATCAAACATTTTGAACTTCAGAGGTTTGAACCCCTCGGGCAGTTCGACATCGGGCTGTATGCAAATATCCTCATAGTCCAGCCCCTCGATTCCTTTACTTCCCTCAACGCCTTGAATTCGGCTAGTCAATTTCTTAAGCTCCTAAGCTAGGTTCTTGATAAGAAGATCATTTCATCAGACTCAGGCATGCTGGAGATAGATTGGGTGGAGTGTGGCATGGTCTCCATATAGATAGGGGTGTTATGGTGGGTGTGAAAGTGGTCGTTTGTGGAGTTTTGGGGTTCTGGGATGAGTAGCGGAGTATTGTTTGGGGTGTGGCAGGTGTTGCATTGGGTCTTTGGTGGAACAGTGTGATGGTGAGAAGCGGGATGATTATATTTCTTTGGGATGTTTTGAGGCGGTGTAGGGTTTTGAGTATTGAGGAAATTGATATCTGGGGTGCTGAGGGAAAATGACAGGCTTGCTAGATTCTGAACCTGATCGAGCTCTTCTTGGAATTTCAATAGCTTTTGTTCAAGCTGGGATACATTCTCCTGATGAACCTGAGTACCGTGGCCATTAGTGGCTTCTACCCATTCAGTTGGATTCTCCTTTCTGACGTTGTTCAAATCTTCCATCTTACCTTTGTTCTTGTTTTTGACAGGACTAAGAGGAGGAGTGGGTGGAGGGCCCCTGGATCTCGTGGAATAGGATGATGTTTCCAGAGTGAATGAACTAACCTTTGGGGAGGGAAATAATAAAACAAAAATAAAATAAAAGTTAATCAAGTTAGGTAGGAATATAGGAAGTAATGCAATATTTATACACATAATGCGGGAATGTAAATTGCGTCCTAATTTGGGGACCTCTTTATGCCTGAGGTGGGCCTAGAGACAAATTGATTTGGAGAACTTAGGAAGCTAAATGCCTCATTTTATTGATAAAAAGTAGACGAATCCTAAATTGATATTAAACAAATAGGAAATAAAAGTCACTAATGGTCATGGGCTTTATTACAATTTATAAAGCGAAAAGATAAACCCCTATCTACTTGGTCCCTGAAGGACCTTCCCCAAATTCGGCATCCTTGGCTCCGTTGAACAGCTTCCCCAACTCGCGAAGTCCCAGCAACAGGTATGCTTTGTCTAGGTGTCCGCCTTCTGTCCCTTCAGCATTTTGACAATCTTCGACCCATTTGAGAAACTTTCTCTTCAATTCCACTATGCCTGGCTCCAAGTATCCTAGTCGTTTGTTGGCACTGACAGCCATGTCCTTCCATTCCTCAATCAGCTTCTGGTTGGACTCGTGTATCTCTCGATGTTCGCTCTCGTACTCACGGATCCTTTTGCGTGTTGGTTGTACTTGACCTACGTCTCAGCCTTTATAATCCCGTGACCTCAAGCGAACCTTGGATGGCTCAGACCATCATGATTATCTTCCAACCAACCGGAGTAGAAAGGAGCGCAACCAGCATGATACATGTCTGGCTCGAGGGTATCTCTCCCTATTACGATCTTGCAGTGCTACATATGCTGAGCTTGGCACTTGTAAGGACTATCATCATTCTGGAAGTCAGCCCGAAAATGACTCATCTTGTCGACCCTAGGTATAACCTGCTTCCTACCAGCTTGTCTCATAACTCGGAGAGGGACGTAAGGATATGTTCCCCACAGACCAATCAGTATCAGAAAAGGTGCACCTCTAGATCGGGCGATGAATTCCTCGATCGGAAACCACTCGAACATCCATTGAACCTGTTCTTCTGCCAGAATATCAAATAGCTCAACCCATCCTTTGGCATCCTCCGGTTGAGCGAACATGTCGGGGATGTAATTCACACTACTAGAAAAAAGACCTTTAGCGGCAATAAAGCAATTATTGCTAATAAATTCTTTAAGCTGAAAAATTAGCGGCACATGACCATTAGCCAGTAAAAGATATCTTTTTACCGGCAATAAAAATAAAATTGCCACTAAAAATTACTAATTGAATTAATTTTTTATTGCTTTAATAACTATTCCCTCCGCACAAAAAGAAAATCGATTGCCATCCAAAATTTTTGGACGAGAATCTTCATTCCCTCCAAATTTAGAAAAGTTTAGGAAAACATATTTCCCTAGATCGAAAGGATACGGTCGAACTTCTGCCATAGAAAAGCCCTAACAGCTGTTGCGTCAAAGTTCTGCCATAGTCCCGTCGATTCTTTTCCAGGTAAGTTCTCTCGTCCCTGTTAACTTCTCTTCTTCCCCTATTATCTTCTCTTCTTCCCATGTTAAATCTATTGCTTGCAATCGTTTTACAATAGATTTTGAATCGTTTTGCAATGGATAGATTTACAGTGGATTGACACGATGTTGCTCGATTGATTATATGAATTGTTTTGCAGCGGATTGATGTTGCTCGATTGTTTATATGGATTGATTTACAATGGATTGATGTTGCTTGATTGTTTATATTGATTATTACAATGGATTGATGTTTCTCGGTTGTTTATTTCGTTGCACCTTTCTTGTTAAAATTCAGAAGCTTTTCTTTATGAACCAGTGATTACGAGTCAACGAAAAATAATTTTTTTGCCTTTTAATTTGTTAGCACCTTCGTTAGCAGCCAAAACGTGTGAAGCCCTGCTTAATTCAGCATCAACCAAGTTCCTTGTAGGTTTAGCAAGCTCTAAATTTTTCTGTTTCTTTGCATTCAAAAAGTCCCTAGCATCACCTTGTAATTTTTCAATACGTCAATCATTTTCCTCGATTAAATCATCAACACCATGAGCTGCCGCTATTGTTTTTCTTTTCAATCGACGATACTCTATCTTGTCATGGCCTTGGTGTTTACAATGACAGCAATAAGTTGTCTTTGTCTAGATTTCTTTGTCATTTACATGTTTGTTCTATGATGACTATGATCTGTTTATAAATGGCAAAATATTCCATATCGATTCCGCCCCCTTGTCACTATAATCATCATTTTATTGTTAAAAAAGTCCACATCCTTTTAGGCTTTGCATAATCGGTTGAATTTTTCAAGTTTATTTATTATGTCTCTTTCTTGTCATGTTTGATTTAGGTAGTCTTTAACTGAAACTTTAGATACATGATTTCATCGCAGTTATATTAGCTTTGTTAAATTATAATTGTATACTTTTAATATATATATATATATATATATATATATATATATATATATATATATATATATAAACTAACTTATAATCCATTTATCTTTAGAACTAGTTAAACTGACGTTCAATGAACAAAAGAGTAAAAAATAAATTAGTAAATAAGAGTAGTATGTTTTGAAAATTTTAAAATATATGATATATGGTTATTCTATAAAATATAAGTTTAATAATTCTATTCTTAAAATATTTATGAACCAATATATGAAAATCATAGAAGAAGTGTAATTTATAAGTTTAATAATTCTATTCAAAAAAAAATTGAACCAATATGTGAAAATCATAGAAGAAATTAGAGATAGTTTAACTGTTTAATAGTTTAATTGTTAAAATGATAGTTTTAATAGATTTATGTTTGATAGTTTCAATTGTTAAAATGATATCTTTGAACTATGGAATTACCTACTAATAAGATTGGTTTTTTTATTTTGAACTACCTTCTTTATTAATTTCTCCTTTTTACTAATAAATTTGTAGCTCTTGTAGTAATTATAGAAAAGAAGGGAATATCTTGAGCGTCATGGACAATCCTAGAAATAAAAGATGGATGTATTGTGATAGAGTTAGTAAAGAATATTTGGAGGGAGTAGAGGATTTTTTAAATCATGCATTTTCTGAAAAATAGCGTGGAAAAAAAATTACATGTCCTTGTAGTAAATCGAGCTACAGCATATGATCATCTTGTTGTTAATGGTATTATACCGTCATATGATACTTGGTTTTGTCATGGAGAGTCTCTAAAGGGATCAAACAATACTAGAGAAAATAACCAAAGCCATTCAACTTTAAGGAGCGATGATATGCGAGGAATGATACATGATGCATTTGTAGATGTTGCACAGTTCATGGATACTGACATTAGTGAAAGTGGTGGCATGGATCAAAACGTACAAGAGAATACTGTTCATCCATCTGGAAATCAACCTCATCCAGAGGTGGATAAGTTTGAATGGCTGAAGGAGGCAAATGAAGAACTGTATCCTGGAAATCAACCTCATCCAGAGGTGGATAAGTTTTGCTTGGACTATTGAAAGATGCGCTTCCTGAAGGAGAAAAATTGCCTCCTTCTTTCTATGATACCAAAAAGATAGTTGAAGGCTTGGGCTTAAAGTATGAAAAAATTCATGCTTGTCCCAACGATTACATACTTTTTAGGAAGAGTTTGCTAATAAGAATGTTAATGAATGCAAAGTTTGTGGGGCTTCTAGATGGAAAAATGATGCTACAAAAATTTTAGCCAAGGTCCTAAGGTATTTTCCTTTAAAACCAAGGCTACAAAGATTGTTTATGTCTTCAGAAACTTCTAAAGCAATGCGATGGCATCATGAAGAGCGCAACAAAGATGGAGTTCTACGGCATCTTGCAGATTTTGAAACTTGGAAAAATTTTAATAGTAAATATCCCAAATTTGCTGGAGATCCTCGCAATGTGCGCCTGGGATTAGCTTCTGATGGATTTAATCCATTTGGCACAATGTGAACTACACACAGTACATGGCCAGTGATTTTAATGTCATATAATCTTCCACCATGGATGTGCATGAAACAAGAGTTCTTTATTTTGTCCTTTCTTATTCCTGGACCAAAAGCTCCTGGCATAATACTGATGTCTATTTTCAACCTTTAATAGAAGAGTTAAATGAATTATGGAATGTTGGGATAGAAACATATGATTCCTCTGCTAAGGAGATATTTCAAATGCGAGCAGCTCTCATGTGGACTATAAATGATTTTCCAATATATGGTACTCTCTCTGGATGGTGCACTTATGGTCGGTTTGCATGCCCTTCTTGTAACATAAACACTCAATCTAGAAGGCTCAGACATGGTAGGAATTTTTGTTACGTGGGGCATCGGCGCTTCTTGAAGTCAGGACACAAATATTGGAATGATGCAAAATTGTTTGATGGTACTAAAGACCTGCACCTTGTCCAGTATCTGGGTCACTAGTGTTGAATCAAATTAAAGATATAAAATTTACTCTCAGCCAGTCGAGTGAAGGGGTAAGTGGAGTGATGAAAAACACATGGAAAAAGAGGAGTATTTTTTCGATCTTCCTTATTGGAAGTCTAACTTGGTGTGTCATAATCTTGATGTGATGCACATAGAAAAGAATGTGTGTGATAACTTAATATATATATTATTGGATCTTGGTAAAAAGTCTAAAGATAACTTAGAAGCTCGATTGGACTTGAAGGAGATGAAAATAAGACCAAGTTTATGGCCTCAATATCGAGCTAGTGGGAAAGCATATCCTCCTCCAACTTTTTCACAATGTCTCAAAAGGAAAAGGAGTTGTTTTATGAAGTACTACAAAATGCCAAGTTTCCCGATGGCTATACGTCTAATATCTCACGTTGCATTCGCAAACGAAAGATATCTGGGTTAAAAACTCATGATTGTCATGTTATAATGCAAGAACTTCTTCCTCTTGCCTTGCGGAGATCAATAGATAAAAGAGTTAGATCCATTTTAATTGAAATATGTACATTCTTTCGTGTTCTGTGTAGCAAAGAACTAAAAGTAGAAGAGTTAAAGTTACTTGAAGAAAAAATTCCAGAAACATTGTCTACTATGGAGAAACTTTTCCTCCCAGGATTCTTTACTGTTATGATACATTTGGTAATTCACTTGGCAATTGAGGCTAAACATGTGGGGCCAGTACATTATCGTTGGATGTACCCAATTGAGAGGTATGAAGAATATCACTGAATCTTTGTTATATATTTTTAGTTGTTAAATATTATAATATCAAAATAATACCATTATTTTATTCCATATGTATTTGGGTACTATAAAATCATATGTTCGTAATCGTGCACGTCCAGAAGGTTCGATAGCAGAAGCATAGATAGCAAATGAGTGTATGGCATTTTGCTCACGATATTTGGAGGGCGGAGATTCAAGGTCTTATTGTTCAAGAAAATGCGGTGATGAGATTGAGCATGATACTAGTAAAGAAGAATGTCTTTTTTCAACAGTCGGGGAGTCGTACGGTGAAGTAGATGTATTTGAGTTGGATGAGAAAACAAGGTTGCAAGCACATCGACATGTGCTTTTCAATTGCGAGTCAGAAGTGGTTGAGAATTATAAAAAGTAAGTGTTATATCTATTATTTAATATACGTATATTACTTAATTGAAACAAAATTAATATATGCGAGTTACATGAATAGGGAACATATTGCAGAAATCAAGAAATCGCATCTTAAGCATCGTTTGACTCAACATCAACTTGATTGTGTGCATTTAGATACATTTCATGAGAGGTTCAAGGAGCAAGTAAGTAGTAGGACTACGTCATTGGTTATGTTAAATTATTTTCTTTGTATAGATATCCACATTTATAGTTGTATCTTTTATTTGGTGAGGTAAAGGATCTTGAAGCCACATCTAACATCTTAAAGGATGTTAAAGTCCTTGCACAAGGGCCGAGTTACAATGCGAAAAGATTTAATGTGTTCGATTCTTGCCTTCTTCATCGGAAACATGATCAGACCCAGGAAACAAACATGAAGACAAAAACCCTACGATGAATGTGCCCCAAGGATGTGATGGCGAACTCGTCGGGGTAGGTACAATAGGATTTGTTGTGATCGTACCTTTCATAAAAATAGTCAAAAGAGATGTATGATTCCTTTAGACACGTCAATTCTAGATTCTTCTTCAGACCCATCATTTTGAGGAAGCCCCTGCCCTTGCAGTTCTCAGGCATTAACGAACCCGGAGTTTCCCATGGTAGACCAGCCAATCCTCCTATATCCTCTAGCAAGGGTGTCATTTCAATGTCCCCAAAGCGGAATACAGCCCTTTCATAATCCCAAAATAGTGTGGCAGCTTCTATAATCTTGTTGTTAGGTTGGATCTCCAGAAGGGATGGTAGATTTCCCAGATATTTTCGGACGAGGGTTTGATCACTAGAGTGAAGATCTTTCCACCAGCTTAGCAGTCTTGGGTGGATGTTGGTGACCATGCTGAATCTAGGGACTTCGTGCCTCATATTTTTGCAAAATGTATAAGGTTAGGACATTACCCTCACCAGACTCGACTATTTAATACTAACAATTAGCATGAAGCATTTAGTTCTCCAAATAAATGCACAGAATGTGGTGATGTCTGTTTGGGTTTAGGGAAATCCAGTTAACTTTGGACAAGGCTATCTTAAAGGATCATTATGTGGACAACATAACTCACCTGGCTAGGTTTGACCATGATGCATGCACAATTTGAACAGAGTAAGGTTTCTATGGGGTTTTAGACTAGTACCCTTAAGCGGACAACTCAAGGGGAAAGGTACGGAACCTTCTACTGCACCGCTGATCGACTAGTTTTACCGCAAATATACCTTTTCGAATTTAGGGGGTAATGATATAGGAAGAGCGCAACCACTCATTAAAAGTGTTGCTATGGTATTTGTTTGGAACGAGTGGAGTATGATGTTGAGCATGATTATGCAATAATTAAAACATGTTAGCACGTATTTTCATGTTAAGAAAGTGATAAATACATCAGTTTCATAATTTAAAGCAGCAATAAAGGAAAGAAACAAGGAAGATACGTCAGTTTTGCAGTTGGAAAGGATATTAAATGCTTAAAGGAATTAAACAAGTAATTGCACATAAGGAGGTACAAATTCACAAGAATAATCTGAAGTGAAGCCTAAGTATCCCCAGCAGAGTCGACATGTTGTCGCTCCCCCTTTTTCCCTCTTTGCATCGGAAAATCGGGTTTATGACATTTTTTGGGGTAGGACAACTCATTCCTTTTGGGAACTGGGTTTGCATTTGAAGAGTCGCAACCTAATGATTTAAGGTGAATTAGGACACATATAGGGTTCATTTCTAAGTTTGTTTGATAACCAGAGATAGGGTAAGGGCTTGAAATTATCCTAAGAGGAAGGTGTTAGGCACCCCTCAGGATCCACTAGTGTGGTTCCCGGCCCGACAGTTTTGTGAATTTTTGTACAATTAGCAAACAGACAAGTATAGGCTCAAGTAGTAGGGGATTTAAATTTAAACACAAAAGAGTTTGAAACAATTGTTAAAAGGCGAATTTTGAAAATAAAGGAGTTACATTTTACAAATACTTGAGAATGTAAAAGGAAAGGGGGGTCTTAGGTTTATTTATAATATGGATCACATCAATGCGATACCCGGTAGACACTCCTCGAAAAAGGGGATACACGTGGTATTAGCGCACCAGTCATCATATCCATATCTACCCTTCCCACCTCGTTAAGGTATTAAAGCACGAATTGGTCTCGACCTCTATTGCATGCTATTACCCGTCCCATTCTTATCAGTCCCGGAGGAATTTAGGACTACTATTCCTATAAGAGGGAGGATTTTAGGCTGACTCTTAGGTTTTAAAGGTAAAAGGCTAAGGCGACATACAAAACACGTAGGACTGCATATAAACAAATAAACAAATAAGAGGCTCATATAAACAAATAAAGGAGGCTCATATATACCTTCGCAGACAATGCACATAAATAGCATGACTTAAACATAGTTAGGGTCAGAATTTAAGGCAGGGTGTTTTAATTGTTGAAGCAGACCAATTTATTACATAACTCAGATAAGAAGTCTGAATCAAGCCTGTCTGCTGGTTGTAGCAGTTTCTAATTAAACAAAGACGGATTCAGTTTTATCATTATTACCTAAGGCTTGCCTAAGTGTGATAATGATGTCCTATGAGCATGATGTCTAGTACTGATTAGAAATGCAGCAGAACAGTGGTTAGATTTTTAAACAGGCGATTTGGATCCTATAAGCATGCTTTCTAAACCGTATTAATGAAAAGAGTAGGTTGTTTAAACTGATTCAGAACAGTACGAGTCAAATTGATTTTTTAACTAAACTGGTTTCAGATCCTATAGACATGATCTCTATTATTGCTGATTTTAATTCCTACAAGCGTGGTATCTAAATATTAAAGGTTGATTCTGGTCCTATAGGCATGGTATCTAGTTGAACGTGAAATGAAGCAGGCAGGATTTATTTGATCACAGCGAAATTCCAATAGGCATGATTTCTATAAAAATATTGATTTTAATCTTTTAGACATGATGTCTGATTATAGCCATTTAGATCCTATAGGCATGGTATCTAAGTGTGAAAGTAAAACATGCATAATTTATTAAACAGATCCTATAGGCATGTTATCTACCCTTCTAATAGCTAAAGCATGCATAATCACCCCATCCCTTTTCACTAGCCAGCCCCCCAATATTTGTTACAAATTACTACAGACCAAAAATGACTGAAATACATTAGAAAAATGCAAAATAAGGAGTTACAGCCATAGGAAGCCTAATTCTTGACTTCCTCTCTTAGTTATGGAATAAACTACCTTAAATGCCAATGATGTTCAAAGCCTTTCTCATACCTGGGTATGTCAAAGTTTTCTAAGGGTCTCAAGGGACCCCGGGTAATGCTTACACCTAGGTTTGCATAACTAGATAGAGATGAGTGCAGTGTGGAAGGGTCAACTCTTATGTATCCAAGTTCAGAGGGAGCTCAAGGGTCCCAAGGCAAGGCTCACACAAGAGGGGCAGAACCTAGGTTCTAAGAATATAGTGGAAGTGCAGAATACAAAGATTTATTTAAAATTGGGTTGAAAATAGTGAATGGTAAGGGTAATTTGAAAACAGTAGTAGCAAAACTTAAACTACGCAAAATCAGTAGTTACACAAAGGAGTCAAGGGGTTTTGGGAATACATTGTATGAAGCATATGACCCCAGAAAGAGTCAGGTTTGGGTCATGCACAGCAATATCTGATGTTGACATGCCACAAACCAGCCAGAGAACACAAAACACATAGAGGGGATATGGGGGTTTGGGATTCATAAGTCAGCAAATCACATAACAAGTGACTGACAGAGTACATACATAGGGAAACATTAATTTAAAAGGGGAGGGGAACATATTACAGCATGGTAGTAATGTAATTTGACTGCATAAATATAAGCAGAAGTAGGCAAGAAGGAAAGAAACTGAAACAGCTAAAGAAACATGTTGTTGTTGAAGCTAAAATTAACTAGGACATACCAGTAGAGAAGCAAAGTGCAGAAAGAAAAAGTAGGCAAAAATTCCACAATCTATCCTTGGCTTTCGGCCGGCTAGACAAAACAGTAGCACAAGTAGTAGAGAAAAGGAGAGAAAGTTTTGAGTGTAAGTTTGTGTTCTTGAATTCAATTGTTCGTGTCTTTGAAAGAAGAGGGGGTGGGTATTTATAATTTTGAAAACGAGTGAAGAAGAGGTAAAGTCTTAAACACAAATATGGAAAAATCATAATCAGAATCAATTAACACAAGTGATTCCCTTTAATTAAGGAATCACTGTTTAACGGGTAGTAGCAGGTTTAATTAAGGAAAGAAATCAGTTTGGGGACAGATTGATCATTGCCATATAAGGGGCAGTAAAAGCATGAAGTAAACAATCAAGTCTAAGTACAAAATAGGCTTATTTTGGGAAATGATTCAGCAAGGTAAAACATCAGAGTAAAGGAAAGGAATCAATTATTTTAAGCAAACGAGTGAAATTAGGGTTCATAGAAGAAAAGCTTTTGCAATCAGTCACAAGATCAAGATCAATCAAGGAAGAAATATGATTCTGCACTTTAGTATATAAATAGAGTGAATAGAAGCATCAGACATGCGAGGCCAAACACATTGGCAAAAGAGATAACACAGGCATACAGTAGCAATAGGGTAAGCTAGGTTTCAGCAGTTAAGAAAAATATTCAGAGTACAGTAGTCACATAGAATAAACAGTGAAGAAAACATAGCAACAGGTAAAGAGAATCAGAAACAAGTAAAGGTCTCACAGTATCAAGTGAGGAAAATCTTTTAAGAAATTAGGGCTTCGATAGTAGTCGAGTTTTAGAGATGACAAGAACTCAAAATCAAACAAGTCAAACAAGGAAAAGAGAGTCGGGAACAAAGAACAAGTACACATTTAAACAAACAGTTTCACAAGTCGGATAAGACTAAAAGGAACTAGGGTTTTTTAACATGCTGAAATAGATAGAAGAACAACATGCAAATCATTTTAAACATAGCAAAGTTACAAAAACAAACACCCAGGAGTCATAGGAGGCCAATACATATCTCCAATGGCCATGGTAAGCCATGGATTAGGCAGGGATTGAGGTAGATTATGGTGGGATTAGATGGCGGCGGGTAGGGTTCATGTGAGGTTTCAGAGAGAGTTGAGAGAAGAGTGATTCAAGGGCGGCGTTTGGTGAAGAATAATGTAGGTTTAGGGGTCTTTCAGGGTTAAAAATGGTAAGGGCGAATATTGGTCATTGATCTGGATGATCAACGACCTGGATTAAAGAGGGTAGGTATGGGAATCTGGGTTGGGTCATTTAATTGGGTTAGGGGTCGGGTTTGAATGGGATTTGGGCTGAGGAAATTGGGTTTAATTTGGGGTCAGATTTAGGCTAAAATTGAAATGTAAATGGCTATTATTTAAATAGCCAATTTTCCCCTTTTAAAATTATAAAAAATAGTAAATTAATTTCTGAAAATAAATTGAAAGCACTATTATGATTTATAACATATAATTAACAATTTAAAAATACAAGACTTAATTTTATGAATATAAAACATAATTAAATCTTAAAAGGGACTAATATTTCAACTATATGCAATTTAGCTTAAAAATACTAAATAAATTTGTAAAAATATGAAAAACTTACCTCAACTATATCTTAGCATAAATATAAAAGTCCAACAAATGAATTACCAAAATAATAATTTTAGAAATAATTATTGGGTTTTTATAGATAAAAGAGGGAAATACATTGATTTAAAAAACTTTAAAAATTATGGAAAAATAATAAAACACTTGGATATGCTCACATATGCATATATATGCCATTTTGAAGTTATTTTGCATATTGAAAATATATGGAAAAAATTGGGTATCAACATACTCTACTTGTCCGTACTAGATAGAGCTTTGGGCTGTGTTCTGGGACAACATGACGAGACAGGAAGAAAGGAGCAAGCGATATATCACTTGAGTAAGAAGTTCACACCTTACGAAGCGCGGTACTCTCTGCTAGAACGCATATGCAGTGCTTTGACATGGATAGCTCATAAATTGAGGCATTACTTCTATGTTTATACCACATACCTCATATCAAGAATGGATCCTCTGAAGTACATCTTTCAGAAACCTATGCCTACCGAGAAGTTGGCCAAGTGGAAAATATTGCTGAGTGAGTTCGATATCATCTATGTAACTCTGAAGGCAGTCAAAGGACAAGAGTTGGCAGACTACCTTGCTAAAAATCCTATAGGAGGAGAATACGAACCACTAAAAATGTATTTTTCTAACAAAAAAGTGTCATTCGTAGGAGAGGACATTGCTGAAGCCTACGACGGTTGGAGAATATTCTTCGACGGAGCTGCAAACTTTAAAGGAGTGGGTATTGGAGCAGTTTTGGTGTTCGAGACAGGTCAACATTATTCGGTATCCGCAAAGCATAGATTCTCATGCACTAACAACATGGCAGAATATGAGGCTTGCATCATGGGGCTCAATTTGGCCATTGATATGAATATACAAGAATTGCTGGTAATTGGTGATTCAGATCTTCTGGTACATCAGGTTCAAGGAGAATAGGCCACGAAAAACACCAAGATACTACCATACTTGTATCATGTACAAAAATTGATGAAAAGGTTCACGAAGATAGAATTCAAACATGTTCCAAGAGTTCAGAACGAGTTTGCACTCACCTTGTCATCAATGATACAACATCCAGACAAGAATCCATAATCAGTCGGCATACTATGCTCATGTTGAAGAAGAAACAGACGAAAAACCTTGGTTCCACGACATCAAAGAGTACTTGACAAAAGGAGATTACCTGGAATAGGCGAACCATACTCAGAAGCGCACACTGCGGAGGTTGTCCAATCACTTCTTCCAAAGCGGAGGAACCCTGTATAGAAGAACTCCTCATCTGGGACTATTAAGGTATGTTGGTGCAAAAGAAGCTTCCAAATTGCTCGAGGAGATACATGCCGGAACCTGCGACCCACATATGAACGGTTTTGTTCTAGCAAAAAAGATACTCAGAACAGGATATTTTTGGATGACTATGAAAACATATTGCATCTGGTATGTCCAGAAATGCTACCAATGCCAGATACATGCAAACATGAAAAGGGTACCACCAAATGAACTCAATACAACAAGTGCACCTTGGCCTTTTATCACCTGGGGAATGGATGTCATCGGTCTGATCGAACCCACTACTCCAAACGGGCACAAGTTCATTTTAGTGGCCATCGATTACTTCACAAAATGGGTGGAAGTTGCGTCCTACAAAGCGATAACCAAGAAAGTCATCACAAATTTTGTCAGGGATAGTATTTTTTGTGGAATCGGGGTTCCCGAGTCCATCATCACTGACAATGCCATCAATCTCAACAGTGATCTGATGAAAGCCATGTGTGAAACTTTCAAAATCAAGCACAAAAACTCCACAGCATACAGGCCTCAAATGAAAAGAGCCGTGGAAGCTGCCAATAAGAATATCCAGAAAATACTAAGGAAAATGGTAGAAAATCACAAACAATGGCATGGGAAGTTGTTATTCGCCTTATTGGGATACCGTACCATAATGCGCACATCAACCGGGACAACTCCCTATTTGCTAGTTTATGGTACCGAAGCTGCCATTCTTGCCGAGGTAGAAGTTCCTTCTTTAAGGATCATACAAAAAGCTGAACTCAGTGATGCGGAATAGATAAGGAGCCGCTATGAGCAACTAGCCCTCATAGATGGAAAGAGGATGAATGCAGTATGTCATGGCCAGCTTTATCATAATAGAATGTCCAGAGCCTTCAACAAAAGGGTCAAACCAAGACAGTTCACACCAGGGCAGTTGGTGCTGAAGCGAATCTTCCCACGTCAAGATGAAGCCAAAGGGAAATTTTCAGCTAACTGGCAAGGTCCTTACATGGTTCACAGGGTACTAACAGGAGGAGCACTCATACTTGCAGAAATAGACGGAGAAGTCGGGCCAAAACCTTTCAATTCATACATGGTCAAGAGATATTATGTTTAGATTGTACACATTCCTTCATCTAATGTAACTAAACTATGCTTGACCTGATTTCCGTTTAAGAGGGGATACATAGGCAGCCCAGTGGGTTCCATCACATCTTAATAAAATCTTCATTTCCCCTAGAATCAGAAACTGGGGCAGAATTTTAAGGAGGACCCTCAAAATTCCGGAGCAAGTCCAGCCGATGCCATTATATGTAAGATAGTCAGAAAATCGGTTAAGTAACTGGGCAAAATTTTGAGAAGGATTCTCAAAATTCCGGGGCAGGTCCAACAATCTTCGTTACATGCAGACGGCTGAAGGATCACTTACTAAACCGGGGCAGAATTTGATAGTGAAGATGACGTCCTTAGACAAAAAAAAGCCGCAATGTCTCTAAAGTGTCGCAGTTGTTAGTTCATCTAATTTACTTGATACTATATACCACTATGTTTCTATTTCATCAATAAGTGCATATTTTTTGAAAACTTTATTTCTATGGTGACAAGGTGTTACCCAGGACAACTCGAACAGGATCTCTAGAGTGAAGCAAAGCAAAACAAGCAGCCAAAGGCACGAACCAACCTCCCCACAAAACTCACGATTTTTCTTTGAACGTAGGGACAAGAAATAACCACCCCGTATATGCGCCTTAAATCAGGTCGCCAAGCACAAATATATCTCCAGCTAAGAAATATTCTGCTCCTATTTGCTATTTGTCCATTACATGAGACTAAGCCATATCTCAAATCGTACATGAGGCTAAGCCCTATCTCTCTATTTGCATAAGGCTAAGCATTGCCTTTTCTTTGTATGAGACTAAGCCCTATCTCAAACCTTTCATGAGGCTAAGCCCTGCCTCTATATTTGCATAAGGTTAAGCATTGCCTTCTCTTTGCATGAGACTAAGCTCTGTCTCAAATCTTTCATGGGGATAAGCATTGCCTTCTCTTTGCATGAGACTAAGCCCTGTCTTAAATCATGCATGAGTCTAAGCCCTGCCTCCATATTTGCATAAGGCTAAGCATTGCCTTCTCTTTGCATGAGACTAAGACCTGTCTCAAATCGTGCATGAGGCTAAGCCCTGCCTCGATATTTTCATAAGGCTAAGCATTGTCTTCTCTTTGCATGAGGCTAAGCCTGCCTCCATATTTGCATAAGGCTAAGCATTTCCTTCTCTTCGCATGAGACTAAGCCCTGTCTCAAATCTTGCATGAGGCTAAGACCTGCCTCCATATTTGCATAAGGCTTAGCATTGCCTTCTCTTGGCATGAGACTAATCCCTGTCTCAGATCTTGCATGAGGCTAAGCCCTGCTCCCTATTTGCATAAGGCTAAGCATTGCCTTCTCTTTGCATGAGACTAAGCCCTATCTCAAATCTTGTATGAGGCTAAGCCCCGCCTCCCTATTTGCATAAGGCTAAGCACTGCCTTCTCATGAGACTAAGCATTGTCTCCCTCTGCATAAATGTGGCTCTATTATACACTTTGCATTATCTTTTTCTCTCGGGGCTAAGCTCTACCCACCCCCCACCCCCCCCCAAATTCTGCACAAGGCTAAGCTTTGACTTTTTATTACCTTTGGTATTATGTCTCTGCACCTCATAGGCTGATGTATAGCCAACTTGTCCAAAGGCATCAGAGTCTGAAGGCATCATCCTCAAAGCCTGAAGACACCATGTCATGGCCCGAGGATCTCTCAATACTACACGTCATTATTCAAAGGTGTCATGGTTCAGAGGCACCATTCACATGGCCCCAGAACATCATTTCATGGCCTGTGAATCTCTTATCTCATGATTCATGGCCCGGGACGTCATGGTCTAAGGACGTCATCTTCACTGTCCAAAGACAACCTTCATGGTCCAAAGGAAATTTGCATCATGTTTAAATTCTTACGGTAATCTATATTCTTGCATACGGTGTGTTTTAAGTTTTGCAAGTAATCCAGGAAGTACCCGTTCTTCAAACGGGAGCAACTTTCGCTCCGGTTTCCGATCATACCATTTATACCTCGTCGTTATTTCAAATGTAACCAATTCCCATCAATTACTCGCCTTAACTCTTGACCGTTCAGATACCTGCCCTGTGATACATCCGTTACAATTTAGATTCACCTTCATAACTCCGCATAAACCCATCCGATACTATCCCTTCCCAAAAGAACCTTTTCTGAAACATACAATTATTTCTATAACAATTCCATCGGTTTCATTCACTGTTGGGTCCAGAACTACACACGGCCTAATTCCTGTAAAATCAGGGATATGTAGCCAGCTCAGAGACCAGAGTCGGCCTATATTTTTCAAAACACCCCCATTCGGTCAAAATCGGTCATTATTTCTTTACCAAACAACTCTTTCATCCTTCCCGTATAAAGAGGGGCATCTGTTGATACCCAATTGTTTCCTCGTATATTTTTAAAAATAAATATATACTTTCAAAATAGTGCATGAGCATCAATCAGTATTTTTCCATAATTTTATGTAATTTTAAAAGGATTTTAATTAATTTATTCCAGTATTTTATTATCTAAATAATTACTAATTGCATCACAAATAATTTTATAATGATTTCTTGCTTAATTTTTATCATTTATATTTATATTGAGCTTTAATCATTTTGTGCATATTTTTATTAGTATCTTTAGGCTATAATTGCAATAACTTTTCAATAATAGCCCATATATGTATAATTACATTATTTATACGAAAAATGACTTTTTATATTATTATAATATTAAATAATTATTTTAAATTATTTTGATATACAAATAGCATTTTTATCATTAAGTAATTATTTTTATAAATTATTTTATTAATTTAAATGGGTATTTAAAATATAGCCCTTTTTACTTGATTTTTTTCGGACCTACCCCAGCCCTTACCCAATACCCATCACTCTAACCCAACTACCCATACCCGTCCAAATTAAGCCCCCTACCTAAAATCTAATCCTGGCCGTTGATCTCAGAAGATCAATAGCCCTAAATCATTTACCCCTTCTAAATATATCAAACACCCCCCAACCCCTAAATAATTTCTTCCCCCTACAAGCTGTCTTCTGATCCTATCATCTACTCACCTCTTTCACTCTAAAACCCTAGCCCGCCGTCACACTTTCCCTTTTGATTCATGGGATCTTCCCTTGATTTCCTGCCTTATTTGGCTTTGTTTCTTTACTGGCTACCCGATCTTGATGTTACTTGATTCATTTGCCTCAAATGGCAAGTGAATCTCAAGAGACTCGAACCAGATCTAGTTCAAAGTCTCTCATATCTTGGCTATTTCCGTCTATGTTCATCCCAATACCTGTGAGTACGAATATTTTCGTATCTTAGGGTTTCAAATCTCTGGTTCAAACAAGATTTGGTTCAACTTTTGTTTATTTTTTATGAATCTGACTATTTTTGGTTGAATCTGTTTAGATCTTCCTAGATCTGAAATGGTTTTATGTTTGTTTTGGTATTTCTACTTTAAAATTTCGATACTTCTGTCTCTATATTTCCTAGTCTTTTTCTCTTGTTATTCCTGACCGATCTTGTTTACCCTAGAAGTAGGGTTTTGATTTCAACAGATTTTGCAAAAAATATTTTTAACCTTTAAACGTTTTCGTCTCTAGGTATCTGTTAGGGTTTCCTCATTTAACTTAGACTGATTTTACTTATTATATGTCTTTGTATTTTTGCCTATTCTCTTAGGGTTCCGATTATTTAACTGTTCATTCTTACTGTTTCTTCCTGTTTGCCTTTAACTCTGGTGACTAATTGCTAATTGATTTTATTTACCTAAATTAGGGTTTGAAATTAGTTTTCCTTTTCTGTACAGTACTGGTGTTTACTTATGCGGTTACCTGTTATTACCTTATTTGGACGAATGTTTGATTAATAATTTGTGCTACTTCCCTTAACTTAACCTTACTGGCCTAATTTTATGTTCTGATTATTAAATTCGGCTTCTAATTGATTTTGGAAATAGTTATTACCTCATTTAACCTAGTACTTGACTACTGATTGATTCCATATAAGATTTTCCTCAAATTAAGTGATACTAGAATAACTTTACTCGATTCTGTCTTGTTAATTGATTCATGCCGACCTTAATTGATTGTTAAGTTATTTTCATACCTTATTTGGGTAGTACTGGTTCATTACCTTATTTGTTTCCTTCATTGGGTGCTATTTAAACCCCCTTCCTCACTTCCTTTACAACAACTGGACAACTCTCGAACTCTCTGTTCTTACAAAAACTTAAGCTCTCTCTTTATTCTCTTATTCTGATTTCTGCAATAAGTGGCTATTATTTGGCTGGCTGAAAGCCAAGGACAAACTCTTTAGAATTTAACTGTTATTGCATTCTTACTTGCTTTCTTCTCAACTGGTATGCCTTAGCTCTTACTATTTTGTTCTCTATACTTTATTCAATTAGTCTGTTTCAATCTTCAGCATGACTCTGCTTTCTATATGACTACATGATCCCATTTAGTAATAATGTTAAACTAAGTTGCTTCAAATAATGTGACCCCTTTTCCTAAGTTAGTTTTAATGTTTAGTCTTTTTTCTTTCTAAACCTTGCCAGATACTGTAAGCATGTAATCAAATATGTTTGTGGTTTAATTTATAGGTCCAATCTATTTCTGTCTCTGTGTTTAAGCCATGATTGCTTTAGTATTTAGCCTAATCAAATGCCAATTTGTTTGAACTATGTGCTGAACATGAACTTTGTTTGTTTTGTTGGTACAATATTGTCTGTAACTCTGTATTCTGAATTTGCTTGCTTTTGAAAGTAAACTATTTTAAAGATTTGCCCCTTACCCTTTATGCATTGGTTTTCAAACTCCTACTCATAGTCATTTAGGTTCTCACCACCCCTAGTGTAAGCACTTCCTAGGGTCCCTGAAACTCCTCTGAACTCTGACACACTGGGGGCTGATTTTCCAATCTTTTATGAACTCTTTTTGTGTGGTTCTGGTGTGAGCATTGCTCGGGGTCCCTGAGGCTCTTTGGGAACTTTGATACATTGGAAGCCTAATTTTATATACCATAGATGGATCACTATTATGCTCCAGATCTGTTATGTTTGAAGGCCTGGTTCCCAGATTTAGATTGGGCCTACGAAGGCTCCCTATAGTGTAATCGTTACTATTATGTAATTCATTCATTCTGGGCTATAATCTCTGTAATAACATATTTGGGGTTTATTAGTAAAAGTTGGGAGGGTTTCTTATACCTTTGTTAAATCTGGGTAGAAATCCTGCTTATATGTTTAATTATGTTAATTGAATTACGTGAATGCTGGACTGTGTTTGAGATCCTGCCTATAGGATTTTTCTAATTCTGTGCTTGCATGCTAGAAATCCTGCTCAATAGGACTTTTCACTTGATTCTGCATTAGAAATCCTGTTCATAGGATCTGTACATATTTTCAACCCAATGTGCATTATTGACCATATCTATAGGACTTTTATTGATTATCTTTCACGATAATCTGTTAATTTCTGTCCTAATACGATTAATAGATATCATGCCTATAGGAATAAAAATCAGTTTCAACCCTAGAAATCATGCTTATAGGATTTAAAACTAATAGATATCATGCATATAGGGTGAAATCAGTTCTGAAACTTAGAAATCTTGTCTGTAGTAGTTTAAACCAACCCCGCAATTAGAAATCATGCCTATATGGGTTTAAATCAAGTCAGCAATTAGAAATCATGCCTATAGGGGGTTTAAATCAAGTCAGCAATTAGAAATCATGCCTATAGGGGTTTAAATCAAGTCAGTATTTAGAAATCATGCATATAAGGTTTAAATTAATTCAGCAATTAGAAAGTATGCCTATAGGATTTTAAAAGGAATAAAACTTGTCTTTATAAGTTAAAATTAATGCTACACATAGAAACCATGTTTATAGGTCTGTAATTACAAGTTCATATAAAACATGCCTACAGGATTCAGTTAACCGCTTCTGAATTCAATCGCTCTTGTTAATCACTTAGGCAATGTATCTGTAGGACTTACTAATGATTCTGGGTTTAAAACTATGACATACTACTGCCTGAAATGTCCAGATCCATGCTGAATAAAATCAGTAGGCAAACAAATAGGTCTCAATGCTCGCCTTAATAAAATTGTCTTTACACTCTATTTTATCACATAGATATCCTGCTTGTTGGATTCCAAAGTTAATAAAGTTTGTTGATTCCATTGCGTGCTTTTGTTGCCTATGTGTGGAGGTCAATGTGAGCCCATACTTGCTTTATTTGAAAGTCCTACTTGTTTTTGTTTGGCACCTAAATTTCACATTCTTAAGCAATATAGGATTCGTCTAGAACTATCCTTAATAGAGGTCCTATTACCTCCAGGGCCATAGGTAAGGGACTGGTAATGTACGCATAGAGTATGGTTTAGAATTAACTAGTGCACTTTAGGTAACAACTTAAGGATAGTAATTGGGTAGTAAAGGATATGATAGCCCGTGCGCTAATGCTATAAGTAACACCCCAACTTGAGGGAGTTACAAAGCATTACATGGAATGATCCTGTTAGCTAAAAAACTTAGGACCCCCTATACCCTGTTTAAATAAATTAAATATTGTATTTGCCCAAATTGTTTTCTCCCCTTTAGACTAATTTGCTTAAATTAATTTCGATTAGGACCACCGTTGTGGTCCTCGAGGGTTACCTAACACCTTCCCCTCAAGGTAGTTTCGAACCCTTACCCGATCTCTAGTGATGTAAACTGGTTATATGAGTTATTTTCTCTAGGTGCCCTAACATACACTACAAGAAATCAGACTTATTGTGGCAATATTTAGTGGCGACTTGATTTATTGCAGCAAAAGCTAGACTTTTTGTGGCGACTATAATTATTGCAACAGAAGGTAAACGTTTAGTGGCGAGTTTTCAAAGGTCGCTCCTAATACGTGAAGCTAAACACTAAATTTTTCTTTCCCGCTAAGACCGAAGTTTTGGCTTTGAGAGTTATGTAGCGACTTTTTATACTGTCACCTCTGAAGGCCTTTTTGTGGCGAGTCAGTCGCCTCTAACACTAATAAAAGCTTTTAAGAAAAACCACTCTTATTAAATGAAAAAAGAAGCACACACTGATCTATAGAAAATTATCCCTCTCAATTTCCTCTTTGCTTAAATCTCTCAATTCGAACCGCTCAAATCACAAATTGTGATCCATCTGATAGCAACACAAAATCCCTAATCAGAAATCGTGACTCCATCAGGTACATGCTCCTATCTCAAACTCAAATCCCTTTTCGATGGTATATACAATTTGCGAGACTGATAATTTCAATGCTTTCACATATTTCACCTATAATTTTTGTGACCCAGTTAAAATCTATATAAGAAATTCATACAGTAATAGTCTATGGTGAGGAGTCAGTGGGGGTTCCGAGCTTTTAGTCTGATGCTGAACTTCTCTTGGCCTCCGAAAAAATTGAGTAGTAAACTATTTTTGATTCGCGGTCTTGCCAGCATCTAGTCTCTCGCTCTCTCTTTCTCTAACGAAATCGAGTAGTAATTTTGTGTTAATTATAAAAGTTGGGTTGTTCTTTTCTTAGTAGAAGAAGCACAAACTTTCATAGTATTTGGGTATTTATTGTTTATTAATTTTTGGGTTATTGAGGGATATTGAGGGATTGGAGATGAGAGATGATATTATCGAATACAAGAGATTGATACTTTGTTATAGTATGCTAGTAACTGGGTTTCTATTATAACACTCTTTTTGAGAAGCAAAGTCAGACTGCATGAGCTGGATGGGAATTGGAGAAGGGAGAATGGTGATGTTCAGGGAATGGAGATGAGGGATGATATCATCGTATACGAGAGAATGATACTTTGTTAGAGTGACAACCAGTTATACCTTAGTCCATTATTTTGGAACGATTAGTGATGTTAAGGGGGAATATTCCTGGGGGAGAGAGGGTAGCAAATTAGCAGTGTTGTAAAGTCATTTCTCTTTCATATTTTCATTTGGTGTAAGGAGAAAATGCCTGTATGCATAGATGTTTCATGCAACGTGTTAGAAGATGGTTGCTTAGCTACTTATTGACATTGCAATTATTTTGGTACTACCTTGGTGCAATATCAATGATAAGAATTTGATTTATCAAAAAGATTTTAACACTCTTCCTCCGATAAGGAGATCCTACAACCAAAGAGAGATTGTTCTTATAGTTGTGGTTCTTTTTATTGTGGATTTTAGGAGTTGTAAAGTACTTGTAAATGCCACAAATTGCATTTGTGTTTTGCAAGACCTTTTAGATATTTTTCTGCACAGTGTGCTCTGAAGTAGTACTCGTAATTCAATTTAAGTTCTTTCAAAATGGGTATTCTCTACCTAGTGTTGTTTTCTCTTCCTCCCAGCAATGAGTAAAGGAATACATTTCAGCATCTCCACGGATCACCTTCTGTTTCGCTTGAAATGCATCATCATCTCAGGATATCTCATATCCTTTTCTGTTGTTTGATCTTTTTTTCTTTGTCAGTTTGATACTTTTGTAATATCCAACTGCATCATTATATTTTGTGCATTGCTCTATTTTACTTCATACAATAAAGGATAATAATGCTTGATGTTGTAATCTTGGGTGCTGCAAAACAGATCCATGAAATGGCAATGGTCTCTGCGGTCCAAGAAGCTCAGAAGGATAACCTAAAAAATTTTAATGATTACATGATGAAAGTTCTGGAGGTTAGTTGCCCTGCTGCTTTTTATATGGTTATCTTCTTTGTGGTGTGAGTTGCTAACATCACAACTCACATATTTTGATTCTTATCAGAATTTAGCTTCTTAAGTTCGACATGAAAAGGCCATATTACTTTTATTATTTCTTTTCTATCTAGATTTTAATATGTATATGTTTGGTTCCTTTGTCTTTTATGCTTATTTAAAGTCTAGTTGCATTGTGGACTTTGTTACAGAATGAGTGGAAGAAGGAAAAAGGGGACTTCCTCCGGAGCCTAAGCTGAATTTCTGCCTTACCTAGGACCAATATCAGTGAATCAAGCCCTTTAGGTGGTCGTTAGGGGCAAATAGCATCTTTGACATATAGCCCTCAGATTTCTTCCGGTCTAGCTAGTGTGGAGTCTGTACCATTAGCCAATAGGCCCATTTTTGAGAAAAAAGTTGCTGTATATGGAGAAGTTGTCAAGAATCTCAATAGTGCAAGAGAGCGTAGTTTTCCCTTCAAAGTAAGTTCCCCAGCTTGGCTCTTCATGGCTTGGTTCCTCCTTCCTGCGATGCCAGTATATTTCTTCTATTTAGTTTTTGTGATTATATCTTGTATTGATTTATTATGTAATTAGAGAACTAAGATGTCAATTATTACACCTAATTAAAAGAACATGAAGATTGTTACCTGGGGCTTGAAACGGAATAGTTGCAAAGTACTTGGATTCTAAGAATTCTGTCCTGTCATCTAACAAAAGTCAAAGGGAAAGATGTACTTGAATTGTTTATGTTATAGTTTCCTGTGGACAAATAAGAGTAGTATATTAGAAAAAAACATGCATGAAAGGTGAAAAACTGAGACAAGATTGAACTACCGTAGTACACAAGACGCAGTGTCATACTCTCTGCTTGCTCATCAAAAAAATAAAAAATGATATGCTCTGCCTGTCCTACTTCATATGATGATGCTGTTACTATTTGAAGAGGCATAACTTTTATTAAATTTTTTTCAAACATATCAAAGTACTTTTAAATTCAGCAAATGTGATTTATGGTAGTTTTTACGTTGTCTCTAAAAAGGTTTATTTATTTAAATATTTGAGGAATTGATGCTCAAATGAACATATAAAATGACATACTTTGACCGTCGTTCACCAATCTCTGTCTTTCTTTTTTGGGACATAGGAGTATTTCATATTGACTATTGCAGGCCGCATTTGGTGGTGCTGTTGGTTATTTGCAGCGAATCCGCGCATTTCTCAGGGTTACTTTGGCATCTCTTTTTAGCATATCATTAGTAATCTGCAATCTTCGTTTTGGGGGGCTTGCATATATCATTTTCCATGGTTATAGCATTGTGGAGATTGTTTTTCATTTTCTATGACCGGCATTAGCGTGACTGTTTTTCCTTACCTTAGATCCGTCTAAGGGACTATGGGATCCTTGATCGCCACAAAAGGTCCGATTTCTTGTAGTGGAACCTTAATCTGTTAGGTGTGGACTCTTCCAATTCCCTACCCTCTCAAAAAGAGTTGTTCTAGAAATGTCAAAACCTGATTTCGCGAGAAAAAGGGGGCACGACACTCCCCAACCAAGATCCTTCTAGGCGAACTCGACTGACACTCTGCGAATGCGAAAAACAACAACCCCATACTCCGATCCTCCTTCACGAATGCGGCTCCCCTTGCAGAGCATGAAGTACTCAATCCCAAAATCCTTCATTGCAAATGTGAGACACCCGTTGTGAATGCAAATAACACCGCACAACATAAAATCAGCAATCTCTAAACATGCTCCAAGTTGTCCAAAGCTCACCCCCCCCCCGGAACCCGTCCAAACTTACCAAAAAGGCCATAAATACAATCCAAATCCTCCAAACACCTATGAGATCATCACATCTACGAGTGAAGAATCAAACCACAAGTTGACCTTCTATTAAGTTTAAGTATTTCTTAACTTCCAACCAAGTGTCTGATTCATGCCTAAACACTTCGAATCACATCCAAACATTGCGTACAGGTTGGTTAACCTATCCAAAGTTCTGTAACACCAATTGGAATCCAATAACATCAAACCTCCGCCGCAAGATCAAGAAGTTGGGGAATCAAGCTCAAGTTCAAGTGAAGCACCTCACAAGAGTAGAAGTCAAGGTGACTTGTATGAAAATACGGAAGCAGTAAGAAATGACTTGTATGATTTTACTCATTTTTGTTTGCTTGTGGACAGTGAGCCTCTAAGCTTTGAAGATGCTTGCCAAAGTTCCACATGGAGGGATGCAATGGATGAAGAAATCAAAGCTATAAAAAAGAATGATACATGGGAGTTGGTCACACTTCCAAAAGGCAAAAGCACCATTAGAGTCAAATGGGTGTACAAGCTAAAGAAGAATTCCAAGGGAGAAATAGAAAGGTACAAAGCAAGATTGGTAGCTAAAGGCCGATATTGACTATGATGAAGTATTTGCGCCAGTTGCTCGTTTGAAAACAATTCGCTTTGTCATTGCTTTGGCGGCACAAAATCAATGGAAAATCCATCAAATGGATGTGAAGTCAGCTTTCTTGAATGGCATATTAGAGGAAGAGGTCTATATTGATCAACCTTCGGGATATAAGGTTGAAGGACAAGAAGATAAAGTCTTTAAATTAAAGAAGGCTTTATATGGGTTGAAGCAATCCCCACAAGCTTGGAATAGTATAATTGATAAATATTTCTAGCAAATGGTTTTTCTAAGTGTCCACATGAACATGCTCTCTATGTAAAGATTGCTAAAAATGGTGACATCTTACTTGTTTGCTTTTATGTAGATGACTTGATATTTACAGAAATAATCCAAAGATGTTTGAAGAATTCAAGAAAGCAATGGCTAGAGAATTTGAGATGACGGACATTGGCCTAATGTCCTACTATCTTGGAATTCAAGTAGCACAGAGGAATGATGTCATTTTTATTTTTCAAGGAGAGTATGCAAAGGAAATTCTCAAGAAATTTAAGATGGAGAATTGCAATCCCGTAAGCACCCCTGTTGAATGTGGAGTTAAAACATTCAAGCATGGAGATGGAGATAGAGTCAATCCCACATTTTTCAAGAGTCTTATTGGAAGCTTAAAGTATTTGTCATGTACAAGGCCGGATATTCTTTTTGGAGTTGGACTCCTGAGTCGCTTTATGGAAACTCCTACTACCTCGCACTTAAAGGTAGCCAAAAGAATACTTCGGTACATCAAAGGTACGCTTGATTATGGAATTCTTTGTTCATCTTCTAAAGAATCCAAGTTCGTGGGATATTGTGATAGTGACTGGGATGGTGATATTGATGATCGGAAAAGTACTCTTAGGTTTGTTTTCTTACTTGGAAATTCTGCATTTACATGGAATTCTAAGAAGCAACCAATTGTGACTTTGTCAACTTGTGAAGCGGAGTATGTAGCAGCTTGTTCGTGTGTTTGCCATGCAATTTGGCTGAAGAGCTTGTTGGAAGAACTTCACCAACCACAGAAGGATGCTACAAAGTTTTTTTTTGACAACAAATCGGCTATAGATTTAGCCAAGAACCCGGTATTTCATGAAAGAAGCAAGCATATCATTTTATTAGAGATTGCATATCTAATAAAGTTGTGGAGCTTGAGCATGTGAAGTCTTGAGATCAAATTGCGGATATTTTCACCAAACCTTTGAAGATTGACGCCTTTCAAAAGTTAAGGATGACACTTGGAGTAATGAAACAAGTTTAAGGGGGATGTTAAAAATAGTAATAAACTTGTTTCCATTTGTCCACAATTGTTTAGATTTGTTTACATTAATTTAGTGTTTTCATACATATAGTTAGAAAAGAGTGAGGTGTGGACATGTGTGAACTAGTGTAGGCATGTATGGACTAGTGTGTACATGTGGACTTAATTAATATGTACACATGAAGTTTAGGCTAGATACATGTAGGAGTTCTACTATAAATACCCATGTATGCTAGTCATTTGGAGCAAGTGAAGTTGAATAGAAATCATCCTTTCCTCCACCTCTCTAATAGTGAGTTTTAAGTGTTTGTTTAGTTCTTGCTCTCCCAAAAATTTCTAACAAAGTGCACATAATATTTGTTATATATGTTTGTTTGATCGCATAATTATTTTTGTAGTACATTTCTAATATAATGGCACTGATGCGGAGCTATATTATAGATTACCCTGGGTACTACGATTCTGCGGGCGTAATTGTTAATGTAAAGTTTTGTAAATTTTGTAATGGGAATATATGATGAACTTTTAATTTTAGTAAAGTAGAAGAGAAAGATATTGAAGTTTTGATAGAGGAGTAACAAGTCAATTAGAAGATTATAAGCTAAAAGGCTGTTTTGTTTTTATCGGCATTGTGATGTCGTGATTGAGGTTTATGACTGAAATAACAAATATACAAAAAGGAAAGTGTTAACCAATTCATCATACCCACTCAGAGGTTATTTTTAAGGTTGCTCAGAATATCAGGCATGTTCAACCATTTGCACGAAGATAAACTTACCAAACCATGAGAGGTTAGGTATGTTAAGGGTCTCCCATAAAATCCTAGCGGTGAATTTTGTGGTGTTTATTCCTTGAAGTTTTAGTGAGTTCATCATGGCTGGCAAAAGTATAGTGAATGTAATACATGCTTTTGTAGAGAGATTTGCCATTGAAATATTTCATTAGGCATTTGAACCATAAGTCAGGCATTCAGCTATTTCTGTAATTTAATAGTATTAGTTTATTATTTTATTGAATATTATTTTCTACTGACTTTATTTTATATTCCTTCAAAAAAGTTACTAACTCATAGTTATTGCTTCTAAAATTTCCTTGCTATGTCCTTCACCGTCAGAGTCTGAGGATCAAACAAGACAAATAACATGATCTCTCCCCTCTCCCCTACTACAATGTCCTTGGTTGACCCATTAAAAATATGTGCTTGAGGTGTCAACCAAGGCAATTCGAGAGAAATTACAAAAATGTCTACCAATAGTACCTTGCTGACATTATTGTAACTATGTAAAGAGCATGGATAAAGCTCATTTTATTTAAGTATACAAAGACTATTTAAATAAAAATTATTTAGGGACTACATTACTACACAACCTTTTAACAACTAGACGGGCATACACATAATTATATCATGTAAAAATACACGGCTGGTTCGCATGTGTTGAGGAATTGAACTCTGAACCGGTGTCGCATACACTCCATACCACTGGGCTAGAATAACTTCATCAGTCAAGTGGTGTCCCTCCAATATTATGCACTTAATATTTTTTTCTTTCGTACAATGGCACAACATTCAGAGGATCAAACGAGGAAAAGCATCTAAATGCAGGCTAAGTGACTGTGGTTGATCCATTAAATAATATTATTCGAATGTTCAACTAAATAATTCCAGTCACAAACTAACAACGTTAAATTTATGGAGATGATTTAAATCAACCACTAATATACAACAAAATAGGATATTGGATGACTTACATAACTATATGAAAAAATTTATGTATCTATTACTAGGTAAAAAGTACCCAAATTGAGAGAATTTAAGTAAAAACAAAAGCTTGGACATGACCTTTTCATAAATTAGATCCGAATCATGATTAATTAGAAAAAAGTTAAGTTTAAAACAAGTGAGAAAACACAACGCAAACACATGACCCATCGTACATTCATCGTTCTTTATAAGAATTTTTACCTCCTATAGCAAAGGTTAACACCTTATTTATTTTAAATAAATACCATTTAAAAAAATTATATTTTGTAGATACCTTTTAATGTTTATAGCAAAATATCTAATTTTGGTTACCTCCTGCCCCTAAGCCACTAAATACGCTATTCAGTTACACTATTTTCTTTCTCTCTCTACTTTGATACATGTCAGTCTCTTCCCCCATTCCCTGAAAACACGAGTTACTGTTAGAGCTAGATTTCTTTAAAGGAACAACAAATCTTGTCAAGTACGACAGGAATGAGAGGCCTGCTACTTGATGCTCAATCTCATGGTTTCCTTCAATAACCATCATCGGAACTCTTGAGATCAGCGGCTCCATAAACCTGCAACTCCAGTTTATTCAGTTCAAATTTCTCTCTTTGCTTCAATTAGTAATGCACCACAAAGAATCATATTCAGATTAGCTTGTTTCAAATCCAACGACTTCAGATTTTTCACTTTATTTTCTATTTTCTATCTCATAGGAATATATAATAGGCTCTGTAGAAGTTCTTCGTTCCACAATGGTATCAATTTGATGAGCACTCATGTATTTCATTGTATTTATTGTCTTTTTTTCATTGTAATTCAATGTATCTCGCTGTATTCCATGTATTTTATTGTATTCACTGTCTTTTTTATTGTATTTCAATGTATCCCGTTGTATTCTATGTATTTTATTGTATTCACTGTCCCGCTATATGCCATGAATGTATTTATATTTTTTTTTAATTAATATAATTTATGTATTCAGATGTATTATATAATTTCTCTGAAGATTACTATGTTTTTGGGGTATTTTTCGGTTGAGAATCTTTTTTATAACTGGAAATACAAAATTTATGTGTTATAATTGAGTTTGTTGAGTTTTATTAGGAGTCTATTATGTTAATTGATTCACTTTCTGTTTAAAAACAGTGTAATCCCCTGTTTCACGCCGTGAATACAGTCGAATACAATAATTTGTCCAGCTGTAATCCCATGTTTCACGCCATGAATACAGTCGAATACACTCGAATACAACAATTGATTAGTTGGACTTCCCTGATTCACGCCTATTTTTGCTACTGTATTCATGAATACAGTAGCTTAAATACATCTAATACATCTTATAACAACAGAAAACGTATCTACAATTTGTAATATAGCAAATGGTATCTATGGATAGCAAATTACCACTAAAGGATAGTGCTTTATGAAAATTTCTAAACTTTGTACAAGCATATATAAATTCTCAAGTTGTCAACTGCTAGATAATTAAAACCCCGCAAAAAGAGCATTAATTATTCCAAATACAGAAGTCAATAAAATACGGCTTGAACCACCTTCTCTCTTTTCTTCAACATCAAATCTCGTCGTATGTCTTTCACTTCTACGATAGTTCTGGAAGTTGTTGTAAGATTCACAGGCTTAGTCATAACATTTGTATGATTCAAAGGGGCTTCACCTTACCCCCATTAGTCATATATGAATTGGAGTGATGTCCTCGTTTTGGAAAGTAAATTTTGTGTCCCGAGGCCTTAAAAATCTCTTTTTGTCCCACTTGCATTTCCGGAAAGTTTTTTATGTGAAGTCTAAATAAAATAAGGAAAATGGCCTTTAAAATTTATTGAAGTTGACTTTGGTCAACATTCTTGGTAAACGGACCCGAACCCGTGATCCGGCGATCTCGTAGGGTCCGTAGTAAAATAAGGGATTTGGGTGTATGCTCGAAATTGAATTCATAGGTCTCAAGCCCGGGAAAAGAATTTTTTTTAAAGAAAATTATTTGCTGAAAAATATAAAGGCTTTAAAAAGTGAATTAATGCAATTTCTTGATGGTATCGGGCCCGTATCTTGGTTCCGGAGCCCGGTACAAGTTTAAAACAATAATTTGGTTTAGTCGGTGAAATTTGGTAAGAATCGGAAGTGGTTTGGTATAAAACGGATCTATAGTTAAGAGAAAATGGAAATTTCAATGTTCTTGAGTGATTGTAAGAATTTGAGGTTGAATTCGTAGTTGTTGATGTTATTTTGATGATTTGATCGCACGAGCAAGTCCGTATGATGTTTTTAGACTTGCGTGCATGATTAGTCTGGAGCCCCGAAGGCTCGGGTGAGTTTTGGATGGCCAGAGAGTGAATTTAGACTTAGGAAATAATTGTTACTGATTCAAAGAAGTAGCAGGTCTCTAAAATAGGTTTCGCGGTCCGCGATGAAACTTCGCGACCGCGGTGGGGTCTTCGTGATCAGCGGTGGGCAAGGCCATGTCTTCGCGGCCACGCTAGATATTTTGTGGTCCACGGTGGAGCTACGCGGCCGCGGTCCTTTTTATGCGGTCAACGGTGAGGGTTTGAGAGGGGTATATATAAACGAGATTTTTCAGTCATTTTTTATTTTTCAAAACCCTAAAACATAAGAGGCGATTTTTCAAGACACTCTTTCTTCCCCAAAACACAAGTAAGTGATTTTTAACTCATGTCTTTCACTCCTTAACTTCTTTTTACAAGATTTCATCCTAGAATCTAGGGTTTTCATGGTGGAATTGGGAATTTTGGGTAGAACTTAGAAATATCGAAATTTGGGGATTTAGACCTCAAATTGAGGTCGGATTCCAAAACCAATTGTATATCCGGGCTCGAGGGTGAATGAGTAATCGGGTTTTGGTCCGAATTTCGGGTTTGGATCAAGCGGGCTCGGGGTCGATTTTTGACTTTTTGGGAAAAACACTAGAAAAACAATTTTCATGCGTTAGAATTGGTTTATTTAGCATTTATTAATGTTATTAAGTAAATTGTGACTAGATACAAGCGAGTTGGTGGTGGAATCAAGAGGTAAAGCGGTAGTTGAGGTTTGATTGTGTTCGGGGCATTGATGCAAGTGTTTGGTCTAACCTTAGCTTGAGGGAATAGGAGTTGTAGTCTTATTTGCAATGTATTAATTGTTGAGTACGACGTATAGGTGTGGTGACGAGTATCTATACGTTGGTGTCAAGCATGCCCGTGAGTCTTATACTATGATTGAGTCTTGTACTATGATTGTTGTGACTCTGTTATGTATTGTCCATACTTAATATGATAATTTCTAATGTGGAACAAGCCTTATGGAAGTATTCTTGGTAATTAAACATTGTAAAGCATTGGTGCAAGTTGAGAATTGAGTTGTGAAGTAATTGTGGAAAAGAGAAGAGTTTTATGATATTGTTTCCCTTGCTGGGATATTGTTGCTTATGATATTATTTTTCCTTGCCGGGATATTATTGTTATACTATTGTTCCCTTGCCGGGATTCTATTGTAATTTTATTGATTCCTTTGCCCGAATTCCTTTGTGATTGTTGCTTGGGTAAGGAAGAATGTAAAAGCACGAATAGTGATGCCGTGCGTGATATTTGTGAGTGAGTGTAAAAATACGAAGGGTGATGCCGTGTCGATATTGTAAATGTAAAAGCACGAAGGGTGATGCCGTGCCATGATATGAGTGATAATGTACGAATGATAATGTCGTGCCATGATTATGTGAGGTAAAAGCACGAAGGGTGATGCCGTGCCGAATATATTGATTCTTATGGTGAGAACGAGAGTAAAAGCACGAAGGGTGATGCCGTGCACTTGTTATTGTTTCCCTTATTCTTGCTTATAGTTGAATTTTGGTGTTCCGTATGCTTCTTTACTGAATTTTTGTTTGTACATGATATTCCCCCGAGCATGTTTCCCCTTCCCATTTTTAATTGCTAGTTTCTATCGTTAATATTCGTTGTATATAATATAACTGCACAGGTTTATTTGGTAGTCTTGTCCTAGCCTCGTCACAACTTCGTCGAGGTTAGGCTCGACACTTACCAACACATGGGGTCGGTTGTGCTGATACTGCACTCTACACTATGTGCAGATCCCTGTGCTGGAGCATTTGGACCGTAGAGAGGTTGCTGCCTTCAGTCCAGCGGAGACCCGAGGTATACCTGCAGACGTCCGTAGGCCTTGGCATCCCCTTCTATCTTTTCCATTCAGTTTTTATGTACTTCAGAGACAGATTTGTATTTATCTTTCAGACCACTGTTTGTAGTATTCGTAGATAGTCTGTGACATTGTGACACCAATTCTAGGTAGAGTTGTGTTGTGGGATTTCTCTTGTACTTGTATTTGGTTAAACTATTAGATTTTGTCTTCCACATTTCTGTTTATTTTGATTATTCTGTTGTTGACCACACCTTAATCTGTAACTGTTAAAGGGTAATAAAATCTGTAATACTCAGCTTGCCTAGCTTTCACGAGTAGGCGTTATCACGACTCCCGAGGGTGAAAAATCCGAGTCGTGACATAAATACTTGGACCATGATCGATATATAACGGGCCTCCTACTATGATACAATATATATACACCTTTTTAGATTTCCTCATTGTTGAAATAAGGAAAAGAAACTTACAATTGGAAGGAATTTGGACAATGAAAGAGAAGAAGAAGAAGAATGATGTAGAGATTGATTGGAAGGACGGAAAGAGAATTAAGGCGATAAAAGTTTCACGGTATGTATCCTTAGAGGATAAGATTTGGATCGCATACACAGGGCGGATCCATGTAGGGCTTTGGGGGGCACGCCACCCGGTCGCTCGGGTAAATTGTTATATATGTACAGGTATTTTACAGAAAAAAACTATATAACTAAAGGATGGCACCCCAGTCACATATTAATTGTACCTGCCGTGGTCAAAGTGTCAAAATCCCATGCTTAGAACCTGGTTCCGATGTGGTTCTATTTACTTTTTTCCCTACCTGTTCCCTTTTACCCTTTTCTTTATTTTCTTTCTTCCTTTTTCTTAATTTCTTTTATCTCTTTATTTTTGTATTTACTCTCCCCTTGTGCAACCCCATTCTTATTATTTATTTAAATTATATATTTTCTTACTTTTTTTGTTTCTAGATCTTCAAAATTTTATTTTAATGTAATTTTAATCTTTTTTCAATCCATCTAATGTTATTTTTTTATTGATTTCCAAAGCCGATGTTATTTATCCTTGTGCTTATTTTTTCACTTTTCTCATTTCTTTCGTTTCTTTATGTTTTTTCTTAATTTCTATTATTACTTTATTTCTGTGTTTTATCTCTCTTTATGCAACCTCATTCTTATTATTTATTTAAAATATATATTTGGTACCTCTTTTTTATGTTTCTAGATCCTTAAAATTTCACTTGAATATAGTTTTAATCATTTTCTCCTTTTATTTATCTGATGTTATTTCTCTTGATTTCCATTTTTTTTTAAAGTGATGACATCAATAGACATAGTATTATGCTAGCTACATGTACATTGAAGGGGTGTAAATGCTAATTATAAAATTTTGTTCTATTGCATATATTTAATAAAGTTTGAATCGAGAGAATTAGATCGAATTGGATTAATTAAAGCTTATCAGGTTTGGTGATCACGTATTATAAACCATAAATATTATAAACGAAATCGAACTAATTCAAAATAAATCAAGTTGAACCGAATTAATTTAAAATGATCTCACAGATTGAATGTACATCTTAATTATTCAACATATAGGTTTGCATTAAAAATAGTGGCACCCATAGTCATCAAATCCTAGATCTGCCTCTGTTATACACATATGTGTCGTCCTTATACGCTATATAGTACGTACATAGAAGATTTGGATTGTGTACACGCATATGTGTACTTATATGCTATACGGTACATATATAAATTTAGTGTGGGAGATATATATACAACGGTGTATAGATTATTCTTGGAATTTTCAAAACATGCAAGCACAAGTAATTACACCGATTCTGTGTGCTTTGTCGAGCTATTTTTTCCTCTTTTCCATACATTGAAAAGACATCTCATAATTACACTAATGAGAGAAGAAACAAACCGAACGTTGACTCTATATAAGCCGTCGATCGTTTTGAGCTTTAGCATTTCATTCAGTGATTTGAGACTTTGAGTAGCTTTATATGATGTATTATAATTTGTATGTATGGTCAGTGGCGGACCCAGGATTTGAGCAAGACGGAGGCACCACTGTATGTTAATCACCAGCGATAAAATATAATATATATATATATATATATATATAGAGAGAGAGAGAGAGAGATTTCTTCGCAAAATGGATACTATGGGAAGAGAAGGAATAAAATTAATTAAGTTGACTATTGTGTATTAGTACTAAACTATAAATGAAATACAAAAAGAAGAAGATAAAAGTAAAAAAAAAAGAAGCAATTTGTTATTAAATATAAATTATATTGTATTCAAAGAACTAAAATATTAATAAAGTTGACTATTATATATTAGTAATTATAATTGAATTTAAAAAAAAAAGAGATAAAAGTAAAAGATAAAGCAATTTGCTATTAAATATAAATTACATTGTACTCAAAGAATAAAAATAAACGGAGGAGAAAAAAGCTAAAGGGGGTTTCGAACCAACGTCCTCATTATAGTTAGGAATTAAAGGGCCCAAGCAACCACTTCTCTCATCCACCTCTTTGTTTTAGGAGGCACACTTAAAGTATTTAAGAGGTCTCATATATATGTACAAATATATATAATATGTATATACAGGATTTATGCCAAGGCTAACGGGGTCACGTGACCCCTCAAGCCACCATGTAGGTCTGCGTCTGTGTATGGTCGATTTTAGTTTTTGAGTGATTCGGGATTGATTTGGAAGATTGACTCTCGATTTGGAAGTTGTAAGTTGGAAGAGTTTACCAATATTTGACATTTGGGTAAACGAACTCGAAATCGAATTTTGATTGTTCCTATAGGTTTGTATGATGACTTGTACAAGTACATATCTTCGGATTTAGTTTTGGAGGTTTCTAGAACAATTCGGCTCTATTCTCGAAAATTGACAATTTGAAGAACTTAAGAGTTCATAAGTTTGACCAAGAATTGACTTTGATATTATTGGACTCTAATTGGTGTTCCGAGACTTTGGATAGGTCTATACAGTAGAATTAAACTTGTGTGCAAAGTTTAAATGTGTCACGACCTGGATTTCCCACCCTCGGGAGTCGTGATGGCGCCTACTCGTAGAAGCTAGGCAAGCCATGAACTTAGAAATTATTAACTCCTTTATTTTAAAACTTCTTGCCATTTATAATAACAAGGAAGTAAACCGTTAAATAACAGCGGAATATGAAATTTAGCGGAAGTCTTAAATAAATAGAAAACAAAAATGTCTCAAAGACCATCACGTGCCTCTAACCAGAACCTGGTGTCACAACATCCACGGACTACTAACAGTACTAAATACAACCGTTTGAAAGAAATATAGCACTATTTGTCTCGAATACATGAGATAACAGAATATGAAATAAGATAGAGGAGACGCCGGGCCTGCAGACGCGTGCAAGGCTACCTCGGTGTCTCGGTGGACTGAAGGCTGGCTCTCGAGCTACTGCTGCTGATCAAAAGCTACTACGGTATCTGCACAGAGTGCAGAGTGTAGTATCAGCACAACTGACCCCATGTGCTGGTAAATGTCTGGCCTAACCACGGCGAGGTAGTGACGAGGTTAGGACTAGACTCCAGATAAACCTGTGTAGTTACATAATATATGGTGGAAAAAGTAAACAGGTAATAAGCAATCAAAGCTGGGGAAGGGGAACATGCTTCGGGGGTAGCAGATAAAATAGAATATCAAAGAATAATAAGGAAACTACAACTTAACTTCAAACACGGATAAAAGAAATAAGGCAACTTTCACTTTCAGCTTGTTGCAGGCGTGCAACCCGATCCCATTTCTCATATCTGTGGTAGGTGTACCACCCGCTTCCATTTCATTATATCTTATGGTAGGCGTACCACCCGCTCTCATTTCATTATATCTCGTGGTAGGCGTACCACCCGCTCCCATTTCATTATATCTCGTGGTAGACATACCACCCGCTCCCATTTCATTAATCTTGTGGTAGGCGTACCACCAACTCCCATTTCATCATATCTTGTGCCCGCTCCCATTTCACTATATCTTGTGGTAGGCGTACCACCCGCTCCTATTTTATTATATCTTGTGGTAGGCGTACCATCCGCTCCCATTTTATTATATCTTGTGGTAGGTGTACCACCCGCTCCCATTTACAGGTCATCACAAAATTACAAGAAATCCCGGCAAGGGAACAAAAATTATATAATAACTTCCCGGCAAGGGAACAACAATATCGAAACAGTCATCCCGGCAAGGGAGAATCAGCTATAACCAAATCCTAACTCATTTTGTTCTCAGCTCAATTAATGACAATACTCAATCATAACTAAGATCTATGAGGATAAAATCAATCTTTACTCAATATAGGAGATCATTAATTAAAGCATCCGAAGTGCCATCTAAGAGCATAACAACGTTCAAATTTAAGACTCACGGTCATGCTCGACAGATACTCGTCACCATGCCTATACGTCGCACTCAACAAGAAGCAAGTAGCACATAGGACTTAACTCCTAATTCCTCAAGCTGAGGTTAGACCGAACACTTACCTCAAACTTCCACGGCCAATTCAAGCCTCGAACACCGTTTTTCCTCTCGAATTTGTCTCCAAATTGATTGAATCTATACATAATTGACTCAATATCATCAATAAGTGCTAAACAATCCATTTCCAATCATTTTTTCCAAAATCCCAAAAATCGACCCCGGGTCCGCTTGGTCAAAACACGAGGTTCGGACCAAAACCCGATCACCCATTCGCCCACGAGCCCGAATATATAATTTATTTTCAAATTCGACCCCAAAACGAGGTCTAAATCAAGAAAAATCAAAAAGCCCTAGCTCTACCCAATTCCCTAATTTCTACCCTTAATTCCATGTTTTAGGCCTAGAATTTCAATAGATGTTGATGGAAAATGAAGAAAACGAGTTAAACAATGCTTAACCAAGAAACTTTGGTGAAGAAATGCTTCAAAAATCGCCTAGGAGCTTTGGAGAAGAAAGGGTTTATGAAAATGTTATGAAGTCCCGTTTGTGGTTCTTTTTTGGAACTTTAAAATAACTCGGCAAAATGACTCTACGCATTCGCGATAGACCTCTCGCGTTCGCGATGGGTCAGGCTTTTTGGCCTTCGCGTTCGCGGATAGGGGCTCGCATTCGCGAAGTTGTAGCTCCTCGAGCCCTCACGTTCGCGTCCTTGGGGTCGCATTCGCGTAAGGTGTTCAACCCATTCCCCCTGCCCAGGCACTTGGCCTTTGCGTTCACATAGCCAGGAATGCGTTCGCGAAGGTCTAGCCCCCCGCTGCCTCGCGTTCGCGACCTGGTCTACGCGTTCGCGTAGAAGGGAATTTCCTTTAGCAAATTTACTCATCGCGTTCGCGAGGGTTCTCCCGCGAACGCGAAGAAGACCATACCAGAACTGGAAACCTGCAACTTTCATAAGTCTAAAACCACTCCGAAATACTCCCGAGCCCTCGAGGCTCCTAACCAAACACATGCACTAACTCAACATATCTACGAACCTATCAGTGCGATCAAATCGCCTAAATAACCTTAAAAACAATGAATCAAACCTCAAAATCAAGAATTTTTTTAAATACTTCATCAAGTTTCAAATTTAGGATTTCAAGTCCGAAACACGACAAACGACGTCCGATTTTAACCAAACTTTATAGAAACATCTTAAATCATATATAAGACCTGTACCGGGCGCCGGAACCAAAATACGGGCCCGATACCAACACGTTCTAATCAAATTTCATTTCAATTTTCCTTAACAATTTCAGAAAAACAATTTCCTTTAAAAATTCATTTCTCGGGCTCGGGACCTCGGAATTTGATTCCGGGCATATGCCCGAGTCCCATATTTTCCTATGGACCCTCCGGGATCGTCAAGCTACGGGCCTGGGTCCATTTACCAAAAATATTGACCGAAGTCAAATTTATTCATTTTAAACTCAAAACTTAGTATTTTTCACATAATTTCATATTTAAGCTTTCCGGTTACGCACCTGGACTGCGTAAGCAAATCGAGGCGACTCTAAATGAGGTTTTCAAGGCCTTGGAAGCACAAAATGGATAAGAAAATAGGTGATGACCCTTTGGGTCGTCACATTCTCCACCTCTAAAACAACTGTTCGTCCTCGAACGGACAGAAGAAGGAAGTATCTGAGTCGGAGAATAGGTGAGGATAACGGCTCCGCATGTCGGATTCGGACTCCCAGGTCGATGCCTCAGGAGGCTAACCTCTCCACTGAACACGAATAGAAGGGAAACTCTTGGATCTCAACTGACGAACCTGTCGGTCTAGAATAGCTACCGGCTCTTCCTCATAGGACAAGTCCTTGTCCAACTGGAAAGTGCTGAAATCTAACACGTGGGATGGATCACCGTGATACCTCCAAAGTATGGACATATGAAACACTGGATGCACGGCTGATAAGCTCGGCGGCAATGCAAGTCTATAAGCTACCTCTCCCACTCGATCAAGACTTTCAAACGGGCCAATGAACCTAGGGCTAAGCTTGCCCTTCTTCCCAAATCTCATCACGCCCTTCATAGGCGACACTCAGAGCAATACTCGCTCACCAACCATGAAAGCCACATCTCGAACCTTGCGGTTTGCATAGCTCTTTTGCTTGGACTGAGCTGTATGCAGTCTATCCTGAATGATCCTGACCTTGTCCAAGGCCTCCTGAACCAGATCCGTACCCAACAACCGAGCCTCTCCCGGCTCAAACCATCCAACCGGAGATCAACACCGCCTACCATATAAAGCCTCATAAGGAGCCATCTGGATGCTCGACTGGTAGCTGTTGTTATAGGCAAACTCTGCTAAAGGAAAAAACTGATCCCACGAGCCTCCAAAATCAATAACACAAGCTCAGAGCATATCCTCCAATATCTGAATAGTCCGCTCGGACTGCCCATCCGTCTAAGGATGAAATGTTGTACTCAACTCAACCTGAGTGCCTAACTCTCGTTGAACTGCTCTCCAGAAACGCGAGGTGAACTGCGTATCTCGGTACGAAATGATAGAGACCGGCACACCATGAAGACGAACAATCTCTCGGATATAGATCTCCGCTAACCTCTCGGACGAATAGGATACTGCAACAGGAATGAAATGTGCTGACTTGGTCAGCCTATCAACAATAACCCAAACTACGTCGAACTTCTTCCGAGTCAGCGGAAGTCCAGTAACGAAGTACATAGTGATCCTCTCCCACTTCCACTCGGGAAGGTCAATCCTCTAAAATAAACCACCAGGCCTCTGATGCTCGTACTTAACCTGCTGACAATTCGAACACCGTGCCACATATGCCACAATATCCTTCTTCATTCTACGCCACCAATAATGCTGTCGTAAATCCTGATATATCTTCGCGACGCCCGGATGAATAGAGTACGTGGAGCTATGGGCCTCCTCTAAAATCAACTCTCGAAGCCCATCCACATTAGGCATACAAACCCGGCCCTACAATCTCAAAACCCCATCATCACCTAAGGTAACCTGCTTGGCACCTCCACGTTGCACCGTGTCTCTAAGGACACACAAATGAGGATCATCATACTGCCGATCACGGATACGCTCCAATAAATAAAAACGAGCGACCGTGAAAGCTAATACATGACTAGGCTCAGAAATATCCAACCTCACAAACCGATTAGCCAAAGCCTGAACATTCAAGGCAAGAGGTCTCTTACCGACTGGAATATAGGCAAGACTACCCATACTGGCTGACTTCCTACTCAAGGCATCGGCCACCACATTGGCCTTTCCCGGGTGATATAAGATAGTGATGTCATAATCTTTCAACAACTCCAACCACTTTCTCTGCCTCAAATTCAACTCCTTTTGCTTGAACAAATACTGAAGACTCTTATGATCCGTGAACACCTCACACGCCACGCCATACAGATAGTGCCTTCAAATCTTCAATGTGTGAACAATGGCTGCCAACTCCAAATCATGCACCAGATAGTTCTTCTCATGAATCTTCAACTGCCTCGAAGCATAGGCAATGACCTTGCCATCCTGCATCAACACTGCACCAAGCCCAATACGGGAAGCATCACAATAGACTGTAAGGCCCTGAACCTGTGGGCAAAACTAACACCGGTGTCGTAGTCAGAGCTGTCTTGAGCTTCTGAAAGCTCGCCTCACACTCGTCCGACCATCTGAACTAGGCACCCTTCTGGGTCAACCTGGTCATTGGGGCTGCAATAGATGAAAACCCCTCCACGAACTGACGATAGTAGCCTGCCAAACCCAAGAAACTCCGAATATCTGTAGCTGATGCTGGTCTAGGCCAATTCTTGACTGCCTCAATATTCTCCGGGTCAACCTGAATACCCTCTGCTGACACAACATGACCCAGGAATGAAACTGAACTCAACCAGAACTCACACTTTGAGAACTTAGCATATAACTGACTATCCTTCAGAGTCTGAAGAATCACTTTGAGATGCTGCTCCTGCTCCTTCTGGATACGGGAATATATCAAAATATCATCAATTAAGACGATCACAAATGAGTCAAAATAAGGCCTGAACACTCGGTTCATCAAATCTATAAAGGCTGCTAGGGCATTTGTCAACCCGAACGACATAAGGAAGAACTCATAATGCCCGTACCGAGTTCAAAAAGCTATCTTAGGGACATCGGAGGCCCTAATCCTCAATTGATGGTAGCCAGATCTCAAGTCTATATTTGAAAATATCTTGGCAGCCTGAGGATGATCGAATAAATCATCAATCCTTGGCAATGGATACTTATTCTTGATTGTAACCTTGTTCAATTGCCGGTAATCGATACACATTCTCATTGACCCATCCTTTTTCTTAACAAACAACACGGGCGCACCCCACGGCGAAACACTGGGTCTAATGAAACCCTTCTCAAGCAAGTCTTGCAACTGCTCCTTCAACCCTTTCAACTCTGGCGGGGCCATACGATACGACGGGATAAAAATGGGCTGAGTGCCCGGAGCCAAATCAATGTAGAAGTCAATATCCCTGTCGGGTGGCATCCCCGGCAGGTCTGAAGGGAATACCTCAAGAAACTCGCAAACAATATGCACAGAATCAATAGAGGGAATCTCAACACTAGAATCGCAAACATACGCCAAATAGATCAAACACCCCTTCTCAACCATATGCCGAGCCTTCATATACGAGATAACACTGCAAGTAGAATGACCAAGAATCTCTCTCCACTCTAAACGAGGTATACCCGGTAAAGCTAAGGTCACAGTCTTAGCGTGGCAATCCAAGATTGCGTGGTAAGGTGATAACCAGTCCATCCCCAATATAACATCGAAATTAACCATGTCTAAAAGCAACAAATCTACACGAGTCTCAAGACCCCCAATCACCACAATACAAGAATGATGGACTCGATCAACCACAATAGAATCACCTATCAGTGTAGACACATAAATAGGATCACTCAATGAATCACTAGGCATGATCAGATACGGTGCAAAATAAGACGACACATACGAGTACGTAGACCCTCAATCAAATAGCACCGAAGCATCTCTATCACAAACAAGAATAATACCTGTAATGACTGCATTTGAAGCCTCAACCTCGGGCCTAGCTGGAAGGGCGTAACATCGGGGCTGGGCCCCACTACCCTGGGCTACCTCTCTAGGACGGCCTGCTGTTGGCTGGCCTCCACCTCTGGCGGCCTGAGCTCCACCTCTTGGACCTCTACCTCCACCTCTAGCACATCTACCCCCACCTCTAGCTGGCTGGGCGGGCTGTGGAACACCTGATGCCTGTACCATAGCACGAGAACCTTGATGCTAAGAACTACTCGAAGCTCGAGGGCAATACATAGCAATGTGCCTCGTGTTGCCACAAGTAAAACAAGCCCTCGGCTGCTGGGGCTGATGACCCTGGAAACTCTGTAGCGGTGGTGCACTGAAGGACTACTGATCAGAATACTATATCGGAGGACCACGGCTACCTGAAACACCATGAGAAACCTGAAGAGCTGACTGAAAGAGCCTAGGAGGATGGCCTCTACCATATGAATCTCTACCTCCAGACGAGGTACCACTGAATCTGCCTGAATGGAAAGGCCTCTTATCTGACCCATGACCACCTCCCTGCGACAGAACCATCTCAACTCTACGGGCCACATTGGCCGCCTCCTGAAAGGTGATCTCACTACCAGTCTCCCTAGCCATCTGAAGATGAATCGGCTGAATCAGGCCATCAATAAACCTCCTCACCCTCTCTCTCTTTCGGTAGGAAGTATGATAAGAACATGGCGAGCTAAGTCAATGAACTTGGTCTCATACTAGGTAAGAGTCATGGAACCCTACTAGAGGCACTCAAACTACCTCCGATAGGCCTCTCTATGAGTCACGAGGAGAAATTTCTCCAAAAACAACGTTGTGAACTGCTTCCAAGTCAAAGATGGCGAACCGACTAGTCTAGCTAAGCAATAATCCCTCCACCAAGTCTTGGCGGATCCAGACAAGCGAAATGTAGCAAAATCAACCCCATTGGTCTCAACAATACCCATGTTCCTGAGAACCTCGTGGCAATTGTATAGAAAATCCTGGGGATCCTCAGAAGAAGCACCACTGAAAGTAGTAGTGAAGAGCTTGGTGAACCTATCCAGCCTCCACAAAGTATCGGCAGACATGGCTGCTCCATTTCCATTCTGAGCTGCTACACCCGGCTGGACTGCCCCAACTAGCTGACCCATTAGAGTCTGAATCTGAGGAGCCACCTGCTCCGGAGTGCGAGTAGCAGGAGTCTGAGCCCCTCCTCCAGCCTGAGAGATGACTGGTGCTACAGGAAGCAAACCTGCTCGGGTGACACTCTCCATAAGGCCCACTAAGCGGACCAGAGCATCCTAAAGAAAAGGGGTAGCAATAAACCCTTCTGGGACCTGATATGGGCCCACAGGAACCGCTGAGACCGGAACTTCCTCGTCAAAATCAACCTGAGGCTCCGCCACTGGTGCTGCTGCTCGGGGCTGAGCTCTGCCCCTACCTCGGCCTCTAGTACGGCCTCGGCCTCGCTATCTGCCCCTCGTACGAGTTGCTGCTGGGCACTCGGGCTGCTGAGCGATAGATGGGGAAGCTCGTGTTCTCTCCATCTGTGAAAGAACAAAGTAGGAAGGCAATCAGTATTGAGAAACAAAACCGCACAACAAGAAAGAACAAATGTGAAATTTTCCTAACTCTGTAGCCTCTGGGGGATAAATATAGACGTCTCCATACTGATCCCTCAGACTCTACTGAGCTTGTCCGTGAATTGTGAGACCTATGTAACCTAAAACTCTGATACCAACTTGTCACGACCCGGATTTCCCACCTCGGGAGTCGTGATGACGCCTACTCGTAGAAGCTAGGCAAGCCATGAACATAGAAATCATTAACTCCTTTATTTTAAAGCTTCTTACCAATTATAATAACAAGGAAATAAACCGTTAAATAACAGCGGAATATGAAATTTAGCAGAAGCCTTAAATAAATAGAAAACAAAAATGTCTCAAAGACCATCACGTGCCTCTAACCAGAAACCGGTGTCACAACATCCACGGACTACTAAGAGTACTAAATACAACCATTTGAAAGAAATATAGCACTGTTTGTCTCGAATACAAGAGATAACAGAATATGAAATAAGATAAAGGAGATGCCGGGCTTGTAGACGCCTGCAAGGCTACCTCGGTGTCTCGGTGGACTAAAGGTTGGCTCCCGAGATACTGCTACTGATCAATAGCTACTCTGGTATCTGCACAGAGTACAGAGTGTAGTATCAGCACAACCGACCCTATGTGATGTAAATGTCTGGCCTAACCCCAGTGAGGTAGTGACGAGGCTAATACCAAACTCCAGATAAACCTGTGCAGTTATATAATATATGGAGGAAAAAGTAAACAGGTAATAAGCAATCAAAGCTAGGGAAGGGGAACATGCTTCGGGGTAAGCATATAAAACAGAATATCAAAGAATAATAAGGAAACTACAACTTAACTTCTAACATGGATAAAAGAAATAAGGCAACTTTCACTTTCAGTTTTAGCTTGTTGCAGGCGTGCAACCCGATCCCATTTCTCATATCTTGTGGTAGGCGTACCACCCGCTCCCATTTTATTATATCTTGTCGTAGGTGTACCACCCGCTCCCATTTCATTATATCTCGTGGTAGGCGTATCACCCGCTCCCATTTTATTATATCTCGTGGTAGGCGTACCACCTGCTCCCATTTCATTGATCTTGTGGTAGGCGTACCACCCGATCCCATTTCATCATATCATGTGGTAGGTGTACCACCCGCTCCCACTTCATTATATCTTGTGGTAGGCGTACCACCCTCTCCCATTTCATTATATCTTGTAGTAGGCGTAACACCCGCTCCCATTTCATTATATCTTGTGGTAGGCGTACCACCTACTCCCATTTACAAGTCATCACAAAATTACAAGAAATCCCGGCAAGGGAACAAAAATAATATAATAACTTCCTGGCAAGGGAACAATAATATCGAAACAGTCATCCCGGCAAGGGAGAATCAACTATAACCAAATCCTAACTATTTTGTTCTCAGCTCAATTAATGACAATACTCAATCATAACTAAGATCTACGAGGATAAAATCAATCTTTACTCAATATAGGAGATCATTAATTAAAGCATCCGAAGTTCCATCTAAGAGCATAACAATGTTCAAATTTAAGACTCACGGTCATGCTCGACAGATACTCGTCACCATGCCTATACGTCGCACTCAACAAGAAGCAAGTAGCACATAGGACTTAACTCCTAATTCCTCAAGCTGAGGTTAGACCGAACACTTACCTCAAACTTCCACGGCCAATTCAAGCCTCGAACACCGTTTTTCCTCTCGAATTTGTCTCCAAATTGATTGAATCTATACATAACTGACTCAATATCATCAATAAGTGCTAAAGAATCCAATTCCAATGTTCAATTATAACTTTCCAATCATTCTTTCCAAAATCCCAAAAATCGACCCCGGGTTTGCTTGGTCAAAATATGAGGTTCAGACCAAAACCCGATCACCCATTCGCCCACGAGCCCGAATATATAATTTGTTTTCAAATTCGACCCCAAAATGAGGTCTAAATCAAGAAAAATCAAAAAACCCTAGCTCTACCCAATTCCCTAATTTCTACCCTTAATTACATGTTTTAGGCCTAGAATTTCAATAGATATTGATGAAAAATGAAGAAAACGAGTTAAAGAATGCTTACCCAAGAAACTTTGGTGAAGAAATGCTTCAAAAATTGCCTAGGAGCTTTGGAGAAGAAAGGGTTTATGAAAATGTTATGAAATCCCGTTTGTGGTTCTGTTTTGGAACTTTAAAATAACTCGGCAAAATGACTCTACGCGTTCGCGATAGACCTCTCGCGTTTGCGAAGGGTCAGGCTTTTTGGCCTTCGCATTCGCGGATAGGGGCTCGTGTTCGCGAAGCTGTAGCTCCTCGAGCCCTTGCATTCGCGTAAGGTGTTCTACCCATTCCCCCTGTCCAAGCACTTGGCCTTTGCGTTCGCATAGCCAGGAACGCGTTCGCGAAAGTCTAGCCCCCAGCTGCATCGCATTCGCGACCTGGTCTACGCGTTCGTGTAGAAGGGAATTTCCTCCAGCAAATTTACTCACCGCGTTCGCGAGGGTTCTCCTGCGAACGGGAAGAAGACCATACCAGAACTGGAAACCTGCAACTTTCATAAGTCTAAAACCACTTCGAAACACTCCCGATCCCTCGGGGCTCCTAATCAAACACATGCACTAACTCAACATCATCATACGAACCTATTAGTGCGATCAAATCGCCTAAATAACCTTAAAAATAATGAATTAAACCTCAAAATCAAGAATTTTTCCAAATATTTCATCAAGTTTCAAATTTAGGATTTCAAGTCCGAAACACGTCAAACGACGTCCGATTTTTACCAATCTTTACAGAAACATCTTAAATCATATATAAAACATGTATCGGGCACCAGAACCAAAATACTGGCCCGATACCAACACGTTCTAATCAAATTTCATTTCAATTTTCCTTAACAATTTTAGAAAAACAATTTCCTTTAAAAATTCATTTCTCGGGCTCGGGACCTCGGAATTCGATTCCGGGCATATTCTCGAGTCCAATATTTTCCTATGGACCTCCGGGATCATCAAGATACGGGTCCGGGTCCATTTACCCAAAATGTTGACCAAAGTCAAATTTATTCATTTTAAACTCAAAACTTAGCATTTTTCACAAAATTTCATATTTAAGCTTTCTGGCTACGCGCCCGGACTGCGCACCAAATTGAGGCGACTCTAAATGAGGTTTTTTAGGCCTAGGAAGCACATAATGATACGAAACAGGTGATGACTCTTTGGGTCGTCACAAATTGTAATCCGAAGTGTGTAAGTTTTATTCAAACACTCTTTTGAAGGAATAAATATTTAACAACCTAAGAGCAATTCGATTCGATTGGAACCTCGATTCTTTGTTGTGATGTTCCCGTCAATGTTTTGAGGATTCAGATAAGTTTTGATAATGAATTTGTATATGTCGGTATGATTGGATGGGGTCTCGAGGGGCTCGGTATGTTTTGGATCATTGGTTGAGAGACTAGTTAAGTTAAGGATTTGGAGTTTGACCATGGTTAATATCGGGTCAAGATGACCTCTTTTCAGTATTTCGAGTGTGCGAGCACGTTTGTAGCATGTTTTATTATCGAAATGTATATATGGTTTGTGTGTGAGAGGTTCCGAATGAGTTTTGGGTGCTAAAACGAAGATTTTTTTTATTACTGATTTTCTGGTGTGAATAATTACGAAAATACTATTTATGTCCCTGAAATTTTTATACTTCCTTTAAAACTTCAAAACATCATATATTCCTCGTTATAAAGCCAAATTGGGTGATTCAAAAGTCTATCTTGGATGTAATCTCACAAGGATTATATTGGGCTTATTAAATTTGATTTTTAGGGTCATCTAGGATTTGATTCGAACTGGAACAACTGCTGTATTTTTTACTTGTTCTGGAATTTAGCAACTTTTTCTCACAAGGTTTTGGAGTTCGGATTTGAGAGATTTTGGAGGGTATTTTTACAATGTAGATTGGGGTGAATATTTTTGACTCGGATTTGTTTATATTTCATAATTCCAACCTTGAATTTAGTGATTGTTTGATGAATCAAATTAAAGAAATTAGAGATTTTAATAAAAATATTTCTAAAATATAAATTGATGATTTGAGGGTTGATCTGAGATCGGATTTGGATGAAACACATATGTTTGGACTCGTATTGGAATGGGTGTTCGGAATTTATGAGTTTTATCGGGTTCCAGACTGCGAGTTCGAGGTTGACCTTTTGGGTTAACTTTTCTATTTTAGTCAAAGATCGAAACTTTATTATTCAGAATAGTTTGCTATGGCTTTTGTTTATGATGTTAAGTTATTTTGGCTAGATTCGAGTCATACAGAGGTTGATTTACGCGGGAAGGGCTTCTTAGAGTGTTAATTTAGCTTACTTGTGATAAGTGTCTTCCCTAGCTTTGTTGGAGGAATTTTTTCGAATAAAATGATATTATTTTCTATATGCGGGGGTGGTGTATATGCGAGGTGACGAGCGTATATGCATGTTCTAGGATTATCCATGATTGGGTAGATTATAGGATTCTTTGTGCCTTGTAGGACTATGTTATTTTCTTGCCTCATGTTTAACTTGACTTCTATAATAATATGAATATGAATTTCAATTCTATAAACCATGATTCAGATTGTCATAACTAGATTAAATTTGATGGCCTCTTTGTGAAACTGTTGATGTATTAAATTTGGTCATCACTATACCTAATCACAAAATACATGTCTATGACCATAATTCTAAAGTACGTGGGTTCCATACTATGTTGAAAAATATGTTTGAGCTTTGTCGAGATATTTAAACAATAGGATTCTTGAGGTTTGTTGAATTGTTTATTAGTTCGAGAGCTGTGATTGATGTTCACGTGGTGTATTTGCTTAACCACTCTTCTTGATGCTATCCATGCTTCCTACGTTGCCTGTCATTGATATACATGTACTTGGTGAGGAAGAGTGTAAAGCATGAAGCGTGATGCCGTGCCATTGCATAAACATTGTCATATGAGAAAGAGTGTAAAGCACGAAAGGTCATGCTGTGCCATTGCATATACATTATTAGTGAGGAAGAATGTAAAGCACGAACGATGATGCCGTGCCATTTCATATACATTATTATGCACGAAGGATAATGCCGTGCCATTGTTATACATTATCATGTGAGAAAAAGTGTAAAGCTTGAACATTGATGTCGTGCTATTGCATATATATATTATCATGTGAGGGAGAAAGTAAAGTATAAAGGATGATACCGTACCATTGCATATTAATTTATACCTTCATTCCAAGTTGTCATTGCTGCACCTATGCTTTCTATGTGCTTCTTCTTCTTGTTGTTGTTGTCATGTCTTTGCCTCCTACCTTAACTGTTTATCTGGTCACAATTATGATTTTCGTCTTGTTTGTTATATTTACACCTATGCCTTTCCTTGTTTGTTATGCTCCATCTAAACCTTCTAATTGCTAGACAATGAAATTTATATTCTCTTGTTTTGATTGCTATGATTACTTTTGTGCTTCCCACCCTGCCTATTACCGTTATCCGTATACTCTGCCTTGTTTTATATTGTATTTTTCACTTTGCTGTTACTGTTATTGGCATTCCTTATCAATGGTTGGTACTGTTACACATATGCTTGGTGAGGATGTGATAAATGTATGAAGAGTGTTATCGTGCCAATTGATTTGAGATACATTCATATATTTGGTAAGGACGAGATAAATGCACGAAAAGTGTTGCCATGTCATTTGACTTGATACCTTGAACGCATTCCTCATACTATGAAGAATCGTGGATTTACTATGTTATTTGGTGGTTATCGCTTTAAGAAAAGGATGTGTTATGATATTGAGAAAACTGACCATGATTTCTTTTAGTAATCATTCATTGCTTTGCATATTTATTCTTGTACTCTTCGCTATTATTTCTAGTATCAATTCTATTGCAAATCTAACTGAACACATTATATTAGTATCTTCTGAGTAAAAAATCTCGCCACTATTTCACCGAAGTTAGTTAAGATGCTTACTGAGTACATGAGGTCGATTGTACTCATACTACACTTCTGGACTTTACGTGCAGATATTCAGCGAGGTACAACTATATAGAGTTCGTGGGCCAAGCATTGAAGACGTATCGGCACTCCAGATACAAGCTACCATTTGTTCGCGGTAGTTTAGGATTTATATTTCTGTTTATATAAATTTAAAACAAATGATGTATCTTTCCTCAAACTGAAATTATAATCTTATTCGTAGTCGCTCGTGACTTGTACTACCAGTCCTTGGAAACTTGTACAGAATTCAGTTATTTTATTCTTGGTATTATTGATCTTTCACTTGAGTTACGTTATTCTATGTTAGGCTTACCTAGCACTAGGTTAGGTGTCATCACGACTAGGTGGATATATGGGTCGTGACACTCTAGCAATTATAGAAAAGGGTATAACGGGTACACAAAAAATAGTTAAGTGTCCATAATGCCGTCGAAGCTCAGATGAAATATCTTAATTGTCCCCATTTTGGCCACGCTCATTGTGGCCACAACGATTTTTCCTTTTTATATAATTTTGAAATTTAAAGGCATCAGTAAGAATGAATTATATATGGCAAACATGATATGATCAATGGCTCTTTCGCAAATACCAGTATCTCTATTCCATGAGGAATTTCATTTAGAATAATCTAATAATTACAATATAATTTGCACATATATTGGCAATGGCCAATATGGTAGAGTTATACCCCTATGACAACATGGGAGATCTTGCTCCATTTGACCATAAAATTTGAGAGGCAACTCAGGGCAAAGAACCAATATACTTCTTCATCTTTCACGTGGAACAAAAATAAAGAACACATAAATGAGGAGCTAAATGGGCAAGACAGAGCAGTGTTAAACGAGGTAGGACAGGATTGGATCTAAATAGAGCAGTGAGTTAAATGGGGCATGGCATGGCCAAACCTTAGTAGGGGAAGACTTAACTCCCCTACCCGTGCACTTTGCCCTGTCCCGTTTCCATTCCTAAAGAAACCTAGAAAGACAACAAGCCTATTTACTTGGAAGAGTGATGACAAGGCTAAGAAAACCAAGCCATTGACAACACCTCATGTTGATATAGACAAAAAGAAGGTTGAGGAATGTAACAAACTACAAACAATTGATGCAGCGTTTATTATCACTAGGATTATTTCCTGTAACCACACGTGCACTAAATAAACTCAACTCCCGGGATTAGTAGTCATCGCGTGATTCTCTATATCCACCATAGTTATCTTCATTACTTCTGCTGTAGTCTTCGCGCGATTTTCGACGTCCACCATGATTATCGTCATCACTTCCACTGTAATCATTGCGTGATTTTCTACGTCCACTATGATTATCTTCATCACTTCCATTGTAGTTGTCGCGCGATTTTCTACGTCCACTATGATTATCTTCATCACTTCCACTGAAGTCGTCGCGCGATTTTCTACGTCCTCCATTATTATCTTCATCACTTCCCCTGTAGTCATCGCGTGATTGTCTACGTCCACCATAGCCTTCTTCATCACATCCTCTTTCAGAACCCAACTGCAAGTGAAGAAAGTATTTTTTAGCTTTTTTTTTTTAAAAGCTTAAATGCACTGATAGTGTAAGAATTTTTACACAATTAATTACTACTTCCTCCGTTTCAATTTATGTCAACCTATTTCCTTTTTGGTCCATGCCAAAAAGAATGACCTCTTTCCTTATTTGGATACAATTTACTTTTATGCAATGATTTATAGCCACACAAAATATAGGTGCCTCATTTTACACCACAAGTTCAAAAGTCTTCTCTCTTTTCTTAAACTCCGTGCCCAGTCAAATGAGTTCACATAAATTGAAACGGAGGGAGTATATATTATCTCGTTATAACAGATTACTTGTCTTATTTTGCAGATCACACTTACTATATATAGACTCATATTTGTAGTTATCTTTTAGGTGATCGAATAGTAAATTTTATTTTTCACTTTTGGTAAATAGAAGTTAAACTCCTTGTGTAATCATACTCAAGATTGTTTTTGTCATATGAGTTTAACTTAAATTCATTGATAGTTAAAGAAATTACACTATTGATTGCCTTTACCTGTTGTAGAAAATAAGACATCTTATTTTTAAAATTACAATTTTACTTTTTATGATGTTGTAGCAAATAACCTATCTTATTTTCAAAATTACAATCTTACTTTTTATGACGAATTATTTGTAGATATTTTTTCGATAGTCCGATAGGCGATAGTACACTATGATATATATAAGTTAAACTCTTGTTACATAATATTCTTACCTCAGCAGTGAAAGTAAGGCCAAGTTTTAGCTCTCCGCAATATTCTTCATCTTGGATAACATTGTAAGAGCGTGTTGGCACTTCCCGTTCACGAAACACTTCATGTAAGGAAATTCTGTTTCAATTAACAAAACCACAAAATATAGACCAAAAAAATTTACAATTAGATATATATCATTAATGTCAAAAAAATAATGTTCATATAAGAGGATAACGAATAAGAAAGATTATTAACGTTGCTTCTCCAACAAAATCATCCGAACTGAATGTATCTTTATCCATAATCCTGAGGGTGATCTCTTCGACACCCTGACTGATGGTGAAAAGGAAAGTCTCATTCCATTCAGGTTCAGATCCTTCACCTGTAGCCAATTAATATTGAGATATTTGTTCTATGTTAATAAATTGGATAATATTCAATCTGAATATACCATAGAGATATGTAACATTCAAGTTTTTATTATAGTAATCAATAACACACCTGATGCAACACTACTTTCCTTCTCTTGAGTCCGGCAGGTGATGACAACATAAGGATTCATACTAGCTGTTGAAATTCGAAAAATCAATCAAATTCATTTAACTAAGAGATTGAAGGATTAGTAACCTAGAAAATAAAGAACGAGGAGCAAATGCATATGCCTACTAAATTAAAGGACAAATCAAAGTTGCATGGATAAATATAGGCTTCCTGCTGTAAAGGACATGATAATTAAAGTAGCTGTAACCATGCTTTCTTTGAGCCGAGGGTCTATTTGAAACAACCTCTCCACTTTCATAAGGTAGGGGAAAGGTCTGCGTATACACTACTCTACTATGCTTTCTTTGACCCCACTTGCGGAATTACACTAGGTATGTTGTTGTTGTTGAAGTTGCTATTAGCGATCTGTTGATGTGATTTATTATATACATGCAGGTATATCATATATACGTACATATATAAATTATATATTTGCATATATAAAATTAAGATCTAAACAAGAATCCTTTGGGTGGCCAAAGGTGAAGGAGAACAACAGTTCGTTTTCTCTTCCAAATTTTTTATTGTGTAAAAAAATCTGCATTGAATCATCTTAGATGAAATGCTCAAACAGGATAAATAGAATGAAAAAATGGCGTGTATGAGGAATCATACTGAGCCAATTTTGGTCTTCAAGGCCTTTGGCATTTCCAAGAATAACTTCAAGCGTTCCAGTTGGCATCTTCTTTGGATCGAATTACTTTGACAGAAACAGAACAAAATAGTGGAAAGATGTAAAGGTTTCAATTCAGACCTATTTCCTGTTTTGAATGATGGCCCTTTAGACCTGCTCAATGCTCGTTTTATAGTTAACTACCCCAATCACTGCAATCCACGTGGTTGTTGTTTAAGAAAACAATATTTGACAGATATTTCAAAACTTATAGTAAAAACTGATTACATTTTTCAAATTTTAGTAAAAAACAAAAATCCCCTTTTCAATAACAATCAAATACCACAGTTAAAACCCGTATAGGATCCAATTGATTGTCCTACAGAGAGAAGCTGTGGCAATTTCTGGGCGATTTTGAGGTGATTAGCTTCGTAGCTCCTCTCATGGCCTCGCCGGTCACTGGCCAGCCTTCTCCTGAGGTTGGTCATTCGTCTTCTTCACCCCCACAGTCCCAAAACATTCATTACAAACCCTAATCCACCTCCAAAGTACGCTCAATTACTACGACCAAAGACATTAAGTGCTCCCATGCAAACCCTACCCATCGTCCCTCTAAATGCTGTCGAGTATTTACATGGTGAACCAATTATTAAGTGGAAGAAGTCTAAAATGAAGAAATCCATTATACAACAGGGATTGAGTCTGGAGTGCTTGGCAAATTTTCATATGGCAAGCCAGTTATCAATGAACTTTACAAGGTGACCCCAATCCAATGTGAACTAAAAGGTGCGTGCACAATTGGCCTTATTGAAGACAACCATGTTTTGATTAGGTTTTCATTGCTAGAAGATCATGTCCACCTGCTTTGAAAGCCTGCATTCTACTTAAAAGCTCAAGGGGAGATGTGGCAAATGAGGTGCATAAAATGGAATCCATGGTGGAAGCCTGAAGAAGAAACTCCAATTGCCATTGCGTGGATTAGTTTTCCAAAATTGCCTCCTAATTTCTTTGGTAAGGAGTTTGTATTTTCTTTGGCTAGTGCTGTAGGGAAGCTTTTACATGTTGACCTAGCTAGTCAAAATGGTACTAGGCCTAGTTCTGCAAAGGTGAAGGTTGAAGTTAATTTGTTAGCTAAGTTCCCTCAAAGAACTAGAGTTGTTGAGGAAGAAGATGATTCTGGGCCTAAAGAATCAAAGTGGATCAAAACAGAGTATGATTATATGCCAAAATATTGTAATACTTGTAAAAAGAAAGGACACGATAAATATGATTGTTGGGAAATTCATCCTAAGTTACACAAGAATTTTGAGGAAGTTCTTGATGATCAAAGCTAAGTAAAGGAAAGGACATTCTGGGAATTGCTGCTGCTACTACTACTAAGGTGTTATCGAGTGGTAAGGTGTTAGGAAAACCTATTCCTAATAATGCAAGACAAGAATGGATGCAAAGGAGACAAAATAAATATCAAAGAGATAAAAGAGGCCATATTATTGATAGTGCAAATGATAAAGAAGGTGACAAGGGCAAGGAGAAGAACAAGGAAGATGCTCTGGTTACTATGAACTCGTTTGATGTGTTAAATGTGCATGAAGAGGAAATGGAAACGCTGATGATCACTGATGGTAAAGAAGCCTAGTCCACCAAGGAGCTGAGGAACAAAACAGGAGTGAAGCCACCAAATTCCAGTTTAAATCCTAAGGAGAATATGAGTAATAATACTGCATTAATAAAACAAGGAGAAGAAGAAGCCAAACGGATTAAAAAAGAGGCTATCTTGAATGTAGAAAATAGGGAGAAAGATGAGATAAATAAGGAGAAGAAGTCGAATCCTACACCGACTAGGGAGTTAGTACAAACAAGAATGGGGTTCAAGATCCGGCAAAGGAAAGTTTTCCTAATCCTACTAATACAAGGATTGAGGAGGCTACCAAGAAGGAATCAACCATTGAATGGGTGCATAGGAGATTTGGTACGAGTAAGGAGGAGCTTAGAGAGCTTCATGTTCCATCTCAAACTTATGAGGATTTTGGAAAGAATGAGGCAAATATTGAAGTTAACTCTGGGAGATCTTTATGGAGTGATGAATTTGATGATATGGAGGCACAATCAGGCACAACAATTACTACAAGAGGAAAAGAAAAGAAAGAGAACATGCAGGAGCAACTAGTAGGCACAATTAACCCTAGTGGTACAGTAAACCCTAGTATCCTGGAGACTACGGTTGATGGTAGCCAATGTTCTAATAATCACAAACCAATACCACCAACTGGAGTTGATAAAGGATTATCAAAAAGAAGCTAGAACAACTGGAGGATCAGCTATTGAAGCTTCAGCTAAGAAGTAGGCCAATGTAACAGTAAACCCTGGTGAAACTATTGAGGTTTTGGCTAATGTTGAAGGTGTTCCAACGGAGCTTTCAGGTGGTGATCAAGTTGAAGATGTTCATATGGAAGTATTAGAGGCTACAGTGTGGTCAGAACACCAAACATATGGTGGCAAGGCAAATGATCCTAATGGAACATTAATTCCTGCGAGTAAAAGGGGTGACTGTGAGCTTTGACGATAAGGAATTCGGAGAAATTCTAGGAGTACCTGCTGAAGGGTACAATGATTACAAAAAGTTAAAATGGCCAAGCCTAGAAAACCTCCCCAATTCACTTGCCATTACAAGAAAGTTTTCTAACAATAAGGAGGAACTTCAGCCCAAGGCTATTTACAAAAGTGAGATGAGGTCTGCCCACAAAGTGCTATTTGAATTTGTTAATAAGGTACATATTAAGATCAAATTGAGAGCCTTGGTGTAAGAGAGTAGGGCCAAGGACACTGATATTGAGAGACTAAAGAAGAGGCTGGCTGAAGTAGAATCTGAGAGGGATGCTCACAGAGCTGAACTTGCAAAGAAGAAGGAAAAGAATGAAGGCATTCTTCATGATATGTTAAAGCTACTTCAGGCCAAAAACCAAGAACTTGGTCATTCCCATGGTTGAAACCTTCCTAGCCTAGTTAGACAAACAGTGATCCGGACGGGATTTGTTTTCTTTTTGCTCACGATCCAGTATCTTTAATTTTCTTTATGATTTGTGGATGACTAGGATCAATGATAATCAACTGTTTTTGTGCTCTAACTGTTTGTTGATGCTTTTTAGATAGCTAATATTATTGGATTAATATATGATGTTTGGTTCCATGATTGCATTTGAAATAGTCCCAGTGGTCATGAGTGATATGTATTAAAATCTGGTTATCTAACATAATTATGCAACTTTTTGATGATGACAAAAGGGGGAAGATAGGTTGTGCTTTTTTACTTTCGATTGTGATGTTTATAACCTAATGAACATGGTCCTCGATAATTTGTGACTTTAAAGTGGAAAGTGTTCTAACATTGTGTTGATGCTGAGGTAAGTTGAAATAGGTCTTATGCTTATGAAAAGCACAGAATTTGTCATCATCAAAAAGGGGGAATTTATTGGCCTAAGTGAAGTTTATTTTGATGATTGACAAAGGAACTCAAGCATGAACCAGGTCCATGCACAGTGTACACAGACATAGGCATATTCGAGCACAAGGCATGCACGTGAAAGAGATAAGCTTAAGTGGTTATATCTGATATCTCCTGAATGAAAATGTTGCATAAGTAATAAGGATAAGGACTCCTTACTCGAAAAGAATTCTATCCTAGATAAAGGAGGAGTTAGAAGTTGAAGATAACTAGAACTCTTCCACCAAGGAAGAGTAAAGCATTAGACTTATAGTTATTTCTTATTCTAGTAACTCTATATATTCTAGGATCTTCTAATTTTACAGGCATGCACAAATGCTGGAGTTAAATGTTTGTTGAGAGCAAAATTGCAAGTCATTTTGCAAGCAATTCCTGTGTAATTCAAGTGTGCGAACCTGAAGCTACATGAACCAGATAGAAGAAATAATTTCAAGTGTTTGTCTTTTATTCTAGTTTCATTGTAGTAGGGTTTTTGAGTTGTACTTTTTTTTAGCTTTATCTAGAAGCAATTGTCTTGGTACTCTGAGTGTTGTATTCAAGTCAGAGTTAACTTGAAGCTGTCACAACAACTAGAAGTTTGTTACCACAAAGGGTTAGAGGTAATCCTTGGGTTTACAAAGAGTTTTGTGACTGCTGTTTTGGTTCAATGATTTAGTAAAGTGTTGGAAAAAAAATCCTATTGAGCAGTAGGTCGTGGGTTTTTCACCTTTTGAGTCGGGTGGTTTTCACGTAAAAGTATTTGTGTTTTTTACTTTTGGCATTTATTATTTCATAACAGTAATATAAGGAACACATAGAACAACCAGGTCTTTCTATAATCTGTGTACGCGAAAAATTGGACACCATACAAATCACCCATGTTGTATGGTATTGAAGTATAAAACATCACTTGTGTATTTATCGTTATATGTTTTCATTTAAAATGTATTTCCGTATGAATATCTTGTTATGTTTTATTGAATTCGAATGAGTTAGACATATTAGGTTTCAGTCGCTTGGTGGCGTAAAAGACGAATACCGGTCATGAATCCTTCAAATTTTGGATCATGCAATTTTTTTATTGGATAAAGATGATTCAAAATTGCTCTTAGCAAATGTAACCTTCGTGATTTATTGTCTGATGTTATTAAAAATTTTACTACTATAATATATCTTTATAACTATTGGGTTAGACAAGTCCAAAGATCGATACTTTTAATAATAGTGTAATATTATTTGTTTTAAACTAAGTCGAGGAGGATTTTTTCTAAAAAGGTCTTGTACCATTAAAAGATCCTTATTAAGTTCCACGTGACTACTATTACGATCCAAGAGTTTCTCCTTCGAATGTTCGCACGCACAACAAAATCTTCGTCGAACTAAGTTTCATGTGGCCCACTATCACAATATGCATATCTCTTCCTCGAAATAAGTCCATGTGGCTCATTACCTCGATACAAGGTTAATTTTTGAGCTCCACGTCACGCCATCACTCTGCGATCGCCTTATTCGTCCCGTCAAACCTAAGCTTTGATATCAGTTGTTGGGCTAAACTAACCCAATGATACTTTTAGCATTGTGTGATATTGTCTGCTTTGGCTCAAATCCAGACATTTTTTCCTCAAAAAGCTTCAACTATAAAGAGATCCTTACACCTAACTATATATATGTTTCCAATCTTTTCTATTATAAATGTAGGATTTTGTTCACTCACCCATCAATAATCATCTCGTGATATAGAACTCTGTTTTAGAAAGAATTCCTTTTGGACGTATAATTTGAAAATAAAGTTTAGAAGCAATATAAGAAGCAAACACGAGATAATTAATTAACAAGTTACAATAGTCAACTACTAATTAAAAATCAATACACATGATACTTGTGATAATATGTGCGGCTCTATTGCACGCCAAATTCAGTACATAATAATGCATAAAATTAGTATATATTAATCGTAAAAAAAAAAAAAATCCCTATTATTACGGACTTCATTCCTCCGACTATTTCTTTAGTACGGGTAACCAAACGACCCTAGCTTCCATAAAACTCAAACTCCTCGATCAGATTCGTCCCTCTGCAAATAAGTGAGGCCAAATCTGATGGATCCACGTTCTTCATCATCCACGTAAATGGATTGTGTCCCCAAGACATCTCTGCTAATCATTTATATGCTAGACGTACACCATTATGCTCAGTCACCATTAAGTGCAAAGTCTTGCCAACCAGACGGAAGGCAAGATTCAACACAGCTATAGCCTTTAAAAAGCATATCAAGTTGCGAATGCTTTGTCGAAATGAAGTATTGATAAGCAGAAGATAATATTTTCTTTTGCTTCTGACTTTCCTGGATGTGCACGCTAATGGACCTTACAATTTGGATATTTCTCAGATGGTCTCCATACCTCGTACTCGTATTCAATTTATTATAAAAGAAGTAACAATAGTCAACTAATTAACAATTTGATGGCACAAATTAATGGTATGTTTGCTAAAACGTGTATCTTTATTTCACGTTACATTCAATACAAAAATTATCGCATAACTAAATGCATATATTATTCGTACTAATACAAGAAAATGATAACTGAACAAAAACAATTCACTATCATTTCATAATTTATTCTAGGACTAATATTTCTTGCAGTACTTGTAACCAAACGACCCTTCCATAAACTCAGACTCCTTGGCTAGATAGCAAAAATTAGTAGTCCTCGTCACATTCATCCCTCTGCCAGTAATGGAAAAAAATCATTCTTGATCAGTCTTGTTCTTTTACTAATAAATAAGTTTAAGTTTGACGGTATAAAGAAATGTATATAATAGGTCATTTAGATTATAACGGATAAATCTATATAAGAAACGTTAATTAGTAATTTAGAATGCATAGTAAGTATATTTTATATGATAGAAATATGCTATAAATATAACACGGTATAACATATTGAATTACACCGATGGTGCAAATTATAATTTTAAAATTGACGAATCTATTACCTCCTCAGGAGTGAAAGTAAGGCCAAGTCTGATGGATCCACATTCTTCATCATCCTTGTAAAGCTGATAAGAGGTTGATCCTACTTCTCCTTCACGAAACACTTCCTCCTAGGAAATTCTGTTTCCGATTAACAAAAAATTAATTTTATTTTTAATCGCATAACGAAAAATTAATTTTATTAAGGAATATAATCAGAGAGATTATTCACGTTGCTTCCCCTAAGAAATCGTCGTCTTGGAATGTATTTCATCCATAAGTTTGATGTGAAGCTCGTTGCAACCACGAGTGATGGTGAAGAGGAAGGACTCATTCCATTCAGGGTCGGATCCTTCACCTATAAATTTATATAATGTTTTTTTATTAACATAGGTCGGATACAAGAAAATTTCAAGGTTTAATCCAAGTTAATTAATTACAACCTGATGCAGTACTGCTTTTCTTCTCTTCAGTACGGCAGGTGACAACCACATAAGGATTCATATCAGCTGTTTTGGTATTTTAAGAAACAATTAAATTCACTAACCAATTCATATACTAAAGGAGAAAGCATAGTTGAATAAAATATAATCCGCAATATGTTTTTTAGACAATCACCTATATTTATATACACGCACTTGATCTAATTTTTTTGGTTTTTTTCTTTCACACTTCCGGACAGATCTACGATATATCGCCAGGGGTACATGCAACTTTTTAAACCAATCAACATAATAACCCATGGAAGAGAAAGCAAAAATTAAATTCGTTTAGTTTATTTAGAACGGGAGGAGTGTTCCGTTCCCGAGTAGAATATGATGATCCTAAAGAATTGACCATAAAGATGGCATATAGGTACGTTTGTGCTCAAATTTCTTAATCATAATTGCCTAGGTTTTAGACAGATCTATTTGTCATGAGAGAGATGATGAAATGGGAATTACGTGAGATATTAGTGAGAGTTAGTTAGCTGTTAAGGTTAATAGTCAGGGGGAGATTATTATTGGCTAATTAGTTAATTAGCACACACATGACTCACACGTGGGTATTAGTTAGGCAGTTATTGGGACACATGTATATAGCTAGGCGGTTGAGTAATGTAACAGTACTCTCTGTTCTTCAAATTTCTAATGGCATAACAGAGCTCAGCTCTTCACTCTCTCTTCTCTCCTAAATCTGCTTCGTAGAGTTTCACCTCGAATGTGTGATTCGTTCATGGTATCAGAGCTCAATCGCAATAGCGAGTTAAATTCGAAGATCCTGTTGAATTTGTGATAAATTCAATTGTGAATTACAGCTGAGAGTGAGATTTATCAATGAGGGGAAAAACAGATCTAGATCACAACCATCCTCTATTTCTTCACCCATCGAACACCACCGGAGCTCCGATCATCTCGATTCAGTTGACTGGTTCAGAGAATTACTCCACCTGGAGTCGTGCGATGGAGATCCAGTTATTAGGAAAGAAGAAACTAGGTCTAATCGACGAAACTCTGAAGAAAGGAGATTTTTCTACTGAACTAGGTCATCAGTGTGATAGATGTAATGCTATAGTCCTAGGATGGATTATGAGTTCAATGTCCAAAGAACTAATTACTGGAATCCTGTATCCGAGGGATGCGAGAAAGGTGTGGGAGGATCTGAAAGAGTGATTTGATAAGGTAAACACTTCACAAGTTTATCAGCTGCAGAAGGCCATATCAACGATAACTCAAGGAACAGACAGTGTCTCGATATATTTTTCCAAACTCAAAAATTTGTGGGATAAATTTGATAGCATGGTTTCCCTGCCATGTGACTGTGCTAGATCAAAAAGTTTCATCGAGTTTATGGAGAAACAAAAGGTGCTGAAGTTTCTAATGGGTTTGAATGATAACTATGAACAGGCTCGTAGTCAAATCCTCATGACTAGCCCAACACCTAGCATCAACAAAGCATATGCAATGCTTATTGAAAGAGAAAGTCAAAGATCAGTGACTAATGCTTCTACTTTGGTTGAAGGAACTGACTTGACTGCATTACTAGCTGGCAAATGAGGAAGTCACCAGAATCATCAAAGGCCAAAGAAGAATTGAAATGTACAATGTGATTTCTGTCATATGAAGGGTCATACAAAGGAAGGATGCTACAAGATAATTGTCTATCTACAAGATTTTAAAGGCGGGAAGAAATGTGCATATAATGTACAGGTAGAAAATATTAATCCTAATCTTGCAGGAATGGATGATGGAGAGGGAGATCTACCAGAAGCAATGAAGGAAAGAAACTAGCAGATGGCACCTCAACTTACAGCTGATCAATATGACCAGATCATGAAGTTGCTCAACAAAGACAAATCCAAGGGTACAATGGCAAATACCTATTCCTTTATCGCCAAGGTTTCAAAAGGTAATTGGATAGTTGATACAGGAGCAACTAACCACATGGTAGCTGATTTATGGATGTTAACAAATGTTAAAAATGTTAACCCTACTAGAGACAAAAGAGTTCATTTACCTAATGGAGATTGTACTATTGTGTCACATGTTGGAAACTGTAAGATCACAGAAACAGGAGAAATACATGATGTGTTATATGTCCCAGAATTTGCCTACAACCTTCTTTCAGTGTCCAAAATAACAAGGGACTTACATTGCTTTGTCTCCTTTTATCCTGAGTTTTGCCTATTCCAGGACCTCTCAAATAGGAAAGTGGGGGGGATTGGTAAAGAGAAGGATGTGTTATACATACTAGTTCCAAGAGCTTTCCCAAACACTGATAAAAGCATACCAACAGTCAAAGGATTAAATGCACAGACAACAAAGGAAGACATAGCTCTATGCCACAAAAGATTAGGACATGCATCTGGAGGATCCTTGAAAGAAATTCTAGGATGTAAGCTGGAAGATTGTAAATCTGTAATAGATAGTTGTGCTGTTTGTCCAATGGCTTGACATGTAAGACAACCTTTTCCATTGAGTACTACTAGAACTACTAATACTTTTCAACTATTGCACTTGGATGTGTGGGGACCTTGCAGTATGCCTACTTTTGATGGTAATAAGTTCTTTCTCACAATTGTAGATGACTACTCTCGTGTAACTTGGATTTTTATTTTGCAATTTAAAAGTGATGTCATAATTGTCTTTAAGTCCTTTCTTAAACTGGTACAAACACAGTTCAATAGAAAGGTGCAAACAATTAGAACTGATAATGATGGAGAGTTTGTAAATTCAGCTATGTAGGAGCTATGCACATCCATGAGGATAATTCATCAGAAGACATGTGTTTATACACCACATCAAAATGGTGCAACAGAGAGAAAGCATAGACATTTTCTTGAAGTTGCAAGGGCACTCAAGTTTTAGGGACATATACCTATGAAGTTCTGGGGACACTGTATTTTAACAACAACTTATGTTATTAACAGACTGCCATCACAGTCACTTGATGGTAAGTCCCCATATGAGGCATTTTTTTAACAGGAAACCATTAGTTTCTCATTTGAAACATTAGGGTGTCTTTGTTTTGCAAGTGTTTTACCTAGAACTGACAAGTTTGCTAGTAGAGCAATGAGGGCTGTTTTTATGGGGTATTCTGCTGTCACTAAAGGATATGTCCTATATGACTTAGATGGAGATAGATTCTTTGTCAACAAAAATGTAGTATTCAAGGAATCTTCATTTCCTTTTCAAGAAACAATTGATGATCCTAGGAACCAAATCCAGCCTATTATTACGGATGTTTTTGATCTTGAAGATACAAATGCAGATGAGTCTACTGTTCCAATCATTGAAGAGCCACATATTCATGATACTCCTACAGATGATATTGCACAGCCCTCAGACAACTTTGAGCTAGACCTGCACACCACTACTGATGGTTCTTCATCTGCACCTCCTGACTCAATGGGAATACCTTTAGAAGCAACATCTACATCTCTCCATAATCATCATGCAGGGCAGACACATCCTGATTCCTTACGAAGATCACAAAGAGAGTCAAAAGAGCCAGTCTGGTTGACAGACTATGTAACTACAAAGAAGTCTAGGAACTCTGCCTTATATCCCATACACAATTGTGTTTCATATGCTAAGCTATCCCCTTTATATCAGACTTACCTAGGAGTATTCTCTTCTATTATTGAGCCCACTACTTTTTAGGAAGCTTCTAAGGACCCTAGATGGGTGGAAGCCATGCAAGCTGAGATTCAAGCCCCACAAGATAACAACACATGGGAACTAGTCCAGTTGCCTTAAGGAAAGACATCTATAGGCTGTAAATGGGTATATAAAGTCAAGATTAAGGCTAATAGAGATGTGGAGAGATTCAAAGCACGGTTAGTAGCTAAAGGATACAATCAAAAAGAAGGTCTTGATTACAATGAGACTTTTTCTCCTGTAGTAAAGATCATCATTGTCAGAACTGTTCTTTCCTTAGTAGCCATGCATAATTGGACAGTCCACCAATTGGATGTCTACAATGCCTTCCTACAGGGAGATTTAAATGATGAAGTGTACATGCAGCTGCCACAAGGTTTTACAAGTCAGGGGGAGTCTAGATTGGTGTGTAGACTTGTAAAATCTCTCTATGGATTGAAACAAGCAAGTAGACAGTGGAATTTGAAGCTCACAGAGGCATTACTGCAGGATGATTTTAAGCAGAGTAGTCTAGATCATTCCTTGTTCATTAAGAAGAAAGGAGAAGATTTAGTGATCATACTAATATATGTTGATGATATGCTAGTAACAGGAAACAACTTGGAGCTAATTGAAGACACCAAAATATTCCTGCAACAAGCTTTCAAGATCAATGATTTAGGTGATCTTAAGTTCTTCCTTGGCATGGAGTTCAGCAGATCAGCCAAAGGGCTTTTAGTCAATCAGAGGAAGTATGCATTGGAGATAATATCAAACTTGGGATTAAGTAGAGCAAAACCAACATGGACTCCATTAGAGACAAATGCTAAATTGACAGTTCCAGAACTAGACAGCCTTATAGAAATAACAGAGGATCAAATGCTGGAAGATTTAGGATAATATCAAAGGTTGATTGGAAAGCTGTTGTACCTAACCATGTCCAGGCCAGAGATTGCATTTCCTGTGCAAACTCTTAGTAAATTCATGCAACAACCAAAAAGGTCTCATTGGGATGCAGCTATAAGAGTAGTAAAGTATGTCAAAAAGGAACCAGGTTAGCGAATTTTATTGAGCAGTAAAAGATCAAGTGAGATCAGCATATTTTGTGATGCTGACTAGGCCTCATGTCCTAACACTAGAAAATCAGTGTCAGGGTACCTAGTCAATTTTGGAGAGTCTCCAATCTCATGGAAATCAAAGAAACAGAATACAGTTTCTAAGAGTTCTGCAGAAGCTGAGTATAAAAGCATGACAAGTGGAGTTTCAGAGGTAGTATGGTTGATAGCATTGCTGAGGGAGTTAGGAGCAAAAGTAAAACTTCCAGTACGCATATTCAGTGACAGCAAAGCTGCAATGCAGATAGCAGCAAACCCTGTGTTCCACGAAAGGACAAAACATATAGAAATCAACTTTCATTTTATTCGACAAAAGATACAAGAAGGACTGGTAAAGACTCAGTACATTCCTTCCAAGGAGCAGCTAGCAGATATCCTGACTAAAGGGTTAGGAAGACAACAACATGAGTATTTGGTTGGTAAGCTGGGAGTTCTCAATATCTTTGCACCCACCAGCTTGAGGGGGAGTGATGAAATGGAAATTACGTGAGATATTAGTGAGAGTTAGTTAGCTGTTAAGGTTAATAGTCAGGGGTAGATTATTATTGGATAATTAGTTAATTAGCACACACATGACTCACACGTGGGCATTAGTTAGGCAGTTATTGAGACACATGTATATAGCTAGGCGGTTGAGTAATGTAACAGTACTCTCTCTTCTTCAACTTTCTAATGACATAACAGAGCTCAGCTCTTCTCTCTCTCTTCTCTCCTAAATCTGCTTCGTAGAGTTTCACCTCGAATGTGTGATTCGTTCAACAGAGATCACCTTGGACTATGCTGGGGAACAAATAAATACTAGGTTATATGATCAATTGGTTGAGCTTCTTCTTCAACATGTAATGAAAATTTTGAATTTATCTAATTGTATAAATGAATTTTCAATAATCAGTAAAATTTAACACGATATAGAAGGGAGTTGGCGAAGAACATACTGAGCCAATTTGTGTCATCAAGGCCTCTGGCGTTTGCTACATAAACTTCAAGCTGCCCGTAAGGCATTTTTGGATAAAATTATGTTGATAAAAACAGAATAAAGTAATGGGAAGATAGTAAAAGGTTTCAAATCAAATCTGTTTACAGTTCTAAATAATGGCATTTAGGCCTGCTCAATTTATAGTTTACTAATCCAATCACAAGAAACCACGCGGTCTCTCATTTCATTGGTAATTCCACTTTTTTCGTTTTCTTAGCATTTTATTTATCCTTATTGAATAAATCAGTAAAAAATTTAACTATTTGTGAGCACGTGATTTTTGCCCTATATGAATTACTCCCATAAATTCAAAACAAAATAATTTCTTTCAGTGTTTGCAATTTTGTGGATTTTCGTGGCATTTTTTGTTAATTGTTTACATTTTTGTTTGTGCATTTTAATTAGTGAAAAAATACAAAAAATGTGTTGCATGTGCATTTAGGAGTTAATTTTGCATTTTAAGAATTGTTTAGTAATTAAGTTGTTTTATAAAAAGGAAAATCACAAAAATAATTATTTTGCTCTCTTTAATTTTAATTTTTGATTTTCGAGTAGTTTTTTTCTTTAATTTATTAATGGTGTTACTTATTTAGGATTAGTTAGTTTTTTTTAATGAGTTAGTTTGGTTTTTAATTTAATTTATGATTTTTAGTTTTAATTTTCAGAGAAAAAAAAAGAAAAAGAAAAGAGAAAGAAAGGGAACTAAAAAGAATTAATGGGAAATGAAGAAATTAGGTCTTGGGTCATCTCTGATTTAAACACTCAGCCCAAACGGACTCCTCCCCCAAACCCATTAAATCAGGCTCAATCCACCCTCACCCGATCTGTTTCCCCTGATAATAAAACGACCCCGTTTGACTAAGTGAATCTAATCTCAGCCGTTGATGTCCTCTAATCTGACGGCCTGGAACTGATAGGTTTGTCTCTATTTAATTGTCCGAAAATCCCTACCCCCCTCTTTTCAATCGTCTCTCCCAGAAGCCCCCTCCCTCAGAGACCTCTCACCCTGGAACCCTAGTTCCGCCATTTTCATCACAGAAGAGCTCCAACCACCACCCAAAATTACACCATACAACCCTCACTTACCCCTGACCACTAGTCCATAACCATATTCCCTCAATTCATTACCAAACAAGACAAATTTTAGATCTAGGAAGTCAGATAGGGAAATAATATCACTCGAGTGTTTTCTAGTTTGACGAGGTGATTTGGAGTCGAAACTGGCCTTGCTCAGTTGCTCTTAACAAGAACATGCAATTGAGGCCAATTTCGGCTCAAATTCGAATCTTCAGAATTTATTTTCAAGCCATGTTCGTTTGCGGTTTGCAGTAGGTATCATCTTTCCTTTACTTCGTTTTTCGTTCGTTGGGTTCTTCTCTCCGACCTCATCTTTTTCTGATTCACCTTTTATTTGTCATTATTTGTCGTTCTAAGTAGTGTTCTGCTTTGCGTGATTAGGGAAAGCATGTTAGTTGCGGTTCATGTTTAGTTTTAATTCTATCTCGTTTGTTTTGGGTTCCATTTTGAAAAGTTGTCCGGTTCTGGACAACCCCATTCAGCCCATTATTTTTGTTTTGATTTTGATTGGGACAGAGGCCTGGGAAGGGGAATAGGGCCAGTTTTGCAAACCTGATTTGGGATTGTTGTTTGGGTCAATTTGACCCAAGAGTTGAAGGGTAAAATGATTTAGGCTTAAGGGGTAATTTCAGGGTCTTTCGGGGGTAAGGTGGGTAGTTTAAGTAGAGAATATCTTTGTAACCAACTGAGAAGCTTCTAGGAAGCTGGGTGGGGGGTTTAACTTGATTTTTAGATTTTTAATTAAGGTTATCTAGGCAAAAACAAAAATTGAAAAAGGGGCAAAATGCAAAACTGAATTGTCTAGGCTGCCCTACTTTCCTTGCCTATAAAGACACCTTTTCTTGTCTTTCAAGGCAGCGCTAAGAGAGCTAAGAGACCTAAGAGAAGAAAATTCTGCAAATAGCAAAAACAAATAGCTGAAAATCTTTGAAAAATACTGTTTCATTGGTTCTTTTCTTCTAATTTCCAAAGTTTTGAGTTCCTTTGATTCAATGGTTTGAAGCTGATTAGTTTGGTGTTAGAAGGCAGATTTTGAGCTCTATTTGTATTTGGGATGCTGTTTTAATTTGAAGTTGGGGATTTGGAATTGAATCTGGGTTGTGTTGTTGCTGCTCCATTTTTGTTGTTATTCTGCTGACCCTTCCCGTTTGCTTTTCCATTTCAATATCCAGGTATTATTCAGCCTTGTGGATATCATCTAGATGAATTTGAAGTCTGGAATTGGAATTTGAAAATGAAATGAAATGAATCCTATTCCTGTTGTCTAAGCTTCAGTATGTTTGTAATGTTCAGTCTTCAAAGTGTTCAATTAGTGTAATGACTCAATTTATTATTATGGTGTGTATAAATAGGACAGTACTGTGAATGGTGAACTTTAGGACTGTTTAACGTTGTTTAGCCTACTTTAGGATGAATTTGTGATTGAAGTCATACGTGTTCATGGTATCACGAACCTATGCCTGAAAATAGGAGTGAATTTGAGTTTGCACAAATGGTTAAACTATAAATTTCAGTTGTTCAGCTTTATTTCTTATGCTTTACTGTCATGGAAAATAATTCTAGGGTCGTTCCTTGCTGTAGATCATTAAGGTTTTAACCTTGGGTGTTTGATTAAATCCTTTTGGGGTAATTAATGAATTGTTTAAGTGTAAGGATTTCATCCTGTTAGTGTTTTAATGGTTGTCAAATTGTGAGTGATTCAATGATTATCGCATGAATATGTTTGGACTCAAAATGGTTTGAAATGGTTGTTAGTTTAATGTTAGTAATTGTTGCAATGACTTAAGAAGTAATCAGTCATGGCTGTTTAGTGGTTAATTTCTTAGGATTTGTTAAGTTTTGCTTCCCTGTTTGGTATTTAAAGGTAGCTTGAGTTTTTTTGTAGTTTAAAGCTACATATTATTCAGTATCAAATTGAGTTTTAATTTTGTGTTTGAAAGGATTTGTGGATCAACATATTTGCCCTGTTAGATTAACTCCTCCAAGGGCTCGATCCTGGGCCCGTCTTTCAGTTGTAATATTCTTGAATTGGGCCTACTCTCGAGGTCTGGCCCAAACCATTAAAAAATAGCCAGTTCCCCGGCCATGGCATATTGGGCTACCAAGTTTTGGCCCGATTGTGTTAGTCTCCTTTTGTTAAAATAGTGTGGTCGCTGGACTGGGCTTCACCTGGAGCCCAGTCTCTTCACGTATTAGGCCTGCATCAATGGTTGTTCAAACCAGGCTTCGTCAATTGGGCCACATAATCGTTGTGCTGGGCTGGTCTTTTGACTTAGCTTTAGCGAAATAAGTCACCAGTTAAAGGAAGTACCAATAACATAGACAGTTATGGCCCTCTGAATGTAGTTGAATTAATCCTTTTAATTTAGAATTGAGGTGTGCCATTCCATGCCAAAAATGACAATTACGTGGCCCTCGTTTTAATTAGTTTTAACTTAACCTTAGAGTTCGAGGCGTGCCATTAGCAAAATTCCATGGACCTCGCAAAGTTGCTAACACATAGTTGCTTTAGGCGTGTCATTTAATAGCATTACCTTCCTAAATTCGGGTTTGCATTTATGTGACCCAAATCCAAATCTCAACAATGTTAAAATATGTCGAAGACTGCGGGTGCATTTATGTGACGTGGTTCAAGAGGTGTTTTAGCAGCGTTTCAATTTTCTCTAAAAAATGAATAAAAGTGATTAAAATTAAAATTTGCACGTAGGTTTAAAATGTTTTAAAATCAGATAATTAAGCCGAATATAATAGTTGAGCGACCGTACTAGAACCACGGAACTCGGGAACCTTCTCCCGTGTTAACAGAATTCCTTATCCTTATTTTTAATTCGCGGACTGTTAAACAGAGTCAATCTTTTCCTCGATTCGGGATTCGAACCAGTGACTTGGGACGCCATAAATCTCCCAAGTGGGGACTCTGAATCTTTAAATAAATAAATCCCGTTTCGATTGTCCTTTAATTGGAAAAACTCCTTTATACCCTTCCGGGGTGTAGGAAAAAGGAGGTGTGACAGCTCTGGCGACTCTACTGGGGATCGAACCCAGAATCTCTGGTTCAGGGTTCATAATTCAAACTTAGATAAATTGTTATATTTGGTTTTATCTGTTATCCGATTTTATTACATATTTTGGCCTAATGTGCTAAATGTTGCTTTTACCGTTTTGATATTATCTGAACTGTATATAAACTACTATGAAACCCCTCCCTTCTCATCTTCAGGGATGTGCTCGCTGGTCGAGACTCCCTATTCCGTTAGTGTCATACCTTGAAATATGAAAGAGGCTCGGACAAGTTACTAAGCCGGATGGCCTTTTGGTTTCCGGTACGTAGACCTCTCCTCGGCTCGAGTTGTCCGCTCGAGTACACAAGTCTAGATCAAATACCCAGGTTTTGAACCTAGAATAACTCAGCCTCATGCTGGATCCCTAGTAGGAACGTTTATTTGCATCATGTGCATTTGATTTTGGAGACTCAACACAGGGGTTGGGTTTGTCTAGGACATGTGTACCCGAAATATAAAGACCATTATGATGCATCTTACTTGCTACTTGTGCATTCATTTGCTTCGAATTTGCATGTTGACCGGCTTATTGGGAAAATTTAGAAAAGTTAATGAGGAGGCTGAGAGGGATAAGTTCCTTTTTGAAAAACCGATGTCCCAAAACATACCGAAACTTTGCCGAAATTTTGAAAAAAAAAGAAATTTTGAAAAGAAAAATCTTTGTGTTTTTAGAAAAGAAAAAAAAGAAGTTGGTTTATTTTTGTCAAAATTGTCCGAACTACGCCAGTTTGATTCTCACAAGGTGTGAGATACGTAGGGAACCTCCATCGGGTCCAATTTTTTTTTCAAAAATAGCCCAAAAACAAAATTTTATTTTTATAATGGTTAAGGTGATGCCATTTTTGTCAAAAATAGCCGATTGTCCCCAAAAGGATGTCAGAAGGCTGTTTTTGCAAGAACAACCGCCTTCGGTCTCTTTTTCAAAATTTTAGCCGGTTAGTGAGCACAACCTTAAAATATCTCCCCGGAAGTGCTGAAAGGCCGTATTTGCAAAGCTGGGTTTTTACTTTTGAAATGAAAATCTAAAAAAGTGTCAGCTTTGTTTTTGAGTCAATTGAATCATGATTTTTGCTTAATCTAATAAATGTGCAGAATGAGCACAAGTCAAAATTTGCCAATAACAATCATGAACAAGATCCCTTTGGAGTTGCATACGTGGTGGGATGGTCTGGGTAAATCGGGACAAGACACGGTCAATCTATACCTGGGAGGCCTCACAGGGTTGCTGAAGATCAATCCTAGGGGAGACATCATAAATGTGTTGGTTACATTCTGGGACCCGCCCCACAACGTATTTCATTTATCAGATTTTGAACTTACCCCAACATTGGAAGAAATAACCGGATATATTAGGGGTCCCAAAGTTCCTCTGAGACACCAGTACCTGATTGCTCCAAGGGCCGTAGCCGTACACAGGTTCCTAGACTCTTTGAAAATAAGCAGGGGGTCCACAACCCAGACTTGACAGCTGGTTTTTGTACTTTGCGGTTTATATACAACAGATATGGTCATATAGGGGGGTTCAACAAGCCGGAAAACAAAATTTGCAGCAAAGGAAACTGCCTCAAATGGGAAGAACACATGTGTTTTGTATTTATGGTGGTCTTTTTGGGACTTTTGGTGTTTCCTAGAAAAGATGGGAATATTGACGTACGAGTAGCTGGGGTTGTCAGCACTTTGCTTACTCAGGCCAACATCACCCTCGCACCCATGATAGTAGCTGAAATCTTCTGCGCTCTCACAGCCTGCAAAGCCGGAGGAGACTTTTTCGAGGGGTGCAACGTGTTGCTGTAGATGTGGATGATCGAACACCTATGCCATCGTCCTCAATTTATAAGTTATGGGTCGACAAAGAAAACATGCATAGAAGAATTTTATACGAGGGTTGATGGGATCAGCTTGCCAGAAGGGGTTACAGAGTGGGTAGCACGTCTCCGTTCCATCACTGCAAACCAAATAGAGTGGACATTTGGATGACTGCCTGTGGATGAGATCATATACATGCCAGCCACCGGACCTCATTTCCTTTTGATGGGACTAAGGAGTATCCAGCTTTATGCCCCGTATCGGGTTTGAGGCAGCTGGGAAGATGCCAAATATTTCCAAGAGATGAAGATCTTAGCGCCCAAGTAGTCGAGATCGGTCCCAAAGGCTAGTTTCATGAAGCAGCAATCCGCCAAATTTGGAGCGAGTGTCAATACTTAACAACAAATACCTGTGTACGTGATCGATCCAAAGGTGAGGTTTCACCGGGGTACCTTGCTTGGTATAGAAGGGAAATTGAGTTTGGGAGGCCAGCCAAAATACCCACCTTCAGGAATTCGTCGAGGCGTCACAAGAACAATGGGCTTGGTTGGCCAAGGAGAATGAGTACAAGGCCACAATAGGAAAGTTAGAAAAACAAGTCAAAGAACTTCAATTCGAGACTAGCTTGCAAGCCGCGACAGATGAAGGGGAAAAGAAAAAGCTGACCAAAGAAAATGAGGCCCTTCGAGCCCAAATTCAGAAAATGAAAATAGCAGCAAAAGATCATGCTAGAAGTGCCAAAGATGAAAAACTCATAGATAACTTGAGGCATAAAGTGAGTGACTATAGTTTTGATCTGAACAAAGCAGAAAGTGAGCTAGCCAGGGCTCGAAAGTAATTGGCTAAAAATGCGGATGAACGAGCACGCTTGGTTAAGCAGTTGAAAGAAAAGTACGACAATGAGGTTGCGAGCTTAAAGAAAAGGGTCGTCGCCACGGAAAACAAAATGATCAAACAGGCGAAAGACTTCAAAGTTGAAAGAGAGCATTGTTATACAACATTGGCACAATTAGAAATAAATTTGCAACAACTTCAGGAGCAGAATCATGTGGCCGAGCAAACTTTGGAAGCCAGGGCCCAGCAGATCGGGTGTTTGTTGCAAGAAAAAGGTGTCATAAGAGAGAGAGTTAGAACCATCGCCGATTACATTGTTGTGAAGTGCCAAGCCTGTGAGGATATGACTCGCACCACCTTCTTTGCGACAGTGATGACATTTGTTAAACAGATAATGAGTGACTTAGATAGACTTCAAAGGGATCTTGCATATAGGCCCGCGACGAGACCGAATGATGTCCCGCGAGCACCAGGAACATTAATGTATTCATGATTATTCATTTGAGTCTGTATTTCCTTTTCCGTTAGAGTCTGTCAGTTGTCTTGAGTCTGTATTTTCTTTCTGCTGGAGTCTGTCAGTTGTTTTCGAGTCTGTATTTTCTTTTGTTGGAGTATGATAGTTTATTTTGGAGTCTGTATTTCGTCTTTGCATCAGAGTCTGTTAGTTTTGAGTCTTTGTAATCAAAGCATTTGCTTTTTGTGAAAATTGAAAATTCCAAAATATTTTGTTATTTATTACTCCAGAACTACGCTCGGTCTGATTCATGCGGGGTCATGATACTTAGGCAATATCCATAGGATTCGACCATACCCCAAAAGAAAGAAAAAGAGTGATAAGTAAAAAAATGAGGAAAAGAAAAGGAGAGAAAAATAAGTGAGAAGGAAACAATGACAAAACAAGAGAGGGAAATGAGAGAGTAAAAAGGAAATCAAGCAAAGGAAGGAAAAGAAAGAAAAAGATAAAAAAGAGAGAAAAGAAAAGAGAAGAGAAAAGGAGAGAGAAAAGAGAAGTTGCAAATGGAAATAAAGAAAAGCCGGAATGACGCAAGCAACCAAACAAATGCATAATAGAAACGGTTAACTGCTTAGGTGCATTCACTTCTCAAATGTGTGATTGCCTATCTGTTAAAGCCCTAATCGCTAACGAGTTTGTTATTGATGAGAATCAATCAGGCAGGTGGTTAGTTTGATTGGCATTCTGGCAACTCACTCCTACAACACCCGATCCAAAAACAAGCTGAACATGGCCCATAAAATGCCTATCCACCCCCAAGAACATACCGAAACCCTCCTGGATCAGGTTTCTGGCCCAACCAAGCATTTAAGAACGAGAGGTTGCAAAAGAAGAAAATCTTCACTCTATTGGGAGAATCCTATACCAGTTTGTTCCACAGGTTGAGACAATTGGGTATGCTGAGTCCGATCGAGCCAAAACTGCCAAATCTTCGCCCCAAGGAATCTTGATCACTCTGTGAGTTGCGAATATTATTCTGGTGCTCTAGGGAACGACACAGAGAAATGCTGGCAATTGAAAATAGCTATTCAAGAGCTCATCGATACTAATCGGATTGAGGTCCAAGCTCCGGAGGCACCTAATATTAACCAGAACCCATTGTCAGCCCATCATGAGACAAATATGATTGAGATAGTGCATAAGGAAGGGAATCCTAAGAAATCTTCGCAAACTATCATGATGATTCGGTCCAGTGAAGCCAGGCCATTTGAAAAGTCAACAAGTAAGAAGTCTGTGATCAAGTTGAATGGGGCAAATAGCGAACCATCTGTGGTGGTCAAGAAGGGGTCCTCAAGGGACGTTGTAGGGAAACATGAAAGAGCGAAAGTGGTTGTGCCAGGAGTGGCGAACAAGCCCATTGTAATTGTGGAAGGTGTCCGCATAGACCCTGTCATTATCAAGTCGGTAACTCAATTACCAATAGTCAACAACAGGGCAGTTCCGTGGAATTATGAACGAGCGACAGTGACTTACAAGGGGAAAGAAGTTAAAGAAGAAGTTTGTGAGACCCATGGTTTAACTCGACCGGGGAGATGCTTTACCCCCAAAGAATTGAGGAAGGCTAAAAGCTCCAAAGACAACCCAGTGCTAGTGAAGAAAGCTGTGATCGAAGAAGAAGCAGAGGAATTCTTGATAAAGATGAAAATACAGGACTATTCCATTGTGGAGTAGTTGAGGAAGACACCGGCTCAGATCTCACTATTGTCATTATTGATCCATTCAGACGAGCACCGTCGAGCTTTGATGAAGATCCTGAATAAGGCCCACGTTCCTGACAAAATCTCAAACCACCTGGAAAAGATAGCTAACAAGATATTTGAGGTAAACAGAGTAACTTTTTCTGATTACGAGTTGCACATGGAGGGTACTGAGCACAATAGAGCCCTCTATCTCACGGTGAAATGTGAAGATTCCGTGGTTACCCGAGTATTGGTCGACAATGGTTCCAGTGCGAACATTTGTCCTCTCTCCACTTTGAACAAATTGAAGGTGGATGATGAAAGAATTCTCAAGAACAGTATCTGCATTCGGGGATTCGACGGTGGAGGGAAAGATTCAGTCGAGGACATAGTGCTTGAGCTTACAATAGGGCCTGTTAAATTTACCATGGAGTTCCAGGTGCTCGATGTGGCTGTTTCTTACAATCTGCTATTAGGTCGGCCCTGGATTCATGCTACAAAAGCGGTCCCGTCTACTCTGCATCAAATGGTCAAGTTTGAATGGGATAGACAGGAAATTGTTGTGCACGGCGAGGATAATTTGTGTGCCCACAGTGATGCCATTATTTCGTTCATAGAGTTTGAAGACGACAAGGGGCCATGGGTTTATCAGGTTTTTGACACGGTATCAGTAGAGAAAATTCCAGAAGGGAAGTGCGCTCCAACCCCGAGGGTAGCTGACGCATCAGTCATGGTAGCTACCAAAATGTTGAAAAATGATTTTGTATCGGGCAAGAGTTTGGGTGCATCTCTGCAAGGTATCGTACAGCCGGTGTCTCTCCCCAAAAACTTGGATACATTTGGTTTGGGGTTCAAACCCACAGCTGCGGACGTGAAAAGATCCAGAAAGTTGAAATAGAGCACCTGGGTCCTCCCAAAGCCCATCCCACGGCTCTCCAGATCATTTGTCAGGCCTGGCACCAAGAAATGCCCAGTGACAACAGTTCCCAATCCAGTGTTTGATGTAGATAGAGGTTTGATTGAAAAGTTCGAGAGGTTATTCGACGATGTGAACATGTTGGAAGCTGGAGAGGGTTCTAGCAAGGCAGATGTGCAATTTGTTGGGCCTGATGCAAATATTAACAATTGGGAAGCTACTCTTCTCCCCACCAGGAAGGATTTTGGTAGTTTTCTTTGATTTTCTTTCAGTTTTTTTGGATTATTCCAGGGTTGTAATTCAGATTTTATGTTCCATCCGTTTGGATGTATAAACCTTGTTACCTTTTGATTTCAATGAAATACAATTTCCCTTTTTCCTCATTCCTGACAGTTTTATTTTTGTTTTCTTTTCTTCCTTGTACAGCTCTTTTTATGATGGTTTCAATAACATGACATGCATGAGGAATCTTCGGCCCAGTCTTAAAAGCCAACCTAATTCGGAAATAGTAATTCAAGAAATAGAGTGTGATAATAAATCAAAATACGACGAGGATGAGGCCTTTGAAGAGATTAGTAAAGAACTAAGCCATTTAGAAGAAAAACCCAAGCCTAACCCGAGTGATACAGAAGCAATCAATTTAGGGGACTCAGACAATATCAGAGAAACTAAGATAAGTGTCCATCTTGAACCACAACTCAAGGAGGAGATAATTAAAGCATTGGTTGAATACAAAGATATTTTTGTGTGGTCATATGATGACATGCCAGGTTTAAGCACTGATTTGGTGGTTCACAAATTGCCCACTGACCCGGCATTCCCTCCTGTCAAGCAAAAGCTGAGGAAATTTAAAACTGATATGAGTGTGAAGATCAAGGAAGAGGTCACCAAACAGTTCGATGCAAAAGTCATTCGGGTCACTCGGTATCCCACTTGGTTAGCCAATGTAGTGCCTATGCCAAAGAAGGAAGGCAAGACCAGGGTGTGTGTTGATTACCGTGATCTGAACAAGGCAAGCCCCAAGTACAACTTCCCACTGCCAAATATCCACATTCTGATTGACAATTGCGCCAAACACGAGATTGGGTCTTTTGTGGATTGCTATGCGGGTTATCATTAGATCTTAATGGATGAGGAAGATGCAGAAAAGACGACATTTATTACACTATGAGGTACGTACTGCTATCGGGTCATGCCATTCGGTTTGAAAAATGTTGGGGCAACTTACATAAGGGCAATGACAACCATATTCCACGACATGATACACAAAGAGATTGAGGTTTATGTGGATGACGTGATCATAAAGTCTAGAAAGCAGTCTGACCATGTCAGGGATTTGAGAAAGTTTTTCCAAAGGCTTCGCATGTACAATCTTAAGCTCAATCCTGCAAAATGTGCATTCAGTGTGCCATCTGGAAAATTATTCGGATTCATAGTCAGCCGCCGAGGTATTGAATTGGACCGTCAAAGATTAAAGCTATCCAAGAATTGCCACCTCCAAGGAACAAGACTGAAGTGATGAGTCTATTAGGGAGGTTGAACTACATCAGCAGGTTTATTACTCAGCTTACAACAACCTGTGAGCCTATCTTCAAGCTGTTGAAGAAAGATGCTGCGGTCAAGTGGACAGGTGAGTGTCAAGAAGCATTTGATAAGATAAAGGGGTATTTGTCAAATTCACCTATATTGGTGCCATCAGAACTAGGGAGACCTTTGATTCTGTATTTGATGGTTTTGGATAGTTCGTTTGGTTGCGTGTTAGGTCAACATGATATTACTGGCAGGAAAGAGCAGGCCATCTATTATCTCAACAAGAAGTTCACATCTTACGAGGTTAAGTATACTCACCTTGAGAGGACATGTTGCGCCCTAACTTGGGTAGCACAAAAGTTGAAGCATTATTTGTCATCTTACACTACTTACCTCATCTCTTGTTTGAATCCATTGAAGTATATCTTTCAGAAGCCTATGCCCTTAGGAAGACTTGCAAAGTGGCAAATCTTACTCACGGAGTTTGACATCGTCTATGTGACTCAGACTGCGATGAAAGCACAAGTACTGGCGGACCATTTGGCCGAGAATCCAGTGGATGAGGAATATGAACCCTTGAAGACTTATTTCCCTGATGAAGAGGTAATGTATATTGATGAGTTGGAACCAATTTAAAAGCCAAGATGGAAACTTTTCTTTTATGGGTCCGCTAACATGAAAGGCGTTAGGATAGGAGCGGTACTTATTTCTGAAATAGGGCATCACTACCCTGTCATGGCTCAGCTTCGTTTCTATTGTACTAACAACATGGTTAAATATGAGGCGTGCATTTTGGGTTTGAGGGTGGAGGCAGACATGGGTGTCCAGGAAGTCTTGGTCTTGGGAGACTCGGACCTTTTGGTGCACCAGATCCAAGGGGAATGGGAAACACGGGATTTAAAACTCATACCGTACCAACAATGTTTGCATGATCTTTGTCAGCGGTTCCGATCAGTAGAGTTCAGAAACATTCCAAGGATCCATAATAAGGTTGCCGATGCTTTGGCTACTCTCGCATCAATGTTACATCGCCCAGATGTTGACCCTTTGCATATTCAGGTCCATGATCAGCATGCTTACTGTAATGTGGTGGAAGAAGAACTTGACGGTGAGCCTTGGTTTCATGATATCAAAGAATATATCAGGATGGGGATGTATCCAGTACAAGCCATAGGTGATCAAAAGAGAACAATTAGGCGGTTGGCAAGAAGTTTTTTCTTCAGCAGAGGGGTTTTGTACAAAAGGACTCCAGATTTTGGACTGCTGAGATGCATAGATGCTAGGCAGGCCACAACTATTATGACCGAAGTACATTCTGGAGTCTGTGGACCGCACATGAGTGGGTACATGCTTGCAAAGAAGATTTTTCGAGCAGTTTATTATTGGCTCACTATAGAGCGAGATTGTATCAGTTTCGTGCGTAAATGTCATCAGTGCTAAGTGCATGGAGATTTGATTCATTCACCACCATCTGAATTACACACAATGTCCGCACCATGGCCCTTTGTTGCTTGGGGCATGGATGTCATTGGGACAATCGAGCCAGTAGCGTCCAATGAGCACAGGTTTATTCTAGTGTCCATTGATTATTTCACCAAGTGGGTGGAAGCTAAAACTTTCAAGTCTGTGACCAAGAAAGCAGTGGTCGATTTTATGCACTCAAACATTATTTGTCGGTTCGGGATCCCATGGGTAATCATCACAGATAACGGAGCTAATCTCAACAGTCATTTGATGAAAGAGGTGTGTCAACAGTTTAAGATTACACATCGCAATTCCACCCCATACCGCCCCAAGGCAAATAAAGCAGTCGAGGCGGCCAACAAGAACATAAAGAAGATACTTCGGAAAATGGTGGAAGGGTCCAGGCAATGGCATGAGAAGCTGCCTTTTGCATTATTGGGTTATTGCACTACTGTTCGTACTTCAGTAGGGGTAACTCCTTATTTGTTGGTATATGGCACGGAAGCAGTGATACCCGCGAAAGTTGAACTTACATCCCTTCGGATTGTTGCAGAAGCCAAAATTGACGATGATGAGTGGGTTAAAACCTGCCTGGAACAATTGAGTTTGATTGATGAGAAAAGATTAGCAGCAGTGTGTTATGGCCAGTTGTATCAACAAATAATGGCAAGAGCATATAATAAGAAGGTGCGTCCACGGAAGTTCGAAGTGGGTTAGTTAGTATTGAAACGCATTCTTCCTCATCAGGCTGAAGCAAAAGGCAAGTTTGCCCTGAACTAGCAGGGGCCGTTCATTGTAACAAGAGTTTTGTCCAATGGTGCTTTGTACTTAACAAATATAGAAGGCAAATGTGTAGAAATGGCCATCAATTCCGTTGCGGTCAAGAGATATTATGTATGATTTCTTTGTTTAAATTGTATTTGTTTGTACTTGGCATGTTTTGAAGATTGGAATGACGAAGGCGTTTTGTTCTACTATCTAAACACTTTATCCTTTATTATCCCCTTGAGCCTTATTTATTTCCTTTCATACCCCTCTTTTGGGATCAGTAGCAAAGATCAGAAATGCAAACGCGAAAGATGAGTAAAGGAAAAGAATGGAAAAGAAAGAAAAGAATGAAAAAGAGAAAAAAAAGAAAAAAAAGAGAAAGGAATGAAAAAAAGAAAAAAAAAGAGAAAAGAAAAGGAAAAAAAACAAACAAAATAACAAAACAGCAATGCAACAAAAAGAGAAAAAGAAGAAAGAAAGGAAAGAAGAGAAAGAGGAAGAACAGAAAAGAAAAATCGCAACAACGAAGCAATTTTTATGACATGAACTACGTCCGACCTAATTCCTTTTAAGGATACGTAGGCAGCCTCACGGTTCGGTCCCATCAAAACAAAAATCCAAAAGTCCCCAAGCAAAGAAACTGGGGCAGAATTTGTGGTTGTTGCAAGAAATCTGATTCCAAAAGTTGTAATTTTGAACCCATTTAAATTGTTTTGATCCTTTGAGACCCATTCTTTCTAACCCTATCCAAAAGCCCACATTACGGCTCAAAGAAAGGCCTTCCGATCAATTTTTGAAAAATGTCAAGTCAAGCAAGTGGAGGTGATTCATATCAGGGGCAACACTTTGGTCCAAGCAGAAAAAAATATGATGAAAATGAGAGAGTCTTATTGGTGAAAACCCTCACGGGCACCATAAGGTGACGGGAGCTGAGAGAAATTAAAAATGAGAGAGCCTTATTGGTGAAAACCAGCACGGGCACCATAAGGTGAAAATGAGTTGAGGTATGAACAAATAAGAGAGGTTTGCTGGTGAAAACCCTTCAGGGCGCCGCAGGCCGAGCAAGGTCAAGGTTTTGGCGAAGAAATCAGGTTGTGGAATTCCGGGGCAACAAAGTATGGCAACTGAAAGTTGATTGGTTGGACAGATTGGGCTGATTAATCCGAAATGCCTGTCATGATCATTGGTACCAGCTGTTCCACTCAGATAAGTTTCTTTTCTTTCTCCCTTTTACCAGTCATCCGATTCTTCTTATCGTTAACTCGCAAAGTCATTGCATTTCATTTTCTTTTGGGTTTTATTTCTCTAAGATGTTTCAATGTCAATTTTGTTTGAGCAAGAAAGAAAAGGTTTCAAATCTCACTACCAACTTCCAAAATTGTGAAGCACAGTTTGGCCAGAACATACCAAGACAGCATGATGTAAAACGAGATATAAGAGGTCACCAGAAGTTTCATCGGTGAAATAATTTGGCAATTTCAAGGGAGATGCAAAGGTTCAAATAAAGGGGTCAGAGGTGTAAAACAATAGTATGGGTATAGAACGCTCGGGTCATCAAAGGTCATGGGGTTTGAAAGTCAGACAGAAAGTGAAGCGGGTCTTAGCCAGTTCAGAGGAAGCCAATCAAAACAAAGCATGGTAGTGGAGAGACTTTCAGCAAAGAATGCCATCAACTAACCACCATATTTTAAACTGACAAGATTTTTTCTTTGATTGAAACAGGGGCAGAAAATTTCAGTTGTTCCGGGGAAATCCTCCGCAGGGGAAAGGCAAGCACTAGGCAGGTTTGATTTTTGATTCTAAGGTCCCGCCTGGATAATGGGATTTAATTTGAAGTTTTCAAGACCCTCCTAGAAAATGGGACCTAGTTTAAAATTCAAAACAATCATGAATAACATAGAGGAAGGTAAGTTGGTTTGAAAGTTTGAATGTTTTAGATAAGATTCAATTAGGAGTATTCAAGACCCTCCTGGAAAATGGGACCTAGTTTAAAATTCAAAACGATCATGAGTAGCATAATCTAGCAAAAATGTACCCCAAATAAATATAAGTCGGATTTGAAGTTTTCATTCTTAGGATAGGACTCAATTCGAAATTGTCAGGACCCTCCTGAATAATGAGACTTAGCTTTAAGATTTCCATTAGATAACAAGATTTAGCGTAAGTTCTGTTGAAGGGTATTATTATTCAGTCGTAAAAATTGTCACTTTTAAGATAAGACTTGATGGTTGATTTTGAGGACCCTCCTGGATAATAGGATGTAGTTTTAAGATCCTCTTAGATAACAAGATTTAGCGGAAGTCACACCTTTAGAAGATATCATTTAGATTTAAAACTATCATTTAACTAGGAGTTTTCAGGACCCTCCTGGATAATGAGATCTAGCTTTCAAATTCTTAGTGATATTTGGTAACATGATTCAGTTAACACTCACAGATGTGACCAGTTACCAAACTGGGACAGAAAATTTTCTTTGTTTTGTCTATTTTTGTTGAAATCAGGTACCCACTTGGAGAACAGGGAGAATACAATTCAAGTTCAGTAGTCAGGTGCCCACCTGGAGAGCACGGGAATACAATTCAAGTTCAGCAGTCAGGCGCCCACCTGGAGAGCATGGGAGTACAATTCAAGTTCAGCAATCAGGAGCCCGCCTGGAGAACAAGAGAATACATTTCAAGTCAGTAGTCAGGAGCCCGCCTGGAGAGCAGGGAATACATTTCATGTTAGCAGTTAGGAGCCCGCCTGGAGAGCAGGGAATACATTTTAAGTCAACAGTCAGGAGCCCGCCTGGAGAACAAGGGAGTACAATTCAAGTTTTAGCTTTCAAATTCTTATTGATATTTGGTAATATGATTCGTTTTACACTTACATATGTGCCCAGATACCAAACTAGGGCAGAAAATTTTCTTTGTTTTTGTCTATTTTGTTGAAGTCAGGAGCCCGCTGGGAGAGTAGGGAATACGTTTCAAGTTAGCATAGAGGAGCCCACCTGGAAAGCATGGGAATACATGCAAGTTCAGCAATTAGGAGCCCTCCTGGAGAGCATGGGAGTACATTTCAAATTTAGCAATCAGGAGCCCGCCTAGAGAGCATGGGAATACATATCAAGTGCAGCAATCAGGAGCCCACCTGGAGATCAGGGAATACATTCAAGTTCAGCAGTCAGGCGTCCACCTGGAGAAAGGGAAAACATCTCAAGTGTAGTTGGCAGTCAGGCATCCACCTGGAGAAAGGGAAAACATCTCAGATTACAATTCAAAGCGGCAACAAAGGGATCTCACCGGGAGAATACAAGTCAATAAGGCAACAAAAACCACAAGAGCAAGTTTGAAGATATAGATAGGATCTCTTGTAACTCATAGATCATAGTTTAGTCTAGCTTCTTTTATTTTTGACATGGTGTAATAAAGGGGTTCAGTAAGCAGTAGCAGCAACAATAACAACAGTGAAATCACAACTTTATGGTAGTCCCAGCTACCAAACATTCCTGAACTACACCGACCTGATTCCTTTTTAGCCATAGATATGTAGGCAACATCGAAAGCAGGGTGCGGTCAAATCTTTCAAAAAATGCTTCCCATGGAGTATTCAAATGAGCAAAAATCGCTCGTACACGCTCACTTTATCTTTGCACGAAAACTCTTCATGTTTTAGCGCAAAGAGGGGCAGCTGTGAGCACGTGATTTTTGCCCTATATGAATTACTCCCATAAATTCAAAAGAAAATAATTTCTTTAAGTGTTTGCAATTTTGTGGATTTTCGTGGCATTTTATGTTAATTATTTGCATTTTTGTTTGTGCATTTTAATTAGTGAAAAAATACAAAAAATGTGTTGCATGTGCATTTAGGAGTTAATTTTGCATTTTAAGAATTGTTTAGTAATTAAGTTGTTTTATAAAAAGGAAAATCATAAAAATAGTCATTTTGCACTCTTTAATTTTAATTTTTGATTTTCAAGTAGTTTGTTTCTTTAATTTATTAATGGTGTTACTTATTTAGGATTAGTTAGTTTTTTCTTAATGAGTTAGTTTGGTTTTTAATTTAATTTAGGATTTTTAGTTTTAATTTTCAGAGAAAAAAAAAAGAAAAAGAAAAGAGAAAGAAAGGGAACTAAAAAGAATTAATGGGAAATGATGAAATTATATCTTGGGCCATCTCTGATTTAAACACTCAGCCCAAACGGACTCCTCCCCCAATCCCATTAAATCAGGCCCAATCCACCCTCACCCGATCCATTTCCCCTGATAATAAAACGAGCCCGTTTGACTAAGTGGAATCTAATCTCAGCCGTTGATGTCCTCTAATCTGACGGCATGGAACTGATAGGTTTGCTCTATTTAATTGTCCGAAAATCCCTACCCCCTCTTTTCAATCGTCTCTCCCAGAAGCCCCCTCCCTCGGAGACCTCTCACCCTCGAACCCTAGTTCCGCCATTTTCACCACAGAAGAGCTCCAACCACCACCCAAAATTACACCATACAACCCTCACTCACCCCTGACCCCTAATCCATCACCATATTCCCTCAATTCATCACCAAACAAGACAAATTTTAGATCTAGGAAGGCAGATAGGGAAACAAAATCACTCGAGTGTTTTCTAGTTTGACGAGGTGATTTGGAGTCGAAACTGGCCTTAATCAGTTGCTCTTAACAAGAACATGCGATTGAGGCCAATTTTGGCTCAAATTCGAATCTTCAGAATTTATTTTCAAGCATGTTCGTTTGCGGTTTGTAGTAGGTATCATCTTTCCTTTACTTCATTTTTCGTTCGTTGGGTTCTTCTCTCCGACCTCATCTCTTTCTGCTTCACCTTTTCTTTGTCATTATTTGTCGTTCTAAGTAGTGTTCTACTTTGCGTGATTAGGGAAAGCATATTAGTTGCAATTCATGTTTAGTTTTAATTCTGTCTCGTTTGTTTTGGGTTCTATTTTGAAAAGTTGTCGAGTTCTGGGCAACCCCATTCAGCCCAATATTTTTGTTCTGATTTTGATTGGGACAGAGGCTCGGGAAGGGGAATATGGCCAGTTTTGCAAACCTGATTTGGGATTGTTGTTTGGGTCAATTCGACCCAAGAGTTGAAGGGTAAAATAATTTCGGCTTAAGGGGTAATTTCAGGGTCTTTCGGGGGTAAGGTGGGTAGTTTAAGTAGGGAATCTCTTTGTAACCAACTGAGAAGCTTCTAGGAAGCTGGGTGGGGGGTTTAACTTGATTTTCAGATTTCTAATTAAGGTTATCTAGGCAAAAATGAAAATTGGAAAAGGGACAAAATGCAAAACTGAATTGTCTAAGCTGCCCTACTTTCCTTGCCTATAAAGGCACCTTTTCTTACCTTTCAAGGCAGAGCTAAGAGAGCTAAGAGACCTAAGAGAAGAAAATTCTGCAAATAGCAAAAAAAATAGTTGAAAATCTTTGAAAAATACTGTTTCATTGGTTCTTTTCTTCTAATTTCCAAAGTTTTGAGTTCCTTTGATTCAGTGGTTTGAATCCGATTAGTTTGGTGTTAGAAGGCAGATTTTGAGCCCTATTTGTGTTCGGGATGCTGTTTTAATTTGAAGTTGGGGATTTGGAATTGAATCTGGGTTGTGTTGTTGCTACTCCATTTTTGTTGTTATTCTGCTGACCCTTCCCGTTTGCTTTTCCATTCCAATCTCCAGGTATTATTCAGCCTTGTGGATATCATCTAGATGAATTTGAAGTCTGGAATTGGAATTTAAAAATGAAATGAAATGAATCCTATTCCTGTTGTCTAAGCTTCAGTATGTTTGTAATGTTCAGCCTTCAAAGTGTTCAATTAGTGTAATGACTCAATTTATTATTATGGTGTGTATAAATAGGACAGTACTGTGAATGGTGAACTTTAGGACTGTTTAACGTTGTTTAGCCTGCTTTAGGATGAATCTGTGATTGAAGTCATGCGTGTTCATGGTATCACAAACCTATGCCTGAAAATAGGAGTGAATTTGAGTTTGCACAAATGGTTAAACTATAAATTTCTGTTGTTCAACTTTATTTCTTATGCTTTACTGTCATAGAAAATAATTCTGGGGTCATTCCTTGTTGTAGATCATTAAGGTTTTAACCTTGGGTGTTTGATTAAATCCTTTGGGGTACTTAATCAATTGCTTAAGTGTAAGAATTTCATCTTGTTAGTGTTTTAATGGCTGTCAAGTTGTGAGTGATTCAATGATTATCGCATAAATATGTTTGGACTCAAAATGGTTTGAAATGGTTGTTAGTTTAATGTTAGTAATTGTTGCAATGACTTAAGGAGTAATTAGTCATGGCTGTTTAGTGGTTAACTTCTTAGGATTTGTTAAGTTTTGCTTCCCTGTTTGTCATTTAAAGGTAGCTCGAATTTTTTTGTAGTTTAAAGCTGCATATTATTCAGTATCAAATTGAGTTTTAATTTTGTGTTTGAAAGGATTTGTGGATCCGCATATTTGCCCCGTTAGATTGACTCCTCCAAGGGCTCGATCCTGGGCCCTTGTCTTTCAGTTGTAATATTCTTGAATTGGGCCTACTATCGAGGTCTGGCCCAAACCATTAAAAAATAGTCAGTTCCCCGGCCATGGCATATTGGGCTACCAAGTTTTGGCCTGATTGTGTTAGTCTCCTTTTGTTAAAATAGCATGGTCGCTGGACTGGGCTTCACCTGGAGCCCAGTCTCTTCACGTATTAGGCCTACATCAAGGGTTTTTCAAACCAGGCTTCGTCAATTGGGCCACATAATCGTTGTGCGGGGCTGGTCTTTTGACTTAGCTTTAGCGAAATAAGTCACCAGTTAAAGGAAGTACCAATAACATAGACATTTATGGCCCTCTGAATGTAGTTGAATTAATCCTTTTAATTTAGAATTGAGGTGTGTCATGCCAAGCCAAAAATGACAATTACGTGGCCCTCATTTTAATTAGTTTTAACTTGACCTTAGAGTTCGAGGCGTGCCATTAGCAAAATTCCATGGCCCTCGCAAAGTTGCTAACACGTAGTTGCTTTAGGTGCGTCATTTAATAGCATTACCTTCCTAAATTCGGGTGCGCATTTATGTGACCCAAATCCAAATCTCAACAATGTTAAAATATGTCAAAGACTGCGGGTGCATTTATGTGACGTGGTTCAAGACGTGTTTTAGCAGTGTTGCAATTTTCTTTAAAAAATGAATAAAAGCGATTAAAATTAAAATTTGCACATAGGTTTAAAATGTTTTAAAATCAGATAATTAAGCTGAATATAATAGTTGAGCGACCGTGCTAGAACCACGGAACTCGGGAATGCCTAACACCTTCTCCCGGGTTAACAGAATTCCTTACCCGAATTTTTGGTTCGCGGACTGTTAAACAGAGTTAATCTTTTCCTCGATTCGGGATTCGAACCGGTGACTTGGGACACCATAAATCTCCCAAGTGGCGACTCTGAATTTTTAAATAAATAAATCCCGTTTCGATTGTCCTTTAATTGGAAAAACTCCTTTATACCCTTCTAGGGTGTAGGAAAAAGGAGGCGTGACACTATTCGTTTTAGCTTTTAGGCAGCGGGAGAAAGCGCTCGTTACTAGATGTCATACATTCTTACTTCAGATAATCCCTTTAAATTTTCTGTGGAGTACCATTTTAGATTATTTTTGTTAAATAAAAGCCATCAGGATGGTTGATTTCATTCAATGAAAATGAGACAAATTAAAAAAATGAGGCCAGAGCATTAATACCAAGATTAGTGAGATATACCGTGATATTTGTGTGTAATTACAATATTCAATGATCTCTACATATTTTCTAGAGCCAAAATTAGCTTGCAGTGAGGTGTACTGGATTTGCGGGATGGTTTTTTCTTTCTTTTAAAAAAAATAAAAAACAAATGTTGGCTTTAAGCCCAGCCTATCTATTGCACTTCCAAAAAAAATTACAGAGAGAGGGAGATTGGATATTTGTCCAATCCACCTTGAGTTACATGAAGGATGAAGATTTCATCTTTATACAAAAAAAAGTCCTCTAAGAGTTGCTATTACAATAGCAAGGGAATTCTTTCCAACGAACTGCTTCCTATAGTTTTGCAAAAACGTAAGAACTTGATAACTTATGCCTAAATTAATCACAATGAAAAGTAAAGTCCTTTCGATGTGGTCTAAGATGAAAAACAGGAATTCCTTTGATATTATTCTTCAGAAAGTTTTTAACTTCTAAGGGGAGAACTAAATCTTGCGCAAAGAAAGAATTCTGCTTTTTATGCTCTCCCATATTAGCAAAAAATCAGCTATGAAATTGACTTCTCTGTAGTAATGCTGAAAGATAAATTGTAACGACTCAATCATTTATTTTGAGAATTAGGGTCCCATTTAGTGGCTTAAGGTCTTGAGTAGCTTTGTATTGTGCATTATGACTTTTGCGTATGGTCGTATTCAATTTTCGGATAATTCGGGATTGATTTGGAAAAATGATTCTTGTTTTAGAATCTTAAGCGGCAAGAGTTGACTGAAGTTTGATTTTTGTGTAGAAGACTCCAGAATTGTATTTTGATGATTCTGATAGCTTCGTATAATGATTCTGGACTTAGGCTTATGTCCGTATTTGGATTTGGAGGTCTGTAGGTTGATTTGTTATATTTTGGCGAAAGTTGAAAAGTTGAAGGTTGAGAGGTTTGACCGGGAGTTGAATTTTGTTGGTATCGGGTTCAGATTGCAATTTCGAGAGTTGAAATAACTGCATTGTATCATTTGAGAAATGCATGCATAATATGACATCATTCCGGGTTGATTGGATATGATTCGGCGTGAGTTGTACAAGTTGAAAGTTCATAGGTTCATTAAGTTTGATTTGAGGTGTATTTCGTATTTTTATACTGTTTGATATGATTTAAGGCCTCGAGTGGGTCCGCATTATATTTTGGGATTGGTATGTATCATTGGACGGGGGGCCCCGATGCCTTTCAGACAAGTTTCGAATAATTTCATGTTTTCGCGCAGTCCTAGTTCTGGTGTCTCGCATCTGCGTAAGTGGGAGCGCATGGGCGGAATCACTTCGGGGTGAAATTGTGTCGCTTCTGCAATATTTTGCATAGTCAGGCTTCCCGCTTCTGCGGGTGAGGGATCGTAGGTGTGGTGGTCTCCTTGTGGGTAATGGGTCGCAGATGCAATAGAATCCGCCTATGCATTTGTGTGAGCGATTCTGTAGCTTCGCAGGTGCGACCTCTTTTGCACAGGTGTGGTCGCTGGTCTGGTAAGTGATAACCACAGATGCGGGTGTTGGCTCGCAAAAGCGAGAGCGCAAATGCACTGTTTTGTCTGTAGATGCGGAAATCGCTGGGCAACTTCATATATATCGAGGGTTTGGTTATTTTTATCACATCTGAGTTGTAAACTTCGGTTTTGGGTGATTTTAAAGATATTCTTCACTATTTGGATTGGGTAGGTGTTCTTTAACGGATTTGATTATATTTTATGATTTCCTCTTTGTTTTTATCATTAATTTAGTGATTTCAATTGGAAAAAATTGGGAATTTTTGTAAAAACTTCCTAAAATATAAAAGGAAGATTTGAAGGCTAATTTGATGTCGGAGTTGGATAATTTTGGTATGGTTTGACTCGCATCGGAATGGGCGTTCGGATTTTATAAATTTTGTCGGGTTTCGAGATGCGGGCCCGGGGTTGATTTTTCAGTTTTCATTAAAGATCGAAACTTTATTATCCGAAATTATTTTCTATAGTTTTATTTATGATATTAAGTTATTTTGGTTAGATTTGTTTCACGCTCCGAACCTGGGGGTAAGACTGGCACTCGGTGCCTCACTTAACCTAGCGTATCAACTTGCGACTGAGGGACTCTGAACATACAATGTCATACTTTGGCCATGTGACCACATTGCAAGATAATTTGCGAAGCAAAATATAAAACTGAACAAAAACTAGCTTTGACTAAACATCAATATAAAGCTAGGCCGACAAGGCCATTATAACTATTACAGCCGACAAACCAATAAAATATACATATAAGGCCTACAAGCCTAACATACTGCACTAACTGACAGGATATGTCGACAAGCCTCTACTGATGAATGTACTGTGATTGAAACAGGGCACCGACCTACCCGTAACATATATAAATAAATACACAATATGTACACAAAACATCCGAAGGGCGTGGAGCTTACCGATCAAGCTGAAATCGGGCAACACCTACTGACGAGTAGATACCGATCAAGCTAAACTCGGGCAATACCTACTGAGGAGGTCTACTCGTCTGTCTATCTGGACCTGCATGCATGAAATGCAGCATCCCCAGAAAAGAGACGTCAGTACGAAATAATGTACCGAGTATGTAAGGATATGAAATAACTGAAAGCTGAAACTGAACTGATAATATAATAACTGAAAGTAACTGGGAGTCAAAGATGGTCTAGAGATATACTTACCTGCTGATACTAACTCAACTCTCTTAATATAGTAAGTAAAATAAGTGTCCAACCCTATAAGGTTCGGTACGTGTAACTGCTCGGCTGTAGCAGGCTCGCTCATAGGCGTTCGACCATACTAGGCTAGGTATGACGGCCATTCTAGGCTCGCTCATAGGCGCTCGGCCACAGTAAGTTCTGTATATAACTTATCATCTGTTTAGAGGTTGCCTAATAGGGGCCTCCCTATCGATTATAGCTCGATGGCAATGAAAATACTGTAATACTATATATATATATATATACTAGTTTTTCGGCACGTGCGTTGCACGTGTATGCCGAGCTATGTAGTATAATTTTGTATAAATTTGTAAAGTTTGTAGATGATTGGATAACGTTTGAGCCCGCAAAAACGAAGAACCAAAATTTAATTTGATACATATGATATATTTACTTATTAGGATTTTATGAGGTACATTCTAGAGAAACATCTCCACTAAATGATAATTTTATATAATACATCATCAACCAATATTTTTTTATGTGTGTAATTTTATTTTACTTTTTATTCGTACTCTCTTCTCCAAGTCCATCAATCTCTAATAAGTCATCTCCTTGTCATTAACATGCAAATTACATCTAAAAGTATGAGATTAGAAAATTAGTGATAAGTATTAATTAATTAATTATGTACAAAAATAATTCATAAGTTCCTATAAATAATTATCAAATATAGTGTCACCATTAAATATTTTCCACCTGTAAATATGTAGTTACAGGATCATACCAAAATGAAGAAAGGTTTAGCCTTAACATACCTTATCACAATCTTTCCATTCACCAAGTTGAACTCACCTCTTCGCACCCTAATCTATTACAACGATAATAACAATATCATTAAGTGACGAAAGTTACCACTATCACACAACGAAATATAAGCTTATTTTGTATTAAAACAGGCATCATCTCCCTTATAATCCTTACTTCCTCCAAATTCAAGATAACACCAATAATACAAGAAAACACACACACACACACACACACACACACACATATATATACATATATATATATATATATATATATATATATATATTATTTTCTAACCTTATATAAACCACAAAATACTACAAAATAGCCCAACACACCCCGATCTCTTCATACACAAGACGACCATTATAGTAGTGTCAAACAACCCGAAAATGTTATGACGAACGACTAGACCACCATCCTGCATTTAGGAAGTGTTTATCCACACCCTTACTCCTCCAAAACTCCAAAAAGCAATAGTATAATACTCAATCCAACAGCAACACAAAACAGTCCACAAAACAGTCTGCTACAAGTGAATAACGTGAACGCACGACTTCTGATCACCGTCCGGTGAGTTCTTACAAATATAGAAAGACTTCCCATGCATTTACAACAGAAAAAATGGATTAAAGAGAGAAGTAAACTTACCTTATTTGTTGAATAACTCAGCTCTTATCTTGGTTCTTCAAACTCAAGGTTTTATCTCCAACTAGAACTTGAAAAGGAGAGAAAACCAATTAGGGTTTGGGGGCAATTTTTGGGAGAATGGTTGTTGGGGTTTAGGTCTAGTTATTGTGTTGTATAATTGGTTGTTATATTGCAGGAGATAAGCCATTAAATGGGATCTTTGGCCGATCCGAAATAGACCCTTTTTGGACTCTCATTTAAGCAAGTAGGTGATACACCTACTTGTCACCTAGCAGTCTACGCAGTCTCGCAAAAACTCATATCTCTCTCTACTACAATGTCGTATTGACAAACGGTTTAATGCATTAGAAAACAGACTCATAGAACTTCAATTAGATTGGTAGATCACCCTGTAACTCTAAGTATCTTAGGATAAAATTGCAGTTACATTTGACCCAAAGATCAGTAAAACTTATAAACGTAACTTGTGATGACTTTCATCGACTTTTGTTCCACAACTCGCCTGATTTAAAAACCTAACACACGACTATTATATGACTAACATAACTCATATCATAACCTACATATCATGTTAAGAACCCTAGTCTCATCCCAGAGGTACGGGTCATAATATTCCCAACTTGTCGACTTTCGACGAACCATTATTTTCTTCAATTCCTTTAGCTTCTGAACCTTCCAACGCTCTTTTTACTTATTGTACATGATCTTCAATATTTGTAACTTCCAAGGTAGCATGATAACTTATTTTATATACTTCCAAATATGATCTCATTTTTTGTCTTACATTAGTTGGCTTACGAGGTAGTTTTACATACAAAAATCTGGGGTGTAATATCATTTCCCACTTAGGAAAATTTGTCCTTGAATTTTTACTTTTAGAGACTTGGGAAAATTTTGCCAGAGTCTTCTCCATACACCAGACTAAAACCAACCTGCACGCAACCAGAAAACATACTATACATGTTACATATGGCCAATATCTATAATTAGCAACATCGGGCCTCACACGAAAGTCAATCATAAATACTGAAAGTCAAAAATAAGAGCTTACCACCTACTAGGCTGAATAGAGCTATGTGAAGTATCCCATCTCAATCCATATCTTCATTTTGAAATAGGTGGGGGTATTTAGACTTTATTTCTTCCCCGCTTCCCACGTCATCTCTTCCACGTTCTTGCTTCTCCATAAAACTTTCACGAAGGCTATGTCGGTATATGATGGAAACTGGAACTTCCTCATCCGATAAGTCCCCCATAATATGTACATTATCGGTGGGCGCCACTCGGGTAGGATCGCCAATGCACTTCCATAGCATAGATACATGAAAAACCGGATGGATAGACTCCAATTCCAAGGGCAATTCTAACTCATAAGTTACTTGGTCCACTCTCTGAATAATCCTGTAAGGCCCAATATACCATGGGCTAAGCTTGCCTTTCTTTCCAAACCTCATCATGCCCTTCATAAGCGATACCTTTAAGAACACCAAGTCATCAACCTTGAACTCTAAATCTCGTCGTTGCACGTCAGAATATGACTTCTGATGATTCTGGGCTATCGATAGTCGCTCATGGATAAGCTTTACCTTCTCTACGGCCTGATTAATCAAGTCTGGCCCATGTAACCCAAATTATCCAACATCAAACCACTCTATAGGATATCTGTACTTACGCCCACACAAAGTCTCGTACGGATCCATCTGGATACTGGAGTGGTAACTGTTATTATATGCAAAATCGATAAGAGGTAGATGTTCATCCCAAATTTTTATAAAATTCAACACACATGCTCATAACATATGCTCGAGCATCTGAATTGTGCGCTCAGCTTGTCCATCGGTCTTTGGATGAAAAGTTGTGATGAGATTCCCTAGAGCTCTTTGAAATGACCTCCAAAATATGCTGTAAACTGGGACCCGCGATCAGATATGATAGATACTGGTACTCCGTATAGCCGCACTATCTCCTTAATATATAACTTCACATAATCTTCGGCTGTATATGAAGATCTGACCGATAGGAAATGGGTTGATTTCATGAGCCTATCGACTATCACCCATATAGAATAAAACTTACGATGAGAACGAGGCAAACCCGTGATGAAGTCCATGTTTATCTCCTCCCATTTCCATGCTGGGATCTCTATAGTCTGCATTAGCCCTCCAAGCTTCCGGTGCTCTACCTTCACCTGCTGGAAACTAGGACACCGAGCGACAAACTTAGGAATGTTCTTCTTTATATCGTTCCACCAGTAAACATCCTTAATGTCATGATACATCTTCGCTGACCCTGAATGAATGGAGTACCACAAATAATGTGCCTCTGACATAATCCTGTCTCTATCCATGCTACATTTGGAACACATAGATGACCCCTATATCTGAGAACCCATCGCCCCTGAGCTCTAACAATGACTTTTTCTGTTGCAGAACTTTCTCTCTCAACTCGACCAACTCTAGGTCCTCGTACTACCTTTCCTTGACTTCAGCTATGAGAGATAATTTTGTAGTATTTTGGATTACAACTCCACCATCGTCATAATCTAAAAACCGAACCCCCAAACAAGCCAATTGATGAATCTATCTAGGTAATTGTCTTTTCTTAGCCTCTACATGTGCTAAGCTACCATAGATCGGTAACTTAAGGCATCTGCTACAACGTAGCTTTCCCTGGATTGTAGAGAATGTTAACATCGTAATCTTTCAATAACTCTAGCCATCGCCTCTGTTGCAAATTCAACTCTTTTAGCTTGAAGATATGTTGCAGGCTTTAATGATCTGTAAATACATCAACACGAACACCATATAAATAATACCGCCATATCTTAAGTGCATGGATAACCGCAGCTAACTCAAGGTCTTGGGTCGGATAATTCCTCTCGTACTTCCTCAACTGCCTTGAAGCATACGCAATTACCTTCCCATATTGCATCAGGACACATTCTAACTCGACACATAAGGCATCACAATACACGGCATAACCCTCTGGACCCTCTAGAAGTGTTAGAATTGGCGTTGAGATCAACCTGTTCTTAAGCTCTTGGAAACTCCACTAGCAAGCCCTGTCCACTGAAACTTAATTTCTTTCTGAGTCAGCTTCGTCAATAGTGCCGAAATGGAAGAAAAAACCTCTACAAACCTCTGGTAGTATCCTGCTAAGCCTAGAAAGCCATGAACCTCTATCGAAGTGGTTGGTCTAGGCCAGGATTTCACGGCCTCAATCTTCTGAGTGTCTACCTTTATACCTTCATCGGAAACAATATGCCCCAAGAATGCTACAGAATTTAACCAGAACTCACATTTAGAAGATATAGCATAAAACTTATGATCATAGAGGGTTTGGAGTACCGCTCGTTGGTGGTTTACATGCTCCTCCTCTGAACGTGAATAAACCAGAATATCATCAATTAATACTATCACGAACAAGTCTAAAAATGGCTGGAATAGGCTCTTCATCAAGTCTATAAATTCGGCAGGTGCATATGTTAACCCGAAGGACATGACAAGGGACTTGAAGTGGCCATATGGATTCCTCAAGGCTGTCTTCAGAATACCTCTCTCCCGAACTCTGACCTGGTGGTAACGGGACCTCAAATCTATCTTTAAAAAGTATCTATCCCCCTGAAACTGATCAAACAAGTCATCGATCCTTGGAAGATACTTATTCTTAATAGTTACCTTATTCAGCTGCCTATAATTGATACACATCCTCAGCGAGCCATATTTCTTCCGCACAAACAGTACTGGTGAACCCCAAGGTGAGGTATTGGGCGTGATGTAACCTTTGTCTAGCAAATCCGAAATAGACCCTTTTTGGACTCTCATTTAAGCAAGTAGGTGATACACCTACTTGTCACCTAGCAGTCTACACAGTCTCGCAAAAACTCATATCTCTCTCTACTACAATGTCGTATTGACAAACGGTTTAATGCATTAGAAAACAGACTCATAGAACTTCAATTTGATTGGTAGATCACCCTGTAACTCTAAGTATCTTAGGATAAAATTGCAGTTACATTTGACCCAAAGATCAGTAAAACTTATAAACGTAACTTGTGATGACTTTCATCGACTTTTGTTCCACAACTCGCCTGATTTAAAAACCTAACACACGACTATTATATGACTAACATAACTCATATCATAACCTACATATCATGTTAAGAACCCTAGTCTCATCCCAGAGGTACGGGTCATAATATTCCCAACTTGTCGACTTTCGACGAACCATTATTTTCTTCAATTCCTTTAGCTTCTGAACCTTCCAACGCTCTTTTTACTTATTGTACATGATCTTCAATATTTGTAACTTCCAAGGTAGCATGATAACTTATTTTATATACTTCCAAATATGATCTCATTTTTTGTCTTACATTAGTTGGCTTACGAGGTAGTTTTACATACAAAAATATGGGGTGTAATATCATTTCCCACTTAGGAAAATTTGTCCTTGAATTTTTACTTTTAGAGACTTGGGAAAATTTTGCCAGAGTCTTCTCCATACACTAGACTAAAACCAACCTGCACGCAACCAGAAAACATACTATACATGTTACATATGGCCAATATCTATAATTAGCAACATCAGGCCTCACACGACCGTCAATCATAAATACTGAAAGTAAAAAATAAGAGCTTACCACCTACTAGGCTGAATAGAGCTATGCGAAGTATCCCATCTCAATCCATATCTTCATTTTGAAATAGGTGGGGGTATTTAGACTTTATTTCTTCCCCGCTTCCCACGTCATCTCTTCCACGTTCTTGCTTCTCCATAAAACTTTCACGAAGGCTATGTCGGTATACGATGGAAACTGGAACTTCCTCATCCGATAAGTCCCCCATAATATGTACATTATCGGTGGGCGCCACTCGGGTAGGATCGCCAATGCACTTCCATAGCATAGATACATGAAAAACCGGATGGATAGACTCCAATTCCAAGGGCAATTCTAACTCATAAGCTACTTGGTCCACTCTCTGAATAATCCTGTAAGGCCCAATATACCATGGGCTAAGCTTGCCTTTCTTTCCAAACCTCATCATGCCCTTCATAAGCGATACCTTTAAGAACACCAAGTCATCAACCTTGAACTCTAAATCTCGTCGTTGCACGTCAGAATATGACTTCTGATGATTCTGGGCTATCGATAGTCGCTCATGGATAAGCTTTACCTTCGCTACGGCCTGATTAATCAAGTCTGGCCCATGTAACCCAAATTATCCAACATCAAACCACTCTATAGGATATCTGTACTTACGCCCACACAAAGTCTCGTACAGATCCATCTGGATACTGGAGTGGTAACTTTTATTATATGCAAAATCGATAAGAGGTAGATGTTCATCCCAAATTTTTATAAAATTCAACACACATGCTCATAACATATGCTCGAGCATCTGAATTGTGCGCTCGGCTTGTCCATCGGTCTTTGGATGAAAAGTTGTGATGAGATTCCCTAGAGCTCTTTGAAATGACCTCCAAAATATGCTGTAAACTGGGACCCGCGATCAGATATGATAGATACTGGTACTCCGTATAGCCGCACTATCTCCTTAATATATAACTTCACATAATCTTCGGCTGTATATGCAGATCTGACCGATAGGAAATGGGTTGATTTCATGAGCCTATCGACTATCACCCATATAGAATAAAACTTACAATAAGAACTAGGCAAACCCGTGATGAAGTCCATGTCTATCTCCTCCCATTTCCATGTTGGGATCTCTATAGTCTGCATTATCCCTCCAAGCTTCCAGTGCTCTACCTTCACCTGCTGGAAACTAGGACACCGAGCGACAAACTTAGGAATGTTCTTCTTTATATCATTCCACCAGTAAACATCCTTAATGTCATGATACATCTTCGCTGACCCTGAATGAATGGAGTACCACAAATAATGTGCCTCTGACATAATCCTGTCTCTATCCATGCTACATTTGGAACACATAGATGACCCCTATATCTGAGAACCCATCGCCCCTGAGCTCTAACAATGACTTTTTCTGTTGCAGAACTTTCTCTCTCAACTCGACCAACTCTAGGTCCTCGTACTACCTTTCCTTGACTTCAGCTATGAGAGATAATTTTGTAGTATTTTGGATTACAACTCCACCATCGTCATAATCTAAAAACCGAACCCCCAAACAAGCCAATTGATGAATCTATCTAGGTAATTGTCTTTTCTTAGCCTCTACATGTGCTAAGCTACCATAGATCGGTAACTTAAGGCATCTGCTACAACGTAGCTTTCCCTGGATTGTAGAGAATGTTAACATCGTAATCTTTCAATAACTCTAGCCATCGCCTCTGTTGCAAATTCAACTCTTTTAGCTTGAAGATATGTTGCAGGCTTTTATGATCTGTAAATACATCAACACGAACACCATATAAATAATACCGCCATATCTTAAGTGCATGGATAACCGCAGCTAACTCAAGGTCTTGGGTCGGATAATTCCTCTCGTACTTCCTCAACTACCTTGAAGCATACGCAATTACCTTCCCATATTGCATCAGGACACATTCTAACTCGACACATAAGGCATCACAATACACGGCATAACCCTCTGGACCCTCTAGAAGTGTTAGAATTGGCGTTGAGATCAACCTGTTCTTAAGCTTTTGGAAACTCCACTAACAAGCCCTGTCCACTGAAACTTAATTTCTTTCTGAGTCAGCTTCGTCAATGGTGCCGAAATGGAAGAAAAAACCTCTACAAACCTTTGGTAGTATCCTGCTAAGCCTAGAAAGCCATGAACCTCTATCTAAGTGGTTGGTCTAGGCCAGGATTTCACGGCCTCAATCTTCTGAGTGTCTACCTTTATACCTTCATCGGAAACAATATGCCCCAAGAATGCTACAGAATTCAACCAGAACTCACATTTAGAAAATGTAGCATAAAACTTATGATCATAGAGGGTTTGGAGTACCACTCGTTGGTGGTTTACATGCTCCTCCTCTGAATGTGAATAAACCAGAATATCATCAATTAATACTATCACGAACAAATCTAAAAATGGCTGGAATAGGCTCTTCATCAAGTCTATAAATTCGGCAGGTGCATATGTTAACCCGAAGGACATGACAAGGGACTTGAAGTGGCCATATGGATTCCTCAAGGCTGTCTTCAGAATACATCTCTCCCGAACTCTGACCTGGTGGTACCGGGACCTCAAATCTATCTTTAAAAAGTATCTATCCCCCTGAAACTGATCAAACAAGTCATCGATCCTTGGAAGATACTTATTCTTAATAGTTACCTTATTCAGCTGCCTATAATTGATACACATCCTCAGCGAGCCATATTTGTTCCGCACAAACAGTACTGGTGAACCCCAAGGTGAGGTATTGGGCGTGATGTAACCTTTGTCTAGCAAATCTTTTAATTGCTCCTTCAATTCGACAAGTGTAGTTCTATACGGAGGGATGGATATTACTTGAGTTCCCGTATAGAAATCGAAGCTAAAATCAATCTCTCTCTCTCTCTCTGGAGGAATACCTGGAAGCTCATCTGGAAACGCATCTGCGTACTCTTTGACTACTGGAATATACTGAAGTGTAGGCATCTCAGCATCTGCATCTCTAACTCGCACAATATGATAAATGCACCCTTTTGCGATCATTTTCCTCGCCTTCGGATAGGAAAACCTACCATTGGGTATCGTTGTATTACCTACCCATTCAAGAATTGGCTCATCTAGAAAATGAAATCTGGCTACCTTTGCTCGGCAATCAACTGCGTCATAGCAAGCTGCCAACCAGTCCATGTCCATGATAGCATCAAAATCTATCATCTCTAACTCAACTAGGTCAAATGAGGTCTGACGACTACAAACTGCCACCGTACAACCTCGGCAAACCCATCCAGCAATAATCGGTTCTTCGACCAGTGTACATACCGCAAAAGGATCACTTAGTATTTCAGCCACTATACCACACTTCCGCGTGACAAATGGGGTAATATACGATTAAAGTAGATCTTAGGTCTATCAAGGCATAAGAATCGTGAGAACAAATGGTTAATATACATGTCACAACATCTGGTGAAGACTCCTAGTCTTGTCGACCTGCTAAAGCATAGATACAGTTCTGGTTACTACCTAAACTAGAACCTCTACCTCTACCTCGACCTCTACCAGCCAAAGATTGAGACTCGCACCCTGATGGATGCACGAACATAGATGATCCTATTTCTAAACTTGTTGGTTATGGCATACCCCCAGAATCTCTATTTGGACAATCTCGCATCATATTCCCCGGACACCCACATGTATAATAGGCAACGGAACTTGCTCGGCACTGGACCAAGTGTCCTCTACCACAGATGTCACACCAAGGCAGAAATGGCTGCCCTAAACCTCGCTGACATTGCATACCCGACGCCCGTGAGCTCTCACCTGATCCTGACTAAGTATAGCGGTTGATAACTAGGGATTATGATGTATTTTACACTCTTTCTTGCTTAAGTTTTGATTATAAATGCGTACAAAATAGTCCCAAATGCTCACAAGTTGTGCTTGGTTGCAGGTTTGATCAACAAGGTGACAAGGTGTCAAAAACCAGCTCAAAAAGGAGTGAAACTTGCACAAGTACCAAGACAAGATCAAGCTCAGTCAAACAGGGCCAGTGCGGCCGCACACCATTCTGTGCGGTCTGCAAAGATGAAGTTCAGAGAGGGTGCTTTTTGGGCCAAAAGGCAATGCGTCCACAAAGGATTTCATCCGGTCCGTATTGGGTTCATTGCGGCCGCACTCGATTTAGTGCGGTCCGCAGAGCCAAGGTTCAGAGAGTTACCAGTTTGAAGGTTGATGCCCAATGCGGTCCGCAGTCCATTTTGTGCGGACCACAATAGAATCCACCGAGGCCGTACTCAAGCAGTTCGCATAGCCCAAGTTCAGAGAGCTGATTATTCAAGCCCAGATCCTTAGTGCGGTCGCACTCAATTTTGTGCAATTCGCACTAGCCACGCAGGGGTATTTTTGTCCAGAATTTTCAGCCTAGTATAAATAGATTTTTTTCCCATTATTAAGTTATCAGATAGTTTTGTACTCAGAGCTGCACTCATGACTTCGTTTCTTTTACCTATTTTGAGTAATTTTAGTTTAATTTCAACATTGAATCTTCAAGTTTAATTTAGAAATTAATTATTATGAGCTTTTCTTCATCTATTGCTTTGTTTTCTTCTCTAATTATGAGCAGCTAGACCCATAAGCTAGGGTTGTGGCTCAACCCTAGTGTGGGTAATTGATGAGTCTTGTGTTTATGGCTTGACTGACTATGGGTTTTTGATATTTGGACTAATTTCATGTTTAATTGTTGAATTAGTGGTTGCAAACACTAGTTTATGTTTAGTTGACTTTGGCTCTTCTTGAGAAAGAGAGCCTAAGTCTCTAAAATTGGTCCAACAAGGAATTAGGGCGTACTCAAGAGATTGATATCCAATTAAAAGGTTAAACCTAGAGATATTAATACCCGACTTAAACCTCAATTGCTTGCACAAATTTGCATACCCAATTGGACTTGAGAAAGTCAATTAAGGCAAAATCACTTGAATAACCGAGAGGTGTAGAGTGAGTAGAATCCTGTAATGGTTATATCATACTCCCCAAATATAACAATCTAGCCTTAGACTCAAGAATTTGTTAATTAACCACCGAGGAGAAAGTCACTACCCTAGTGCCTTTTATCTATTTGATCAATTCTCAATAGTCTAATCTTAGCTTTATTTAGAATAATTTAGCATCGTAGTATTATACAATTAGAAGTAAAATCAAAACCCAAAATGTTTAGAAGTGTAATTTGGGACAAATATACAACTCCACTTTAGATAGACACTCAACTCCAATATCTAGCTCCCTGTGAAAATCGATCTCGACCTCATCGGGTAAAAGCTGCTTTGACCTCTCTTGCTACTCAAAAGGTAGTGCAGGGTTGGCCTCGATAACTTTTTGGCACCGTTGTCGGGGAGCTAACGGTTTTGGCTATCTATCTAAATAGTTTTGTGTATTGTTCTTCTTTCCTTCTTTGGTACTAATTTGTGTGTGTCAAAACATCAGGTACAAAATGGCAGCAAATGCTAATGACCCTCTTGGAAATGTGATTGCGGGGGCGAAGGTAGATGATGTCGGAGATGATGAGGTGCCTATTGTACCTCAAGAACAATGTAGAGGCTGCCAGGCCAATGCTAATGCCAATGATAATATTTCAGACCCTCCTTCGCCACCTCCAAGAGTAGCTCCTAGAGTGCTTCCAAACCAAGGCTATGCAAGTGTTATTAACCCACCCTGAAGTCGGGCGGGAAATTTTCAAATAACCAATGTGATGCTAACATTGCTGGAGCAACGTGGGTACTTCACGGGCGCTGCCAATCAAAATGCTTACAAATATCTCAAGGGGTTCATGGATACTTGTTAGGGGAGCAAGCAAACTAATGTGTTTGAAGATGCACTACTGTTGAGACTCTTCCTATTCTCACTTAGAAGAAAGGCATTGGATTGGCTCGAGCGACTTCCCAACCATTCCATCACTACTTAGGATGAGTTTGCGGACAAGTTCATTGCAAATATTTTCTCACCGGGGCATATGGGCAGCATTGAGAGATGAGATCTTGGCTTTCAAACAGGAGCCAACCGAACCTTTGCTTAAGATTTGGGAGTTCTATAGAACAATGGTGAAGGAATGCCCCAATAATGATATGACCGAGGAGATGATCCAACAGACTTTCTACCGGGGTATTAAAACCACAAACCAATGCATAGTGAACCAACTTGTTGGGGCAACTTCATGAAGCTGTCTTATGATGAGGCTTGTGACATTCTTGACGAGATGGCTGACACTTCTTCTGCTTGGCAAAGTAGAGCCAATGTGCCCCAAGGTGACCCCACAGTCACTCATTTGCACAAGGAGTTGCATGATCATGGGCAGGCTATAGCTGAGCTGACAACTACAATGAACCAACTCACAAAGGCACAGTTGCAACAAATTCAAAATCCTCGCCAAGTGAATACTATGGAGGGTGTAAACATGCTTCTCAACAAAAGAAGACAAAGAGGACAACAAAACCAAGGGAATTCGGAGCAATTTGATAATGATTGTGGGGGATTCCAAGATGATGATTATGATGGGAAGAATGAAGAGGTGCAATACATGAATAATTATCAAGTCCAAAGGGGCAATTCTTCCAACCAACAACAATGGAGACCCCAAGGCAATTGGGGCAATCAACAACAACAAGGCAATAGTAATTGGGGGAACAACAACCAAAACTCCAATTGGGGAAATCAGAACAACAATCAAAACAATCAAGGAAATTGGAATGGTAACAACAACAATTGGGGTGGTAACAACAATCAAGGTGGATGGAACAATGGCAACCAAGGAAACCGGGGCAAGGCTTTCACGAGCTCCTAATGTACCAACAACCGAACAATCCGCCTCCATTTCCATCCTAAGTTCCTAGTTTTTCTAACAATGATATAGGGAGAATTGAAATGATGTTCGAACAAATGATGAAAAAGAATACAGATTCTGATGCGCAGTTGGCTTCCCACAATACCTCAATCAGAAACTTGGAGGTGCAGTTAGTCCAAAGCTCACAGTCTTTGAATACTCGTCCTAAGGGGTCTCTACCTAGAGATACGGTGGTTAACCCGAAGGATGGGAACAATCATGTTATGGTGGTAGCTACAAGAAGTGGGAGAGGCGGTGATGTGAATGCCTCCAAACAAAAGCAAATTTTGAGTGATGAAGTTGAGTTGCAAGAAGATGAAGTTCCTTTTGTAGTTGAAAATGTGATTGATAATAATGCGAACGAAGAAGTGAGGATTGATATTCAAGATGCCGAGGTGGAAACTCAAAATAACGTGAACCCATCTAGGGAACACGTAATAGACATGTCAGAGCCGGTTGTGCCCAAAGCAAAGGCACCTTTTCCAAGGCCACCTCTGCCTTATCCTCAAAGGCTCGCGAAGCAGAAAAGTGAGAATCAGTTTAAAAAGTTTATTGACATTATGAAGAGCTTATCCATTAATATGCCTTTGGTGGAGGCTCTTGAATAAATGTCGGGCTATGCTAAATTCATGAAGGACTTGGTGACAAAGAAATGATCCATGGATTGTGAAACTATAAAGATGACTCACCAAGTTAGTTCAATAGTGCATTCAATGGCCCTGAAGCTTACAGATCCCGGAGCTTTCAACATTCCTTGCACCATTGGGAGTACAGACTTTGCTAAGGCTCTATGTGATTTGGGGGCTAGTATCAATTTGATGCCCTACTCAGTTTTCAAGACTTTGGGTATTGGTCAACCGAGGCCGACTTCCATGAGATTGCAAATGGCGGATAGAACGATGAAGAGACCATTGGGTATTATTGATGATGTCCTTGTCCGGGTGGACAAATTTATCTTGCCAGCTGATTTTGTGATCTTGGATTGTGAGGTGGATTATGAAGTTCCAATCATATTGGGGAGAACTTTCCTTGCTACGGGGAAGGCCTTAGTGTATGTGGAAGCAAGGGAACTCACCTTCCGGGTAGGTGATGAAAATGTGGTCTTTCATATGTGCAAGTCAATGAAGCAGCCCAACATCTCCGAGGTGTGCTCTTTTGTGTACCTTGTCACTGTAGTGATAGTTGATGATACCAGTGAATAATCAATGTGGAGGATCCTCTAGAGGCCGTATTGTTGAATCTTGATGTCAATGAGGATGCAAGCCTGGTGGAGTCTGTGAATGCTTTACATGGAATGGGCTCTTACTTTTATGAGCCTAGGAAGCTCTCTTTGGATCTCGAGAATAAAAAGACTCCACCAACAAAGCCTTCAATTGAGGAACCTCCGGTGTTGGAGTTAAAGCCGCTGCCTCCACACCTCAGGTATGAGTTCTTAGGCCCAAGTTCTACTTTGCCAGTTATTCTTTCCTCTTATCTTACTAACATGCAGGTTGATGCCACATTGGTGGTGCTTCAAAAGTAGAAAAAGGCAATTGGATGGATTTATCAAAGACTTTTCGAAGTTAGTGAATCCCTTATGCAAGCTATTGGAAAAGGATTCCAAGTTTGTGTTTGATGAAAAATGTATGCAAGCCTTTAAACTTCTCAAGAATAAGTTGACCATCACTCCTATCATTACTGCACCTAATTGGAGCTTGCCCTTTGAGCTCATGTGTGATGAGAGCGTGTTGCAGTTGGGGCGTTTTTGGGCCAAAGAGTGAGCAAAATGTTTCATCCAGTGTACTATGCGAGAGACAATGAATGATGCTCAAGTGAACTACACGGTGACCGAGAAAGAACTTTTGGCTATTGTGTTCGCAATGGAAAAATTTTGGCCATATCTTATGGGTGCCAAGGTACTTGATGATGAAGAAAGATTCCTAAGCTAGACTGATGCGATGGGTCTTGTTATTTCAAGAGTTTGATTTGGAAATTGTGGATCGGAAGGGTAGTGAAAACCAAGTGGCGGACCACTTGTCCCACTTGGAGGAGGAGGGGAGGCCTCATGATGGCCTAGAGATCAATGATTCATTTCCCGACGAACAACTCCTTTCGGTGTTCATGAATGGAATGCCATAGTTTGCGAACGTTGCTAATTTCCTTGTGACTGGTATAATCCTGTGTGAGCTCTCGTCTAACCAAAGGAAGAAGCTCAAGTGGGATTGTTTTGATTTCTATTGGGATGAGCCATACTTATTCAAGATTTGCACGGATGGTGTGATCCGAAGGTGTGCCCCGGAGGAAGAGCAATTGAGTATCTTGGAGTCTTGTCATTCCTCTCCCTATGGTGGCCCTCATGGCAGGGTGAGGATGGCTTCCAAAGTTCTTAGTTGTGGGTTTTATTGGCCAACTTTGTACAAAGATGCAAGTGAACTAGTGAAGAGGTGTGACGAATGTCAAAGAGCCGGTGGAATTTTGAAGAAAGATGAGATGCCTCTCAATATCATTCTTGAGGTTGATATTTTTGATATATGAGGCATTGATTTTATGGGCCCGTTTGTTAGCTCGTGTGGGAACACATACATTCTTGTGATGGTGGACTATGTTTCAAAGTGGGTTGAAGCCGTGGATTTTCCCAACAATGAGGCCCGGAGTGTTGTTGCATTTCTCAAGAAGAGCATTTTTACAAGGTTTGGTACTCCTCATGCAATCATAAGTGATGGGGGTCTAATTTTTGCAATAGAGCTTTTGACACGTTGCTTGCAAAGTATGGTGTCAATCACAAAGTTTCTACTCCCTATCATCCTCAAGCGAGTGGCCAAGTTGAAGTCTCAAATAGGGAAATCAAGAGTATATTGTCAAAGATGGTCAATGCAAATAGGACCGATTGGTCAAAGAAGTTGGATGATGCTCTATGGGTTTATAGGACTGCTTACAAGACTCTGATTGGTATGTCTCCATATCGGTTGGTGTTTGGAAAAGCTTACCATCTACCGGTTGAGTTAGAGCACAAGGCCATGTGGGCTTTGAGGAAGCTAAATCTTGAATGGGATGTTGCAGCCAATCTTCGTATGGAGCAGCTTAATGAACTTGATGAATTTCGATTCCATGCCTACTCCAGTTCGTCCTTGTATAAGGACAAGATGAAGCACCTTCACGATAAATATGCTCATGGAAAGGAGTTCAAAGTGGGTGATTTGGTTCTCTTGTTCAATTCTCGGTTATGTCTGTTTCCGAGAAAGCTTAAGTCAAAATGGAGTGGACCCTTTGAAGTGGTGCTTGTGACTCCTTTTGGTGCCCTTGATTTGAAAAACAAAAATCGAGAGGTCTTCAGAGTTAACGGGCACCGGGTAAAGCACTATCTTGGCAAAATTGATGACAGCCACGTGGTGACACTTCTTTATCTCAAGTGATTTGATGGTAACCTGCGTCGTGCCGCGACGTTAAATCAGGCGCTTCTTGGGAGGCAACCCATGTGTTTTTCTTTGATTTTCATTGTAGTGTAGGATTTATTTTTGGACTAACTGGTTGTGAGATGCTGTAGGATTGTGCTGATACAGTGCAAGATAAAGTTGGAAAATGACTACTTTCTGAAGATTGTCAATACGGACTGCACTGCCATTTTGTGCGGCCGTAAAGACCTCAGTGCGGGGGCAAGAAATCAATGTGTACCGCACTGATGAATTGACAAAAGTGGTGGTTATCTGAAGTTTACTACCGCGGCCACATTGCATTTTGTGCGGTCTGCGGTGGTGCACTGCGGCCGCATTGTATTTTGTGCGGACCGCAGTGGTTGTCTTGTCTGAGCCCTATGTTTTTATCAATGCGGACCGCAGTGCCATTTTGTGCGGTCCGCGGTGGGTAGGTGAGCTGGGACCTAGGACCTTTTTCTATAAATAGGACCCGAGGCCCTCATTTTAAACTTTTCAATCCTTTTACTATCAGAGTTTTACAAATCACTGTTCATCTCCACTTATTGCACGTAATTGATTACTAAGGCTTGTTCATCATCTCAGCATCTCATTTCTGGTACTTTAATCGCATTTCATTTGTTTAATTTTGTATTTTCTTTTAATTTTTGTTTTTTCTTGCTTCTTCTTCTTACCCTACCCGTTTTTCTTTCAATAGTGTAGCTTAGGTTGGGTAATTTTTGTTTAAAGTTAGTTAGGGTAGTTAGAACACTAAACCAACACCTAGGGACTCATCATTAAGTGAAAAATTGGACTAAAATTGATCAACACTTGAACCCTAGGTATTGCTGATAGGCATTCAGTGCGGACCGTTGTGGATTTTGTGCGGTCCGCGGTGCCCCTGTACGGTCTGCAATGGTATTTTGTGCGGAAAACAATGATAAAGTTCTGAAATCTAATCATTGACGACCGCGACCGCAGTACATTTTGTGCGGTCCACAGTGCCTCAATGCGAACTGCAATGGCATTTTGTGCGGTCCGCGGTGCATTTATTCAGAGAGTGGGTAGTCTGAACCCCACCTCTGTGCGGACCACGGAGCCATTTTCTGCGGTCCGCACTCTACAATAAGTGAACTGTCTGCAACATTTTTTTCTGCAACTGTGAATTACAATGTTTTTCTGGATACTAACAAGTCTAATGAATGTTGTTTGCAGACAATGGTTAAATCAAGAGGCAAGGGTGCTAAACAACCAGGACGAGGAGAATCCTCCCGGGGTGGGAAACAAAAAATGATAAGGTTGACCCCACAAGCCCGTCAAAACATAAAGAACACAAAGAAAATCATTAGAGCTGCTGATAGGGCTATTGATTAGTCGAGGAATGAGTACGACCCCTCTCGGGAGGCATCATCAAACTCCGTGCCAGAGTACATTCCTAACTGGCCGGAGAGAAACAGATTGAGAGATACACCTCCAACATCCCCCACTGCCCAAGCTTCAGTTCATATATCTTCTGAGTCGTCTAAGGGCTCAGCTGAAGGCAGTGGAGATGAGTACTCTACCTCTCCCACAGCTTCATTATCCGGAAAGGATGCAGTACTAGAGGAGGGGGAAAAAGCACATGGGGGTGAGCCCCAAGTTGATGGGGTTGAGCGGACTAGGAACCCGGAGGCATGGGAGGACTGGTTTATCAGTGAGATTGCCTACCACAAGTTTAGAGAGTGGTGGCCAGAAAAGAGGTTGATTCCGGAGGGAAAAATCATTACCCGGGATCTTTTGCCTCACAACCCCAATGTGTTGAGGCAATTCACAGACAGAACTAGATAGGACTTTTTCATTGACCATGTGGGGGACACAAATGAAAATCTAGTGAAAGAATTCTACACCAATGTGGCCCACATCAAAAAGGGCACCAAGGTCACAAAGGTGCGGATCTTGAAAGTCAAATTCGATGGGAAGTCCATTAATGATTACTTGGGCTTCGCATAAGAGGATGAGTTCCTATACTTAGAGAAGATGTAGTTGGGTGAACAAGCCCGTCCATGGTTGGCGGACTACTTGGCAATCCCAGGTACCACCCCTGAGTGGTTGACTACGGGAGTGAAGATATTGAGGAGGACATTAAATTTTGAGGCAAAAGGGGGAGACATTCGTGTGCAGCAGACTAGACCATACCACCCATGACAACTCACTCCCGCTTCACCAAGCGATCTTAGTAGCATCCATCATGGCAGGGTACCCGATCAATATCGGGAATGTGATGTCCCGGGTCATTTCATAGGTGGTGGATGAGGGTGATAGGTCCTACCTATTCCCTAACTTCCTGATGATGTATTTTGAGGACCTCAATATGGAGAATAGGAAATTTGACGTAAAGGTGAAGGCAAAGGCACCCTTCTCGTGGTATAGCCTATAGGGTGATGACAACCCTAAGGGCAAGCACTTCAAAGGAAAATTCACTACTTCAATTGGTCAGTCTGAAGAACCACTACTCCACAGCCTCCTCCCACTATAGTAGATATGGACCCTGGTCCATCTACCTCTGCAGATCCTGACATACCCTCCACCACTGCTTATCCATTAACTGCCTACCTCCTGAGCCAAGCCCTCACTAGCATCAACAACTGGATACAAACAGCTACTTCTAAGTTGTTTGTGTTCTCTTCTACCATGGTAGCTCAGTCGGCACCTCCGCCTCTACAGGTCCCACAGTCTATTGAGAATGCTCTTAAGGATATTCTGTACAACCAGAAAAAGATCCTTGAGACTCAGAAAGTGCTTACGGATGCTGTAGATTCTCATGGAAAGGATCTCAAGGAGCTTGCTAGGGAGGCTAAGAAGATGAGAAAGACTCGGACTTCTAAAGAGTCCGTGAAAGAGTTAAGGGTTGAGGTTGAGAGGTTAAAGGCAGATCACCTGCCTTTGAATTTGCTACTACATGACCCAGTGCCATCCCTAGCCAGAGCAGTCAGAAAGGAATCGCAAGAGGAAGAGGGTGATCCCCCGGACAGATGATGTAGTGATCCAGTTGGTAGACCCACCGGAGACTTCCTCCAGTGGAAATCGATACCGACCTCATTGGGTAAAAGCTACTTCGACCTCTCTCGCTACTAAATAGTAGTGTAGGGTTGGTCTCGATCAGCGGTCATACATGTAACCCTATAACTGAGGTGGCAGAGGCCTAGGTGGACATCCAAAGTACTAGGGCCTATAACTACCCTGATACTGCTCCTGAGACCTGGCAAATCTCATCCTTTTACGTTGCTCTTGATTAGACCTCTTTATATCCTACTGCTGACGCCTACCTCTATCTATATTCTGGGCGAATGCCTGAATCTAGGAGATATCCATACTATCCTCCAATGCAGCAGTGGCACATGCCTCGGTCAATTCTGGAGCTAACCTTTCTATAAACCTGTGCATCCTATCCCGCATAGTAGCAACTATGGATGAAGCATATCTGGCCAATGAGTCAAAACGGAAACTAAACTCTCGAACACTCATATTGCCCTACTTTAGGGTTAGAAACTGATTGACTCGAGTCGCATCTCCAGCGCTAAGTACTGGTCAAGGAGGGCTTCTAAAAAATTCTCCCAAACTGCTGGAGGTGAATCACATCCCCTGGGCCTCAGACTTGGCCCGATCTACTGGAGGTACCTTGCTGGTCCCCTCACCTACTGTTGTATCTCTTCTCTAGTTATCTGTAGTCTTCCTAGTCACCATCATCTAAGTATGCCAACACCAACACGTAATTTTAACTCAAATTTCTTATAGCTCAGTTCTATAGCATGATTTATATTTGAAAGAAGGGTAACCAACTGCTAAATGCACTATAGTTCCCTGCTTATAAAATATGGTGCACAACACATCTATAAGCAAGACCCTAGTTGACACGGCTTGTAGACTCCATATGATAGAACTATTCTGATACCAAGTTTGTCACACCCCGAACCTAGGGGGCAAGACATGCACCCGGTGCCTCACTTAACATAGCGCACCAACTTGCGACCGAGGGATTCTGAATATATAATGTCATACTTGGCCATGGGGCCATATTTCAAGATAATTTGCGAAGCAAAATATAAAACTGAACGGAAACTAGCTTTGAATAAACATCAATATAAAGCTGGGCCGACAAGGCTATTATAACTACTACAGTTGACAAACCAACCAAATATACATACAAGGCCTATAATTCCAACATACTGCATTAACTAATAGGATATGTCTACAAGCCTCTACTGATGGATGTACTGTGATCAGAATAGGGCCCCGACCAACCCATAATATATATACATATACATACATAATATGTACACAAAACCCTAGACTCGGTAACTCCGAAGGACGTAGAGTTTATCGATCAAACTGAACTCGAGCAATACCTACTGAGGAGGTCTACCCATTTATCTATTTAAACCTCCACGCATGAAATGTAGCATCCCTAGAAAAGGGACGTCAGTACGAATAATGTATCGAGTATGTAAGGCAATGAAATAACTGAAAGTTGAAACTGAACTAATAATATAATAACAGAAAGTAACTGGGAGTTAAAGATAGTCTGGAGATTTACTTACCTGCTGATACTGACTCAACTCTCTCAATATAGTAAATAAAATAAATTCCCGGCCCTATATGGCTCGGTGCGTGTAATTGCTCAGCCGTATTAGGCTCGCTCATAGGCGCATGACCATACTGGGCTCGGTATATAACTTACTATCTGATTAGAGGTTGCCCAATAAGGTCTTGCCCATCGATTATAGCTCAATGGTGGTGAAAATACTGTAATACCGTATGTATATATAGACACTCTACTCTTTTGACTGGAAGAAGACAATACTTAACTAAATATAAAGTCAAGATAAGGGATAATATTGTAACATATGAGACTAGGATAATGTATATAAGTTCAGGAATACAAATTTCTCTTTATGCTTTGTTATCAAACTCATGTAGTTACGGGATTATGCCAAAATGAAGAAAGGTTTTGCCTTAACATACCTTATCACAATCTTTTCAAACACCAAGTTGAACTCATCTCTTTGCACCTTAATCTATGTCAAATATAATAACACTATCATTAAGTTACGAAAGTTACCACTATCGCATAACTAACGATAAGCTTATTTTGTATTAAAACAGGCAACATCTCCCGTATAATTCTTACTTCCTCCAAATTCAAAATAACACCAATAATACAAGAACACAATAATAACAACATATATACATTATTTTCCAACCTTATATACACGACAAAATACTACAAAATAACCCAACATACCCTTATTTCTTCATACACAAGACGACTACTGTAGTAGTGTTAAACAACTCGAAAATGTTACAACGAACGACCAGACCACCACCCTGCATTTATATGGTGTTTATCAACACCCTTACTCCTCAAAAACTCCACAAAAATAGTATAACACGCAATTCAACAGCAATACAAAACAGTCCTCTACAAGTGAATAACTCGAACGCACGACTTCCGATCACCGTCCCGTGAGTTCTTACAAATATAGAACGAATTCCCATGCATTTACAGTAGAAAAAAAGGATGAAAGTGAGTAGTAAACTTACCTTATTTGTTTAATAACTCAGCTCTTATCTTGGTTCTTCAAATTCTAGGTTTTACCTCCAACTACAACTTGAAAAGAAGAGAAAATCAATTGGGGTTTGTGGGCAATTTTGGAGGATATTTGCAGGGTTTTAGTTCCGGTTATTGTGTTATATAATTTGGTGTTATATTTCCGGAGATAAACCCATATATTCGCTCTTTGGCCGACCAGAAATAGCCCCTTTTTGGACTCTCATTTAAGCAAGTAGGTGACACACCTACTTGTCACCTAGCGGTCTCGCCAAAACTCAGATATCTCTCTACTTCAATATCGTATTAACAAAAAGTTTAATGATTTAGAAAATAGACTCATATATCTTAAATTTGATGTATATAACATCCCTTTACTCTAAGTATATTGGGAGAAAATCGCAATTACATTTGATCCAAATTTCGGTAAAACTTATTAACGTAACTTGTGATGACTTTCATCGACTTTTGTTCCACAAGTCGCCTGACTTCAAAACCTAACACATGAATATCATACGACTAACATAACTCATAATATAACCTCCATATCACCTTAATAACCCTAGTCTAACACCAAAGGTACGGGTTATAACTTTCCCAACTTGTCGACTTTTGACGAACTATTATTTTCTTCAATTCCTGTAGCTTCTGAACCTTCCAATGCTCATTTTACTTTTTGTTCATGATATTAAATATTTGTAACCTCCTAAGTAGCATGATAACTTATTTTGTATACTTCCTAAGATGATCTCATTTTTAGTCTTACATTAGTTTGCTCACGAGGCATTTTTACGTACGAAATATGGGGTGTAACAATTTGAGCTGTCAGAGAATTATTTCACACGAGAATATCATTTTAAAGTATTGATTTCTCTTTTTTGAGGTAATTATCTTGCCTAATTTTGTGGGTGCACATGAGGTGATGAGTGCGTACTTGGGCTTATATATGGAAATTGACTGGTTTAGACTCTTAGGCCTTTTTCATGTATTTATTTGAAATTTCTAGCACATGTTATATCTTTTATTTGTCATGTTTACTCTCACATGCTTGATTTTAAGTTGTTGTTACATGTCACATCCTTTACTTGTCAAGCTTAATCTTATATGCTTTATGTGAAGTTGCTACCTATATTATCATTACGCCACTTCCTTTATTGTTGAATTAATCTTAATTTAAATTGTTGTTACATGATATCCTTTCGTTGCGGGGTTATTCTCATGCACTTGGATGTAGTTGCTAGTTTGTTCCATCTCTTTCATTGTTAGCCTATTTCATACACTAGAATCCGAAATTTGCCATTTCATAGGAAAACCTTCATTATCGAGTTTATAATTGCAATTAGTTGAAGATAAAGTCATCAAAAGTCATTGTGGTTGATCCGCAGGCTATTTGTTGTGGAATATTGAAATTGTCGATTCTACTAGAAAGGTTGTCGCCTAATGGTACTTGTGGTATAAGTTGATATGTCGTGTTATTGTGATGTTAGCGCATTTGAATTATCGTGTGGATTGGTTGTTATTATGCGGAGCATAAGGGTGGCATCTCACTATTGTTGTTATACGAAGCATAAGGGTAGCATCTCACTATTGTTGATTGTGTGAAGTGATACGGGGGACTATTGTCTTATTGTCTGGGAGGAGTGATCAGGGTGGCTATTATGTGGAGTGATACAAGTGGCTATCGGAGTGATACAGATGGCTAATGATATTGTTAAGGTGGAGTGATACGGGTGGCTACCAGAGAAATAAAGGTGGCAATGTTAGGGATGATGTATGATGGCCTAGGAGCATATGTTGACAATATTCATGTGATAGTGTGATTCTCCTTGTGTATGCCATATACCTTACATGACTTGTTGTGTTGCTTTCAATGAGCTTCTCGATGTCTTTAATATTACTTGTTGACTTGTATTGTACTAGTACACTCGCACAAGCATACATCGTAGCATGCCTCTTATACTAGTTCGGGAGTATGAAACTTAACATTTATTGATCATGCCCATGTATTGTTATATTATCTTCTTTCATGTTAATATTGAGCATGTTACCATGCCGGTTGGATTGTGATTGTGAGCTTGTGACCATGCCGGCGAAATTGTGATTGTGAGCTTGTGACCATGCTGGCAGATTATGATTGTGAGCCTGTGATCATGCCAGGGGGATTTGGACATTGGCACGTGAGTTGTCCATAAGGTTGTGATTAGACATGTGGTACTGATGCACGTAACTGCTAATTATGAGATAAGGTATTTCAGAGTAATCATGTTACAAAACTTGTGTTAGAATGACTTGATTAATTGGTTGCCATTTGTGTTTCTTATTTGGTTTCAATGGTACTTTAATGGTGTTTTGTTACATTAATGTTTAAATCATATATTGACTCTTGTTTCTATTTACTGATTCCTACTTTCATTATTAGCTTTAAACATTTATACTGCACATGTTATTTTGACTAGTAGGTGTCTTGACTTCTACCTCATCACTACTCCATTGAGGTTAGTCTTGATACTTACTGCGTACCGACCGTGGTCTACTCACACTACACTTTTGCACATTTTTGTGCAGATCCAGGCATTGGAGATATCGAACTCGAGCAGAGTTAGCTTATTGATCGCAAGGATTCAAGGTAGGGCTACTTGGTCATCATAGTCCCTTCAAGTCCTTTCCTTCTATTGTTATGTCAGCTTGTTATTTTGAACAATATTGTATTTTGATTTCCTTGTATTCAACTAGAGTTTGTGACTTTGTATTACCTAGTCTTGAGAGGCTATTATGATTATTGTCGTGTAAGCTTATTTCACTTTTTTTGGTATTCATACTAAACTCTATTTTAAATTATTAAACTGGCTTAATTGTTGTATGTAATCGGCATACCTAGTCTTAGAGACTAGGTTCAATCACGACGCCTGTGGTAGGATTTTGGGTCGTGATAAGCTGGTATTAGAGCTCTAAGTTCATAGGTTCTATGAGTCATAAATAGGTTTAGTAGAGTCTTGCGGATTAGTACAGAGACGTCTGCACTTATCTTTGAGAGGCTACGAAACTATTATGGAAATTCCACTTCATTCATTCTTGTCGTGCAGATTTGCTGATTTCAAAGTTTGAGCATTTGTATCTCTGTTCTCTCACGGATGTTGAGGACATGCACTAATGGATCAGCCAAGCAGACACCCGTGCCTCCTGCTAGAGCTGCAAGAGGCAGGGGCTAAGGTAGAGGACGAGGAGAGGCACGTGCTGCAGCTAGAGCACCTGCCACAGCAGTAGTTGAGGAGCCAACAGTTGGTCATACTCCAAGTTGGTCATACTCTGAGTGTGGTGCCGGTACAACCTGTTATTTCGGGTCATCCTAAGGTCAGGCCAGGGATATCAGAGGAGGAAAAGAAGAGTATTGAGAGGTTCAAGAGGTATAATCCACCTACTTTTAGTGGCACAACTACCGAGGATGCATAGTGATTTCTAGAAAAGTGTCACCATATTCTCTGCACCATGGGTATTATGGAGGTGAGTAGAGTTACTTTTACTATATTTTAGCAGTGGGGAGCAACGTATCAATGGTGGAAGGTTTGTGAGGAAGGTAGACCAACCAATGCAGCTCCACCCACTTGGATTTATTTTTCAGATATGTTTTTGAGAGATTTTATTCCCCAGACCCTCCGAGATGCATGGTGCACAAAGTTCGAGCAGTAGTGTCAAGGCACTTCAGTCTACTCATGGTGCTCTAGTTAGCTTGGGACCTCAGGGTACTTATATAGGACATACATCGTCTAGTGCACCACCTACATAGGGTTTCTATAGCAGTTATTCTAGTTACCCGACACAAACTCAGTACCAGCAGTCACTCTAACAGAGGTTTTTTTTTTGAATGTGGCAATGCTAGGCACATCATGAGAGATTTCCCCAGGCTCGGGAGAGGTAGATATCATCATAGCACTCTAGATATGGGCTCCATTCCAGTTTCTACCCCACCAGCACAACCAGTTAGGGGTAGAGGATAGGCAGGTAGAGGTAGGGATGGCAATTGGGGCGGGGAAGGGCAGGGCGGGGCAGGGCAATCTTTGACCCACTAAAATTTTGACTCGCCTTACCCTGTCCCGTTTAGCTTTGTTCCAAAATTTTGCCCTGCCCTGCCCTATTAAGCCCTGCCCTGCCTTGCCCCATTTAGATTCACTTTCATTTTTTCATTTGTTTTCATTTTCCAGTAGTCTAAATTTTCAAATGGCTTTGCGATTTCACTTAATACTTTCATTTATTTTCAACGATTCAATTATTAGCTTGAATTCTTATGGAATCCATCGTATCATCTTGTATACCTTAAACAATTGTTCAACTTTTCTTCTATGGAAGATGGGAATAAGATGCTCAGTTTCAAACTTTCATAAATGTTGTTTTTCTTTCTTTGTCACTAAAACGAGTAATGTGACAACATAAGCATTTGTTGACCAAGTATGGCGTATTATAGACTATAATGTTAGTTGCTAGATACTTCAATATTTTAATTATACATATAGTCAAATATGTAGTCACGTACACAAAATCTTACATATTTATCAATTTATGAAAGAAAAGAAGATATGGACAATAAAAAATATAAGGAATGAATTGGGCCTCAAACTACCTAATGGCCCACTAATGGGACTGAGGGCTGACCTACAACCTGCCCTTCCCCATTATGATTTTTCAAAAATGTAGTTGTGCCCTGCCCTGTCCCGCCCCGCCCAATTTATATGTTCCCCTGCCTGCCCCGTTTATTATTTGCCATGCCCCGCCCCGCCTTGCCCCGCCCCAATTGCCATACCTAGGTAGAGGGTGCCCTAGAAGGGGAGGCTCGACCTATTGATATTCTTTCCATGGTAGGGCTGAGGCCGCCGCACCAGATGGTGTCGTTGCAGGTACGATTTCGATTTTTCATAGAGGAGGATCAGTCTTATTTTAATATGATTTTATTTATCAGTGTGAATCCTCCTTTCTACCTCATATATGGGTAAGTTTTGTGATTCTGTACTTTGTTTATATGTTTACCCATGCTGGGAGATTCTATAGTGGTAGCCCGTGTCTATCATTTTGTTCTATCCACCACTGATAGTCATGACACTAGAATGAATTTTCTATTACTCGTTATGGTAGATCTTGGTGTGATTTTAGGATGGTTTGATTACGATTTGTGATTTAGGTGCACTACCAGTATGGGGAGTCCATTACGTGTTGTGATTTTATTTTGCGAAATTGAGTTAGTGAAAAGTTTCGATTGGTGTGGTATGTATTAGGGTTTAGGGTTTAGGGTTTCGATTGGTATGGTATGTATTCTACTTGTGATTCAAAGCTGAGGATGGTACCCTCGCATTTTCGTGTGGTTTGACATGTTTGAACCGGGCAACATGTTGTTTTATTAGGATGATATCCTTGTGATTAGTTCATATGTTTGGATTCTCCCTTTTGGAATGCATAAGTAGTATAGTACATATAGCGAGTTGTGTCTGTCGGACATGTATGATATCTCTCTCATGTGTTTTTCTTTTAATATTCAGTTGTATTCGCGTTGTGCTTATTAGGTTTTAGCTTGGTATGTGCCCAGGTGGTGTTGGGTGTGACTTGTTAATTTGGGTGAGTGGTTATGAGATCTTCATGTTTCTTGCATTGTTGTCAGTGTCATGAAGGTTTGGGACAAGGTTTTAGATAATATGAGGTTATTTACAGGTGCTGGATTTGGTTATGGGCAGCAATCGTGGTCAGAGTTGTTATTATGGGCATATGTGTGATGTGTTACATCATGTGGTTATACCTAGTGGGTATATGCATGAGCCGTTGCAGTTGGTTGAGGTTCATACCGTATGTTAATGTGGGATCAGGTGTTTGGGGGATGATCGGATGTTGAGAATTTGGTTCTAATGCTTATCGGTATGGGTGGAGGGAATAATCTTCAGTTGAGATGGTGTTGTCACTCTTATGTGGATTGGGATGACGTGGGATCACCCATGAGTATATGTATGGTGAGTTCATTAAGTTATTTGATGACTTCGAAATAGTTCTTGGCATGTTCGAGGACGAAAGTTTGTTTAAGATGGGGAGAATGTAACGTCCCGACCAGTCATTTTGAGAATTAGCATCCCGTTCGGGGCTTAAGGTCTCGAGTAGCTTTGCATTGTGTATTATGACTTGCGTGTGTGGTCGTATTCAATTTTTGGATGATTCAGGATTGATTTGGAAGAATGATTCTTGTTTTAGAATCTTAAGTGGCAAGAGTTGACTAGAATTTGACTTTTGTGTAGATGACTCCGAAATGGTATTTTGATGATCCTGATATATTTGTATGGTAATTTTGGAGTTAGGCATCCGCCCAAATTTGGATTTGGAGGTCCGTAGGTTGATTTGATGTATTTTGGCAAAAGTTGGAAAGTTGAAGGTTGAGAGGTTTGACTGGGAGTTGACTTTGTTGATATCGGGTTCAGAATGCAATTTCGGGAGTTGGAATAGCTTTGCTATGTCATTTGGGACTTGCAACTCTAGGTTAATTGTATATGATTCAGCGCGAGTTGTACAAGTTGAAAGTTTATAAGTTCATTAAGTTCTATATGAGGTCCGATTCATAGTTTTGATGTTGTCTGATATGATTTGAGGCCTCGGGTAGTTCCGCATTTGTTTTGGGATTGGTTGGTATGATTGGAAGGTGTCTCGGTGTCCCCGGATGTGTTTCGGACAAGTTTCGAATTAATTCCATATTTTTGGGCATGCCTGGTTCTGGTGTTTCACATGTGCACAAGTGGGAGCGCAGGTGCGAAATCGCTTCTGCTTGAAATTGTGTTGTTTCTGCGAGATTTTGCATAGTCAGGCTTCCTGCTTCTGTGGGTGAGGGATCGCAGGTGCGGTGGTCACATATGCGGGTAATGGGTCACTGATGTGATAGAATCCATCTTGGCGTTTGTGTGGGCGCTTCTGCGGCGTCGCAAGTGTGACCTTTTTTGCATAGGTACGGTTGCTGGTCTGGTAAGTGATAACCGTATATGCGGGTGTTGGCTCTCAAAATCAAGAGCGCAAATGCTTTGTTTTGTCCACAGTTGCGGAAATCACAAGGCAGTTTCATATATATATATATATCGAGGGTTTGTTTATTTTTATCACATCTTGAGTTGTAGACCTCAAGTTTGGGAGATTTTGGAGAGGTTTTCAATATTTGGATTGGATTAGGTATTCTTTACCCGGATTTGATTATATTTCATGATTATATCTTTATTTTTATCAGTAAATTAGTGATTTGAATTGGAGAAAATTCGGTATTTATGTCAAAACTTCCTAAAATATAAAATGAGGATTTAAAGGCCGATTTGATGTCAGAATTGGATAATGTTGGTATGGTTGGACTCGTATCGGAATAGATGTTCGAATTTTATAAAAACTTTCGGGTTCCGAGGTGTGGCCCTAGGATTAACTCTTTGGGTTGACTTTTTATTTTTCATTAAAGATCGAAGCTTTATTTTCTGGAATTGTTTCTTATGGTTTTACTTATGATATTGCATTATTTTGGCTAGATTTGAGCCGTCCGGAGGTTTGTTTCGCATGAAAAGGTCATTTTAGAGTATTGATTTGGCTTCTTTGAAGTAACTATCTTGCCTAACTTTGTGTGGGGGAACTACCCCCTTAGGATTTCAATTGTTTGTGCTATTTGTGTTATGTGAAATCCGTGTACGTGAGGTGACGAGTGCGTACTCGGGCTTATATATGAAAATTGACCGATTTAGACTCTTAGGATTCTTTCATGTATTTATTTGAAATTGTTAGCACATGTTATATCTTTTGTTTGTCATGTTTATTCTCACATCCTTGATTTGAAGTTGTTGTTAACATCGCATATTTTACTTGTCAAGTTTACTCTTATATGCTTTATTTGATGTTGTTACCTCTTTTAACATTACGTAACTTCCTTTATTGTTGAGTTACACTTAATTGAAATTGTTATTACATGATATCCTTTTGTTGTTGGGTTGTTCTCATGCATTTGGACGTAGTTGCTAGTTTGTGTCATCTCTTTCATTGTTAGCCTATTTAATACACAAGAATTCGAAGTTTGTCATTACATGGAAATACCTTCATTATCGAGTTTATTCTTAACTAATTAATTTAAGTTGAAATCGTCAAAATTCATTAATCTATTTTAATTAAAGTTGTGTTAAAGGTGGTGTAGTTCATTGTTGAGTTACTTTTCCGTTCATTTTGTTGTTATTGAGATTCTATACACATTATGGTTGAGCCGTGGGCTATTTGTTGTGGAATATTAAAATTTTTGATTCGTCTAGAAAGGTTGTGGCCAATAGGTACTTGTGGTATGAGTTGATATGTCATGTTGTTGTTATGTTAGCACATGTGAATTAGTTGTTATTATGTGAAGCATAAGGGTGGCATCTCACTGTTGTTGTTATTCGGAGCATAAGGGTAGCATCTCAATGTTGTTAATTATGTAGAGTGATACGGGTGGCTAATGATATTGTTAGGGCAGAGTGATACGGGTGGCTATCGGAGAGATAAGGTTGTACTAGTACATTCGCACAAACATACACCGTAGCATGTCTCTTATACTAGTTCGGGAGTATGAAACTTAACATTTATTGATCATGCCCATGTATTCTTGCATTATCTGCTTTCATGTTGATATTGAGCATGTGATCGTGCCGGGTGGATTATCATAGTGGGCTTGTGACCATGTCGGGCGGATTATGATTGTAAGCCTGTGATCATGCTAGGCGGATTGGGATATTGGCACGTAATTGTCCGTGCGGTTGTGATTAGACATATGGGAACAAGGTTCCATTAGCATATGATTTGTGATCAGAGACCTGTGACTGCTGATTATGAGATGAGGTATTTCAGAGTAATTTCATTGCGAAAACGACTTGATTAATTGGTTGTCATTTGTGCTTCTTATTTGGTTTCAACGGTGTTTTGTTACGTTAATGTTTAAATTATGTTTATTCTTGTTGTCATATACTGATTCCTGCTTTCATTATTAGCTTTATACTTTTATACTGCATAGGTTATTTTGACTAGTAGGTGTCTTGACTTGTATCCCGTTACTACTCCATCGAGGTTAGTCTTGATACTGATTGGGTACCGACCATAGTGTACTCATATTGTACTTCTGCATATTTTGTGCAAATCAAGGTATTGGAGATATCGGACTCAGGCAGAGTTAGCTTATTGATCGCGAGGATTCAAGGTAGGGCTACTTGGTCGTTACAGCCCCTTTTTTGTCCTTTCCTTTCATTGTAGTGTTAGCTTGTTATTTGAATAATATTGTATTTCGATCTTTGAGATATTTTCATGTATTCATCTAGAGTTCGTGGCTCTATATTACCTAGTCTTGGGAGGTTGTTATAAATATTGTCGCGTAGGCTTATTTCACTTTTTTCTTTCAGCATTCATATTAAACTCTATTTTAAATTACCATTGTCAAACTGGTTTAATTGTTGTACGTAGTTAGCTTATCTAGTCTTAGAGACTAGGTGCCATCACAACGCCTATTGCGAAATTTTGGGTTGTGACATAAAGTTCCTATGAAATCTTAGGTCTTTGATCTTCCTGACTAGATGTTCTACCTTCCATGCCATTGTTGTTGTTCCATTGATCATCTTAATAATAATCTGTCTGATTCTAGCTATTGTTGTTGTTATATTGATAACTTGTGGAGATGGTTGGTTTGGTTTCGCGAAAGTTTAGGAGTGAATTAGAGCACTTAGTTCCAATTTTGAAATCTTTCGTTACAAGAGTTGACCAAGGTTTGACTTATGAGTAGACAACCTCAGATTAGTGATTTGGTGATTCTAATAGGTTCATATTGTAATTTGGAACTTAGGCGGTATATTCGTATTTGGATTTGGAGATTCCTAAAAGGTTTTGACTCTATTTATTGATAGTTGGTAATTTAAAGAATTGGAAAGTTCATAAGTTTGACTGATTGTTAACTTTGGTGTTATCAAACTCCGATGGTGATTTTGAGAGCTTGGATAGGTCCTAATCGTTGATATGAACTTGTGTGTGAACTTTGGTTGTGATATGGAATGTCTAAGTATAATTCTAACGCGTTTGGCGAAGTTCGTATGCTTGGAAGTTAAGGAATGAATTTTTTACCTTGGATTCTTGGTTTTGATGTTGTTTGTCATATTTTGAGTCTTTGGATAAGTTTGAATTAGGTGTATGAACTTATTTATACACTTGGACGGGGGCCAGGAAGGAAACTTGGGTGTATTTCTGGACTATTTCAGACCATTTTGGAGTTGTTTGGGAATGTCTGGTCTCTGGTGCATTGCGCCTGCGTAGGTAAGTGCGCAGATGCAAAGGCCGCACCTTCGATGGTTTAGTTCGCACATGCGAAGGGCTAGTTCTGGTGATTGGTTGCGCCTGCGATTGGAGGCATGCAGGTGCGTAGGTTGCATCTACGAAAAAGGTTGTGTGCCTGCGAGATTAGGCATGCCTGGGGAGATCGCATGTGCGGGTGTTGTGGTTGCACATGCGATTCCGCATCTGCGGAAGTTTGGTCATAGATATGTTGGTCAAGCTGATGATGGGAGCTCGCAGCAGTGACGTTTTAGTCACAGAAGCGAGGTTCACACCTTTGGCTTCGTATCCGCAGATGCGAAGATGCTTCGTAGATTATATTATATCGAGTTTAGCATATTTTTTACTATTTTTAGATTTGAAGCTCGGGAGGTAAAAGGGAACGAGGAGGCAAGCCCCCCCCCCCATCTTGTTCTCTTTTTCTCCTTGAGTCGGATGAATCGAGGGTTCCAAACATTCCAGAGGATATTTTCACTACACTTTTGTGGGTAAGTAATTTTTACTTAGATTTGATTACATATCTTAATTCCCTATGGATTTCTACACTTAAAAAATAAAATTTTAAAGAGAAATTTGGGGTTTTGCCTATAACTTAAGAGAGTGTATATTTGGGAATTTGACGGTCAATTTAGATTCGAAATTGGAATCTAATCACATAATTAGACTAGTGGGGTTACGGGTTAACGGGTTCTATCACTAGACTCGATTTTTAACCATATGGTGCGGGTTAACTTTTTGTTGATTTTTTCGGGATTTGATTAATGATTGAAGCCTTATTATTTGGAGTTGATTTTTATAGCATTATTTGACTTTATTGAGTAATATTTGTCAAGTTACACATATACAATTCCTATATCCATCTCACTTCTAATCTACTAGATACACCATACTGGTCCGCTAATACTGATGGGTTCTTTACTATGCCATCTTCCTTCAAAATAATGGATCCGCTCCCCCTTTCTTCTGTACCATTGGCTTTGGAAACTTCTTACACCTGAATAAAATTAAACACTTCCTCTGGTTATTACTATGTACTTAATTACCCATTGTAGTCATGCTCTTTCATCGACAGGTACTACCTATTGTTGCCAGCACTATTTGTGGCCACCAAACAGAAGAAATCCCTCATTTCTTCATCATTTTCCCTTAGGTAGTCATGATTTGGAACCATTCGATCAAATCTCTAACCCAAGCACTGACCAAACCGGCTGGTTTCACAATCTCTATACGTCCCACAACCTCATCCCCATTAATCACATTTTAGACATATCCTTAGATATTCTTACATCATTTACCCTATGGCATATTTTACTAACTTTTTATGATAAATTTTTTATTTATTTTTCTGCCATTATATCTACTAGCTCTATATCCCTTCAAGCAACTGAATTCCTTTACTTGACTACCACTTCCTTCAAGTGTCATTCTTGCTCTCCCATCCCTGTCTACTAGATGCCACCGCAACAAAGTACTTATAAACTCAACATTGATGATGACGTTGATCCTACTACACACCAGAGGCAGGCCAACGTTGAAGGGACGGGGTCAGTCCGATAACTTCAGAAAATTAATATATATATATATATATACCTTGAAAATAGTACATATATATATTTCACGACCCCTTAAACACAAAAGCTCCATGGGGCCATTGTTAGAAGCGTTGCATTCATGCTAAAAATGCCCGGGATCAATTCCTCGCTACTTCACAGTTGCTTTCTATATTTTTAACATTTTTCAGGCAGAGAATTTGATATTGTCAGCCCAATGGCCCATATATTTAGTTGGAGAACTTGATATGGTCAGCCCATAGCCCAAATTCCTCTATACTACACAGTTGCCTATGCTTTTTTTTAAAGTACTTTTTTTGCTTTTGTCCCCCACCACCCATCTTTCCCGCCTCCTTCTACTTCTAATTAAATTCCTAAATCAAGATCCCCATATACCTTCAAGAGAGTTGCAAGCTAAACTTTATATCTAGAGATATGCATAACTATGTTGAAAATAATTGTGCCTCCGTCACCTTCAAATACTGGGTCCGTATGTGCTACATACAATGGTGGTGTCAGTGGTGTATTTAGGGACTTTAACGATTCTCGGATTGCCGGCTATTCAAAACCTCTATATCACAACTGTGTTATAAGCAAAATTGATTGCCCTTTCTACAGATTATAAATTGCTATCAACAACTTCACGCAACTCACAGTGAAAACTGACTCACATGTATTGATAACACTACTATCAATTGGAGAGTTAATACTACTTACATATTTTAGTGATTGTAGGTTGATGCTTCGTGTGTTATGCTTGCCAGGGAGCTAACACACATTTAGATGCGGAAATGGCATGGCAGATGCTTTGTCATATTTTTGGAAAGAACTGACTGTTGGTTAACAAAAATATCGTGTTTTTGGTAACCCTTCCACCTTTACTTTATCACACTTACTTTCAGTCTTAATGGGCATAATCACTACCCGTTCGTTTCTGGGTTCAATATTTATTATGCCACAGAGCATGTTGAAAGAGGTTGACCAAAAGTGTAAGGACTTCCTATGGGGTGGTTCTAAAGAGTAGAGGAAAGTTCCTTTGGTTGCGTGGGATAAAATATTTAGACCTAAGAAGTGGAGGCCTAAATATCAAAGCAGGTAAAGAATGGAACAAGGCTTCTGTTGGGAAACTTCTGTGGCAGGTGATTGAGAAGAAAGATACTCCATGGGTTAAATGGGTGCGTGGGGTCTATATGAATAAATATATCAATATTTGGAATCACAAACCTCAACAGGATAGCAGTTGGTATTGGAGGAAACATACCTTTTTAAAAGAGGAAATGAAGGATTGGTACCAACATAACACATTCACCCTAAGCATAGGGTATCCTATTTCGAACTGCTACAATGCCATCATTGGGCTGCATGGAAGACTGGAAACAACAGGACTTCTTTGGACTGTTATAGCTCAACCAAAGCACATGTTCATAGCTTGGCTTGCTCTACAAGGTAGACTGCTTCTGAAGGAGAGATTAATCAAGCTACATATTCCAATGGCAAATATTAAATGTTGTTTATGCGATGATAATGCTGAGGAATCTCATCAACACTTATTTGTGAATTGTAATTGAGAAACAACAATTCGTAATTCCTTGCTCCAATGGATTGGTGTTCACATCTCAATTGGTAACTATCAGCAAGTATTAGCCAACACAAAAAGGAAGCACTGGAAGCAACGTAAAAAAGAAGTGGTAGCTACAATATGGGCAGCGAGTATATATCATACATGGAGGGCTAGGAACTGTAGAATCTATAGAGGGCAAATGTACAAAAAGAGATGGTAATTGCACGGATTAAAAAGAAACTATTAGGAAGAATAGGAAAACTTAACAAGTCCAGGAAGATGAATAGAAGTAGGAGGTTCATAATAAACTTTTTGTGTAATTAGTAGATTCATTCTATGATCTAGATCACTTTTGTTGAGTGGCTAGGTGCTCTTTAATTATTTGTATACTTCATTGTTGTTATTAATGGTAATTCACAGTGTTACCAAAAAATCACTACCCGTTCAGTTCCCTTTATCGAATACTTTAGTTTCGGTTTGCCAATAAAATGCTTGTTCCTAGCAACAACAAAAAAAATTAAAGCCCTTTAGACATTTCTAGAAAAAGTGATATATTGTAGTTTACTGAAGGGTGGCAGTGCAATCGATAGTATCACGCTTTAGCGCAAAAAGGCATGAGAGGTTCAGAAGAAATTACCAAAAACATATTTATTCGCGCTTTAGTGATCACTCCATTGTATAAATGGGTTGCATCGCGTGCATTCATGACTATCTTTTTGTCATTCATAGTCTCTTTGACACGCTACCGGAAAATAATATATGTCATTTATGTGGGACCCATCTAAATAAATAAAAAAGAAATAAAGAAAAACAAGATAGAAACAAGTTGCAGGAACCAATTGTGAGCGGCAACAACAAGTTGCAAAACCAATTTGCTAAAGTTAGTTTTCTAATGGATTTTGCAAATTGAAAATATTAATATTTTGATTGGTTAGAGATGCAGTGACTTCTCCTATAAATAGAAGTATTAAGCTTCATCTCATACATATCAAAATCATAGAGCACAATATAGCGTAGAGAGAGTAATCCACAAATTCTAGCCTGTGAGATAAGTAGAGAGTGAGCGTAATATTATAGTGTGGTGTTTAATAAAGAGTGTTATTTATTTTGAAGGTGTAATAGTCTCTTGACACTACCAAATTGTAATGTTATAGTGGTATTATACTACTCACCTCGGGTATTATATTTTACCCCGCTAAAATATTTGGTGTCGTTATTCTCTTTTGTTATTGTTATTTACCGTAGATATTATTTATGGGCGGGATATTTGTTCCTAACAAGGTGGTATCAGAGCTATGGTGAATAATGGTTCGCTATCTTTTCAGTACCCCCGTCTCATAAAATAATTATGAGAAATGATGTCTACGTATAAAAGCCATTCTTGGCTCCTAGAATGTGTGAGAAATTGTAGACAGAGGGTATGCAAAATCGGATAATGAGGAAGCTTTTCCTCAAAATGAAAAAGAAGTCTTGGAAAAGATAAGGAAGAAGGATTAACAAGACCTCACACTCATCCACCAATGTTTGGATGATGCCATGTTTGAGAAGGTGACCAATGCTACCACCTCAAAGGAAGCTTGGGAGATTTTACAAAATTCTCTCCAAGGAGTTCATAATGTGAGGAAGGTAAAACTTCAAACTTTAAGGGCAGACTTTGAAGTTTTAAAAATGAAAGAATTTGAATGTATTTCGAATTATTGTACAAAAGTGAAGGCTGTTGTGAATCAATTAAGAAGATATGGAGAGGACATAGAAGATGTCCGTGTGGTAGAAAAGATCCTTCGTACTTTAACACCTAAATTTAATTTTATGTTGTGTGTTATTGAGGAGTCTAAAGATTTAGACTCTATGATGGTGGAGCAATTGGAAGGTTCTTTACAAGACCATGAAGAAAAGATCAAGAGGAGACAAGAAGTTCCACTAGAGAAACTTCTTAAAACTCAAGCATCCTTTAAGTTATGGAGGTGAAAAAACAATCGAGGGAATGAACGAGAACGAGGCCGTGGTCATGGCCATGGTAATCATGGAAGAAGAGGAAGTAATGGTAACAACTTCAATAATAAAGTTAATATCCACCAAACATTCAGAGGTTGTGGTCGTGGACAAAGAGGAGGAAGAGGACGTGACTACTATCAAGAAAATAATGGACAAAGGTATGACAACCAAAAATTGAGTGTTATAATTATCATAAATTTGGCCATTACTCTTGGGAATGTCATAGCAACATTGAAGAGAATGCTAACCTTGTTGACGACAAGAAAGAAGAAGATGAGTCGACATTGTTGTTGGCACTCAGAGAAAAAGTCATGGATGATTGTAACTCGTGGAATTTAGACAATAGAGCACACAATCACATGTGGATGCAAATATAAGTTTGTGGAGATCAATAAGCTGGTGAGAGGCAATGTTTCCTTTGGAGAAACCTAAAAAATTCAAATCGAAGGGATAAGTACGATTTCGATCTCTTGTAAAAATAGTGGCCACATGTTAATTCAAAATATTTATTATGTGTCAAAATTAAAAAGTAATATTCTAAGTTTGGGCCAACTTATTGAAAAGAGATATGATATCTACATAAGAAATATGCATCTTTGGCTTAGAGATGCAAGTGGAATTCTAATTGCTAAAGTGCATATCGCTAAGAACAAATTATTTTCTCTGAATCTTAAGATAATTGATGCAAAGTGTTTGCAGGCTAATGTGCAAGATGAATTATGGTGTTGGCACATGCGATTTGGGCACTTAAATTTTGAAGCGCTTAAATCAATGGGAGAAAAGAACATGGTACATGGGATACCATCAATCAACCATCCCAATTAATTGTGAAGCTTGTCTTCTTGGAAAACATGCTAGGAGGAGCTTTACGAAGGAGTCCATGTCAAGAGCAACCAAAGCACTCCAACTTGTTCACACTGATGTGTATGGGTCAATCAATCCACCTTTTTTTGTTAAAAGTAAATATTTTCTGCTCTTTATTGATGACTTATGAAATAAAATCTTTAAGGTCTGATAGAGGAGGCGAATTCACTTCAAAAGAATTTAATAACTTCTGTCAGTCTCATGGAATTCGTCGTCCTCTAACAGTACCTTATTTACCCCAACAAAATGAAGTTGCTAAGAGAAAGAATCGAACGATTCTTAATATGGCTAGATGATGTTGAAAATTAAAAGTATGCCCAAGGAATTTTGGGACGAACATATTTCTTGTGCAATTTATTTGACCAACAGGTCTCCAACAAGAAATGTTAGAGATCAAACTCCTCAAGAAGCATGAAGTGAAATAAATCCAAGTGTCAAGCATTTGAGAATCTTTAGGAGCATAGCCTATGCTCATATTCCACAGCAAGGGAGAGCAAAGCTTGACGATCGAAGTATCAAGAATATGTTTGTTGGCTATGATACGAGTTCAAAAAGGTTACAAGTTATACAACCCAAGCAGCGGAAAAATGGTGGTAAGTCGTAATGTTGAATTTGATGAAAAATTGGAATGTAATTGAGAAGCTCAGGAAGAAACTTCATATGATTTTCTTCCATTATTTGGTGATGAATAAGAACCGAAGAACGTGGAACCCATACAAGATGCAGCTCCACCTCCTTCATCAACCAATGTTGCATCTCCTTCTTCCCAAGAAAGTTCAAACGAACAACCGCAAAGGACGAGGAACATTCGAGAGCTCTATGAGGGAAAAGAAGAAGTTACTAATTGTTATAAAATAAAGTCTGTAAAGTAAAGACAAGTATAGAGAGAAACTGTTATATTATTCGAATTCAAACTGATGTACATAATGAACTGAAATCTCTTCTATTTATAGAAGAAAGAAAGCTGTTGTGTAAGCTGCTACTATACCAGATATGGATAATCTTCTACTGAGAGCAATGTTTATCCATAACGAAGTACTGAAAGGATAAGATTATTATACCCGATATGAATAATCTTCTACTGGGGGTAATGTTTATCCATAACTGGGTACTGAAAGGATAAGCTTATTATACCCGGTATGGATAATCTTCTACCGGAGGTAATGTTTATCCATAATTGGGTACTGAAAGGATAAGCTTATTATACTCGGTATGGATAATCTTCTACCGGGGGTAATATTTATCCATAACCGGGTACCGAAGTGATAAGCTTATTTCCAATAGAGTACTAAATAGATAAACATATTTACGGTGGAGTCCCATATGGATAAGCTTCTTCAGGAAGCTTATTTACAACGGAGTACTAATGAACATCCATAATATAATATATTTATAACACTCTCCCTTGGATGTTCATTAAAAGATAATGTGCCTCATTAAAACCTTACTAGGAAAAATCACGTGGGAAAAAATCCCAGTGAAGGAAAAAGAGTACACATATTTAGTAAGACGCATTGTTAGGTGCCTCATTAAAAACCTTATAAGGAAAACCCCATGGGAAAAAACCTTAATAAGTGAAAAAGAGTGCATCTCGTATTTTACTCCCCCTGATGAAAACCTTGTTTCAAATATTTGAGTCTCCACATTCCAATCTTGTATACCATTTTCTCAAAAGTTGAAGTTGGTAAAGATTTAGTGAATAAATCTGCTAGATTATCACTTGAACGAATTTGTTGTACATCAATGTCACCACTTTTCTGAAGATCGTGTGTGTAGAATAATTTTGGTGAAATGTGCTTCGTTCTATCTCCTTTTATAAATCCTCCCTTCAATTGGGCTATGCATGCAGCATTGTCTTCGTATAAAATTGTGGGTCTTTTCTCACATTCCAAACCACATTTTTCTCGAATAAAATGAATTATTGATCTCAACCATACGCATTCCCTACTTGCTTCATGAATAGCTATTATCTCAGCGTGATTTGAAGAAGTAGCAACAATAGATTGCTTTGTGGAGCGCCATGATATGATAGTACCTCCATATGTAAATACGTAGCCGGTTTGAGATCGAGCTTTATGGGGATCAGATAAATAACCTGCATCTGCATAACCAACAAGGTCTGCACTATCTTTGTTAGCATAAAACAAACCCATATCAAGAGTTCCCTTTAAATATCGCAATATATGCTTAATCCCGTTCCAATGTCTCCGTGTAGGAGAAGAACTATATCTTGCTAGTAAATTAACAGAAAATGCTATGTCAGGCCTTGTAGCATTAGCAAGATACATTAGTGCACCAATTGCACTGAGATAGGGTACTTCGGGACCAAGGAGTTCCTCGTCCTCTTCTGGAGGTCGGAACAAATCCTTATTCACTTCAAGTGATCGAACAACCATTGGTGTACTCAATGGGTGCGCTTTGTCCATGTAAAAGCGTTTTAAGACCCTTTCTGTATAGGCAGATTGATGGATAAAGATCTCGTCTGCTAAATGTTCAATTTGCAGACCAAGACAAAGTTTTGTCTTTCCAAGATCTTTCATCTCAAATTCTTTCTTAAGATATTCAATTGCCTTTTGGAGCTCTTCTGGAGTTCCAACAAGATTTATGTCATCAACATAAACAGCAAGTATAACAAATTCTGATGCCATTTTCTTTATAAAAATACATGGACAAATAACATCATTTATGTAACCTTCTTTCAGCAAATATTCACTAAGGCGATTATACCACATGCGCCCAGATTGCTTTAAACCGTACAAAGATCTTTGTAATCTGATTGAATACATTTCCTGAGATTTTGCTTCAGGCATTTTAAATCCTTCAGGGATTTTCATATAAATTTCATTATCAAGTGAACCGTACAGATAAGCTGTAACTACATCCATTAGATGTATTTCAAGCTTTTCATGTAGTGCTAAACTGATGAGATATCGAAATGTTATGGCATCCATAACAGGTGAATATGTTTCATCAAAATCGACTCCAGGTCGTTGTGAGAATCCTTGTGCAACAAGGCGAGCTTTGTATCTTTCAACTTCATTTTTATCATTCCTTTTTCGCACAAAAACCCATTTATGACCAACTGGTTTTATACCAGCAGGTGTTTGGACTACTGGTCCAAAGACCTCTCTTTTAGCAAGTGACTTCAATTCCGATTGAATTGCCTCTTGCCATTTTGGCCAATCAGATCTTTGTCGACATTCTTCGACAGATCGAGGTTCAAGATCCTCACTATCTTGCATAATATTAAGTGCAACATTATATGCAAAAATATTATCCACCACTATTTCAGATCGATTTAAATTAATCCATCACCGATCGAACTTATTAAAAGTTCCTTACTCACATGAGCTTCGGATTCATTGATTTCTTCAGGAATCTTAGAACTAATCAGATTTTGGGTCTCTTCAGGAGATCCCTTCATAGTATCGTTTTGATCATTTGTTGATTTTCTTTTTCGAGGATTTCGATCCTTAGAACCCAAAGGCCTACCACGCTTCAGGCGTGCTTTAGGTTCACTAGCTCTCATGCTAGTAGATGGTCCTACTGGGACATCAATTCGGATAGGCACATTCTCTGCTGGGATATGTGACTTAGTTATCCTTTTCAAATCAGTAAATGCGTCTGGCATTTGATTTGCTATATTCTGTAAATGGATGATCTTCTGGACCTCCTGATTACATATAGGGGTACGGGGATCAAAGTGAGATAATGATGAAATTTTCCACACAATTTCTCTTTTGATTTCCTTTTTCTCTCCCCCTAATTGTGGAAAATTTGTTTCATCAAACCGACAATCTGCAAATCGAGCAGTAAATAAATCTCCTGTCAATGGTTCAAGATAGCGAATAATAGAGGGTGATTCAAACCCAACATATATTCCTATCCTTCTTTGTGGTCCCATCTTACTACGTTGTGGTGGTGCTACTGGCACATATACAGCACATCCGAAAATTCGTAGATGGGCAATATTTGGTTCATGACCAAAAACTAATTGTGACGGAGAATATTTATTATAATGTGTCGGTCTGAGACGGATAAGTGATGTTGCGTGCAAGATAGCATGGCCCCAAGCAGTAGTTGGCAATTTTGTTTTCATAAGTAGTGGTCTTGCTATCAATTGCAGGCGTTTAATAAATGACTCTGCAAGGCCATTTTGAGTATGAACATAAGCTACAGGATGTTCAACTTTTATCCCAACGGATAGACAATAATCATCAAAAGCTTGAGATGAGAATTCTCCAGCATTATCAAGGCGAATAGCCTTTATAGGATAATCTGGGAATTGTGCCCTTAATCGAATTATTTGGGCTAATAGCTTTGCAAACGCCAGGTTGCGAGATGATAGTAGGCACACATGAGACCATCTTGAAGATGCATCTATTAGGACCATAAAATATCTAAACAACCCACTTGGTGGGTGAATAGGTCCACATATATCCCCATGTATACGCTCTAAAAAGGCAGGGGATTCAATACCAACCTTCATTGGTGATGGTCTAGTGATCATTTTTCCTTGATAACAAGCATCACAAGAAAATTCGTCATTTGTAAGAATCTTCAAGTTCTTTAATGGATGCCCACTCGAATTTTCAGTAATTCGTCTCATCATTATTGATCCGGGATGGCCCAAACGGCCATGCCAAAGCACAAAAGTATTTGAATCCGTAAACTTCTGGTTTACGATAGAGTGTGCTTCAATTGTACTAATTTTTGAATAGTATAAGCCAGAAGATAAAGTTGGTAACTTTTCTACAATGCATTTCTGGCCAGAAATATTCTTTGTAATACAAAGATATTCCCTGTTCATTTCATCTATTGTCTCTACATGATACCCATTTCGGCGGATATCTATAAAACTCAACAAGTTTCTTCGGGACTTGGAGGAGAACAATGCATTGTCTATAATAAGTTTTGTTCCCTTAGACAGAAATATTATGGCTCTTCCGGAGCCTTCAATCAAACTTATATTACCAGAAATTGTTGAAACATTTGCTTTTTCCTTATGCAAATAAGAAAAGTATTTCTGATCGTTGAATATGGCATGAGTTGTTCCACTATCAATAACACAAATATCTTCATGATTTGTCTTTGATCCAAACATAATTTGAGGGTTATCCATATTCTTCAAAATAACATAAATAAAATATATTATAGTAAACATCATTATCAAAGCATAACTTTTATTTATGTACAACAATTACATAACCATACTATCTATTACAAACAACAAAAATTAAAATATTTACATTTCTACAGATTCACTACCGATTACATGACTTGTTTCTCCTTCTGGGAGTGCAAAGTAATCAGCTACATCCAAATGCATGAAGTCTAAATTATCTTCAGAAATAAAATTTGCTTTAACATTTTTCTCTGTCTTCTTCAGAGAGGCTTGATAAAGCTCAACCAGGTGCTTTGGCGTACGACAGGTACGTGACCTGTAACGACCCGACCGGTCGTTTTGAGCTCTGGCGCGTCATTCAGCAGTTTGAGGCCATGAGCGGCTTAATCTCAGGTATATTAACTTGTGTGTATGGTCAGAATTAAAATTCAGGAAGTTTGGAGTCAAATCTAAATGGAAATTCTCATTTTGAAAGCTTAAAATTGAAGAAATGAACTAGGATTGGAATTTTGAGTAAACGACCTCAAAATTGGGATCCGAAGGTTCCAGAAGGTTAGTATGATGATTTTGACTTGGGCGTATGCCCGGATCGAGTTTTGGATAACCCGGGAGCATTTTGGCGCCTATTGTGGAAGATAGCATTTTAGAAGAAATTGCATCAGTTTGGTTTAAAATGCATTTCAGTGTTATTGATGTCCGTTTGGGATTCCGAGACTGGGAGTAGCTCCGTATGGTGATTCTGGATTTGGGAGCATGATCGAAAGTGAATTCGGAGGTCCGTAGGTCATTTTGGAGCCGTTCGGCTAAAGATGGAAAATTGAAGGTTTTTGAGAAAATTTGGCCGGAAGTGGAAATTTTAATATCGGATTCGAAATGCGAATTTTATAGTTTGGATAGCTTTTTTAGGTTATTTGGGACTTAGGAGTGTGTCCGGAATATCTTTGTGTTGAAATATATGAATTATGGGAAAAATTTGGAAAATTTTGATATTTAATATTGTTAAAGTTGACTTTGGTCAACTTTTTGGTAAACGGACCCGGACCCGTGATTTTTCGGTCTCGAAAGGTCCATACAAAAATATGGGAGTTGGACGTGTTTCCGGAATCGAATTCCGAGGTCCCAGGCCCGAGAAATGAATTTTTTCGTGAAATTGTTTTCTGAAAATGTTTAAGGAAAATGAAAATGAAATTTGATCAGAAAGTGATGGTATCGGGCTCGTATTTTGGTTCCGATGCCCGGTACAGGTTATATATATTGGTTAAGCGCTTCCTCTAAAGTTTGGTTACAAACGGACGTTGTTTGACGGGTTTCGGCCTTAAATTGGAAATATTGAAAGTTTATGAAATTTGAAAGAATTCTTGGATTTAAGGCTCAAATCATTGATTTTAATGTTATTTTGGCGATTTGATCGCTCGAGCAAGTTCGTGTGATGTTTTAGAGTCAGTGTTCATATTTGGTTTGGAGCCCCGAGGGCTCGGGAGTGTTTCGAAGTGATTTCGGACTTAGGAAAAATTGCAGAAAATTCTGCTGTGCCCAGAAAATTTTAGGTGCGAGTAGTCCAGTTTGGAAGATCATATCTTGTAATATATAAGAAATCGGAAAAGTGTAAAACACGAAATTTGTATCCCATACATTCTAGTTTTCGGAAAGTTAAACCATTCGCGATTTGGATATCATCTCAGAAAGTTACGATGGATCGAAAAGGGCTGCTGGAGCAATTTCGGCAGAATTTACGATGCACTTTAGAAGCTCATATCTCGGGATATATAAAGAGTTATATGGTGTACAACCTATCAAATTAAAGATCTTTGAGTCTAGTTTCTAAATCTTCAAACCGTTTGTCATTTGGATATTTATACAAGACGTTATGGGTGTTTAAACAGAAGGTGTCCGACAAGAAACAATTTTAATAGGATGTACAACTTGTATAGCACAAGTGCAAGGTACAACTCGACGAAGCACAGGCAGATTCTTTTATACACGGATTTAGCTCACTTTTCTTCATTTCTTCAAAGTATGGACGATTTTTGGGGAGCTTCAAGAGGGGATTTTCATCATCAATGTGAAGGTAAGTTATCCCCACCTATTTTGAGTTAAGTACATCAATTATGTATGGATTTGAGCATGAAAATTGTAGAAAAATTGAGGATTTAGGCCTAGGGATTTGAAAATAAGATTTGGTGATTTGAGGGGTCAAATGAACTCCGATTTTCGTAAATTTTATATGTACGGACTCGTGGCGAGATGAGGAATCCGGTGATATGACTTTCGTAATTTTTCGAGAAGTGGGCCCGGGGCTCGGGGTTTGCAAATTTCGTGATTTTCTATATTTTTCGAGTCTTTTCGATTGGGTTATATTCCCTTAGCCTATTGTAATATATTCCTTGTGGTTTTGGAAAGATTCGACGCGCGAGGAGGTCGATTCGAAAGGAAAAGACATCGCGGAGTAGACTTTTGGCCGTCTTGAGGTGAGTAATAGATGTAAATGCTGTTCTGAGGGTTTGAAACCCCGGACTTTCACATCGTAACGCTATATTGAGGCGTGACACGCACTCCATGGCGAGTGCGGGGTCGGATACTATTGGGGATTGTGACTTGGTCCATCCCGTGTGATGTTTATACTATACTGGTGATTGATACACATACTTCATTGATATTACTGGGCTTGATGCCATGTTTGGGGCCTTGTGCCGATTTGTAAAATCCTTCGAGGATTGATATTACTGCTTAGCATGATTTGCATATCATTTAATTTCAGTCCAAGGTTTTAAATGTTGTTTTGCAAACTCAGCCATAATTCTAAGTGTTGAAAACTTAAATGATATTTTTAAATGTATTCCGGGCTGGGAACTTCTGTTTTGTAAATGCCCAAGGGGCTTATTATATTATTTTCTGGACTGATTATAAAGTGACTTGAAATAGTAGTAACAATGACACTGTGTAATATACTTGAAATAGTGGTAACAATGACACTGTGTGATATACTTGAAACAGTGGTAACAATGACACTGTGTGATATACTTGAAACAGTGGTAACAATGACACTGTGTGATATACTTGAAATAGTGGTAACAATGACACTGGATGATATACTTGAACAGTGGTAACAATGGCACTGTATGATATAAATTGGTCAGGTAACAATGGCTGACCGGTCAGGTAACAATGACTGACCAAGATATTGCGCTTGGGCTGTAGGAGCCCCTCCGGAGTCTGTACACACCCCCAGTGAGCGCCGTCGACGATAAATAAATATGGATGGCTCGGGCTGCACGCCGCAGTGGGTACTGGAATGTACCATCATATGCATTGCATTGCATTCATGTATTTGTATTTATACTGGTGTTTAGCTGCTCAGTTCCATATGTTGCTGTATATTCGGATTGTAGCTTACTTTGTGTATTTACTGGATTTTCTTATCTTCGGACTGTAGTTACTTTTATTACTCACTAGGTCGGAGTACTCACTTTACTCCCTGCACCTTGTGTGCAGATCCAGGGCAGTCTCAGGCTCAGTAGATCCAGTTGATCAACAGATCCAGCCTCTAGGAGTATCGAGGTAGCTACACGGCGTTCGCAGCCATTGATATTCTCCCTCCTATCCTATCTCTTTATTTCCGCATTATCGGACTTTGGATATACCGTGTATTAGGATGATATTCTGTATTCTAGAGGCTCAGATTCGTGACACCGGATCCTAGTGAGATTATATTGTGTAGTTTGTTAAAATCTTCAGTACTTTAATCTTGCTTAATTGATATTTCTTTCCGCTATTTTTGATAAATTGGGTTAAGTGTTGAATAATGGTCGGGCTTGCCTAGTAGTGTGCTGGACGCCATCACGACCGGGATTTGGGTCGCGACATGACCAGTGCCCTTTTCCTCCACATCTATAGCATGCATTTTCTGCATTTGGCGCTTGCACCGCTTCATGCTTTTGTTCCTTCCTTTTCCACTGCTGGTGGTGAGGAGGCTTCTTTGGTGCATTATTATTACCATGATTGGGGTTTCTTCCCCGACCACGGCCATGACCACGACTGGGGCCACGACCTCTTCCACGTTTAGCTTGGTGGAAGTTCGTCTCATTCACTTCAGGGAATGGACAAGAACCAATAGGTCGGCTTTCATGATTTTTCATTAATAGCCCATTATGTTGCTCTGCTATAAGAAGATGTGAGATAAGTTCAGAATACTTTTTAAATCCCATCTCTCGATATTGCTGCTGCAGGAGCATATTCGAGGCATGAAAAGTGGTGAAAGTTTTCTCCAACATATCATGATCAGTAATATTATCACCACATAATTTCAATTGGGAAATAATTCTGAACATAGCAGAATTATACTCACTGATAGATTTAAAATCTTGTAGCCTTAGATGAGTCCAATCATAACGTGCCTGTGGAAGAACGACCATCTTCAGGTGGTCATATCTATCTTTCAAATTATTCCACAGTATGACTGGATCTTTAATAGTGAGATATTCCATTTTCAGGCCCTCATCAAGGTGATGGCGTAGGAATATCATTGCTTTGGCACGGTCTTGGTTTGATGCCTGATTTTTATCCTTGATGGTGTCTGCCAGACCCATCGCATCAAGATGAATTTCAGCATCAAGCACCCAAGACATGTAGCTTTTGCCCGATATATCCAGGGCTACAAATTCAAGTTTAGAAAGATTTGACATTATTTAGGAAAAGAAAGTTCTTACCTCTAATACTTTCAAAGTATTTGCTCGAGATGTCAGAGTCTCGTGCTGATAACGTGTTATAAAATAAAGACTGTAAAGTAAAGACAAGTATAGAGAGAAACTGTTATATTATTCGAATTCAAACTGATGTACATAATGAACTGAAATCTCTTCTATTTATAGAAGAAAGGAAGCTGTTGTGTAAGCTGCTACTATACCAGATATGGATAATCTTCTACTGAGAGCAATGTTTATCCATAACGGAGTACTGAAAGGATAAGCTTATTATACCCGATATGGATAATCGTCTACCGGGGGTAATGTTTATCCATAACTGGGTACTGAAAGGATAAGCTTATTATACCCGGTATGGATAATCTTCTACCGGGGGTAATGTTTATCCATAATTGGGTACTGAAAGGATAAGTTTATTATACCTGGTATGGATAATCTTCTACCGGGGATAATATTTATCCATAACCGGGTACCGAAGTGATAAGCTTCTTCAGGAAGCTTATTTCCAATAGAGTACTAAATAGATAAACATATTTACGGTGGAGTCTCATATGGATAAGCTTCTTCAGGAAGCTTATTTACAACAGAGTACTAAATGAACATCCATAATATAATATATTTATAACACTAATTGTGATTTTTTGTATTTTCTCTTTGTTGATAGTAAACAAATGAACTTTGATGAAGCTATTACAGACAAAAGGTGGAGGCAAGGCTTAGAGGAGGAGATCGAGTTGATAGAGAAAAGCAACACTTGTAAGTTAACAACTCTTCCCAAGGGTCATCGAGCAATAAGAGTTAAATGGGTATACATGACAAAGAAGAATGCTTATGAAGATGTGGAGAGATAAAAGGCACGACTTATGGCTAAGGGCTACAAGAAAAGGCAATGTGTTTCCAATAAGGAAGTAGAGCTCAAATATGTGAAGTCTCATGATCAAACTGCAGATATCTTTACAAAGCATCTCAAGTTTGAAGATTTTCATAAATTGAGATCAAGACTTAAAATGAAAAAGAAAAATCAAAATTAAGGGAGAGATTTGTGGGACCATCTAAATAAATAAAAACGAAATAAAGAAAAATAAGATGAAAACAAGTTGCAGGAAGTTGCAAAACCAATTTATTTCGTACACACTAAAATCAGAGAGCGCAATAGAGCATAGAGAGTAATTCATAGATTGTAGTTTGTGAGTTAAGTAAAGAGTGGGAATAATATTATACTGAGGTATTTAAAATAAAAAGTATTTTTGTTTTGAAGGTGTAGTAATCTTTTGACACTATCAAATTATAATATTATAGTGGTATCATATTACTCACCTTAGGCATTGTACATTCTAACTGTCCACATTTACCTATTTGGGTTCCAAGTGGTACTGGTTCTTTTACCACTGCTTCAGCTTGGAATTTAATCAGGCAAATAGTGTTAAATGTCATGTCTAAAAGAAGATTTTGCAAAAATATATCCCTTTTTAATTGTCCTTTACTTGAGTGGAGGATTAAACAAAAAAAAGTTGCCTTTTGATGATATTATTTTGAAGGCTAGGTGTGCAGTAAAATATGGCACTTAGAGAATCCATTACCTTACACAACCTACATGGATTGTGTCCCCAAGACATCTCTGCTAATCATTAATATGTTGAAAGGGGAGAAAACCACCATAACATATTCTAGCTATAAAAAACCAATTAAGTTGCGAACGCTTTGGCTAAATGGAGTACTGATAAGCAAAAGAAATAAGTAACAATAGTCAACTAATTAACAACTTGATGACACAAACGGTATGTTTGCTAACACGTGTATCTTTATTCACGTTACATTCAATATAAAACAATACAAAAATCATCGCATAACTAAATGCATATATTATTCGCGAATACAAGAACATGATAATGAAAAAAAAACAATTCGCTATCATTTCATAATTTATTCTAGGACTAATATTTCTTATAGTACGGATAACCACACGACCTTCCGTAAACTCAAACTCCTCGGCTAGACAGCAAAAATTAGTAGTCCTCGTCACATTCATCCCTCTGCAAGTAATGAAAAAAAAACATCAAAAAGGTTTAAGTTTCATGCATTAACAATATAAAATAATCACGTCACTTAGATTATTGCAGATTAATCTTGTAATGAATGTTAATCGGTGATCTAGAATAAATAGTAAGTACACATTTTATATGGTAGAAACATGCTATAACATATTAAATTACACAGATAGAGAAAATTATAAAGTTATAATTGACGAATCTATTACCTCCTCACGAGTGAAAGTGAGGCCAAGTCTGATGGATCCACATTCTTCATCATCCTTGTAAAGCTGATAAGAGGTTGATCCTACTTCTCCTTCACGAAACACTTCTTCCAAAGAAATTCTATTTTCGATTAACAAAAAACAACATTATTAACGTTGTTTGACTGTATAACAAAAAAATATTACTATTATGGAATATAATCAGGGAGAGTATTAACGTTGCTTCTCCTAGGAAATCGTCATCTTGGAATGTGTTTTCATCCATAAGTTTGATGTGAAGCTCGTCGCAACCACGAGTGATGGTGAAGAGGAAGGACTCATTCCACTCAGGGTCGGATCCTTCACCTGTAAAAAGCAGTTCTTATTATTGAGTTACAAATTCCAAATGTGTATACACTGAAAGTACAATGAATTTTTATACTTACATTTTTTTTTTACTAAGATAGGTAGGATACAATAAAATTTCATTGTTCAATCCAAGTTAATTAATTACAAACCTGATGCAGTACTGCTTTTCTTCTCTTCAGTGCGGCAGGTGACGACAACATAAGGATTCATATCAGCTGTTGAAATTTGAAAAAGAAAAATAAATAAATTCTTTAACCCATGAGATGAAGCATTACGTAATCAAAATTTGCATGCCTGAATTACTCTAGGATTTATCTTACGGAATGACCGTAAGGGAATTCGTGAGGAACATACTTAGCCAATTTGTGTCATCAAGGCCTCTGGCATTTGCAACATAAACTTCAAGTTGTCCGTAAGGCATCTTTGGATCAGATTATTGGTAAAAAAACAGAATAAGATAATGGGAAGAAATTAAAAGACTTCAACAAAAATACTTTTATTGCTTTAAATTATGACATTTAGGCCTGCTCAATTTATAGTTTACTAGTCCAATCACTGCAATACACGTGATCACTGTGATCCGTAAATATTTGAAGACGCATTTGAATAATTGTGGTTAAAGAAAAAGTAAGAGTAACTGATGTACTAAAAAGTAAGAGTAACTGATGTACTAAAAAGTAACAGTAAACTATATTTCAGAAAATATTGTGTAACAATATTGAATGACTGATGGCCTTTTACATATTTATTTCTCTTTTAATTTTTCTGTGGAGTACTACTTCAGACCCTTATTAGAAGGTAGTATTAGTGGGCGGAGTCAGAATTTTCGTTAAGGAGTGTCAAAATATATAAAAGTAAACATACCAAGAAATTAAGGGGAGTCAATACATAGTATATATATACATATAATTTATTTTTTTACCTACCTACATAGTATATTTTTACCAATGACACCCCTTCGTATAAGGTGGCTCCGCCACTGCTAGTGGTGATCCTGATAATTTAACTTGCTTCTTACTTTTTGTATTTTTATTAGAATTCTTGGATTCAGAATGTGAGCACGTGATTTTTGTCTTACGCGACAATCGCTCCAAAAGAAATAAAAATAATAACAAATGGTCCTGTTGTACAATTTTTGGATTTTACGTGGCACTTTGTTAATTATTTATGATTTTTGCCCATTTTTATTTTTTATTAAAAAAAACAATATATATATAAAAAAAATGTGTATGTGTCATGCGTAGTTGGAACCGTAATCCGGTTATTGAAAAGAAAAATCATAAATAGGCATCTTTGTCCGTGATTTTTTTTGTTTTGTTTGATTTTACCTGCTTTAAATACTTTAATATACGTGTGCAAATAATTGTGTTACGTGTTTATTTAATTTTAATTTGATTTACTTAGGTTTTGTTTTTAAATAAAAATAATAATAATAATAATAATAAAAATATATAAGAGATAAGTGCAGAATTAGTTTGAAAATCAGTTTGGGCTGATTTTCGTTTTTTAATTCAAAGCCCAAACAACCGAGCCCAAAAACCTAAGCTTGCCCCGGTCCGGACCAGCCTACTTCAAAAACGTCCAAACGACGTCGTAGTGGTTGAGTCTGATCTGAGCCGTTGATCTTTGAATGATCAACGACCAAGATCTCACACCCCGTACCCACTCACAGACCCGACCCGTCTCACCCGGACCGACCCCAACCCTTCACCCTTGAAACGACACCGTTTCCCGTTAGTTGAAGGATCCTGGCCCTTCATCGTGTCTCATCCAACGGCCAGGATCCATCTATCCACTAACTATATAAACCTACAACCCTTCACCCCGCGCCCTGATCCAAACCCCCCCGCCTTAGGTCGTCTTCACCAGACCTCAGACCTTCAAACCCTAGCCGCCCCTGTATACTTTCACCATGAAAGCCGGCGGCATGAACGCCGGTGGCCTTCACCTTAACACCATAGGACCATCTCACCCCCCTGAACATGGATCTGTGGACCGTTTAGTTCGAATCATCCTCTAGGTCCTCGAATCTTCATTTGAAGATTCGAGCAAAACTCGATCTACACCGATCTGCCCTAGATTCATACCAGACAATCACCGGACCCCCCTCGTGACCAAACCATGCTTGGTTTGGTCCGAATCTAACCAAGAAAGCCCAAAACCCAAATCTGCCCTCTAGAACCCTAGGTTTCCTTGTGCCTGTTCCGTGCCTGTTCGAACCAAGAGATTAGGGTCTAATGGACCTTAATCGAAGTGTTTCTCATTTGAGAAACATTTCGATTAAAGTCCGTTCAACCTTGAGAAAGGGTCTGTACAACACAAGCTGATTTTTTCTGTTTCTGCTTTCAAAGTTTAAGGTAAGTTTGTTTTCTCTTTGTTATTCAGTACGTGTGTGGTTTAAAGGTCTGTTCGTATTGGCCGAATGTCTTGTGTAATTTGTTGTCTTTGAATTTTTTACCAAATGTATCCTGTCCACCTTTCCTGAACCTATGTGTTTGATTAAAGGCCTTCTTCTATTCACTGATAACATGTATGTATGTATGTGCTGTGCAATTAGCTGAATTTCAAATTTGAACTGATTAACTGATTCCTCGAGTACAATTCTGCTGGGTCAGTATGACTCGAGTCATGTGTTCGATACTATTAAACATCTGATTTTTGGTTACGATTGTACATGTTATGATTAATATAGTCGAGTCGACATGTGTCGTCAATTAGTTTCAGCTGCCTGAACAATAACAAATCGATTTGCTTCTGCTAAGCATTGCCTGAATCAATTAGGAACTGAGTTTAGTACTTATAATTGTTAATTTGAATCAGAAATGTAAAATCAATGTTTTGTTCAGTTACAGTTCTGATATTGGAGGGCATGTGCACTTGTGCACCACATGTGCATTTGTGCACAGCCTGTGTCCTGCATAAGGGCTTTTTGAATTAAATAGTTTGACAGCATATGCTGTCAGACTACATTCTGCTGCCCATACTCTACTTTAGTTTCAGAAATAATAAACATTACTCAAAAGTGAGTCTGCCAGGGAATATCATGGGGTTTTGTTTATACTTAATTAGCTAAGTGGAATCTGAAATAGGAGAGCACATGGGAGGGGTGTTCTAATTGTCTGAACAGGCTGTTAAAGGTTTTAGGTTTATAAAAGAGGGGACTTTCATCAGTTTTAGGAGATCAGATAGATCAGATAAGAGGGAGGAGCTGAAGACATACACAGATAGACATAGATACACACACACAAACAGAGAAAAAGAGAATACACACAGAAAACTTAGTTTGGAGATTGAGAGTTGAAGTTCTGAAAAGCAGAAAAACTGGAAAAGAACTCTGTTTGATAACACAGACAGACAAAACTAGAAATTGCATTCTTCTTGCTGTCTTGATTTCACTGGTCTCGACCTGTTTGTCCAATACCGATTTCTTCTAAATCCAACTGAGTCTACTGGTTGTTTGTTGGTTTACTCTGGGACTTGATCTAGCTGGGATCTTGATTCTATTCCAATTATTTTGCTTGTTGCTGCTGCTGCTATTCTGTTTCTTGCTGCTGCTGATTTCCCTATCTTCTTCCTCTTCTCCTTGCATTTTCAGTATTTCCAGGTACACATCTCGAGTCTCACATTGGTGTAGCTGATTGTAACATTGAAAAGCATGAATCGAAAGATCTGAAGAATTTTTTTTATCATCTGTTGCCTTACTTATAGCTTTGCGAATATTGTTAAAGTTGTATAAATCCTTTAACTTGTAGCCTAATAGAGAATACATTAGTAAGTTTGTACTTAATTAATGTTTATTTGAAACTGTGGTGTTTGATTCGTTTAGTAGCATACAGGATGTAAATATAACTCATGGAATGTGAAACTATTTAGTGCGATTGTTAAAATTAAATTCACTCTTTCAGCATGCTTTGAATAAGTAGAGGCAAATGGCTGTTAAATCTAGCCAAATATAATACAGTTTTGAATCACCCAGTTTCGATTTCTTTAGGCAGTTTATAGGACTAGTTTTGAATATCATCGGTAGTATTCTTTAATAAGGAATTCTATTAACCCTGTTTAAGCAAGTTAATCTAAATTCGACTTAAAGATGTTTATTCGGATTAAGTGTTGTATTTCGTTAGAATAAACGGATTTCTTTGTCAAATTAAAGCATTTTTCCATTGAAGTACAATGTTTTCTCAACTTTGTAAATAATTAACCATAAGAATCCGGATTAGGCCAAAGCATATAATTAAATTAGCATGTACCTTTTTTCTTTTAGTTTTAGAGACAAACGCGTTAGAAATGTAGCCACTTTAGGATATCCTTTCTAAAATAGAGACGAGCCTCGCCAAATAAAACGCAAAATTGCGGGGCCCTCAATAAATAACCATAATAATTTTTTAGAATTCGGGATAGGCCGTTTAGTGAATTTCATGGCCTTCTACAAAAATAATAACGCGCTAGACTCTTTAGGCGCGGCTTAATAATTTAACCTTCTTAAACACGGGTGCACATTGATGTGACCCAAATCCAAATCTCAACGGAGTCAAAATGTGTCGACGATCACGGGTGCATTGATTGTGACGTGGTTCGAGATGCATTTTCGCGACATTGCAATTCTATAAAACTAAATAATAATAATAAAAGCGGTTTAAACTTAATAAAGCACATAAGTCACAACATGTATTTAAATCAGATATTTAGCCATTATAACAATTTAAGCGACCGTGCTAGAACCACGGGATTCGAGGGTTGCCTAACACCTTCCCTCGGGTCAACAGAATTCCTTACTTAGAATTTCTGGTTCGCAGACTTCATTTGGAAAAGTCGAAAATTTCCTCGATTTGGGATTCAAGATAAACCGGTGACTTGGGACACCAAAAGCCAAACCTTTCCCAAGTGGCGACTCTGAATTAAATAAATAATCCCATTTCGAATATTGTCACTTAAATTGGAAAAACTCCCTCGCGCATTTAACCCTTCGGGGCGGGCGCGCAAAAAGGAAGTGTGACAGTTCTGGCGACTCTACTGGGGAAAGGTTCAGAACCACTGGTTCAGGGTTCAAGAATTCGAGCTTAGAATAATTGTTATATTTGGCTTTATTATCTGATCTTTATTACATGTTTTGCATAACGTGCTAAATGTTGTCTTTTACCGCTTTGATATTATCTGAACTGTATATAAACTGTGCCGAAACCCTTCTCTTCTTACCTCCGGGGAGAAGCTCGCTGGTCGAGACTCCCTATTCTGTTAGTGTCAATACCTGAAATAAGAAAGAGGTCGGACAAGTTACAAAGCCGGACGATCTCGCGGGTCCCCGGTACGTAGCCCCCTCCTCGACTCGAGTTGTCTGCTCGGGTACACAGTCTAGAACAAATACCCAGGGTATAAACCTAGTATAACAAAACTTCATGCCGGATCCCTAGTAGGAACGTTTATTTGCATCATGTTGCATTTGACTTAGGGGGCTCAACACAGGTGTTGGGTCCGTCTAGGACAGGCCACCTGAAATGAAAAGACCACCCTGCTGCATCCTATTTGTTTTGCGCATTTATTTGCTTCGGTTCCGCATGCTGACCGGTTTCTAAAAAAAAGAAGAAAAATAGCAGCGTAGGGAGATAATTACTTATTTTGGAAAAATAAAACCAATGTCCAAGTAGTGTCGAAACCTCGCCGGAATTTTTCTAAAAAAAAAAAACAGAATAAAACCAAAAGTTGTCTTTTAGTTTGATTTATTAAAAAAAAACATATAAAAATTTTTTCTTTTCTTTTTTTTTTTTAAAAAAAGGTATTTATTTAAAAGTAAAAAAATAAATTTTTTTTTTTGGAAATTCATCATTCAAAAAAAAGTTGTTTCTCTCGTAGTATCTCTTTTATAAATTCAGACTAATAGTCTAAATACTTCCTAAAAAAAATTTTTTTTTTAGTCTTTATCTCTTTTCGGAAGAAAATAATAATAAAAAAATATTCTTGCTTTCTGGGTTTAATTGATTTTCTCTATTCATGATGGGCCGAACTACACCGGTTTGATTCTCACCGGATGTGAGATACGTAGGCAACCCTCGTCGGGTTCAACCCCATTTTTGCTAAAATAGCCAAAATCAATAAATAAATAAAAAAGAAGAAGAAAAAGACGTGTCAAATTTTAAAAGAGTCATAAATAAGTCAGGTGATGTTGTTTTGTCATAAATAGCCGAATGTTCCCGAAAGGGACGCCGGAAAGCTGACTTTGCATAAACGGCCACCTTTGAGTCATTTTTCAAGGTTTGATCCAGTTGACCCACACAGCCTTAAAATCTTCGTCACCGAGGCGTTGAAAGGCCGTGTTGGCAATATTTGAGTTTTCTAATTTGAAAAACTATAAATAAGTCAGGTGATGCGGTTTGTCATAAATAGCCGAATGTTCCCGAAAGGGACGCCGGAAGGCTGACTTTGCATAAACAGCCACCTTTGGGTCTTGTTTAGTATTTTTGTCCAGTTGACCCACACAGCCTTAAAATCTTCGTCCCCAAAGTGCTTAAAGGCCGTGTTCAAAACTTGATCCCCTTTGTAAAATATTTTTGAGTCAAGTCATTTTGTTAAAATCACCTTAATAAATGTGCAGGATGAGCACGATGCAAAATGAACATTTTTCAATAATGACCAAAATCCCTGTCAAGTTACGACTATGGTGGAATGATCTAGGTGTTGAAGGACAAAATGAGGTTAAGAAATATCTGAAAGGTCTTGTGGGTTTGTTGGAAATCCAGCCTCGGGGAGATATCATAAGAGCTTTGGTTACCTATTGGGACCCGGCGCACAATGTTTTCCATTTCTCTGATTTTTAACTCACCCCGACTTTGGAAGAAATGGCTGGGTACATCGAAAATGTTGAACTTCTGTTGAGGCAAAAATACTTGGTCGCCCCAAGAGCTGTCACGGTACATCGGTTCCTAGATTCACTGAAGATACCCAGAACGGTCCACAACCCGGATTTGGCTGCCGGTTTTTGCACTCCATGCTTCATATATGATAGGTACGGTCATGAAGAAGGATTCAATAATCCAATCAACAAACTGTGCAGCAAAGGTATTCGTCAGAAGTGGGACAAACACAGACGGGTAGCCTTCATGATGATGTTCCTGGGCCTTCTGGTATTTCCAAGGAAAGGCGGAAACATTGATTTAAAGATATTCGGGGTCGTCAGCACCTTACTCACGCAAAGTGACAGTACTCTCGCGCCTATGGTGGTATCTGACATTTTTCGAGCTCTCACAGCTTGTAAAGCTGGGGGAAATTTCTTCGAAGGTTGTAACTTGCTCCTACAAATGTGCATAGAAGAATTTTGCACGAGAACCAAAGAGATCAGTTGGCCCAAAGGAGTCCTGGCATGGACCTCGTTCTTTCAAGCTCTTACTGCCAGCCAAATACAATGGACGCTGGGATGGTTGCCTGTTGAGGAGATCATATATATGCCGGCAGCTAAAACTCATTTCTTACTGATGGGACTTAAGAGTATTCAACCTTACGCACCCTGCCGAGTTTTGAGACAGCTCGGAAGATGCTAGATAGTACCTCATGAGGAAGATCTTAGCACTCAAGCAGTTGAGATAAGTCCTAACGGACAATTTCCAGAAGCGAAAATTCGCCAAATCTGGAGTGAGTGTCAATATTTGAAATCAGATACTTGCGTGCGGGATCGAGCCAAAGGAGAGACGGCGCCAGGTTACTTTGCATGGTATAGAAGGGAACTTGAGCATGAAAGACCGGCTAAAAGACCCCACATCCTGAATTTCGCCGATTCATCGTGAAAACAGTGAGATTGGTTAGCGAAAGAAAGAGGCTATTGCGCCGAAATCAGCAGGTTGAAGCAACAAGTGGAAAGCTTGAAATATGAGCACAATGTGCAAGTTGCTACCAATCTGGGAGAACGAAACAGGTTGATTCAGGAAAACGAAATGCTCAAAGTCCAGATCAAACAGATAAGGATGGATGCGGATAAGCAGCCAAGGCATCGATCAGATGAGCAGTTGATAAAAAGGCTAAAAGGCAAAGTCAGGGAATGGCAAGAGGATTTAGAGAAATCTAAAAACATCATAGCAGAGCTCAGGGCACAATGGGATACAAGAGCAGATAAGCATCGCCGACACTTGAATCAATTGGAAGGCGATCACGAGAAAACTGTTGCTAAAATAAAGAGAGAGATGGCTACACTTGAGATCAAAGCAGCTAATCAGGCCCAGGATTTCCAAATTGAGAGCAGATACTGGTACGATTCATTGGCCCAGATGAAGTTAAAAGTACGGCAACTAAAGCATCAGCATATACAGGATGCTCAGGTGTTCAAGATATGTAGCGATCAGATAAAACGCCTACTCATAGAGAAGAAGCAAACCAGAGATAGGATCAAGGCCATTGCCCATGCCATCACCAGACGATGTCTACGATGTGAGAACATGACCAGCGTTACCGTCCTCTCGGCAGTGATGAGTTATGTCAATCAGACCATGCATGAGTTGGAACAACTTGAGAGGGATCTCACACCTAGGACCGCGGTGAGGCCGAACGATGCCCCGCGGACACAAATTGTCAAAACCATAATGTACTCATAAGTCGAGTCTGTATCTTAGCATCTGTTGCTTGTTTTTCCCATCAGTTTGTTTAGTCTAGGATGAGTCTAGGTTTATTTTTAAAGTTTGCTCTTTCTTTTGCAAAATGTAGTTTTGTAATAGACTGTTTCGACAATAAAAGGTGTGTTTCTTTCATTTGTGTTTCGAACTACGTAATGATCTGATTCACGTAGGCATCGTGATACGTAGGCAATCCTCATCGGATCCGGTCACATTTTTACCGTAAAAATAAAAAAAAAATATAAAAGAAAAACAAAAGAAAAAAAATGATAAGAAAAGGGAAGCCTAAAAAAGGAACGCCGGAACAACGCATGCTATCGTCGCAAACATGTAGAATTCACTTAACTGTATAGGTGCATCATGCTCAACGTGAGGTTGCCTATCTGTTATTTTGTTTCAAATTAACCGTGCGTTTGTCGTTGAGTACATTCAGGTTTTTGGGAAAGACGGTTGGTTTGGTGAAAGTCTGGCCTCGCACTCATACTTCACGAGGTCAAGGAGAAGTGTTCAACTACCTGTTGTTAGAACCAGAAGCAGCACTCACACTTACTTCACCAGGTCAAAAGGAAGTGTGGAAATGTCTTCAGAGGTTCCGATGTCAACAACCCCTGTTTCCGAGGAAAGTTCTATCTCGGCCGTCCTCACACCGGAATCCGCAACTGCGGAGGAAAATAGAATCATACGGCTCCGCATGTTGGAAATGCTGGACGACTGGAATAATGGGAAAGAGCCGCCAAGTGTCGTCCCCGGATTCCCTGAGTTATTCTCCAGATCAAGCGGGACTTCTAATGTCCCCATAAATTATCCTGCTACTCCATTCGGGTACCTAGCCACCTCAGCCTTCTCTGCTGGATCGCCTTCTGAGCCTCATCCCCGAATGTCAGCCACCGATGCAAGTATGAACATCTTTACTGCACCGCCCTGCCCGATTACGGCACAGCCTGCTACGTACAAGCCAAGCTTTGACTCATCTTCTTTTACATTCCAAGCACCCTCATTCTCAATAGAACCAACTAGGTTCACTACCAACGCTAATCCTCCACCGCCTCAGTGCGAGCTTGCACCCGGGCAGGATCAGAACCCCAGAGTTGCAGAACAAAATGAGATGGCCAAAAGAATGAGAAGCCTTGAACAAAGTTTGAAGAATATGCAAGGTTTGAGCGTACAGAAGAGCGTCTCTTACGCCGACCTATGCATGTTCCCTCACGTGAACCTGCCAGCAGGTTTCAAGACCCCAAAGTTTGAGAAATACGATGGACACGGCGACCCCATTGCACATCTTAAAAAATATTGCAACCAATTGCGGGGAGCCGGCGGAAAAGAAGAACTGCTAATGGCATATTTTGGGGAAAGTCTAGTAGGGATAGCCTCGGAATGGTATATGGACCAGGAAATGTCCCGATGGCATATATGGGATGATCTCGCCAGAGATTTTGTGAAACAATTCCAGTATAACATCGACATTGCACCAGACCAAAATTCTCTGTCGAATCTGAAGAAGAAACCTTCAGAAAGTTTCAGAGAATATGCTATTAAGTGGCGTGAGCAGGCGTCGAGGGTAAAACCTCCCATGGATGAAGTGGAAATGGTCACTACCTTTCTCCAGGCTCAAGAGTCTGACTATTTCCAAAACATGATGTCAGCCATGGGAAAGCCATTTGCATAAGCAATCAAGATTGGAGAGATGGTGGAGAATGGTCTGAAAACAGGTAGGATTCTGAGTCAAGCAGCCATAAAGGCGACCTCCCAAGCCGTCCAGAGCGGGTCCGGATGGATGGCAAGAGGGAAGAAAAAGGAAGAAACGACCATGGCAGCCTCGGAAGCAAGGGAATATCATCATCCCAAGCCCCGTTTTCCAGAAAGAATCCCACAACACTACTACCCCCACTCAAATCTGGCATATGCTCATTAACCCTATATGGTCATGAATGCCTAGCCTTATGCCCATCCACCGCAACAAGCCAACCGAGGCCAAGCTCTACCTCCCAGAAATCAGCCTCCTTACCGCAACCACTATAACCCACAACCTCCCCAGAATAATTCCGCCCTCAGGAGCCACCTCGAAGGCGGACTTTCACGCCCATCGGTGAACCATACTCTACTTTGTTCCCGAAGCTAGTCCAGTTGGGTTTCTTACAACCAATCCCTCAAACGAGGCAAAACCCGACGTCACCTTCTTACAAAGCTGGAGTCAGATGCGCCTATCATTCAGGGGCCGAGGGACATGATACAAATGACTGCTGGTCGTTGAAAAGAGTGGTCGAGAATTTGATAGAGCAAGGGAAAATAGTGCTAAGGGACGAGGAGATCCCGAATGTAACTAACAATCCATTACCTGCTCACAATAATGGGCCGCTGATCGGAATGATTTGCGAAGACAAAGAATTCGACCCTGCTCTGAAAGCTATAATCGCCATTGTCGACACGGGGAAAAGGCCTAAGACAGACCAGAAACCAGAAAAGGGGGAGGAGGCCAAGGCTATAAAGAGCGAGCCTGAAAAGAAGGTGGAGAAGAAAGTGGTACCGGTAAAGGATGGAGTTCTTTACATACCACGAGGTCGAGCTGAGAAGACGCAGAACTTCGGGATCAAAAAGACAAAACCTATGTACGTTCCAAAAGGGGCCTATGTGGTCCGGGGGACGATTCAACCACCTCGGCTGAATGAGCCAGTGGTTATCGGACGCGTGCCACAAAAGCCAATGACCAACCCGTCCACAGTGCCGTGGAATTATCAAAAGACTTTGGTAATGTACAAAGGTAAAGAGGTCATGGGAGAACTTCCAGAAAATACTTTCATTGGAAGGTATTCAAATACCCAAGAGCTGAACAACGCCACACAAAGGCGCTTCTCACCAAAGAAGCCTGTAAGCGTTGAAGAAGCGGAAGTGTTCTTCCAACAAATGAAAATGCCGGATTACGAAGTGATAGATCAACTGCGCAAGTACCCCGAGCAAGTGTCTATGCTATCATTATTGATGAGGTCGGCCGAGCATCAAAAGATCTTACTGAAGACCCTGAATGAAGCACATGTGCCAGTTGAAACCTCGGTTGAACAACTAGAGCGGATGACGGAAAGATTCTTCGCCGTCAACCAAATCTCTTTCAGCAAAAACGATTTACCCCCAGAAGTAGCGGCACACAACAAGGCCTTGCATCTAACAGTTAAATGCGAGGACTACTATGTCAAGCGGGTAATGTTGGATGGGGGATCAGGTGTTGACATTTGCCCGCTCTCCACGCTACAAAGAATGGAAATTGGGACCGGAAGAATCCGACCCAATAATGTCTGCGTAAGGGCTTTCGACGGCATCAAGAGAGATATCATGGGGGAAATAGACCTGTTCTTGGTCATAGGACCAGTCGAGTTTGAAGTAACCTTTCAGGTGCTCGACATGGATACATCCTACAATTTCCTCCTCGGCAGACCTTGGATCCATGCGGTAGGAGCTGTGCCTTCCACTCTTCACCAGATGGTGAAGTTCGAGTACGAAGACCGAGAGATTGTGGTCCATGGGGAAGACGAGCATGCTATCTATCGGGACCCATCCATCCCATATCTTGAACCGAGAGAAGGGAGCGAACATACGGTCTATCAAGCTTTCGAGATTGTACTGGCAGAGCAGCACGAAGAGGGAATACCCTGCCCCCAGCCTTTCTTGTCTAACGCCTCGGTTATGGTGGCCAAAGAGATGATCCGGCACGGATTTAGGCCAGGGAAAGGGCTTGGACGAACCCTTCAGGGAATAACAGAACCCATTACCTTTCCAGTCACCAAGACACCTTTTGGACTAGGCTTCAAACCTACTCCAGCAGACAAAGAGTGGGCAAAGAAAAGGAGAAATGAGGGTTGGAAGTTACCTCAACCATTGCCGGATTTGTATAAAACCTTCATCAGGCCAAGATACACCGAAGAAGAGGACGACGAGGTCTTCACGGCTGAGGAAATTGAGGAGATATGTGGGGCAATGAGGGAAATGCTCTACGAGACTCACATGGTTCAACCAGGTGAAGGCACAAGCACTGCTGAGATGCTGTACGTGGGACCGAACGCCAAACTTCAAAACTGGGAGGCCACGCCATTCCCCACTAGACGGAAGTCCGGGTAGACCTGTCCTGCCACCTTTCCTGTGTCGCAAGTTATCTCTAGGACATAACTTGAACGTTTTCTTCCTTTCAATTGTTGTTTTGAATTCCTAAGTTGTAATCATTGTTGTCTTCCAACTTCCCAAAGAAAAATAAAAAAAATCGTCATTGTTTTCCCATTTTTTCTTTTGTTCTGATTTTTGTTATTTTTCCTTTTATCTTTCCTTTCAGTTATAATAATGCGGCTTTAAATATGACATGCTTGCGGACTTCATGCCCAGATCACAACGAGCTATTTAACTGTGAATTAATGAACTCAGAACCAGAATATGACGAAGAAGAGGCTTTTAGGGAAATAAACCGAGAATTGGAACATTTTGAGAATAAACCTAAGCCAAATCTGAATGACACCGAACTGGTTAATTTAGGAACTCCTGAAGAAATCCGGAAAACCAAAATAAGCATTCACACGGACAAGAAAACGCGAGAGGCGATAATGATGACATGCCGGGACTAGGCGTTGAATTTAAAGACGTGTTTGCTTGGTCATATGATGACATGCCGGGACTAGGCGTTGATCTAGTGGTTCATAAATTGCCGATTCATCCTGATTGTCCTCCGGTTCAACAAAAGCAACGAAAGTTCAAAACTGAGGTCAGTGACAAGATTAAAGAGGAGATTACCAAAAAATTGAAAACGGGAGTGATTCGGGTAGTCCAATATACAACTTGGTTGGCAAACGTGGTTGCAGTACCGAAAAAGGACGGGAAAACTCGGGTATGTGTAGATTACCGAGATCTGAACAGAGCAAGTCCTAAAGATAATTTCCCGCTGCCCAACATCCACATCCTCGTTGATAATTGCGCCAAACACGAGATACAGTCTTTCGTAGATTGTTACGCTGGGTATCATCAGGTATTGATGGATGAAGAGGACGCCGAGAAAACTGCCTTCACCACGCCTTGGGGCACCTACTGTTATCGGGTCATGCCATTTGGTTTGAAGAATGCTGGGGCTACTTACATGAGGGCCATGACTGCCATTTTTCATGACATGATGCATCAGGAAATAGAGGTGTACGTGGACGACGTGATAGTCAAGTCCAGGACGCAGGATAATCACATCCAAGACTTGAGGAAATTCTTCGAGAGATTAAGGAAGTATGACTTGAAGCTGAACCCAGCCAAATGCGCTTTCGGAGTTCCGTCGGGCAAACTTTTGGGCTTCATCGTAAGCAGGAGAGGTATCGAGCTAGATCCAACTAAGATAAAATCCATCAGAGATCTGCCTCCCCCGAGAACAAAGAAAGACGTGATGAGTCTGTTGGGCAGGTTGAACTACATCAGTCGGTTTATTGCCCAGCTGACAAGCACGTGTGAGCCCATATTCAAGCTGTTAAGGAAAGATGCGGCGATTAAATGGACAACTGAGTGTCAAGAAGCCTTTGATAAAGTCAAAGAATACCTTTCGAATCCCCCAGTCTTGGTCCCTCCAGAACCGGGGAGGCCACTTTTCTTGTATCTGACAGTCTTGGAGAACTCTTTCGGTTGCGTCCTCGGGCAACACGACGTAACCGGAAAGAAAGAGCAAGCAATCTACTACTTGAGCAAGAAATTCACCGGCTACGAGGCCAAATACACTCTGCTGGAAAGGACATGTTGCGCTCTCACGTGGGTTGCTCAAAAGCTGAGACATTATCTCCAAGCCCACACTACGTTCCTCATAAGCAGGTTGGATCCTTTAAAGTATATATTTCAGAAACCAATGCCTACTGGGAGACTGGCTAAGTAGCAAATCTTGCTTACTGAATTCGACATAGTCTATGTCACTCGCACGGCAATGAAAGCCCAGGCGTTAGCAGATCACTTGGTCGAAAATCCGGTCGATGAGGAATACCAGCCATTGGATACCTACTTTCCAGATGAAGAAGTAAACACCGTAGAAGTGGTCTCGGAGGAAGCTCATGTTTGGAAGATGTTCTTTGATGGAGCCGTGAACGCCAAGGGTGTAGGGATTGGGGCAATTTTGATCTCGCCTTCTGGTCAGCATTATCCCGCCACAGCTAGACTTCGTTTCTTTTGCACAAATAATACAGCTGAGTATGAAGCCTGCATCATGGGCATGCATATGGCAATCGATCAGGATGTCGAAGACTTACTGATTATGGGAGATTCTGACCTGATTATCCGGCAAGCTCAAGGCGAATGGGAAACTCGGGATGTCAAACTTATCCCTTACCGACAGCATGTGGAGGACCTCGGCAAGCGCTTTACATCAATAGAGTTCAGGTATATCCCGAGGTGTCACAATGAACTGGCGGACGCACTTGCTACTCTGGCTTCAATGCTACCCTACCCGGGCAACGCCCACGTCGATCCTTTGGAAATCCAAATCAAGGAAAGACACGGTTACTGCAATGTAATCGAGGCGGGATCAAATACGCAGCCTTGGTACCATGACATCAAGAGGTTCTTGAAAACGCAAGAATACCCCGAGCATGCTACTGGAGATCAAAAGAGGACCATTAGGCGACATGCAAGTGGTTTCTTTCTGAGCGGTGAATTGTTGTACAAAAGAACCCCGGACCTCAACCTCCTAAGATGTGTCGACGTTGAGGAGGCGAGAAAGATCATGCACGAAGTACACGCAGGTGTGTGCGGACCTCACATGAACGGGTATGTCTTAGCAAAGAAAATCCTTCGAGCAGGTTATTAATGGATAACCATGGAAAAGGACTGCTTTAGTTTCGTTCGGAAGTGTCATCAGTGTCAGGTGCACGGTGATTTGATTCATGCACCTCCCACCGAGCTGCATCCCATGTCTACACCTTGGCCATTTGTCGCCTGGGGCATGGATGTCATTGGACCAATTGAACCAAAGGCTTCGAATGGACACAGGTTTATACTGGTTGCCATTGATTACTTCACAAAATGGGTAGAGGCTGTCACTCTCAAGTCAGTCACTAAAAAAGGTGTAGTGGTTTTTGTACACTCAAATCTTATCTGTCGTTTCGGTATTCCTGCGACTATCATTACAGATAACACAGCAAACTTGAACAGTCACTTAATGGGAGATGTATGCGAGCAATTCAAGATAACGCATAAGAATTCTACTCCTTATCGGCCAAAGGCCAATGGTGCTGTAGAAGCGGCAAACAAAAACATCAAGAAGATTTTGAGGAAAACCATCCAAAGTTCCCGACAGCGGCATGAGCAGTTACCATTTGCATTGTTGGGGTATTGCACTACGGTACGCACATCAGTAGGAGCGACTCCTTATCTTCTGGTTTATGGGACCGAGGCTGTAATACCGGCAGAGGTAGAAATTCCTTCGCTTCGAACCATTGTCGAAGCAGAAATCGAAGACAGCGAGTGGGTCAAGACTCGGTTAGAGCAATTGACTTTGATTGATGAAAAGCGAATGGCCGCGGTTTGTCACGGACAGTTGTACCAACGAAGAATGGCCCGCGCTTACAACAAGAAAGTCCGACCCAGGAATTTCGAAGTAGGTCAGCTGGTACTGAGGCGTATTCTGCCACATCACGAGGAAGCGAAAGGGAAATTTGCTCCAAATTGGAAAGGCCCATACATCATAAGGAAGATATTGCCGAGAGGAGCATTGTATCTAGGTGATATCGAAGGAAATGATCCCGAAACAGCAGTAAATGCAGATGCAGTCAAGAGATACTACGTCTGAATTATACTCCAGTGGTCTTGACACATTTGAAATTGACGAAGGTTTTACTCCCTACTACCCCCAAACACTACCAATTCTCTCTACAAGCCATTTGAGCCGGTCACATCCCTTCGGCGACCATTAAAAAAAAAATTTGATTGAGGCCTGAACTACGTTTAACTTGATTCCGAAAGGATACGTAGGCAGCCTCTCCCTGAGGTTCAGTCACACCAACAATAAAATCCCATTCACCCTGAAATTGAAACCAGGGTGCATTGAGCAGTTTAGAAGTTAGTATCATCTACCTCTCTTTACCAAGCACAAGCCTTCAAATCAATTACCAAAGGTAGCGGGAAACCAATAAGCGTCACAAATGGAGACCGACACACTCTGAATTGAGAAAGATAAAATGAGAGAGTCTCGTCGGTGAAAACCTTCAGGCACCACGAGGCGACGGGAGTAGAGAAACCAAAATGAGAGAGAGCTTGTTTAGTAAAAACTCACCAAAGAGTGCTATCAAGCGATGACAGGAAGAGAAATGAGAGAGGTCAGCCAGCGAAAACCCGCAAAGGGCGCTATTGGCCGAAAAGAATGACTCCACCCCAAGGAGGTCTCGGAAAAGTTCCACCGGTTTGGAATCACAGATCCGTTCTGGTTCAGGGAGACGCAAGTTCATGGAAGGTCAGGCGTCCAGTCCAAAGAGCATTTCATGTCATTTAAAGCCAGCATTATCTTCCTCAGATAAGTCTTTCTCGTCCCAAAAGGGACACTCCCTTCCTGAAATTTGTTTTCTCCTTTCTTTGTTTCTCTTCGAATCCCTTTTATGTTTTAACCCCAAGTTCAGGATACACCGGAAAGGGCAGGTGGCAGGTTTGTTTTCACGGAATTCCGTTTCATGAAGGAAAACACCCCGTTTCGTTGGTACGTCTGTCCAAACTTGATGAATCACGATGTTTGATGGCGTTCGAAGTAAAGAGGAAAAAGAGAAATTTCCCCCAGCAAGTCCGCCTTCGGACGAATCCCCACAGAGTCTCCCCTTGTACAATCCCCCACAGAGTCTCCCCGATATATATAAAAAAAAAAATCCCTGTTGGAATTTCCCCAGCACATCCCCAGCGAGTCCCTTTGTAAAAATTCCCCAACAAGCTTACCCCAACAAATCCTAGAAAGCCCGCTTCGAAACAAATCCCCAGCATGCCCCATTGTACAAAAATCCACACAAAGAATCCACTTTGTAAATATTCCCCCACAGAGCTTCCTTTTGTACAAATCCCCGCAGAATACCTCCAATAAAATCCCCGTTGAGAACCTCCAAGCAAAACGGGACAAAAAAGAGAGAAAAGAAAAAAAGAGCCTTACGGGGCAAATCATCACAAAATCTGGAAATAAAAGCCTGAGCAGTCTAAAGGGTTTCGACATATGAATCAAATCAATGGCGGGACTTCGCAACAGAAATGAAGACGCAACAAAGCAACCGGGAACGATCAAGGTCACCAAACCGACCGTCATTTCTGAACTAACAATTGTTCTTTGTCTGAAAAGTTGAAACAGGTTTAATCCAAGACAACCGTGCAAGAAGCAGGTATCGCCCAAAGAAGAAGGTACATGGGTACAAGAAATATTTTGGCAATAAGAAATTCACTCGAAAGGTAAGATTCCACGAAACTCCCTTTTATCTTCTACTAAAACAAGAAAATTCAAAAAAAAAGAGGTCAGTTGTTGTTCTCGAATTCTGTCCCCAGCCAGTCAGCATTAGGTTTTTAAACCCTAAACTGAATTTTTCCTTTAGTCAGCATTAGGGTTTTAAACCCTAAACTGAACTTTTTTCCATTCAGCCAACATTAGGGTTTTAAACCCTAAACTGAGCTTTTTCATGCAATCAGCATTAGGGTTTTAAACCCTAAACTGAACTTTTTTCCATTCAGCCAGCATTAGGGTTTTAAACCCTAAACTAAGCTTTTTCATGCAATCAGCATTAGGGTTTTAAACCCTAAACTGAACTTTTTTCCATTCATCCAGCATTAGGGTTTTAAACCCTAAACTGATCTTTTCCATTCAGCCAGCATTAGGGTTTTAAACCCTAAACTGAGCTTTTCCATGCAGTCAGCATTAGGGTTTTAAACCCTAAACTGAATTTTTCCTTTAGTCAGCATTAGAGTTTTAAACCCTAAACTGAACTTTTTCCATTCAGCCAGCATTAGGGTTTTAAACCCTAAACTGAGCTTTTCCATGCAGTCAGCATTAGGGTTTTAAACCCTAAACTGAATTTTTCCTTTAGTCAGCATTAGGGTTTTAAACCCTAAACTGAACTTTTTTCCATTCAGCCAGCATTAGGGTTTTAAACCCTAAACTGAGCTTTTCCATGCAGTCAGCATTAGGGTTTTAAACCCTAAACTGAATTTTTCCTTTAGTCAGCATTAGGGTTTTAAACCCTAAACTGAACTTTTTCCCATTCAGCCAGCATTACGGTTTTAACCCCTAAACTGAGCTTTTCCATGCAGTCAGCATTAGGGTTTTAAACCCTAAACTGAATTTTTCCTCTAGTCAGCATTAGGGTTTTAAACCCTAAACTGAACTTTTTTCCATTCAGTCAGCATTAGGGTTTTCAAACCCTAAACTGAGCTTTTCTGTGCAGTCAGCATTAGGGTTTTAAACCATAAACTGAATTTTTCCTTTAGTCAGCATTAGGGTTTTAAACCCTAAACTGAACTTTTTCCCATTCAGCCAGCATTAGGGTTTTAAACCCTAAACTGAGCTTTTCAATGCAATCAGCATTAGGGTTTTAAACCCTAAACTGAATTTTTCCTTTAGTCAGCATTAGGGTTTTAAACCCTAAACTGAATTTTTTTCCATTCAGTCAGCATTAGGGTTTTAAACCCTAAACTGAGCTTTTCCATGCAATCAGCATTAGGGTTTTAAACCCTAAACTGAATTTTTTCTTTAGTCAGCATTAGGGTTTTAAACCCTAAACTGAACTTTTTCCATTCAGCCAGCATTAGGGTTTTAAACCCTAAACTGAGCTTTTCCATGAAGTCAGCTTTAGGGTTTTAAACCCTAAGCTGAATTTTTCCTTTAGTCAGCATTAGGGTTTTAAACCCTAAGCTGAATTTTTCCTTTAGTCAGCATTAGGGTTTTAAACCCTAAACTGAACTTTTTTCCATTCAGCCAGCATTAGGGTTTTAAACCCTAAACTGAGTTTTTCCATGCAGTCAGCATTAGGGTTTTAAACCCTAAACTGAATTTTTTCCTTTAGTCAGCATTAGGGTTTTAAACCCTAAACTGAACTTTTTCCATTCAGCCAGCATTAGGTTTTTAAACCCTAAACTGAGCTTTTCCATGCAGTCAGCATTAGCGTTTTAAACCCTAAACTGAATTTTTCCTTTAGCCAGTATTAGGGTTTTAAACCTTAAACTGAATTTTTCCTTTAGTCAGCATTAGGGTTTTAAACCCTAAACTGAACTTTTTCCATTAAGCCAGCATTAGGGTTTTAAACCCTAAACTCAGCTTTTCCATGCAGTCAGTATTAGGGTTTTAAACCCTAAATTGAATTTTTTCTTTCAGCCAGCATTATGGTTTTAAACCCTAAACTTAGCTTTTCCATGCAGTCAGCATTAGGGTTTTAAACCCTAAACTGAATTTTTCCTTTAGTCAGCATTAGGGTTTTAAACCTTAAACTGAACTTTTTCCATTCAGCCAGCGTTAGGGTTTTAAACCCTAAACTGAGCTTTTCCATGCAGTCAGCATTAGGGTTTTAAACCCTAAACTGAATTTTTCCTTTCAGCCGGCATTAGGGTTTTAAACCCTAAACTGAGCTCTTCCATGCAGTCAGCATTAGGGTTTTAAACCCTAAACTGAATTTTTCCTTTAGTCAGCATTAGGGTTTTAAACTCTAAACTGAACTTTTTCCTTTAGTCAGCATTAGGGTTTTAAACCCTAAACTGAACTTTTTCCATTCAGCCAGCATTAGGGTTTTAAACCCTAAACTGAGCTTTTCCATGCAGTCAGCATTAGGGTTTTAAACCCTAAACTGAATTTTTCCTTTAGTCAGCATTAGAGTTTTAAACCCTAAACTGAACTTTTTCCATTCAGCCAGCATTAGGGTTTTAAACCCTAAACTGAGCTTTTCCATGCAGTCAGCATTAGGGTTTTAAACCCTAAACTGAATTTTTCCTCTAGTCAGCATTAGGGTTTTAAACCCTAAACTGAACTTTTTTTCATTCAGCCAGCATTAGGGTTTTAAACCCTAAACTGAGCTTTTTCATGCAGTCAGCATTAGGGTTTTAAACCATAAACTGAATTTTTCCTTTAGTCAGCATTAGGGTTTTAAACCCTAAACTGAACTTTTTCCCATTCAGCCAGCATTAGGGTTTTAAACCCTAAACTGAGCTTTTCAATGCAATCAGCATTAGGGTTTTAAACCCTAAACTGAATTTTTCCTTTAGTCAGCATTAGGGTTTTAAACCCTAAACTGAACTTTTTCCCATTCAGTCAGCATTAGGGTTTTGAAACCCTAAACTGAGCTTTTCCGTGCAATCAACATTAGGGTTTTAAACCCTAAACTGAATTTTTTCTTTAGTCAGCATTAGGGTTTTAAACCCTAAACTGAACTTTTTCCATTCAGCCAGCATTATGGTTTTAAACCTTAAACTGAGCTTTTCCATGAAGTCAGCTTTAGGGTTTTAAATCCTAAGCTGAATTTTTCCTTTAGTCAGCATTAGGGTTTTAAACCCTAAGCTGAATTTTTCCTTTAGTCAGCATTAGGGTTTTAAACCCTAAACTGAACTTTTTTCCATTCAGCCAGCATTAGGGTTTTAAACCCTAAACTGAGTTTTTCCATGTAGTCAGCATTAGGGTTTTAAACCCTAAACTGATTTTTTCCTTTAGTCAGCATTAGGGTTTTAAACCCTAAACTGAACTTTTTCCATTCAGCCAGCATTAGGGTTTTAAACCCTAAACTGAGCTTTTCCATGCAGTCAGCATTAGGGTTTTAAACCCTAAACTGAATTTTTCCTTTAGTCAGCATTAGGGTTTTAAACCCTAAACTGAATTTTTCCTTTAGTCAGCATTAGAGTTTTAAACCCTAAACTGAACTTTTTCCATTCAGCCAGCATTAGGGTTTTAAACCCTAAACTCAGCTTTTCCATGCAGTCAGTATTAGGGTTTTAAACCCTAAATTGAATTTTTTCTTTCAGCCAGCATTAGGGTTTTAAACCCTAAACTGAGCTTTTCCATGCAGTCAGCATTAGGGTTTTAAACCCTAAACTGAATTTTTCCTTTAGTCAGCATTAGGGTTTTAAACCTTAAACTGAACTTTTTCCATTCAGCCAGCGTTAGGGTTTTAAACCCTAAACTGAGCTTTTCCATGCAGTCAGCATTAGGGTTTTAAACCCTAAACTGAATTTTTCCTTTTAGCCGACATTAGGGTTTTAAACTCTAAACTGAGCTCTTCCATGCAGTCAGCATTAGGGTTTTAAACCCTAAACTGAATTTTTCCTTTAGTCAGCATTAGAGTTTTAAACCCTAAACTGAACTTTTTCCCATTCAGCCAGCATTACGGTTTTAACCCCTAAACTGAGCTTTTCCATGCAGTCAGCATTAGGGTTTTAAACCCTAAACTGAATTTTTCCTCTAGTCAGCATTAGGGTTTTAAACCCTAAACTGAACTTTTTTCCATTCAGCCAGCATTAGGGTTTTAAACCCTAAACTGAGCTTTTCCATGCAGTCAGCATTAGGGTTTTAAACCCTAAACTGAATTTTTCCTTTAGTCAGCATTAGGGTTTTAAACCCTAAACTGAACTTTTTCCCATTCAGCCAGCATTACGGTTTTAACCCCTAAACTGAGCTTTTCCATGCAGTCAGCATTAGGGTTTTAAACCCTAAACTGAATTTTTCCTCTAGTCAGCATTAGGGTTTTAAACCCTAAACTGAACTTTTTTCCATTCAGTCAGCATTAGGGTTTTCAAACCCTAAACTGAGCTTTTCCGTGCAGTCAGCATTAGGGTTTTAAACCATAAACTGAATTTTTCCTTTAGTCAGCATTAGGGTTTTAAACCCTAAACTGAACTTTTTCCCATTCAGCCAGCATTAGGGTTTTAAACCCTAAACTGAGCTTTTCAATGCAATCAGCATTAGGGTTTTAAACCCTAAACTGAATTTTTCCTTTAGTCAGCATTAGGGTTTTAAACCCTAAACTGAACTTTTTCCATTCAGCCAGCATTAGGGTTTTAAACCCTAAACTGAGCTTTTCCATGCAATCAGCATTAGGGTTTTAAACCCTAAACTGAATTTTTCCTTTAGTCAGCATTAGGGTTTTAAACCCTAAACTGAACTTTTTCCATTCAGCCAGCATTAGGGTTTTAAACCCTAAACTGAGCTTTTCCATGCAGTCAGCATTAGGGTTTTAAACCCTAAACTGAATTTTTCCTTTAGTCAGCATTAGGGTTTTAAACCCTAAGCTGAATTTTTCCTTTAGTCAGCATTAGGGTTTTAAACCCTAAACTGAACTTTTTTCCATTCAGCCAGCATTAGGGTTTTAAACCCTAAACTGAGTTTTTCCATGCAGTCAGCATTAGGGTTTTAAACCCTAAACTGATTTTTTCCTTTAGTCAGCATTAGGGTTTTAAACCCTAAACTGAACTTTTTCCATTCAGCCAGCATTAGGTTTTTAAACCCTAAACTGAGCTTTTCCATGCAGTCAGCATTAGGGTTTTAAACCCTAAACTGAATTTTTCCTTTAGTCAGTATTAGGGTTTTAAACCCTAAACTGAATTTTTCCTTTAGTCAGCATTAGGGTTTTAAACCCTAAACTGAACTTTTTCCATTAAGCCAGCATTAGGGTTTTAAACCCTAAACTCAGCTTTTCCATGCAGTCAGTATTAGGGTTTTAAACCCTAAATTGAATTTTTTCTTTCAGCCAGCATTAGGGTTTTAAACCCTAAACTGAGCTTTTCCATGCAGTCAGCATTAGGGTTTTAAACCCTAAACTGAATTTTTCCTTTAGTCAGCATTAGGGTTTTAAACCCTAAACTGAACTTTTTTTCATTCAGCCAGCATTAGGGTTTTAAACCCTAAACTGAGCTTTTTCATGCAGTCAGCATTAGGGTTTTAAACCATAAACTGAATTTTTCCTTTAGTCAGCATTAGGGTTTTAAACCCTAAACTGAACTTTTTCCCATTCAGCCAGCATTAGGGTTTTAAACCCTAAACTGAGCTTTTCAATGCAATCAGCATTAGGGTTTTAAACCCTAAACTGAATTTTTCCTTTAGTCAGCATTAGGGTTTTAAACCCTAAACTGAACTTTTTCCCATTCAGTCAGCATTAGGGTTTTCAAACCCTAAACTGAGCTTTTCCGTGCAATCAGCATTAGGGTTTTAAACCCTAAACTGAATTTTTCCTTTAGTCAGCATTAGGGTTTTAAACCCTAAACTGAACTTTTTCCATTCAGCCAGCATTAGGGTTTTAAACCCTAAACTGAGCTTTTCCATGCAGTCAGCATTAGGGTTTTAAACCCTAAACTGAATTTTTCCTTTAGTCAGCATTAGGGTTTTAAACCCTAAGCTGAATTTTTCCTTTAGTCAGCATTAGGGTTTTAAACCCTAAACTGAACTTTTTTCCATTCAGCCAGCATTAGGGTTTTAAACCCTAAACTGAGTTTTTCCATGCAGTCAGCATTAGGGTTTTAAACCCTAAACTGATTTTTTCCTTTAGTCAGCATTAGGGTTTTAAACCCTAAACTGAACTTTTTCCATTCAGCCAGCATTAGGTTTTTAAACCCTAAACTGAGCTTTTCCATGCAGTCAGCATTAGGGTTTTAAACCCTAAACTGAATTTTTCCTTTAGTCAGTATTAGGGTTTTAAACCCTAAACTGAATTTTTCCTTTAGTCAGCATTAGGGTTTTAAACCCTAAACTGAACTTTTTCCATTAAGCCAGCATTAGGGTTTTAAACCCTAAACTCAGCTTTTCCATGCAGTCAGTATTAGGGTTTTAAACCCTAAATTGAATTTTTTCTTTCAGCCAGCATTAGGGTTTTAAACCCTAAACTGAGCTTTTCCATGCAGTCAGCATTAGGGTTTTAAACCCTAAACTGAATTTTTCCTTTAGTCAGCATTAGGGTTTTAAACCCTAAACTGAACTTTTTTTCATTCAGCCAGCATTAGGGTTTTAAACCCTAAACTGAGCTTTTTCATGCAGTCAGCATTAGGGTTTTAAACCATAAACTGAATTTTTCCTTTAGTCAGCATTAGGGTTTTAAACCCTAAACTGAACTTTTTCCCATTCAGCCAGCATTAGGGTTTTAAACCCTAAACTGAGCTTTTCAATGCAATCAGCATTAGGGTTTTAAACCCTAAACTGAATTTTTCCTTTAGTCAGCATTAGGGTTTTAAACCCTAAACTGAACTTTTTCCCATTCAGTCAGCATTAGGGTTTTCAAACCCTAAACTGAGCTTTTCCGTGCAATCAGCATTAGGGTTTTAAACCCTAAACTGAATTTTTCCTTTAGTCAGCATTAGGGTTTTAAACCCTAAACTGAACTTTTTCCATTCAGCCAGCATTAGGGTTTTAAACCCTAAACTGAGCTTTTCCATGCAGTCAGCATTAGGGTTTTAAACCCTAAACTGAATTTTTCCTTTAGTCAGCATTAGGGTTTTAAACCCTAAACTGAACTTTTTCCATTCAGCCAGCATTAGGGTTTTAAACCCTAAACTGAGCTTTTCCATGCAGTCAGCATTAGGGTTTTAAACCCTAAACTGAGTTTTTCCATGCAGTCAGCATTAGGGTTTTAAACGCTAAACTGATTTTTTCCTTTAGTCAGCATTAGGGTTTTAAACCCTAAACTGAACTTTTTCCATTCAGCCAGCATTAGGGTTTTAAACCCTAAACTGAGCTTTTCCATGCAGTCAGCATTAGGGTTTTAAACCCTAAACTGAATTTTTCCTTTAGTCAGCATTAGGGTTTTAAACCCTAAACTGAATTTTTCCTTTAGTCAGCATTAGGGTTTTAAACCCTAAACTGAACTTTTTCCATTCAGCCAGCATTAGGGTTTTAAACCCTAAACTCAGCTTTTCCATGCAGTCAGTATTAGGGTTTTAAACCCTAAATTGAATTTTTTCTTTCAGCCAGCATTAGGGTTTTAAACCCTAAACTGAGCTTTTCCATGCAGTCAGCATTAGGGTTTTAAACCCTAAACTGAATTTTTCCTTTAGTCAGCATTAGGGTTTTAAACCTTAAACTGAACTTTTTCCATTCAGCCAGCGTTAGGGTTTTAAACCCTAAACTGAGCTTTTCCATGCAGTCAGCATTAGGGTTTTAAACCCTAAACTGAATTTTTCCTTTCAGCCGGCATTAGGGTTTTAAACTCTAAACTGAGCTCTTCCATGCAGTCAGCATTAGGGTTTTAAACCCTAAACTGAATTTTTCCTTTAGTCAGCATTAGGGTTTTAAACGCTAAACTGAACTTTTTCCTTTAGTCAACATTAGGGTTTTAAAACCTAAACTGAACTTTTTCCATTCAGCCAGCATTAGAGTTTTAAACCCTAAACTGAGCTTTTCCATGCAGTCAGCATTAGGGTTTTAAACCCTAAACTGATTTTTTTTCCTTTCAACCGGCATTAGGGTTTTAAACCCTAAACCGAGCTCTTCCATGCAGTCAGCATTAGGGTTTTAAACCCTAAACTGAATTTTTCCTTTAGTCAGCATTAGGGTTTTAAACCCTAAACTGAACTTTTTCCATTCAGCCAGCATTAGGGTTTTAAACCCTAAACTGAACTTTTCCTTTCAGTCAGCATTAGGGTTTTAAACCCTAAACTGAACTTTTTCCATTCAGCCAGCATTAGGGTTTTTAAACCCTAAACTGAGCTTTTCCATGCAGTCAGCATTAGGGTTTTAAACCCTAAACTGAATTTTTCCTTTAGTCAACATTAGGGTTTTAAACCCTAAACTGAATTTTTCCTTTAGTCAGCATTAGGGTTTTAAACCCTAAACTGAACTTTTTCTATTCAGCCAGCATTAGGGTTTTAAACCCTAAACTGAATTTTTCCTTTCAGCCGGCATTAGGGTTTTAAACCCTAAACTGAGCTCTTCCATGCAGTCAGCATTAGGGTTTTAAACCCTAAACTGAATTTTTCCATGCAATCAGCATTAGGGTTTTAAACCCTAAACTGAATTTTTCCATTCAGCCAGCATTAGGGTTCTAAACCCTAAACTGAGCTTTTCCATGCAATCAGCATTAGGGTTTTAAACCCTAAGCTAAATTTTTCCTTTGGTCAGCATTAGGGTTTTAAACCCTAAACTGAATTTTCCTTTAGTCAGCATTAGGGTTTTAAACCCTAAACTGAATTTTTCCTTTGGTCAGCAGTAGGGTTTTAAAACCCTAAACTGAACTTTTCCCCAGTTGGTCAGTATTAGAGTTTTAATTCTAAAAACTGAACTTCTCCCCAGCTATTCGGTATTAGGGCTCCAACCCTGAACTGAGCATTTTTATCTCCCTTCCTCAATTTTATGAACTTCCTGGCGAATAATTAACGAAATTTTCCTAGTGAAACTGGGGCAGAAAATTTCGTTCGTTTGTTTGTTTTCTCCCGCAGGTCTAACCTCGAGCAACATGGATCAAAATGACCCACGAGATGAGTCTCAACTCAGAATCAAAGAAGAAAAAGACAAAAAGAAGATGTCCCGAGATATCGGAGTAAATGGAAGGCGGATCGACTCCAACATTTGATTAAGGTCCTGAACTCTGCCAGTCACGTCTCACTGAGTATCCCAGAGTGAGCAAGCACCTACAACTCGCAAGCATCAAGATTCGGATCGAAGTCTACAAGCAAAATCAGCTGAGCCCAAGATCAAGTCGCAAAAGAATCATAGATAGGGATCTTGTAACTAGCAGTTGACATGCATATAAGTATTTAGTTCAGTTTCAATTTTCCTTTGGTTGTAATAAGGCGGTCAGTAAAGCAACGATGACAACAGCAACAGCTGTAACAGCAAGCATTACAGTCCCATGGTAGTCCCAGCTGCCAAAGTTTACCGAACTACATTGACCTGATTCCTGTTTAGCCCAGGAAATGTAGGAAATCTTTGAAGCAAAGATTCGGTCAAATCTTTCAAAAACATGCTTCACACGGAGTAGTCCATAGGCAAAAATCGCTCATATCCGCTCACTTTATCTTTGCACGAAAACCCTTCGTGTTTCCGAACAAAGAGGGGCAGCTGTGAGCACGTGATTTTTGTCTTACGCGACAATCGCTCCAAAAGAAATAAAAATAATAACAAATGGTCCTGCTGTACAATTTTTGGATTTTACGTGGCACTTTGTTAATTATTTATGATTTTTGCCCATTTTTATTTTTTATTAAAAAAAACAAAATATATAAAAAAAATGTGTATGTGTCATGCGTAGTTGGAACCGTAATCCGGTTATTGAAAAGAAAAATCATAAATAGGCATCTTTGTCCGTGATTTTTTTTGTTTTGTTTGATTTTACCTGCTTTAAATATTTTAATATACGTGTGCAAATAATTGTGTTAAGTGTTTATTTAATTTTAATTTGATTTACTTAGGTTTTGTTTTTAAATAAATAAAAATAATAATAATAATAATAAAATATATAAGAGATAAGTGCAGAATTAGTTTGAAAATCAGTTTGGGCTGATTTTCGTTTTTTAATTCAAAGCCCAAACAACCCAGCCCAAAAACCTACGCTTGCCCCGGTCCGGACCAGCCCACTTCAAAAACGTCCAAACGACGTCGTAGTGGTTGAGTCTGATCTGAGCCGTTGATCTTTGAATGATCAACGGCCAAGATCTCACACCCCGTACCCACAAACAGACCCGACCCGTCTCACCCGGACCGACCCCAACCCTTCACCCTTGAAACGACACCGTTTCCCGTTAGTTGAAGGATCCTGGCCCTTCATCGTGTCTCATCCAACGGCCAGGATCCATCTATCTACTAACTATATAAACCTACAACCCTTTACCCCGCGCCCTGATCCAAACCCCCCCTGCCTTAGGTCGTCTTCACCAGACCTCAGACCTTCAAACCCTAGCCGCCCCTGTATACTTTCACCATGAAAGCCGGCGGCATGGACGCCGGTGACCCCACCCTTAACACCATAGGACCATCTCACCCCCTGAACATGGATTTGTGGACCGTTTAGTTCGAATCATCCTCTAGGTCCTCGAATCTTCATTTGAAGATTCGAGCAAAACTCGATCTACACCGATCTGCCCTAGATTCATACCAGACAATCACCGGACCCCCCTCGTGACCAAACCATGCTTGGTTTGGTCCGAATCTAACCAAGAAAGCCCAAAACCCAAATCTGCCCTCTAGAACCCTAGGTTTCCTCGTGCATGTTCCGTGCCTATTCGAACCAAGAGATTAGGGTATAATGGACCTTAATCGAAGTGTTTCTCATTTGAGAAACATTTCGATTAAAGTCCGTTCAACCTTGAGAAAGGGTCTGTACAACACAAGCTGATTTTTTCTGTTTCTGCTTTCAAAGTTTAAGGTAAGTTTGTTTTCTCTTTGTTATTCAGTACGTGTGTGGTTTAAAGGTCTGTTCGTATTGGCCGAATGTCTTGTGTAATTTGTTGTCTTTGAATTTTTTACCAAATGTATCCTGTCCACCTTTCCTGAACCTATGTGTTTGATTAAAGGCCTTCTTCTATTCACTGATAACATGTATGTATGTATGTGCTGTGCAATTAGCTGAATTTCAAATTTGAACTGATTAACTGATTCCTCGAGTACAATTCTGCTGGGTCAGTATGACTCGAGTCATGTGTTCGATACTATTAAACATCTGATTTTTGGTTACGATTGTACATGTTATGATTAATATAGTCGAGTCGACATGTGTCGTCAATTAGTTTCAGCTGCCTGAACAATAACAAATCGATTTGCTTCTGCTAAGCATTGCCTGAATCAATTAGGAACTGAGTTTAGTACTTATAATTGTTAATTTGAATCAGAAATGTAAAATCAATGTTTTGTTCAGTTACAGTTCTGAAATTGGAGGGCATGTGCACTTGTGCACCACATGTGCATTTGTGCACAGCCTGTGTCCTGCATAAGGGCTTTTTGAATTAAATAGTTTGACAGCATATGCTGTCAGACTACATTCTGCTGCCCATACTCTACTTTAGTTTCAGAAATAATAAACATTACTCAAAAGTGAGTCTGCCAGGGAATATCATGGGGTTTTGTTTATACTTAATTAGCTAAGTGGAATCTGAAATAGGAGAGCACATGGGAGGGGTGTTCTAATTGTCTGAACAGGCTGTTAAAGGTTTTAGGTTTATAAAAGAGGGGACTTCCATCAGTTTTAGGAGATCAGATAGATCAGATAAGAGGGAGGAGATGAAGACATACACAGATAGACATAGATACACACACACAGACAGAGAAAAAGAGAATAAACACAGAAAACTTAGTTTGGAGATTGAGAGTTGAAGTTCTGAAAAGCAGAAAAACTGGAAAAGAACTCTGTTTGATAACACACACAGACAAAACTAGAAATTGCATTCTTCTTGCTGTCTTGATTTCACTGGTCTCGACCTATTTGTCCAATACTGATTTCTTCTAAATCCAACTGAGTCTACTGGTTGTTTGTTGGTTTACTCTGGGACTTGGTCTAGCTGGGATCTTGATTATATTCCAATTATTTTGCTTGTTGCTGCTGCTGCTATTCTGTTTCTTGCTGCTGCTGATTTCCCTATCTTCTTCCTCTTCTCCTTTGCATTTTCAGTATTTCCAGGTACACATCTCGAGTCTCACATTGGTGTAGCTGATTGTAACATTGAATAGCATGAATCGAAAGATCTGAAGAATTTTTTTATCATCTGTTGCCTTACTTATAGCTTTACGAATATTGTTAAAGTTGTATAAATCCTTTAACTTGTAGCCTAATAGAGAATACATTAGTAAGTTTGTACTTAATTAATGTTTATTTGAAACTGTGGTGTTTGATTCGTTTAGTAGCATACAGGATGTAAATATAACTCATGGAATGTGAAACTATTTAGTGCGATTGTTAAAATTAAATTCACTCTTTCAGCATGCTTTGAATAAGTAGAGGCAAATGGCTGTTAAATCTAGCCAAATATAATACAGTTTTGAATCACCCAGTTTCGATTTCTTTAGGCAGTTTATAGGACTAGTTTTGAATATCATCGGTAGTATTCTTTAATAAGGAATTCTATTAACCCTGTTTAAGCAAGTTAATCTAAATTCGACTTAAAGATGTTTATTCGGATTAAGTGTTGTATTTCGTTAGAATAAACGAATTTCTTTGTCAAATTAAGGCATTTTTCCATTGAAGTACAATGTTTTCTCAACTTTGTAAATAATTAACCATAAGAATCCGGATTAGGCTTAAATTAGCATGTACCTTTTTTCTTTTAGTTTTAGAGACAAACGCATTAGAAATGTAGCCACTTTAGGATATCCTTTCTAAAATAGAGACGAGCCTCGCCAAATAAAACGCAAAATTGCGGGGCCCTCAATAAATAGCAATAATAAATTTTTAGAATTCGGGATAGGCCGTTTAGTGAATTTCATGGCCTTCTACAAAAATAACAACGCGCTAGACTCTTTAGGCGCGGCTTAATAATTTAACCTTCTTAAACACGGGTGCACATTGATGTGACCCAAATCTAAATCTCAACGGAGTCAAAATGTGTCGACGATCACGGGTGCATTGATTGTGACGTGGTTCGAGATGCATTTTCGCGACGTTGCAATTCTATAAAACTAAATAATAATAATAAAAGCGGTTTAAACTTAATAAAGCACATAAGTCACAACATGTATTTAAATTAGATATTTAGCCATTATAACAATTTAAGCGACCGTGCTAGAACCACGGGATTCGAGGGTGCCTAACACCTTCCCTCGGGTCAACAGAATTCCTTACTTAGAATTTCTGGTTCGCAGCCTTCATTTGGAAAAGTCGAAAATTTCCTCGATTTGGGATTCAAGATAAACCGGTGACTTGGGACACCAAAAGCCAAACCTTTCCAAAGTGGCGACTCTGAATTAAATAAATAATCTCATTTCGAATATTGTCACTTAAATTGGAAAAACTCCCTCGCGCATCTAACCCTTCGGGGGCGGGCGCGCGAAAAGGAGGTGTGACACAGAATAAATTAGGTTCTTTCTAATGAGTCAGTGAAAAATCTTCTTTTTTTCCTTTTTGTTTTCTTTTGAATTTATATTTACAGAGATAATGTAGGAAGAAAGCGAGGAAGAGATAAGGTAGTGAGTAAAATCTTAACCCTGTTATGTTCAAGTGGGAAACAATGAAGGGAATACTTTAAGAAATCTTTTAATACAATCTTTCCAAAATAAATATTTCACTAAGGAAACTGTGAGCACCTAATTTTTTACTGTATTTAAGTTTTTCATCACCTTTTAATATGTAAATATATTTTAAGTTTTATGTACATATTTTAGCTCTTATTTCCTCTTTTATATATTTTACTTAAAGGAAATTGAAAGCAATAAAAAAAAGAGTCACATTTTTAATATAAGCTTTATCTTCATTTACAAAAAAAGAAAATGTTTTCCAAAAAAATATTATATTGATAAGTAAATTTTGAGTGGTTAGTATTTTATCTTGCTATTCAAGTTTAGGAGTAATATTTTTGTTATTTTATCTATTAATCAATAAAAGAAAATCAAAATCACAAAAAAAAAGATTTAATTTGGACTAGTTCTCTTAAAATCTTGCTTTGTTCAAATGTCCTAGTCATGACTCTAATTGGGCCAAACCTGAGCCTAAATAGCTTGACCCATCAGCCCTTTTATAATTACAGATAAAATCTCAGCCGTTAAAACTCTTTCAATCCAAAGGCTGAGATTCATTTTCTCCCTCACATATAAAATACACAGTACACCCAATCCCTAACCTAATCTATAACCTAGATACATCAGCTGCCAAATCTAGATCAGACCTCACTCAAAAAATTCCAGCTGCATGCCCAATAGAAAGGAGCTCACTTCTCATCGTCTCCTTCCTAATACTCAGCGGCAAAACACAAAAGTGGAAAAAAATCACTAAATTCCTACACCACGCAGACCCCCTCCATGAAAAGATTGACTCTCAATTCCCAAGCTAACAGTCGCCCAACTCCTCCAAAAACAGCCATGAACGGCGGTAACAGTCATGAACCACCTCCTGTTCATCGTCCATGCTACTGAAATTTTGAATTTTCAGGGTTTGTTGTTTTCTTTTGCTATCTGAGTCGGATTTTAGAAGTAGCCGATGTGTCTTTTCCATAGTATTCCCGTTTCCGTCGAGGTCGTCTGCGAGTTTTGATGCTACGTTTGAGGGCTTGTCCATGGTCCTGTCCATGTTTGCTTGTCAAGTTATTAAACAATCATGTTTTTTGGATGAGGAAAAGTTCAAAGAGGCAGTTCATAAGTAAGTTTTCATCTGTACATCTGTTATCATTAATCATCATATTCCTATATCACCTTGTGAATGAAAAGTGATTATATGACTAGTCTTTCCATTTTCTAGTTCTTTTCGATTTAGACCCTATGAATTATGTAGTCAATGAGATGTGGATTTGTGCTGTTTACAGAATATTAAGAATGTTTACTTTTTTAGGTTATGTGCTTTTACATTCTCTCATTTCCTCATTTAGCTAGAGTTAGTAAATGACCTTTATGAACCAAGCATCTTACGAAAATAATTCATAAATATCGTAGTTTGCTTTAGGAGTGATTAATAAATCATCGTAGCCATGGGTACAATTCCCGTGACATGGTCATGATACGTAAATCCCATTAGGGTGTGTATTCCATGTGTCCCGACCATAACTTCCACTAATGATAAAAATAAACATGTCATAAATCGCGGGTGCATTTCATATGGCGCGATTTGCAACGTGTACCAAAATGACAAGTGTACGACATCGTGATTTATTCCAGAAATAATTCCATAAATATCAAAAGCGGTTAAAAGTTAAAAATGCACAATAGATTTTAAACATATATTAATCGGATAATTAGGCCAATTATTAATAGTTGAGTGACCGACCACGAAACTCGTGAGTGCCTCACACCTTCTCCCGGGTTAACAGAATTTCTTACCCGATCTTCTGTGTTCACAGACCAAAAATAGAGTCAATTTCCTCGATTTCAGATTTAAAAATAAACCGGTGACTTGGAACACCATAAATATCCCAAGTGGCGACTCTGAAATTAAATAAACAATCTCATTTCGTTTAATGTCACTTTAATTGAAAAAACTTCCTACCCCTATCCCCTTGCGGGAAAAAGGAGCTCTGACAGCTCCGGCGACTCTGCTAGGGATCGAACCCAGAATCTCTAGTTCAGTGTTCGGAATTAGAGCTTAGAATAACTATTATACTTGGCTTTCGTTTATTATCTGATTTGTATGTGTTTGAGCCTAATGTGTTAATTGCCGCTTTTTAGCGCTTTGATTTTGCTTGAACTGCATATAAACAGTTACCAAACCCTTTTTCTCTCTGAATCTTCTAAATCTTCTGGGAAGTGCACGCTGGCGTGACTTCTTTTTTGTTAGTGTCATACCCTAATTTAGAACGACGTTTGGATCAGTTACAAAGCCGAATGGCCTTTTGGTTACCGGTACGTTTGCCCCCTCCCCGGCTCGAGTTGCCCGCTCGGGTAAGTTAGGTCTAGAACAATATACCTAGGCTATTAAACCTAGAATAACATGACCTCATGCTGGATCCCTAGTAGGTACGTTTGTTTGCATCATGTGCATTTGACTTTGGGGACTCAACACAAGGGTTGGGTCCGTCTAGGACAGGTGCACCAAATTTAAAAGACCACCCTAATGCATTTTATGTGCTGGTTGTGCATTTATTTATTTCGGCCTGCATGTTGACCGACTTATTGAATAAGGAAAAAAAATCAAAAATCAAAAAAACAAAAACAAGAGTGAGGTAGGTATTTGAAAATCCTGAAACTCTACCAAAATTCTGGGGAAAAAAAGTCATTTCAAAATGAGCCAAACTTTTCAAATGTCATGTTTCCCTTGTTCTATTAAAACTGGCCGAGCTACGCGGGTATGATTCTCACCGGATGTGAGATACTGATCGGATCCAACCCTACACCACTACAGAGTGGCAATAGCGGTCGATGCAACTTTGACCCAAGAAAGTCGGTATCGAATCCATAAGGGAGCTAATACAATTTTTGGAGTTGGATTCCTATCTAATCTAGCAGTGTGTAGTGCTCTTGATTATACTTCCAATCATTCTTGTTTGTTTTTTAATTCTAATTTTATACTAATGATGTACGTAATTAAGTTAAATAGATAAGTTTGTAGGGTTTTCTAAATGGGTAAAGAGGCACTAAGGAAGTGACTTACTCCTAAGTGAGTATCTAACGAGATCTAAAACTTAGGGCAATAGTATTATAGTTGGGATCGTGATATAGCCAATGCACGAAGCTACTCACTCTACACCTCTCGGTAGTAAGAGTGACCTTGCCCTAATTGGCTTTCTCAAGCCCAATTGGGTGTTCAATTTGTGCAAGCAATATTGGCTCAAGTCGGGTATTACTATCTCTAGGTTTAACCCTTTAATTGGGGCTATCAATCTCTTGAATACACCTCAGTTCCTTGTTTGCCTGAAATTCCTAGACTTAGTCTCTCTCTTTCTCAAGAAGAGCCTAAGTAAAAAATGCACAAATTAGTGTTTGCAACCACTAATTCAACATAAAAAGTATAAATCAGGCCAAATAACAATCACCCATTAAATACCCACACTAGGGTTGAGCCACAACCCTAGCTAATGGGTTTAGCTACTCATAATTGAAGAAGAAATCATAGATTAAGATGAAGAATAATCCATAAATTATAATTACAATCTAAGAGACTAAGATTAATTACTAAGTAAGCTACAAAATTACTCAAAATAGACAAATACGGCGTTTCATGTGCTTAGCTAACGTAAGATGACCTAAAAATATGAAAAAGTAGTATTTATACATAGCTAAATTTTCCAGACAAAAGTTCCCCTGACATAGGTACCGCTGACAGAGAAAATTGGACCGCTGCAGCGGTGAGGCTACCGTGGCTGCTTAAAATCCATTGTGGACCGCGGTCCTCAATATTTGGCTCAACTGCAGGTTCTCTGAACTCCTTCTCCATGGACCGCGGTAAACTGACCGTTGTCGCGGTGGAGGGACCGCTGCCGCATAAAATAACCGCGGATCGCGGTAGCTTGAATTCCAAAAATGAAAACTCTCTTAATCCTTGCCACCGCGGACCGCGATAAAAGGACTGCGATCGCGGTAGGTCTTCTGCGTCCGCGGTGGATTTTCCGCTGTAGCTGGTTTGACTTGGTTTTGAACTTGTGTAGGTTTCACTCCTTTTTTGAGCTGGTTATGACATCCTTGTCTCTTTTTGACAAACACTGCAAACATGCACAACAAGTTAGCTTTTGGGGAATACTTGTGCACATTTTAGTCCAAAACTCAAGGAAAAAGGAGCATAAAACAGACTAGAATCCCTAGTTATCAACTCCCTCAAACCTAAGCTTTACTTTTCCTCAAGCAAACAAAGTAATTCCCACCTCCTCATGATAAAAGAAACGAAAATTTCAGTTGTCCTAAAGTAACCTCATCAAGAATCAATTGGGACTAACAATTACCCTCAACTCAAATGCATTATCAACAATACACAACCTTTTAGCATCATGGCTATAGTGCGACACAAAAGCATCAAGAGTTGACTCAACTCATTAAGGAAACTCTTGCTGTTACATTGGTCACTGTGGAACCCAAACTCATACTCCTCAACTCTCCACAAGCAAACGTCACTTTTGGATTGTAGCACTCAAAACTAGGATTTTGGGGAGCACACTCATCTATCTCAAAGGAAGATCACAAGTTCTGCTCTAAGTACCATAAGCTTGCCCCTTATATGAGTCACCACTAATGTAAGCTTACCCAACTCAAGATCATATAAGTGTATGCGGTGAAATCAGGGGGGTCTATTTTCCGCCGTTAAGGTACATTCGGGAAGTCATGTCAGCATCTCGAGGCTGTAGGATTACGATCGAGCTCCCTCCCTCGAGGATCGTCCGCGACCCAGCAGAGATTCCGAGGATAAGGAATCTGTCCGTGACCCAACAAAGGTTCCGAAGACGGGGGATTCCCGAGGCAAGCGGCTAGAGCCAATAGACACTAATACTATGCCTAGTCGTCCCATCCCCATGTGTTTACGTTCAATGCACTTTATACTATATGGTATTCCCTCTCCTATATAACGGCAAATCATGCCACTTTGTAAAGGGCTGATGTTGCTCCATTTTCTCCACAAATGCAATAATCTCTCTCTCTCTTCTTTCTAAACTCGCTCTCTCTCACTGGCCCGATGCCACTTTAATATTTATCTCCTTCTCATTTTTTTCTTCATTTTACCACCTGGTATTGGGTATAAAGAGCCTTATTAAATCGTATCTTAACTGTTATCCCATTTCCGACTGTCCCCGATAGCCCGAGCTCGACCCCGACATCGACCCCAAGGCCCCCCTTTCGACTAGACCTATACCCGGGCAGCAGGCCCTCGGTTTGATTACTATCTCGTTTTAACTTTTATTTAATCATTAAACTTCATATTATTAACATCAACTGATCTAACAAATAGCTCGGCAATAGATCACGTATTTTTAGAATCCCATTTACAAATTTAATTGTTATTACCATTTTACGGTAAACAGATTGGCGCCCACCGTGGGGCTAAAAATAATAGTGATTATTTTCTTGTTGGTTTCATTGCACAAACGCACATTATCTTTCACACTTTTTATTGTCCAAGATCCTTTGATTTCAGGTCAAAATGTCTGGCTCGGTAAATGGAGTCGAGAATGGCAACCTCAAAAATCACGGGGAAAATGGCGTAGCTGTCCCGGCTACCGGAGCACCACTACAGAATCCCAATAACGCGTCTGGACCGATTCTAGCGGATGCGTATTCACAATTCACAGGACGCACAACAAGTCGACGAAACTTCTCACACCGACAGGAGCATACGGCACAACAACCGACAAGAAGCTCAGAAAACCCCGACCCAAAAAGAACAGGAAATTAGCCTTCATGTTATTTTTGAAATGTTACAGGCACAACAACTGGCCATTGCTCAGTTGCAAAGCCATCCGAGAACTCCTAGCACTGCGGTACCAGCGACAGCTCCCCCCGCCGAGCAAGTACCCGAAAGATCAAGCAATAATGGGTCGGTAACTGACCCTGCCATAGTGAAGATGCTCGAGGACCTCACCAAAAGGATCGAATTAGGTGAGAAGATGATTGAAGCCAACGATAAAAAGGTCGAGACCTACAACTCTAGGGTGGATCAGATCCCGGGAGCACCCCCAGTCTTGAAAGGTTTGGATTCGAAGAGGTTCATACAGAGGTCGTTCCCCGAGGAAGCGGCCCCAAAGCCCATTCCTAAAAAGTTTAGAATGCCGGAACTCCCTAAATACAACGGTACCACCGACCCCAATGAACACGTTACTACCTATACCTATAAAAGGTAACGATATAAAGAATGACGAGATCGAGTCTGCATTGCTGAAAAAATTCAGAGAAATGCTTTCTAAGGGGGCCATGATGTGGTATCACAACTTGGCTACCAAATCCATAGATTCATTCGCCATGTTAGAGGACTCCTTCGTAAGAGCGCACGCTGGTGCCATTAAGGTAGCAACGAGGCAGTACGACGTGTTCAAGATTAAGCAAAGGGAGAATGAAATGCTGCGAGAATTTGTATCTCGCTTCCAGATGGAACGGATGGAGCTACCGCCAGTCTCCAACGACTGGGCAATGCAGGCCTTCACCCAAGGCCTGAATGAACGAAGCTCGGTGGCCTCAGAGCAGCTGAAGCGAAACTTGATCGAATATCCGGTCGTGACCTGGTCGGACGTCCACAACCAGTACCAATCAAAGATCAGGGTCGAGGACGACCAACTGGGAGCCCCTTCGGGCTCAGTGTACCAAAACAGACTTCTAGTAAAAGAATCGAAACCAAACAAAGAAAGGTACCCACCGTACCTCGAAGATAGAACGAACGCCCCAAGGCACAACCTACCTCGCAACGATAGGAGGATAGGTCGAGGACAAGACCCTAGAGAGCTCGTCAACAGAACCAGGTTCGATCGAAACATAGCGCCAACAAATGCTCCCCACTTATCAGAATACAACTTCAGCGTCGATGTGTCAGACATTGTGTTCGCCATTAGCAAGATGGGAGATGCCAGATAGCCCAGACCGTTACATTTGGATCCTTCCCACAGAAACTACAATTTGATTTGCGAGTTTCACAACTCGCGCGGGCACCGAACCGAAGATTGCAGGAAACTACAAGAGGAAGTGGCCCGATTGCTCGACAACGGGCACCTTCGGTAAATTCTCAGCAGCCGGGCTAGAAATCAATCGCGAGAAGGAGAAATGGCAAAAGGAAACAAAATGGACGAGTCTCAACACGTCGTCTACACAATTTTTTGACGATCGCCCTGAACGCGTTCAAATAAAGGACCACTTAGCAACCGCCACATAAGTGGCAGAACTCGAGAAGCGCCGTCGCCACCAAGGTATAAGTGCCCATCCCTCTTCCCATCTTCTACTTCATGGTTACTCTTGTGCAGGGCAATAACCAAGGTAATTAGGACAATACCTCAGCTCGAAGATTTCGAGGCTTCAAAGCGTCCGTTGCACTCTTTTCTTTTGATCGGATATTTTATCCCGAAACGGGTTTTTTACCGGTAGGGGTTTTTAATGAGGCAACATCGACGCACTTCCCCAGAAGGATTCAGCAAGCCTATGGGACTTTCTTTACAACCGTCCACATGCCAGAAAATGACAAACGAAGCTCTCAATAGGGAATAACGCATCGGACCAAACGGTCCAAGGAGTCGCGCCCGCGCGGGCCGAGCTCGCAATAGCGAAAAGGCATGTATTTACATCATATATCTATGCCAAGCAATAAAGAATATCTTTCGGCATCTTATTCTCAAAAAAAGGAAATCTCAAGTATACCCCTGACAGGGGCCTCTCCACCAAAAGCGTCCCGAGATACTCGGAGATTTAGCGTCATCAATTCAGCACCCGTACGACCCCAGAGTTGGAACTCCGGGCTCATAAAGCCCTACAAGGCAGCTCCGAGCTCACGAGAAGCGATTTCCAAGCTTAACCAAACTCGGTGACTCAGAGACTGTCATTAATCGCCATGCTCTGGAAAACCCAAAACTGTAAGACCCCTAGCGGGCAGACTCGGCATAACCAGATTTATTCTACATTACAACAAAAATTTTAAGACCTCAACTGGCATGAAAAGCTGTAAGACCTCAACAGGCATGACAAACTGTAAGACCTCAACAGGCATGAAAATCCCAAAGTTTAGGCTATACGTCGCATTTGTAAGAATCCCGAAAGGGCATACCCTCGGTGTAGACGCCTAAACTATCACTTGACATCAAAAATTGCTCCGGCCAAACACATACGACTACGGTCAAAACGGCTGATACAACCAAATTAACACGACTCGGGGACGTCCTACCGTCGCTAAACAAAATTACAGTCCACTACTTCGAATATACTTCGAAAAGAACGGGTTAAAACAGACTTCCCTCAACAGGCAAAACAAGCTTCGACCATGTCAGCTCCAAATCACAAGGCTTTGACCTACTCAGCCTACGAGCTATGAACTTTCTGAGGTGCTCAAACATCGCCGATAACGACTTGAAATCGAGGTTCTTCCAGAACCGACGACGGGTCAGGCCAAATTATTTCAAAAGACCTTAACGAGCGGAAAACAAAGCCTACAAAAAGTCTTTAGGCAAAACAAAGTAAGAGCCATTGTTGCCAGCCAAACGAGCCTCTGGGCCGCACATTGAAAGGTCATCTCTACGACCAAACAACGTAAGAGCCATTGTCACCAGCTTAAAAATTGACAACTTAAGGATTAAAATGAGCTCGAATCGTAATCCGATTCGGAGACCGGATCCAAAATAGTTAACTATGCAAGCCTTCGGGACACATATTGAAAGGTCTCAACGACCAAAACAGTGTAAGAGGCACTATCGCCGGTCTGAAAATACTTAAGGGTCAATTAAAGCTTGAATCGCAACGTGACTCGGAAACTGGACCCGAAATAGTTAAACTGCAACATGCCTAAGGGCACGGCATAAATGCCACTGTCGACCAGCTGAGTGAGCCTTTGGGCCACGCGCTTGTAAGGTCACTTTGACCCGAAGCACAAAAGGCCATCGTTGACCGCCCATGCAGGCAAGAGAGAACTTAAGGGTCAAATTAAAACTCGAATCGCAACGTGACTCGGAGGCTGGACCCGAAATAATTGAAACTCCGACGAGCAAAAATACAAAAGATACAAGTTGTGGGGTTCCCCCTCTTATTTCTACATATTGACAACATAGCGCAATCTCAGCCTACGTCATATAATGAAAGCTATATATACACAACAAAGAAGGCAGGGAATGATCATTCCGCTTTTTTCTTCCGGCAATTATAGCCCGTCGGTCTCCTCCTCATCGTCCTTAGCATTAGACAGTAGGAACTTGGCATCATACTCCTCTCCTTTGGCTTACTCGATCTCCCCCGACAGATCAAAGCCCCGGGCATGAATCTCCTCAAGGATTTCCCTCCGAGGTCTGCACCTCACGTACTCCTTACTATTGTTTGCATGATCGAGTGTCTTCTTCAGCTCAGCTTTAGCAGCGGCAGCGTTTATTGAATAAGCCGCCATTTTCCCTCCCGCCCTGGTGTTGTTCATCACAACCTCGGCCCGGACATACACCATTTTCGCCCTTGAAAGCTTGAATGAGAGCCTCACGATCATCTTCGCCCGAGCAGAATCATTCGCATGGGTGGCCTGAATTTGCGCCTCAAGAGTAGAAGCCCCGGCCTGAGCCCTCTCTTTAGCCTCATAATGGACATTCATATGCGCCTACAGCTCGATGAATTTACGTTTGGCTCTGCCAACCTCGCCCCAGAGTTGTTCCAGCTCATCCGCCTTATCCTCCAATTGAAACAACAACACGTCAAAACAGTAAGACAAAAAGGGAATATAGGCCAGCACGAGATGTAAGATACCTGTTTCTCCAAGAGGGCCTCCCGGGCCCAACTCCGGTCCGCCTCACGCCGTAAAGTGACGAGCTCGTTTATCTTTGCCGCACAAAGAAGTTTGAGGGATTTCTCCCTATCTCGAGCATCCCGCAACGGGGCCTCACAACAAAGCAGTTCGGCTTTGAGCCTATCAAAAGCCTGAGAAAGAAATACAGGTAAACAAAAATAAAAGAGAGGAGCGCAGGGCCAGAACATCCTTACAGCGGCCAAAAATCACCATAAGGACAAAGCGTTGAGCCTCCCGAAGGCCGAAGCAACGTCCGACGATGCACCAATCCTGGAAGGTTGCTGATCGACCGAATCGCTTCCCCTTAACCGTTGTGAAGAAGGCGCCTCACCACAGTCCTTCTCGCACCCCGGGGTATCTTTCCCTTTACCGGCGTTCCTTGACCCCGGGGCCAACGATCTCTCATCCTTCCTCGGGGAACTTGGCCTCGCTTCGATAAGACTCTCGGCACCTGCAGCAGATAAATCAGATGAGCCAGCAAGAAGGAAGCCACCTCTTAGGGGGTAGAATGTCAGGCACCTACCGTGATGCTTTGCCTCCCATCTCCCTTTTGATAGATCTCGCCACCGGCACCTATCTTAGGTTAAGCAAGCTGCTAGCCTACGAGACCATTCGGCTAAATCAAGGACCTCACTGGGCAACCAATGAGTTACTATAAACAAAGAACAGAAAGATATCGTTATGGGGCCAATCCCATGTTGAGATAAAGATAGTTCAAACGAAGCACTTACGTGTGAAATTCCATTTATCAGGGAACAGAGAAAATTCTCCAGGGATAACATCGGTCGTTCAGATTTGAACGAACCAATTCATCCATCTGCGGTCCTCATCCCCCTCGCTGCCGATCGTAGGAGCTCGGGTGGATCTACACTGAAGAGCAATCAGGCCCCGATAGCGTAATGGCCGATACAACCTCACAAGTGTCGCGCCCCCTTTTTCTTGCAAAATCAGGTTTATGACATTTGGGAGGACAACTCGTTCTCTTTTTGGGAATTTGGATTTGAATTGAAGAGTCGCCACCTAATGATTAAGGTGCATTAGGACACCAAGAAGGTTTGATTTGAGTAAGCACAGATTGGGTAAGGACTTGAAATTATCCCAAGGGGAAGGTGTTAGGCACCCCTCAAGATCCACTAGTGTGGTTTCTGGCTAGACTATTGTTGTGCATTTAGGTGCAAATAACATGTAGGCAAATAAAACTTCAAATAAGAGGGGATTTTCACATAATTATTACAAACAAAATTGGAAAGAATTAAAAGGAAGCTGATTTTCTTAAAAGAAATAGTTTGAAATCTTTAGAAGAAACAAAGGAAAAAGGGGGATCCTAGGTTTATTAATAATACGGATCACCCCACACAACATCCGATAATCACTCCTTATTGAGGGGCTACACGAGACGTTATCGCTGGTCATCATATCCATATCTACCCTTTCCCACGCCGTTAAGATTTTAAAGCGTGGAATGGTCTCGTCTACTTATTGCATGCTATTACTCGTCCCAATCCTATTAGTCCCGGAGCCATTTAGGACTACTAATCCTAAGGGGGAGGGATATTAGGCTTATTTGTAGTTTCAAAGGCAAAATTCTAAGGCAACATACAAAAAACATGTATAGCAAGTTGGGGGAAAGCACATAACAAGTAAAAGGCTCAGATATACCTCCTTAATCAAATAAAGCACATAATTAGCATGACTTTCACATATTGTTTATGGTCTGATTAAAAACTTAACGGTTAAGGCAGACTGATTTATTACATAATTCAGATAAGAAGCCCGAATTAGGTCTACCTGCTGGTTGTAGTTAATAACACAAATTCAGTTTATAACTTCACCCTAAGGCTTGCCTAAGTGTTGGACAAGGATCCTATAGGTATGGTATCTATTGGATTCAGAAAGCAATAATAATAAACTGAATACGTACTGGTTAAAAAGGTTTTCGGATTATTGAAGAAAGCAAGTTTTTTTACGAAGGTCATGAGTTCTGCAAATGATGATCCTTGTTATTACTAGTTTATCTCTAGATGTGAATGAAGCGATTCAAATTCGATTAATAATTCCTATAGACATGATTTCTACGCGTAGTTGGTCAGAAGCCTTATAGACATGGTAAAAGTGCAGAAACCTTATAGGCATGATATCTAGGTGCTGAAGACGGGTTTTAACCTTTAAACATGGTATCTAACTGGCAGAATTTATTTTAAGACATGAACATGATATCTATATGCAGTTGATTGTTTAAGACCTATGACCATGATTTCTAGATGAAAATGGATATACAAGATTCAGAAGGACCTATAGGCATATTTTCTATATGCATATGCAGAATTCAGAATGACTTATAGGCATGATTTCTATATGAGAGTTGCAGAATTTAGAATGACCTATAGGCATGGTATCTACCCTTTGCATATATAGTTACCCGCCCTTTTCACTAGTCATCCCCAAGAGTTTATTACAAATTATTACAGCCCAGAATAAAGTAAAATACATCAGAAAAAATGTAAATAAAAGTACAACCAAAGGAGAGCCAGATTTAGACTTCATGTCTGAAACATGAGGTAAACCAACTCCATAAGATCAAGATCCAAAGCCTTTCTCCCATTCGAGTGTGTCAAAGTTCCCTAAGAGCCTCAAAAGGGACTCCGGGCAATGCTCACACCCAAATGTATTATCAGATTAGGACAAGTGCAGTGTGGACGGGCAGCCCTCAAGTGTCTAAGTTCAGAGGGAGCTCAAAGGGTCCCAAGGCAAGGCTCACAAGAGAGGGGCAGAACTTAAAGACTAAGAGAGTGTGCAAGTGCAGAAATAGAATTCTAAAAGGGGAAAAGGAGAGGGAAAGAGCTACAGATAAGTACACATAAGGGGTTCAGGGGGAATAGGGAAATTGAAAGAGGCAAGGGCTGGCTGTGGGTATGCCCAGCAATGGAGAATGCTAGCATACCTATAAGCCTATTAGAACACACTATTTAGAGGCTAGGATCCCAAGGGATCAAATTTAATTCATGGACAATAACTTGCATATTGTCATGCCTTAAACCATAGCTCAAACACATAGGGGGCAGGGGTTTGGGATTCAGAATAGAACAGGTAGAAAGAAATCAGCATGCTAAAGTTAGTGTTGAACTATACAGAAACATTGAATAGACATAGATACGAAAGCAATAAATAAACACTTTGTTGTGGTGCTAAAGCTTAAATCAGGACATACCAGTTTGAAAGAAACAAATAGAGAAAGCAGTAGGTCTTGTAAATAGGCCACAGTGCAGATAATAAGAGAGAATGCTATTGTGTGTAAGTGTAAGTTCAGAAAGACTATTAGTGATGGGTGTGCTAATGAAAGAGTCGTGTATTTATAGTGTGAAAAACAGGCAAAAATAGGGTAAGAAAACAATTAAGGAACTGGATGTCAATTAAGAATCAACCAACACAAGACTTCCTTTAATTAAGGAATTCGGACTCAAAAGGTAAAACTATTTAAGGAAAGAAATCAAATATACATCATGTGCAAAGTAGGCAATTAGGGGTAAATACATAGAAATTTATTTTTAAGGGCAGAGCTTTGAAATAGACGGTTGCATAAATAAGGTAAGAGAAATCAATTAGTTTCCAGTAAATCAAGGATCAGAGATTTTGTAATCACTGGTCCATGAATGAACCAAGTCAGAAAAGCTGAGAAAAGTTTTTAACTTAAGTCGAGTAACAGGGCAGTCAACAAACAAGAAAAGAAATCAATCAAACTTATACAAAAAGAAGTCTGAAATTAATCAAAAATCGAAAGCCCTTTTAGAGGGAAGTTCAGCACATATAAAGAGCATACAAGTATCAGGCATGCGAAAAGGGGTCAAGTAAAAGGTCTTATAGAGTTTAGCAAAATTCAGAATCATATGAAGAAACAAAATTGAAACAATGATTTTGAAACGTAATGAAGCAGTAGATGAAACAACTCCAGGAACTCAAATAGGTCCAAAAGATTAGGATTTTTGAAATCAGGCAAGTTCAGAGATGAACCACAAGCAAATCACATGGCCAATGGTCTCAAAACTCAGATGAACCCCCAGATTCTAGGGTTTTTACCATCAATCGAGTGCAGAGGTGAGAGGACAAGCAATCAAGAAAAAGATACTAATCGAAACAGGTTCAGAGGTCTCAGAAAGGAACTGAGACCCTTAGCATGCTCTTTCAGTAGTAGAAACTCATGAGAAGCATAGTAAAAGAACAACATGTGAGACATAGTAAAAGAAACATAGTAGAAGAAGTTAAAAAGAAACATAGTAGAAGAAACTGATTAAGAACACAGTAGCAGAAACTTAAAAACACAGTAGAGGAAACTGATAAGAACATGTAGCAGAAACTTAACAATAACACAGTAGAAGAAACGTAGTAGAAGAAACACAAAGAACACAATAGAAGAAACATAGTAGAAGAAGCACACAAAAGAAAAGGAAAAATCAGAGAAACATCTAAAAACCCTAGATCGGAAAATAAAGGCTTTGAAAGCATAACTTTTGAAAGAAATATCAGAAAATCATTTAAAAGCTTAGGGAAAACATGGATCTAGAACAGATCTACGTAGATCAGAAAAAACTCAAAAGCTAGGGTTTCATAGAAACCCAAACAGTAAGAAAGGCTTGGATCTAAGTAGGAGGAGTCGAGGCCAGGCTCGAAACAGAGATGGCTTGCCGGAGCAAGGCTGGAGATGGCCGTGAAACTTGAATCAACAAGGATCTGGATCCAACTCTTCGTGGTCAAGTCATGAAACTTCAATAACCAATCGTGAGGAGCTATAGAAGGTTGGTGTGTGGTGAAACCACCATGGATTCAGTCTAGGAGGTGACCGTAAAAGATGGATGGACCTCATCGGAAAGGAGGGGAAGGGGGAAGGTTCTAGAAAGAACCAGAGATAGAGAGATAGAGAGAGAGTCGGTTGAGTGAAGAATGAGAGGGGTCTTGGGGGGTCGTTTGGTTTAATTTGGTAAGGGCAGATCTGGACCGTTCATCAAAAATGATCAACGGCCCGGATTTAGTCCGGGTTGGGTCGGGTAGATTTAGGATTGGGCTTGGGTCTTGGGTTGGTTTAATTTGGGTTGGGTATTGGGTTTAATCAGGCCAAATTAAAAAGCCAAATGTGGCTATAAGTTAAATAGCCCCTTTTCCCCATTTAATTTGTAAAAAAAAATAATATACAAATTTCTGAAAACAAATTAAAAACACTAAAATGACTTATAACATATAATTATCAATTTAAAAATACAGAATCCCATTTTATAAACATGAGACGGATTTAAACATAAAATGGCTAATATTGCAATTATGCAATTTTATCCTTAAAAAAACCAAATAAATTTGTAAAAAAATGTGTGAAAAATGTTTTAGCTATATTTTAATATAAACATGAGAATCCAATAAATAAATCATCAAAATGATAATTTAGGGATAATTATTGGGTTTTTCTTGATAAAATAAGGCAGTAAATTGATTTGAAAATCTTTGAAAAATTAAGAAAAAATAATGTAACCTTGGGATATACTTATATATGCATATACATGCTATTTTGCAAGTTGTTTTGCATATAAAAAATACAGGAAAAAATTGGGTGTCAACAAAGAGGTGGCTGAGGGTGAATTCTATCCCCGCATTGTCAGCAAAATATATCATCGACTGCACTACTTTCCAAAGAAAAGGATGAACCTGCGCCAATGGCACTTGATATCTTCTACAGAAATCAAGAACGACCCCGTCCTGGGAACCCGACGCAAGAACATGAATATACACACTCAAGAACCCCTCAACGTATGTCATGACCTCTCCTCGGGGGAAGGTGCTTGCAAAATCACGCCTTCCCCCCATTCGCATTCTTTCCTGATCATCTCGAGGTTTTCCTCCCCCACTGATGAAATAATCCTCGACACATGCTCTCGATGGCCCGGAACATTAGGAGGCCTCCTCGGTGTGACAGCTCTCTTCGAGGCAAGACAACCCTAATCTCGCTCTCCCGATATCGGGGGCGAGCCGCTGGTACCGCCCAAAGGTGGAGCACAGCAGGGACTCCCCTTAGTCCAAGGATCAGGCATCGAAGCGACGACCATGATTACAACAGAATAAGCAGAAGAAGACGAGGATCCAGGCAAAAACTTTTTGAAGTAGGGAAGCGGAAGGACTAACACAAAGTGCCAGGCTCTACAGAGGAGATAGGCTTATCAAGAACTGCAAAATAGTCACTTATGGGGGCGGATGAGCAACTATATAGAGGCTAAGCGACAACTACTCATTTGCCCAAGAGGTCCAATTAATTATGGACGCATTAACGTCACCTTCTCCTTGGGGAGTGCACTGGCAGAATCATTCCAGGCTCCCACATAACTCATAAAACCGAGGGACCTCAGGAGATCCCCGACGTCATAAATATTGGTTTGAAAGGAGCTATCGATTCAACCTCGGGACGTGGCTAGTCTCGGGGCCCCCGGTCTATCCCACGAAAAGGCCCCGAAGGGCCGATGCCGGAATGCAAAAACAAAAAGAAGAGAGAAAGGCTGACAGAATAAAAGCTCCTTTTATACATTGGCAAAGAGAAGAAATGTCTTTACACTCTTTGTTTCTCGGGGGGACACATGAAGCAAAAAGGAAGGCATACAAAAAGGGCTCGGAGACTACTCTTCGCCACTATTGTCTTCACCCTTATCAGGGACAATCAAGAGCGCCAATCTTCCCTCCGCCGCATGAGCCTCCTCCAGGTCAGCAGACAGCTCGAAGCCTCTAGCCTCGAGCTCCTCCAAGGTCTCCATATTCGCCTCCGCTTTAGCATGCTCGACAGCCCAGATTAGTTTCTACTTAGCTTCCATGGATATGTCACGAACCATTGTATCCACTATGGTTGCATCCTCCTTATAAGTGGCAGCATCTCGTTTAGCCTCAGACTTAGCCATGGCCAAAGCAACAATCTCCCTGTGAGTGTCCGTGAGAAGTTCCCGGGATGTGACCAATTCCCCGGCCACTATCTCGTTCTGCTCTTTCAGCCCGGAGATCTTCGCTTTCAACTAACTAATACGCGAGTCACTCTGCTCGACGTACGGGAGAGGAGCAATGAATATATAAATCCAAAATACATATGAATACGGGTTAACAGGTCAGGCATGTGCAAGGCAGAGTACCTGAGCAGCAAGAGCGGCCTTCTCCCAGAGCGCCGCCTCCAAAGCGGCCCAAAGTTCTCCCAACCCTTTATCACTCCGGGCAGAGCGAGCCTCCGAATCCTGCAGCTTCGAAGAAACTATCTTATGCTCATTTTTGTGTCAAGAAAATTCCCCGTGGAGTAGAATAATGGTATGGTCATACATCTCCTTACACTGCGGCATAACGAAAAAGTTAGAAAGACGACGAGTAACGCCTGAGAACGAAAAGAAACACATGAGGAAAAACCATCACCTGCTAGACTTCTCCACCGCTTTAACAGCGCTAGGAATATCGAGATAAGCCCTGTCGATTATGCCATCAAAAATGTTGGCGATAAAGTCTCCCCCTTTTGGAGGAGTCCCAGCTGTGGCGCCGATCATCCCTTCGGCATCCCTCAGTTCCCCTGATGAAACCGGAAAGTTCGCAATAAGGTCGTTCAGTTTGTCGATTTCTCCAAATGGAAACCCACGTTCCTGGAAGGCCCCGAGCTCCGGTCCCTCAGGATCAATGCCAACGGTCCTCCTAGCAGAAGCTACACCGAATCCGGCAATACAATTCGAAGCTACATCAGCGTCCTCTTCGAGGACCCTCAGCTCACCAGCCCAGCTGGAGCCATCCGTTCCGGACTCAGCAACCTCGAATCGGGGCGCCTGCAAATCTCATACATTGGAACTTGTTCTCCTCATCAACGGACTTCCATCATCGTCCTCCCCTTCGATATCAGGATTCGACCCGGAGGTTAGAGCAGCAGTCCTTTCAGGTCGGGCAACGGCCACCCTGCTTTTCCTTTTCTTGTTCATACCAGGCTCTAAGGCCTCTGCTTCACCGTCGGGGGGCAGCCTCATCTGCATATTCTCGCCAAGACCTGTACCAGCACAATAACTGTGATATGTTTTCAGTATGGGCTCGGAAGGGAACACAAAATGCGAAGCATAGGTGGTAAAGGAACCTCACCACGATTCTTGGCCACCCAACGCTCCTTAGCCAGGACGGTCCAAGATCGAACGCAGTACGGGAACTTCTCGCTCAAATTCTTGATCCATCCCAACAAATCTGGGACCACCTTCGAATGCCAAGTAGCGGTTACAGAAAGCACAAGGAGGTTATAAAGACGAACGAAAGAGTAGTCGAAAAGTGGTTAAAGGGAAAATTTCTTACGTCGAGCGTTCCACCATTCCGAAAAGGGCATTCTTCGGGCCGAGATGATGTCCAAGGTCCTCACTCGGATAAACCTGCTCATCCATCCTCGGTATTTCCCCTCATCAACGCTCATGAAAAAAGAGTTTTTGGACCGGTGGTAGATCTTGATTAAGCCTCGATACAGCCGAGGGCAGTACAGTCTGATCAGATGGTTAAGGGTAAAAACCTCACCTCCAAATCCTTTGGTGAAATGTCTAAGCATTAACACAATCCTCCAAAAGGATGGATAGATCTGACCAAGTGTCACCTGGTATCGGGCACAGAAGTCAAGAATAACCAGGTCAATTTCCAAGGGAGGAGATTCGACGGATTTATCAGGGCCAGGGTGAATGGGTAAGTGTATATATAAAGGAAGTCGGCCTTGAAGTCGATAATGTTATCGCTGGGGCCGGGAATCTCTACCTCCACTACCTTGCTCCATCGGTAGTCCTCCTTCACCTTGTTAAGATTGGTCCCAATGCTAATATATCGAGACACGTGCTCACACCGGCCTAGCGTAGATGAGGGAGTTTCGATGTCAAAATCCTTCGACATGTCAATATTGGGTGGGGTACATTGTTCTAAAGAGGGAACCAATCTATTTTCTCCCTTAGGTAATCGGGACGACGATGCAGTGTCGTTCCATTGGGGAACCATCCTGGAAGTCCTAGCCATGTAAAATGGTAAAAACACTTCAATGAGAAGAGGAAAAGGTGTCAAATAACAAAATTCTGACTTGCAAGCTTGTAATAAGGGTGAACATGGGAAGTATCTAGCAATCGGTGCATCTATAGGAATCGCTGGGGAAGTAGAAGAGACTAGCCAATGGTAGTTCGTGGGTTTCTCGATTACCGCATCTGACGGCAGCCCTGCACAGTTCTCTAAGGCGTGGCATTGAATGCTCTTAGACGGTTGACGTCATGGCAATAGTGACCTCTAGACGACGATTCAATATCGTTTCCTATTACTTCATTCTAAGAAATGCAGAGACTATCTGTATGCGGTGAAATCAGGGGGGGTCTATTTCCCACCGCTAAGGTACATTCGGGAAGTCATGTTAGCATCTCGAGGAAGTATGATTACGATCGAGCTCCCTCCCTTGAGGATCGTCCGTGACCCAGCAGAGATTCCGAGGATAAGGAATCTGTCCGCGACCCAACGAAGGTTCCGAAGACGGGGGATTCTTGAGGCAAGCGGCTAGAGCCAATAGACATTAGTACCATGACTAGCCGTCCCATCCCCATGTCTTTACGTTCAATGCACTTTGTACTATATGGTATTCCCTCTACTATATAAAGGGAATCCATGCCACTTTGTAAAGGGCTGATGTTGCTCCATTTTTTCCACAAATGCAATAATATCTCTCTCTATATTCTTTCTAAACTCGCTCTCTCTCACTGGCCCGAGGCCACTTTAATATTTATCGCTTTCTCATTTGTTCTTCATTTTACCACTTGGTATTGGGTATACAGAGCCTTATTAAATCGTATCTTAACTGTTATCCCATTTTTGACTATCCCTGATAGCCCGAGCTCGACCCTGAAGTCGACCCCGAGGCACCCCTTTAACCAGACCTATACCGAGGCTGCATGCCCCTCGATTCGATTACTATCTCATTTTAACTTGCATTTCATCATTAAACTTCATATTATTAGCATCAACTGCTCTAATAACTAGCTCAGGAATAGATCACGTATTTTTAGAATCCCATTTACAAATTTAATTGTTGTTACCATTTTCACGGTAAACAATAGGGCTTTTGTGGGAATGTAATGAAGGCTTTTGGTTCAAGGTAGGATATATTGGTCTATGACGGTTTCATCTTCCCTTAAGCACTTCATTTGCTTCATTTTGACACACATTTTCTTGACTCTTTGAGTCATTTACTTCTTATTTAGGGGATAGAGAGACACACTGTCACTCTTTCTTGTTTCAATTCTTTTTCTCCTTTCTAACCTTTCCATGCCTTTCATCTTTTGCTTTTATTGAAACCCTTCATTTCCTCTACATTGTTTACTTTCTTTTGATTTTTTGGCTTTTCTTTCTTTTTCTTTTTGCCTTTTCTTTTCTTCATTTTTTACCTTTTATCACTTTTGCATTCCTTGTCTCCCCCCCTAAACTTATGCTTTTGCCTTGTGCTAAGGAAAGATAGGGTGCCAAGAGAGGGTCATTTCAGAATGGATAAAGGTTTACATCATGGTTATTGAAAGAATAAGGGCTATAGCTTAAAGGGGTTGACTAGGGATATTATCATTGGTAGTCTATGAATGTTTTCAAGTCTCAATTAGGCTCAAGGAGAGCCTATAATCACTTCTCAAGCCGAGCTTCACTTAAGATTTCGCCTAGACAAACATTCAGGGCAAGTTCTAGACTCATTGGCACAGGACTTGGACTTGTAAATCAATACCTTACCACGCAGGATATAGGATTGCTAAAGAAATAGAGTCAGGGGCCCACAATAACTTTAGCTAAGATTTGAGCAATATAAATGGCTCCGAGAAACTACTCAATGATTGTTTAGCCAACACAAGAGTTTCAAGGTCACAACTATCACCATCCTATACACAACAATTTATTTTTAACCATAAGGTCAAAGGTAAATGTGTTAGACCCAAGTGAAGCATTGCCTGAGGCACCATTGCTTACTAATTACTATTTACACAAAAAATAAAAAGAAAAATAGACTCAAACCCTTAAGGAGGTTGTCATATCATCCATCATCGAGAAGAGCCACCCGGTTCACACAAACACCACCTTTGGAAAGAACTGTGACATTAAGAAAACCAAAAGCTTATTTATCATTGAAACTTGAAAAATAAGAAGCTACAAACCGAAAAAAAGGCTATTAAATGAAATAAGAAGCTATACTATTAAAGAAATTGCAAAAGAAGCTATGAAGTAAAATGCGAAAAGCAAACTGAATATGTACAAAAAGGGGGATTTAGATGAATATATATATGACAAAATGAATATATACATGAGAGTAGCTTTATATACAGACCAAACTAGAACAATAACAAAAAGTAAAATAAAAGGTAAAGTTATATACATACCAAAAGTGAAAAATAAGCATAAAGAAAGAAAATAGTGTCATAATTACAATCCAACTACCAAATCAAAAATCAATGTAGGGCCACCCCCTCACATGAAAGCTAGCATTGTCCTCAATGCTAACTAACCAAAAATAAGCTCAAAAAGAAAGATAGTAAGTGAAAACAACTCCCTATGGATCCTCCGTCTGCATGGGGTCCTGTGGTAGAATGAGATCCTGTGGCTGAGCACCTGGTTCATCTATCCTGGGGGCCTGTGGCTGGCCAGAAGTTGCACCCTCCGTCTCTGCAAACTCAATCTCAACATCATCTACCTAGGGGATCATCCTCCTCCTCTTTGGAGCTCTCTCAATCTCCTGCTCCGGAACCTGCTCTATCTGAGTTGCTTGAGGTTGATCAGGCAATAGTAGCTCCAAAGGCAAATGGTCAGCTGCCTTCATCTTCTCCACTTCTCCCCTCAATTCCTTAACTGACTCCTTCCATGCCCGCGTCTTCTTCAACTTCTTTGTGTATTTGCTCAGCTCCTTAAGTGTTTTCCCTTGATCAGTTAGAGCATCCATTATCAGCTTTTGGTTATCAAGGAGCTTCTTCTGGTTGTCCAAAAGCTCCTTAAGAGTCTCCTCTACAGAAGCTGGCACCTGTGGCTGTGGGGGCACTGACTGAGCTGCCATTGAGCTAGAGAGTACAGACAGCTTAGAAGTTGTTGCCTGCATCCAGTTGTTGATACTGGAGAGTGCTTGGCTCAATCTATGGGCAGTCAATGGGTATGCTGAGGAGGATGTAATATCTTGAGGGGTGGAAGTAGATGGTCCGGAGGTAGGCTCTGGTATGTCAGTGGGGGACTGAGAAGAAGTGACTACTACTACTGGCTCTTCAGACTGGCCAGTAGAAGTAGTGGCTTTGCCCTTGAATTCTTTGGCTTTGGGGTTGTCGTCAGCCATGAGGCTGTACTATGAAAAGGGCATCTTGGATTTCACCTTCACATCAAAGTTTCTTTTCTCCACCTCCTGGTCTTCCAAATACATTGTAAGAAAGTTCTGGAAGGGGTATGATCTGTCACCCTCATTGACCACCCTAGTGATCACCCTAGACATGACATTCCCGACATTGATCGGGAACCCCGCCATAATAGCCACCATTAATATCGCCTGGGAGACCGGCATGCAGTTTTCATGGGTAGTGGGGTCCAGCCTACTGCATACAAAAAGTCTCCCACCCTTTCGCCTCAATGTTTAGGGTTTTCCTCATGATTGCAACCCTTGTTGTTAACCATGTTGGGGTGGTGCCCGGGAGAGCCAGATATGATGCCAACCATGGACGGGCTGCCTCATCAAGTGCCAACTTCTCCAAGTACAGTGATTCATCTTCCTCATTAAAGCCCAGGTATTCATTTATTGTCTTCCCATCAAACATCACTTTCAAGTTCCTCACTTTAGTCACTTTGGTATCCCTCTTGATGTGGGAGGCATTGGCGTAAAACTCTTTGACTAAGTGCTTGTTTGCCTCTGACACCCTGCTGGTGAAGTAATCCCACCTCACTCATTCATTGAATTGTTGTTTCACGTTGGGGTTGTGCGGCAGGAGATCCCTCTCTATGAACTGGCGCTCATGAATAAGCGACCTTAGAGGCCACCATTCCCGGAACTTATGATAAGCCAGCTGACTGACGAATCACTTTTTCCATACCTTGGGGTTTCTAGTTCTTTCCATACCCCCCGGGTTGGGGCACACCCCCTCCCTCTTCATCCGATACCCCAGTATCTATATCATGTCTAGGTGCGAAGGTGTAGGTGAGGTTGAAGCTGAACTATCACTGCTCTCTGTCGAGCCCTCAAACGACTTAGAAGAAACATGAACTGAAGCACGAGCGGTAGGAGAGTATGGAGGTGTGGGTAAATCTCTCAACTGATGCCTCTCTGGGAAGTCGGGTACATACTCCGGCACTGAATTAGACTCAGATGCCTCCCGGGAGGTCAAGTACTCACTTCCCTCAAAATGGGAAGCAACTCTATCTACAACTCTGATGATTTTTCTGGTTTCCCCAATTGCTTTTCGAACTTCTGAGGTCAATTTAATCATGCCTCGTCCCTTACCCCGGGAGGACTCTACTCTACCCTTTTGTTTGTCACCATCTCCTCTAGATTTAACCATTGTCTGCAAGTATAATCAGTTGAAACTTGTTATTGTAAAGACTAGAAGAAGTAGTGCAGAAAAATAGTTGACAGTGCAAGACAAAACAACATACCACGGACCGCGAAAAATGCACCACGGACTGTGAAGAGGTGGGATTCAGACTACCCACTCTCTGATTCATTAGCACCACGGACCATGGAAAATAGAGTGTGGCTGCAATAAGTGCACTGCGGACCACAAAAAATCAACTATGGACCGCAGTTCCTCAATTGCACCTCTCTGAACTTTATCATCGCGGACTTTGGAAAAACCATCGCAGCCTCGGAGACGCACTGCTGTTAGTGAAAAAATTCCACCGCTGACCGCGGTTATCAAATCTTAGAAATCTCATAAAAGATAAATGACCGCTGACCGCGGAAAAACAATCACGGACCGCGAAGGATAAGATTGGTCTCTTCATACCGGGCCAGCATCCTGTCAAGATTCTTCAAACATTCATCAAATGAGCCACCCACAACACTGAAGTCATCCACGGGGAGTTATACACACCAGTCCCTATACACATATCACAACCAATTAGTTCAAAAGCAAATCATACACTAAGAAGAAAATCAAAGAAGAACAAAAAGAAAAAACATACGAGTTGCCTCCCAAGAAGCGCCTGATTTAACGTCGCGGCACGACGCAGGTTACCATCAATCACTTGTGATGGATCAATGCCACCACATGGCTGTCATCAAACTTGCCAAGATAGTGCTTGACTCAGTGCCTATTAACTCTGAAGATCTCACCATTTTTGTTTTTCAAATCAAGTGCACCAAACGGAGTCACAAGCACCACCTCAAAAGGTCCACTCCATTTTGAGTTAAGCTTACTCGAAAACAGTCGTAACCGGGAATTCAACAAGAGAACCAAATCATCCACTTTGAACTCCTTGCCACGAGCATACTTGTCATGAAGGTACTTCATCTTGTCCTTATACAAGGACGAACTGGAGTAAGCATGAAACCGGAACTCATCAAGCTCATTAAGCTGCTCCACCCGAAGATTTGCTGCCACATCCCATTCAAGATTTAACTTCCTCAAAGCCTACATAGCCTTTTTCTCTAGCTCAACCGGTAGATGGAAAACTTTCCCAAACATCAACTGGTATAGAGACATACCAGTCGGAGTCTTGTAAGCATTCCTATAAGCTCAAAGAGCACCATCCAATTTCTTTGACCAATCGGTCCTATTTGCATTGACCATCTTTGACAATATACTCTTGATCTCCCGATTGGAGACTTCAACCTGCCCACTATCTCGAGGATGGTAAGAGGTAGAAACCTTGTGATTGATACCATACTTTGCAAGGAAAGTGTCAAATGCCTTATTGCAAAAATGAGACCCTCCATCACTAATGATTTCTCTAGGAGTGACAAATCGAGTAAAGATACTCTTCTTGAGAAAGGCCACAACACTACGGGCCTCATTTTTGGTTAAAGCCATGGCATCAACCCACTTTGAAGCATAATCAACGGCCACAAGAATGTACGTGTTGCCACAAGAGCTTACAAACGGACCCATGAAATCAATGCCCCACATATCATATATGTCAACCTCGAGAATAGTGGTGCGAGGCATCTCATCCTTCTTTGAAATTCCACCCGATCTTTGACATTCATCACATTTCTTCACCAGTTAACTTGCGTCCTTGTACAATGTTGGACAATAAAAACCACAACTTAACACCTTTGATGTTGTCCTCACCCCACCATGATGACCACCGAAGGGAGAGGAATGACAAGCATCCAGAATACTCAATTGCCCCTCCTCCGGAACATATCTCCGGATCACACCATCATTACAAATTTTGAACAAGTACGGCTCATCCCAGTAGTAGTCCAAGCTACCCCGTTTAAGCTTCTTCCTGGTTAGAAGAGAGCTCATACAGAACAATACCGGTTACAAGGAATTTGGCAACATCTCCAAACCAAGGCATGCTATTCACAGACACAAAGAGGAGTTTCTCATCAGGAAATGAATCATTAATCTCAAGGCCATCACGGGGCCTTCCCTTCTCCTCCAAGTGGGACAACTGGTCCGCCACTTGGTTTTCACACCCTTTTCGGTCCACAATCTCCAAATCAAACTCTTGAAGGAATAAGACCCATCTCTTCAATCGAGCTTTGGAATCCTTCTTTGTCATCAAGTAGCAGAGTGAGGCATGGTCGGTATGAACTATCACCTTGGCACCCATGAGATAAGGCCTAAACTTCTCCATTGCGAACACAATAGCCAACAACTCTTTTTCCATCACCGTGTAATTCACTTGAGCATCATTCATTGTTTTGCTTGCATAATACACCAGGTGAAACATCTTATTCACTCTTTAACCCAAAGCCGCTCCTACCGCAACATCGCTTGCATCACACATGAGCTCAAAAGGTAAGCTCCGATTGAGTGCGATAATAATGGGAGTGGCTGTCAATTTGTACAACTTAGAAAACTCTTTGATGAATCTCCAGTAGAACCCCGCATGCCCAAGGAAAGTTCTAACCCCCTTGACTGAGGTAGGAGGTGGAAGGTTTGAGATCACTTCAGTTTTAGCCTTGTCCACCTCTATGCCATGTTTTTAGATCTTATGGTCAAGGAAAATGCCCTTCTCATCCATAAAGTGACATTTTTCCCAGTTAAGCACAAGAATGGTCCCTTCACACCAGGCCAACACCTTGTCAAGATTCTTCAAACATTCATCAAATGAGTCACCCACAACACTGAAGTCTTCCATGAACACCTCCAAAATGCCCTCCACCATATCGGTAAATATGGCCACATACACCGCTGGAATGTAGCCGGTGCATTACATAACCCAAATGTCATCATATAAAATGCAAAGGTACCATACGGACACATGAAGGTGGTTTTCTCCTGATCTTTTGAAGCAATCAAAATTTGGTTGTACCCAGAATACCCATCCAAGAAACAGTAGAAGGCACGCCCAGCAAGTCTATCTAGCATCTGGTCAAGAAAGACAATGGAAAGTGATCCTTGCGAGTCACTTTATTCAGCTTGTAGTAGTCCATGTACACCCTCCATCCGGTAAGAGTCCTGGTGGCACCATTGCCAGGGATCGAATTCACGGGGAGCTAATACAATGTTTGGAGTTGGATTCCTATCTAATCTAGTAGTGTGGTGGTGCTCTTGATTACACTTCCAATATTTCTTATTTGTTTGTTACTTCTAATTTTATACTAATAATGTGTGAAATTAAGCTAAGTAGATATATTTGTAGGGTTTTCTAAATGGGTAAAGAGGCACTAAGGAAGTGACTTACTCTTTGGTGAGTATCTAACGGGATTTAGAACTTAGGAAAATAATGTTATAGTTGGGATCGTGATATAGCCAATGCACGAAGCTACTCACTCTACACCTCTCGGTAGTAAGAGTGACCTTGCCCTGATTGGCTTTCTCAAGCCCAATTGGGTGTTCAATTTTTGCAAGCAATATTGGCTCAAGTCGGGTATTACTATCTCTAGGTTTAACCCTTTAATTGGGGCTATTAATCTCTTGAATACACCCCAATTCCTTGTTGGCCTGAAATTTCTAGACTTAGTCTCTCTTTCTCAAGAAGTGCCTAAGTCAAAAAGGCACAAATTAGTGTTTGCAACCACTAATTCAACTTAGAAAGCATAAATCAGGAAAATAACAATCATCCAAAAACATCTAAGCCCTAAAATAAAAGACCCATTAAATAACCCTAGCTAATGGGTTTAGCTACTCATAATTGAAGAAGAAATCATAGATTAAGATGAAGAATAATCCATAAATTGTAATTATAAGCTAATATACTAAGATTAATTGCTAAGTAAGCTACAAAATTACTCAAGATAGAAAAATAAGGCGTTTCATGTGCTCAGCTAACGTAAGATGACCTAAAAATCTGAAAAAGTAGTATTTATACACAGCCAAATTTTCCGGACAAAAATGCCCTTGATGGAGGTACTGCTGACAGCGAAAAATGGACCGCTGCAGTGGCAAGGCTACCGCGGACGCATAAAATCAATTGCGAACCGCGGTCTTTAATATTTGGTTCAATTCCAGGTTCTCTCAACTCCTTCTCCGCGGACCGCGGTAAACTGACCGATGTCGCGGTGGATGCCCTGCTGCCGCATAAAATCACCGCGGACCGCGGTAGCTTGAATTCCAAATATGACAACTCTCTGAATCCTTGTCACAGCGAACCACGATAAAAAGGATTGTGTTCATGGTGGGTCTTCTGCGTCTGTGGTGGATTTTTTGTTGTAGCGCTGCTTTGACTTGGTTTTGAAATTGTGCAAGTTTCACTTATTTTTTGAGATGGTTATGACATCCTTGTCCCTTTTTGACCAAACACTACAAACGAGCACAACAAGTTAGCTTTTGGGGAATACTTGTACATATTTTAGTCCAAAACTCAAGCAAAAAAGGAGCATAAAACAGATTAGAATCCCTAGTTATCAGATACGTAGGCAAACCTCATCGATTGTAGCCCCAATTTTTAAAAATCCAAAAATATTTTCCTTTAATTCCTTCTTTAGAAGCATTCTGTAATGATCTGGTCGGTCATTTCATAAGTTACCGCTCCATTTCCCCCATTTCCGCTTCTTTATATCTTGTTCAGCTGTATTATGAGGTATTGTGTTGGTTTGTTTGAGTTCAGAGTGGCTTTGGAGAAGAATGAGACACTTAGTCTCTTTTGATTAAGCTTAAGTTGGAAAAGTCAACCGGATGTTGACTTATGTGTAGAAGGTCTCGGATGTGAATTATGATGGTTCAGATATCTTCCTTAGGTTATTTGGGACTTAGGAGCATGATGGGAATGTATTTTGGTGGCCAGTGGTAGATTTAGGCTTGAATTGGCGAAATTGGAAATTTGGCGTTTTCCGGTCAGCGGTGGAAATCTTGATATAGAGGTCGGAATGGAATTTTGTAAATTGGAGTAGGTCCTTTGTGTAATTTTGTACATGTGTGTATAATTTCAAGTCATTCAGAGGTGAATTGATAGGTTTCGGCGTCATTTGTGCGGTTTGAAAGTTTATAAGTTCTTAGGCTTGAATCCGAGGTTAATTTGATGTTTTGATGTTGATTTGGGTGTTCTGAAGGTTGGAACAAGTTTGAATGATATTATGAGATGTTTTGGCATGTTTGGTTGATGTCCCGAGGGCCTCGTGTGTGTTTCGGATGCCCAATAGGACATTTTTAGACTTGAAGAGTTAGCAGTTTTGCTGGTATTCTGTTGCAGATGTTTTGTTCTTCGCGTTCGCGAAGGGGAGTCCGCAATTGTGTAGGCTTAGTTGGGTAGAGGTGAAATTTTTTCTATGCAATTGTAGAGGTTAGGAAGCGATTACGAATGGCTGTGATGTTGTGTTTCACAAAAGAGTGGCCAGGATCGAGTTCGCATAGAAGAGAGTGAGCTGGTGAGAAGTGGAAGGGATTGTTCTATGCGATCGCGTGGGAAAGCCGCGATCGCGTGAGTTGGCAAAGCAGTGCTTCGCATCGCATGGAGGTTTACACGATCGCAAAGGTTAAATGAAGGCAGTCAATTTTTGTGCTTTGCGATCGGGAGGCAGTTTCTGCGATCACGATGAAGGAAACACCTAGGCAGAAAGTATATAAGGCCATCTTCGTGATTTTCAGGTTATTTCTCACCATTTTTTGATGGCTTTGAAGCTTTTTGAGAGAAATTGAAGAGGGATTCGAGGGGTAACACTCAGAGGTAAGGTTTTTGAACTCAATACTCGATTTTATGGTGATTTTAACTGATTAAACATGAAATTAGTGGAATTTAAGGGTTAAAATTGGAGAATTAGGGCTTGAAATTAGAAAATTTAAACTGGGGATTTGAGGGGTCATTTGAGGTACGATTTTGATGTTCTTGGTATGTATGGACTCGTGGGAGGATAAGGATTGTTGTGATATGATTTTTATTGAATTATGAGATGTGAGCCCGGGGGTCGAATTTCACCAATTTCGGGATTTTTTATGTAATTTGATTATTTTCGCATGGGTTTTGTTCCCTTAGCATATATTGATATTATGATTCTGATTTTTGATAGATTCAGGGTGATTTGGGGCCGAGTCGAGTGGCAAAAGCATAGAAGAGTAGATTTTCATCCGATTCGAAACGATTATATATCTGGACCTGAGGGTATGAAACCTAAGATTTTCGTACTGTTTTGGTAGATGAGGTGGCGCACATGCTGCGTGACAGGCGTGTGGGCATGCACCCATAGGGATTGTGACTTGGTCCGTCCCGTGACAACTGTAGTACTGTCTATTTCGATAAACTCTATGTGATATCTATGTGTTTTGGAAAGGAACCTGTCAATTTGGGCTGAATGCCTTGTTTAGGGCCTTTTGCCGAACTATTTGGACCCTCAGGGGTATTTTACCATTTTTCTCACACTATTTTGATTCAAAAGCATATCCTCAGTTATATTTTTTACCTGTTTACTGTTAATTTAGTTTTATTACTCTGTTTTAAATATTTGAAAGTTATTTAGGCCGAGTTTCCCTGATTTTTCACTGAACTGCCCGAGTGGATGTGAGATTGATGACTGAGAGGGGCCACGGGCCAGTTGGTGAGGAATATATATATATTATGGATCGGGCTGCGCATCGCAGCGATATTTGTATAAATCGGGCTACACGCGTAACGATATGTTAGATCGGGCTGCACGTCGCAGCGATATAGCGCCTTGGGCTATAGGAGCCCCTCCGGAGTCTGCACACCCCCAGTGAGCGCATTCGACTATATATTATGGATCGGGCTGCACGCCGCAGCATTTATTATTTGAGATATCTATTGAGCAAGAGTGCTGAGTGTGAGTACTGATTGACGAGAGATGAGTCACGAGTGACTGAGAGACTTGCCTGAGGGGCTATACTTGTGAGTGATAACTTGCCCGAGGGGCTTGTTTATGAAATCACTGTTCCACTCTCTTTTATTTTGAGCCTCCATTGAAAATGTATTGACAAATGTTTTAAATGAATTTCATTGAAACTGGAGTAATAACGAATTGTTATGAACTTGAACTGAAGTATTAGATTATGTATATGATTTAAATGCGCGTCACTGCACTCATACTTTATTTACTTTGGTTACTTACTGAGTTTATGTGCTCATGTTACTCCCTACACTTTGTGTGTAGATCCAGGTGCCAGAGCATCAGAGTGAGAGCTTTCAGCAGCTTCTGAGTATTTCCGGAGATAGCAACGTAGCTACACAGCATTCGTAGCCCTACCTTTCTCCTTCCTATACTTAGTGTTATTTAAATTCAATTTATCCTTCTTGTATTGAGTAGACAGTACTAGACAATATCTTAGTGGCTCATGACTAGCAAAACCATGATCGGGCGGTGTGGATATATTTACGTACCTGTTTTTTTCCGCGCATTTGTTAAATTAAATGCAAGACTTATGTTCATAACTGATTTGGAAATGAAATTACAAAAGACCTTTATGATATTTGTGTTGATTCGGCTTGCCTAGTACTGCAATAGGTGCCATCACGACCGGGGTGGTTTGGGGTCGTGACAAGTTGGTATCAACTTGCATAACTTCTATTATTCTATTCTCTCATAGATGGTGAGGAAACGTGCTACCAGTCAGGACGGACGACCACCAGTTAGGACCACTAGGGGCTGAGGTCGCAGCCAAGGCCATGGCAAGGGTAGAGGTGTAGCCCGTATACCAGATGCCGCAGCACCTGCAGATCCACCAGCCGCCTTAGTTCATGATCAGATTCTAGTGAGGGATGCTCCAGTGGGGCTAGCTCAGGCACCCGCTGTGCCTATTGTTATTCTAGGTCTTCAGGAGACCTTGGCTCAGATCTTGACCGTACGCACTAGTCTTGCTCAGGCGGTTGCAGTTTCTACTATAGCAGCCACTTCTCAGGATGGGGAGGCACTCAAACTCCCACCGCTCGCACACCCGAGCAGGTTGTTCAGGGATTGCAGACACCAAAAGCACCACCAGCCCAGCTAGTTGCACCTGCTCAGGATTTTGTAGTACCAGTTATGTCTGAGGACGAGCAGCATCTATAGGAGAGGTTTGGCAGACTTCAGCCTCCGTCTTTCAGTGGTTCAGAGGGAGAGGATGCATAGGGTTTCTTGGACAAGTGTCAGAGGATTCTTCATACAGTGGGTATTCTAGAGACCAGTAGGGTAGCATTTACTACTTTTCAGTTTTCTGGAGCTTCCTTCACTTGGTGGGAGGCTTTTGAGAAGCGTAGGCCTGTTGGTGTAGCGCCCCTTACTTGGCAGCAGTTCTCTGTTCTCTTTTTGGAGAAGTATATGCCAAAGTCTCGTAGGGAGGAGTTGCATAGGAAGTTCGAGTAGTTGCGTCAAGGTGATATGACTTTGACTCAGTATGAGATGAGATTCTCGAATTTAGCTCGTCACATTGTTTGGTTGAATCCTACGGATAGAAAGAGGATCAGGAGGTTCGTTAATGGCCTCACATATCAGTTTTAGATTCTCATGACCAGAGAGAGAGTGTCAAGTGATACTTTTGAGGAGGTTGTTGATGTTGCTCGAGAGATTGAGTCAGTTCGTCACCAGGAACGAGATGAGAGGGAGGCCAAGAGGCCTCGGGGATCTGGTAGTTTCAGTGGTGCTCCTTCGAGAGGTCAGTTTTAGCACAATAGAGGTTGCCCATTCAGGCATGCTCAGTCAACCCGCCCAGTTCATCGTGGGGAATCATCGGGCCATGGTTCTTACAGTTCTCATCAAGGCCATTCATCAGTTAGTGCCCTACCAGTCTAGAGTTTGTCCCGTGCTCCATCAGTTCAGGGCTATTCCATGCCAGGTCCTTTTACTAGTCATTCCAGTGCTAGCTGTTCCCTTAAGTCCTTGTTCCCACACCTGGGAGTTGTTATGAGTGTTGAGAGTTTGGACATATGAGGAGAAGTTTCCTCGTCTTCTTCAGGGTCCATCTAAGCTGAGGTGTTAGTCATCAACTTCAGCTCCAGTTACTTCACCACTCACCCAGGCAGCTAGGGGTGGGGGCCAGTCCGCTAGGGGTCGCCCTAGAGAGGGAGGCTAATCAGGTGGTGGTCAGGCCCGTTTCTATTCCCTCCAGGCCAGACCAGATGCCATTGCTTCATATACAGTGATTACAGGTATTGTCTCAGTCTGCCACAGAGATGCCTCTGTGTTATTTGTTCCCAGTTCCACCTTTTCATATGTGTCATCATATTTTCCTTGTTATTTTGATACGACCCATGTATATTGATCGTGTATGGTGACTATTGGGGGTCTGGAGACCCAAGTGGACCTTTTGTTGCTGGGTATAGTGGTTTTGATGTGATATTAGGCATGGATTGGCTATCTCCATGTCAGGCTATATTGGACTGTCATGATAAGACAGTGACGTTGGCTATGCCGGGTGTGCCACGGATTGAGTGGCGAGGTTCGACTGATTTTGTCCCCAGTAAGATGATTTCTCTTTTGAAGGCCCAGTGGATGGTTGGGAAAGGTTGGCTTTCATACTTAGCATTTGTAAGAGATGTCAGTGCTGAAGCGCCTAGTATTGATTCTGTTCCAATGGTGAGCGACTTTCCTGATGTGTTTCATGCATGCCTCCGAACAGGGATATTGATTTTGGTATTGATTTGGTGCCGAGCACTCATCCAATTTCTATTCCACCATATCGCATGGCACCGAAGGAGTTGAAGGAGCAGTTTCAGGAACTCCTTGATAAGGGGTTTATTCGGCCTAGTGTGACGCTGTGGGGTGCGCCTGTTCTATTTCTGAAGAAGAAGGATGGCACTATGAGGATGTGCATTGACTACAGGCAGTTGAACAAAGTTACAATCAAGAACAAGTGTCCTTTGCCTCGTATTGATGATTTATTTGACGAGATTCAGGGAGCGAGAGTGTTCTCAAAGATTGATCTCAGGTCATGGTATCACTAGTTGAAGATCGGGGACTCAGATATTCTTAAGACAGCTTTCAGGACCTGATATTGCCATTATGAGTTCCTTGTGATGTCTTTTGGGCTGACCAATACCCCAGTAGCGTTCATGCATTTGATGAACAGCGTGTTTCGGCCTATCTCGACTCGTTTGTCATTGTATTCATTGATGATATTATGGTGTACTCGCGTAGTCAGGAGGAGCATGCTGAGCATTTGAGAGTTGTGTTTCAGCGGTTGAGGGAGGAGAAGCTTTATGAAAATTTCTCCAAGTGCGAGTTTTGGCTCAGTTCAGTGGCTTTTTTTGGGCACGTGGTGTCCAGTAAGAGTATTCAGGTTGATCCAAAGAAAATAGAGACAGTTCAGAGTTGGCCCAAACCGTCCTCAGCCATAGAGATTCGAAACTTTCTTGGTTTGGCGGGTTATTACCGTCGGTTCGTTTAGGGATTTTCATCTATTGCATCACCCTTGACCAAATTGACTCAAAAGGGTGCTCCATTCATATGGTCGAATGTGTGTGAGGCGAGCTTTCAGAAGCTCAAGAATGCCTTGACCACAGCTCCGATGTTATTTTTTCCATCAACTTTAGGTTCATATACAATGTATTGTGATGCTTCGAGGGTTAGTATCGGGTGTGTGTTGATGTAGGAGGGTGGAGTGATTGCTTATGCTTCTCGTCAATTGAAGCCTCATGAGAAGAACTACCATGTTCATGATCTAGAGTTGGCTGCCATTGTTCACGCGTTGAAGATTTGGAGGGATTATTTGTATGGTGTGTCTTGTAAGGTGTTTATTAATCATCGTAGCCTCCAGCACTTATTCAAGTAGAAGGATCTCAATTTGAGGCACCGGAGATGGTTAGAGCTGCTAAAGGACTATGATATCACTATCTTGTATCATCCAGGGAAGGCCAATGTAGTGGTCGATACCTTGAGTAGGAAGGTGGTGAGTATGGGCAGTTTGGCATATATTCCTATTGGGAGAGACCTCTCGCAGTTGATGTTCAGGACTTGGCCAATCGGTTTGTGAGGTTGGATATTTCGGAGCCTAGTTGGGTCTTAGTTTGTGTGGTTTCTCGGTCTTCCTTGTTTGATCGCATCACAGAGCGCCAGATGATCCTCATTTGCTTGTCCTTAAGGACAGAGTTCAGCACAACGATGCTAGAGATGCGACTATTGGTGATGATGGGGTATTGAGGATGCATGGTCGGATATGTGTGCTCAATGTAGATGGGCTTCGGGAGTTGATTCTGGAGGAGGCCCATAGCTCGCGGTATTCCATCCATTCGGGTGCCGCGAAGATGTATCAGGATTTGAGACAACACTACTGGTGGAGGAGAATGAAGAAGGATATTATGGGATTTGTCGCTCGGTGTCTCAATTGTCAGCAGGTAAAATATGAGCATCATAGACCGGGTGGCTTGCTTCAGCGGTTAGATATTCCCGAGTGGAAGTGGGAGTGGATCACCATGGATTTTGTAGTTGGACTCCCATGGACTTTGAAGAAGTTCGATGCTATTTGGATGATTGTAGATCGGCTGGGCAGAGAGAGTTGGGTACTCAGGTTGAGTTGAGCACAGCTTTTTACCCTCAGGAGGACGAGCAGTCCGAGTGCACTATTTAGATATTGGAGGACATGTTGCGCGCTTGTGTTATTGACTTCGGGGATTCATGGGACCAGTTTCTACCGCTCGTGGAGTTTGTATATAACAACTGTTATCAGTCGAGTATTCAGATGGCTCCATTTGAGGCTTTATATGGAAGGCAGTGTACATCTCCAGTTGGTTGGTTTGAGCCGGGTGAGGCTAGGCTTTTGGGTACAGACTTGGTGCAGGATGATTTGGACAAGGTGAAGATGATTCAGGAGCGGGTTCGTACAGCGTAGTCAAGACAAAAGAGTTATGCCGACAGGAAGGTCCGTGATGTGTTTTACATGGTTGGGGAGAAGGTTCTACTGAAGGTATCACCCATGAAGGGTGTTATGAGATTTGGAAAGAAGGGTAAATTGAGTCCTTGGTTCATTGGGCCTTTTAAGGTGCTTCGGAGGATTGGGGAGGTAGCTTATGAGCTGGCTTTGCCACCTAGCTTATTGAGTGTGCATCCGGTATTTCATATTTCTATGCTCCTAAAGTATATTGGCGATCTGTCTCATGTTTTGGATTTTAGCAGAGTTCAGTTAGACAGTGATTTGACTTATGATGTGGAGTCAGTGGCTATTTTGGCGCGGCAGGTTCGAAAGTTGAGTTCAAAGGATATAGCTTCAGTGAAACTGCAGTGGAGTGGTCGGCCCGTGGAGGAGGCTACCTGGGAGACCTAGCGGGAGATACAAAGCAGATATCCTCACCTATTTGAGGCTTCAGGTATGTTTCTTGACTCGTTAGAGGACGAACGTTTGTTTAAAAGGGGAGGATGTAACGACCCGGACGGTCATTTCATGAGTTACCGCTCCGTTTCCCCCATTTCTGCTTCTTTATGCCTTGTTCAGCTGTATTATGTGGTATTGGGTTGGTTGGTTCGGGTTCAGAGTGGTTTTGGAGAGGAATGAGACACTTAGTGTCTTTTGAGTAAGCTTAAGTTGGAAAAGTCAATCGAATGTTGACTTATGTGTAGAAGGTCTCGGATGTGAATTCTGATTGTTCAGATAGCTTTGTTAGGTGATGTGGTGTACTTAGAAGCATGATCTGAATGTATTTTGGAGGCCCGTGGTAGATTTAGGCTTGAATTGGCAAAATTGGAAATTTGGCATTTTCCAGTCAGCGGTAGAAATCTTGATATAAAGGTCAGAATGGAATTCCGAAAATGGAGTAGGTCAGTTGTGTCATTTGGGATGTCTGTGTAAAATTTTAGGTCATTCAGAGGTGATTTGATAGGTTTCGGCGTCATTTGTGGAATTTGAAAGTTTATAAGTTCTTAGGCTTGAATCTGAGGTTGATTTGATGTTTTGATATTAATTTGGGTGTTCTGAAGGTTAGAACAAGTTTGAATGATGTTATGGCATATGTTGGCATGTTTGGTTAAGGTCCCGAGGGCCTCGGGTGTGTTTCGGGTGCCCAACTGGACATTTTTGGACTTGAAGAGTTAGTAGTTTTGCTGGTATTCTGTTGCAGATGTTTGTTCTTCATGATCACGATAGGGAGTCCGCGATTGTGTAGGCTTAGTTGGGCAGAGGTGAATTTTGTGCTATGCAATCGCGGAGGTTAGGACATGATCGATAATGGTTGTGATGTTGTGTTTCGCGAACGCGTGTCCAGGGTCGCGTTCGCGTAGAAGAGAGTGAGCTGGTGAGAAGTGGAAGGGATTGTTCTATGTGATCTTGTGGGAAAGGCCGCGATCGCGTGATTTGGCAAAGTAGTTCTTCGCATTCGCGTGGAGGTTTACGCGATCACCTAAGGTTAAATGAGGGCAGTCAATTTTTGTGCTTCGCGATCGCGAGGCAGTTTTTGTGATCGCGATGAAGGAGGTAAGTGTCACGACCCCGGTTCACCCTCCGTGAACCATCGTGACGGCACCTAGTCTCTACGACTAGGTAATCCTAACAATGCGGAAAATAAACAAAAATTATGGAAGAAATAATTAAAAACCGAAATAGTAAAATTAAACAGTGTTTAAGGCGCCTCTCGGCACATACAATAACAACTCTCGAAACTAACAACATTTCCCAAAACCCGGAATCTCATGAAATACAAGCTTTTAAATATTTACTGTGTCTAACTCCAGAATATCTTCTAAAGAAAATAAATACAGAAGAGTTAATACTTAAAAGGAGAGTAGAAAGGGACTCTTCGGTTTGCGGACGCGGTAGACATACCTCGGAGTCTCTACCAGCGTCTCGTCTCAAGCGTGATAAGTCTGAGTGGAAGTACCTAGATTTGCACATGATAAACATGCCCAAAAAGGGCATGAGTACACCAAAGCGATATTCAGTAACTGCCAAGCCTAACCTCGGTCAGGTAGTGACGAGGAAGGTTAGGGCCCTACTGAGGTTAAATAAAATATAAGGTTCAATTGTGTAGAACAAAACAGTATAAGTAAGTACAACAGTAAAAGTAACACAGGATATAAAGAACAACAACTACTACTACAAAGGCAAAGTAAACACAGAAAGAAATACAGCCCAACACAGAGATAATAACCGGGGATCTCCCAGGAAACCGTCCTGTAGTCCCAAATATAAATATGTAGTGGATCTCTCGGGATACCGTCTCATAGTCCATCTCATAATGCGAGGGGATCTCTCGGAATACCGATTTGTAGTCCCAAATGTAAATACTCAGTACAGGGGGAATCTACCGGGTGCAGTCCCGTAGTTCTAATGTAAATGTGCAAGGGAATCTTCCGGAAAACCGTTCCGTAGTCCCAAAGTAAACATACAGGGGGATCTCCCGGGATACCGTCCTGTAGTCCCAAAGTAAACACACAGCAACAACAAGAAGAGTACATAGTTCAATTCAAGTTCCATACCAAGGTAAAACATGTATTTCTAACCTAGCATGCTGCACGTAATCCAAATAAGGCAGTTTGAGCAACTAAGACAATTAAGTCAATTAGACATGCTTTCCTAAGCTAACAGTAGGCCTAAATTACAAGTAGTATAAACAGGAAAAGAAACATACTACTAATTACTTAATGAAAACCGGATTTTCAATAATTAGCACAAGTACGCACTCGTCACCTCACGTACAAGGCAATTCACTTATCAATAATACCAAATCCTAAGGGGAGTTTTCCCCATACAAGGTTAGGCAAGCCACTTACCTAGAACCGGCTCAAAATCAACCCGAAACCACGTTCTTGCCATGAGTACTCGACTCCAAATGGCCCAAATCTATTCAATTCAATTGCATAATGTAAATAACACTTCAAGTGACTGATTCTACAAACAAATTCTTAGCTAATACGCAAAAATTAGGTAAAATGACCAAAATGCCCCTTGGGCCCATGCCTCAGAATGGAGTAAAATTTATATTTTTAGAATCCTCGTACTCTCACGAGTCTATACATATTAAGAACACTGAAATCGGAGTTCAAGTGACCCCTCAAATACTCATTTTGAGGTCTTTTAATCTTAAGCCCTAATTACCCATTTTGCACTGATTTTTCCCTAGTTTTCACCACTAATTAGACCTTTAATCACATATAAACGAGTTATGAAGTTAATAATATTACCTTCAAGTGATTCCCCTTTGGTTTCCTCAAAAATCTCCCTCTAAAGCTTCAATCTCGTTCAAAAATGGTGAAAAAATGAAGAAGGGTCGCGAATTGGCTATTTAAATACTGCCCAGGTATTTGTACACCGTGATCGCGTAAAATGAGGTGCCATTGCGAAGAGGAAAATCTGATGGCTCTTGAACTAGACTATGCGAACGCGTGATGAATCACGCGAACGCGGAAGAGGGAAAGGCAGGCTTATGCGTTCGCGGACAGGGCAATGCGAACGCGTAGAGTAAATGGTCACAGTACCCCCCGCTCCTAGTTCTACTATGCGAACACGAACTGAGGGATGCGAACACGAAGGAGGAGGGGGCAGACTTCCGCGATCACGAGCCAAAACATGCGAACGCGAAGAAAAATTAAATCATCCTCTGAAATTACACTACGCGAACGCGGAGGGAAGGGCGCGAACGTGATTAAGGAAACCAGATACCAGCAATTCAGCAATTCCAACAAGTTCCAAAATGACCCGTTGAGCATCTGAAACACACCTGAGGCCCCTGGGACCTCAACCAAACATGCCAACCAATCCTAAAACATCATTCAAACTTGTTCCAATCTTCGGAATGCTCAAAAAACATCAAAACACCAATTTTACATCGGATTCAAGCCTAAGAATTCCAAAAACTCTAAAATTACGCTTTTGATCAAAAAATCTATCAAACCTTGTCCGAATGACATGAAATTGTGCACACACATCATATTCAACACTACGGAGCTACTCCAATTTCTAGAATTCCAGTCCGACCACGATGTCAAAATCTCACTATCGAACCGGAAACTTCAAAAATTCAACTTTCGACATTTCAAGCCTAAATTAGCTACGGACCTTCAAAACACAACCCGAACACACTCCTAAGCCCGAAATCACCTAACAGAGCTAGTGGAACCAACAGAATTCCATTCTAAGGCCCTCTTCACATTGCTACGACCACGGTCCAATTTCTAAAACTTAAATTCTCATTTAGGGACTAAGTGTCCCAAAATTCTCCGAAACTCAAAGTCAAGCATCTCAGCAAATCAAAATAGTAGAAACAAACACGGGAAAAGATGTTAATAGGGGATTGGGACATTAATTCTTAAAACGACCGGCCGGGTCGTTACATCCTCCCACACTTAAACATTCGGTTGTCCTCAAACGAGCATAGAGACATACCTGAAGTAGTGAAAAGATGAGGGTAACGGCTGCGCATATCCTGCTTGGTCTCCCAGGTCGCCTCCTCGACCGGCTGACCCCGCCACTAAACCTTCACTGATGCAATGTTCTTTGACTCAGCTTTCTAACCTGCCTGTCCAATATTGCCACTTGCCCTTCAACATAAGAAAAATCCTTGTCATACTGGACCGAACTGAAATCTAACACGTGCGACGGATCACCGTGATACCTCCGGAGCATCAAAATATAAAATACTGAATGAACTCCTGCCAAGCTAGGAGGTAAGGCAAGCTCATAAGCAACCTCCCCAACGTGGCCTCAATATCTCAAAAGGGACAATAAACCTCGGACTCAACTTCCCCTTCTTCCCAAATTCATAACGCCCTTCATAGGCAAAACCTGAAGCAGAACCCGCTCTCCAACCATATAGGAAACATCACGAACCTTTCGGTCCGTGTAACCCTTCTATCTGGACTGGGTTGTACAAAGTCTATCCTAAATCACCTTAACCTTCTCCAAAGCATCATGAACCATGTTTGTGCCCAATAATCTAGCCTCACCCGGCTCAAACTAACCCACCAGGGATCTACACTGCCTACCATATAAAGCCTCATACTGTGCTATCTAAATGCTGGACTGATAACTGTTGTTGTAGGCAAACTCTACCAGTGGCAAGAACTGATCCCAAGACCCTCCAAACTCAATCACACACGCACGGAGGATATCCTCAAGAATCTGAATAGTGCGCTCGGACTGTCCGTCCGTCTGAGGGTGAAATGTTGTACTCAACTCTACCCGAGAACCCAACTCATGTTGAATGGCCCTCTAGAACCGTGATGTGAATTGAGTACCCCTATCTGAAATGATGTAAACTAGGATACCATGCAGATGAACAATCTCCCGGATATAAATCTCCGCCAACCGCTCCAAAGAATAAGTAGTACACACAGGAATGAAGTGCGCGGACTTGGTTAGCCGATCCACAATCACCCAAATAGCATCAAACTTTCTCAAAGTCCATGGGATCCCAACTACAAAGTCCATGGTGATCCGCTCCTACTTCCACTCCGAAATCTTTATCTGCTGAAGCAACCCACCCGGTCTCTAGTCCTCATGATTCACCTGCTGATAGTTGAGGCACCGAGCTACAAATCCAACTATATCTTTCTTCATCTGCCTCCACCAATAGTGCTATCTCAAATCCTGATACATCTTCGCGGCACGCGGATGAATGGAATACCGCAAACTATGGGCTTCCTCTAGAATCAACACCCGAAGCCCATCAACATTGGGTACACAAATTCGACCGTGCATCCTCAATACCCCATCATCACCAATAGTCACATCTCTAGCATCACCATGTTGAACCTTGTCCTTGAGCACAAGCAAAAGAGGGTCATCATACTAACGCTCCCTGATACGATCAAATAAGGAAGATTGAAAAACCACACAAGCTAGAACCCGACTGGACTCTAAAAGATCCAATCTCACAAACTGGCTGGCTAGGGCCTGAACATCCATCGCCATGGGCCTCTCCGATGCTGGTAAATAAGCCAACCTCATCAAACTCTCTGCCCGGTGACTCGCATCAGCCACCACATTGGCCTTGCCCGGGTGATACAAAATAGTGATATCGTAGTCCTTCAGCAACTCTAACCACCTCCTCTGGTGCAAATTAAGATCCTTTTGCATGAACAGATGCTGCAAACTTCGTTGGTTAGTATAAATCTCACAAGGCACACCATACAAATAATGATGCCAAATCTTCAAGTCGTGTACAATAGCAGTTAACTCAAGATCATGGACAGGATAATTCTTCTCATGTACCTTCAACTGTCTGGACGCATAGGCAATCACCCTACCATCCTGCATGAAAACTGCTCCAAGCACAATAGACAGTATAAGTACCCGAACCTCTAGACAATACCAAAACTAGGGCTGTAGTCAAAGCTGTCTTGAGCTTCTGAAAGCTTACCTCACACTCTTTCGTCCACTGGAATGGAGCACCCTTCTAGGCTATCCTGGTCATAAGGGCTGCAATTGATGAAAAGCCCTCCACAAAATGACGATAGTAACTTGCCAAGCTGAGAAAACTACGGATCTCTGTAGCTGAGGATGGTCTGGGTCAACTCTGCATTGCCTCTACTTTCTTCAGATCCACCTGAATACCCTCACTCGATACCACGTGGCCTAAGAATGCCACAGAATCCAACCAAAACTCACATTTTGAGAACATTTCATATAAATTCTTTTCCCTTAGAGTCTGGAGCATTGTCCTCAGGTGCTGCTCATGATATTCCCGACTCTGGGAATACACCAGAATATCATCAATAAAGACGATGACGAACGAGTCAAGATACGGTCGGAACACACTGTGCATCAAATGCATAAAGGTTGTTGGGGCATTGGTTAGCCCAAATGACATAACAAGGAATTTGTAATGACCATACCGAGTCCTGAAAGCAGTCTTTGCGATATTTGGCTCCCGAATCTTCAACTGATGGTAACCTGAGCACAAGTCAATCTTAGAAAACACTCATGCACCCTGAAGTTGGTCAAACAGATCAGTAATACGAGGCAAAGGATAATGGTTCTTCACTGTAACTTTGTTCACCTAGCAATAATCAATACACATACGCATAGAACTATCCTTTTTCTTCACAAACAAGACAGGAGCACCCCAAGGTGATACACTGGGCCTAATAAAACCCTTATCAAGCAATTCCTATAACTAATCCTTCAACTCCTTCAACTCAGGAAGAGCCATACGATACTAAGGAATAGAAATGGGCTGAGTGCCCGGTAATAGATTAATGCCAAAATAAATATCTCTATCGGGTGGCATGCCCGGAAGATCAGCTGGAAACACATCAGGAAAATCCCGTACTATTGGACTGAATCAACTGTAGGGGTATCAATACTGACGTCTCTCACATAAGCTAGATACGTGTCACACCCCTTTTCAACCATTCACTGAGCCTTAAGGAAAGAAATAACTCTATTGGGAGTGTGATCTAAAGCATCCCTCCACTTAACACGCGGTACACCTGTCATATCCAGCGTCACGGTTTTGGCATGACAATCAAGAATAGCATAATGGGGCGACAACCAGTCCATGCCCAAGATAATATCAAAATCTATCTGCTGAGTAACAATAAATTGGCTCTGGTCTCAAAACCACTAAGAGCAACCAAACACCGATAAACGTGGTCTATAATAAGAGGATCTCCTACAGGAGTAGAAACATAAAAAAAGGAACTCAAAGAATCCCGAGGTACACCCAAATGTGGAGAAAAATAAGAAGACACATAAGAATAAATGGAGCCTGGATTGAATAGAACCGATGCATCTCTATGACAAACAAGGACAATACCTGTAATGATAGAATCAGAGGCAACAGTCTCGGTACGGGCAGGAAGGGCATAGTATCTGGTCTGGCCTCCCCCTCTAGGGAGACCTCTACCTCCCCGACCTCCACCTCTAGCTGGCTGAGCAGGTGGGGTAGCAACTAGAGCTGTAACCATAGCTTGAGAACTTTGTGGGGCCCACTGTAGCTGAGAAGTCTGTAGAGGTGCACCCCTCCGAAGTTTGGGGCAATCCCTCACCATATGGCATGTGTTACCACACTCAAAACAAGCTCTGGAAAGACGTGGTGGCTGTGACTAGCTCGGGCCAGGTCTGCTGGACTGACCACTAAAAGTACCCCGTGCAGGAGGTGCACTAGATACTGGAGGTGCATAATAAGGCTCCTGGGGCCTAGGAGGAGCTAGAATACCACTGGCTACTGGAAGAGCTGAATGAATGGGGCGACACATATAAACCCTACCATGATGACCTGCAGCTAGGGCACGGGCACCAGAATAATGGCCCGACTCTCGAGACCTCTTGGCCTCCCTCTCCTCTCTCTCCCTAGAATGCATACCCTCTATCCTCCTAGCAATGCTCACTACCTACTAATAAGAAATATACATATCCAACTCACAAGCCATACTAGACTTGATGCTAGGAATAAGCCCATTAATAAACTGGTGAACCCTCTCGAGAATAGTAGAAACCAAGGCTGGGGCATGTCTAGCCAAGCTGGTGTAACGAACAACATACTCTGAGATAGTCATAGTACCCGGCACAAATGCTCAAACTCTGCGTGCCATGCGTCCCTGAGGCTCTGAGGAACAAACTCTCGCAGGAACATCTAAAAACTGAGTCCAAGTCAGTGAAGCTACCTCATCCGGACGGTCTAACTCATAGGTACACCACCACTCATAGGCAGCTCCTCGAAGCTGGAAGGCAGTGAAAGAAACCCCACTCGATCCTAATATACCCATAGTGCGTGGGATACGGCGACACTCCTCCAGAAATCCCAAGGCATCATCTGATGCTAACCCACTAAATACCGGAAGATCATACTTCTTAAACCTCTCAAGCCTCCGCTGCTCATCCTCTGAAGTCGCTGCCCTGTCTTCGGGCTGACCTGGGACTACAGGTTGTATAGGAATAATCTTTGGAACCTGATCAACATGCACTCGCTGCTTAGGAGTGCAAGTGGTGGGAGTCTGTGCTCCTCCCCTGGCCTGAGTTGTAGCTGCAGCAAAGGGGAAGCAACCCTGCCTGAGCCAGAGTGGTGTACATGCTCATGAACTGCGCAACAGTCTCCTGAAGTGCTAGAGTAGTAGTAGCAATAGGCGTATCAGGTGTTTGGACTCCAGCTGGAATTGCTGGTAGTACCTCGGTGGCAACTCGCACGGGTGCTTTGGTTGCACCGCGTGTGCGTCCTCGACCTCTATGCCGGTCCTGGCCTCTGACAACTACAGTAGGGGGTGTGGGTGCCTGATCATCTCGGGTAGCACATGTCCTCGCCATATGTGAAAGAATAGAAGATAGATGTTTAGAATTATGATATCAAAAATCTTCGCATGACAAGGAAATCAAAGGAAGTGAAATTTTCCTAACAGTTACATAGCCTCTCGTAGATAAGTACAGACATCTCCATACTGATCTACGAGACTCTAATAAACCGGCTTGTGATTCATGACTCCTATACCTAGATCTTTGATACCAACTTCTCACGACCCTAGTTCGCCCTCTGTGAACCATCATGACGGCACCTAGTCTCTACGACTAGGTAAGCCTAAAAATGCGGAAAATAAACAAAAATTGCGGAAGAAATAATTAAAAACCGAAATAGTAAAATAAAATAGTGTTTAAGGTGCCGCTTGGCACATACAATAACAACTCTTGAAACTAACAACATTTCCCAAAACCCAGAATCTCATGAAACACAAACTTTTGAATGTCTACAGTGTCTAACTCTAGAATATCTTCCAAAGAAAAGAAATACAGAAGGGCTAATACTTAAAAGGAGAGTAGAAAGGGACTCTTCGGTCTGCGGACGCGGCAGATATACCTCGGAGTCTCTACCAGTGAATCATCTCAAGCGTGATAAGTCTGATTGGAAGTACCTGGATCTGCACATGAAAAACATGCGCAAAAAGGGCATGAGTACTGTAAGCACGTAATTTTTGCCCTATATGAGAATTACTCTCAAAAATTCAAAATAAAATAATTTTCCTTTGTGTGCAATTTTGAGAATTTTCGTGGCATTTTTTATAATTATTTGTATTTGTCCATGCATGTTTATTTGTTAAATTAATAAAGAATACAAAAATATGTCGCATTTGCATTTAGGATTTAATTCTACAATTAGGAGCAATTAAGTTTGTTTTTACAAGAACAAAAAAATCATAAAAATAATGTACGTTGTATTTTTAGCATTTAATGTCCAAATTGTGTGATTTTATCGTAATTGCTACTTAATTATGTGTTAATTGTTATTAATAATTAAGTAACATTTTTATAAATTAATTTAGTTCTATAGGATAATTTAGGATTTTTAGAATTTAGTTTTAGTTTAAGAAAAAATAAAAGAAAAAAAGCAATGAAAAGAAGAAGAAAATCGGATTGGGTCTTTTCTTCAAATTTAAACCACAGGCCCAAAGAACCAAACCCCCACCGGGTCGACCCGACCCAGTCCGCCCCATAACCCAAACAAACCCCCCCCCTTCTATTTTCATTTGTTTTCATTATTTGAAAAAAACCCTAACCTAAAAAAAAACTAAAACTACCCCCCCCCCCTCCTCTTCATCTTCCCCAAACCACCCCTCCTTCCCCCTCACCACCATCTGCCCCAAGCGACCCCTCCAGCTCCAAATAACCACCCTCTCATGGCTGCCCTTCTGCATCTTCTTCGTCATGCTGCTGCTTCACCCACAGTTCGCCGAGCCCCAGCCAGTAGCCATGGACGAACCACCATGAACGACCATCGAGCTCCAGCTCAAAACCACCATCCCATGGCTGCCTTTTCCTTCTGCTTTGCTTTCTTCTTCGTCGGAGCAACCAGCTCCCTCCCGTCATTCCAGCAACGAACTAGCGAACCACTCCCCCCCTCTTCGTCGACCTCCACTGTCATGCCGACAACCCCAGCTGCTCCATCGACCACCCTTTCTGCTTCACCTCACGTCGCTATTGACGCAGTATCTGCCCCGTCGTCGATCTTCCTTCAACCAACGAACAGCAGCCGTGAAAATAACTCCAAACACCAGCTTCACTGTCACGTTTTCAACACCCCAACTCGCCGGAAAAACCTTACGTCCAGCTATGAGCGACCACCATCGCTTCCGCTACGTCCAGCCATGAACTCGATCATCACTGCGTCAAAAGAAACGAAAATGGGTTGAAAACAGTGATGTTTGTTCAGGCGCGTCGAGTTTCCGTTTGAACCCAGACTTCAAACTAGTAGGTTTCCGTTCTCTTTTTCTTTTAGTTTTTCGTTTAGTGAATTCATCTTCCGCTCTTTTTCTTCGTTCTATGGTTATGTTCGTGTTCCGATAGGTTGGTTTGAATTCGAACCCAGGTCTTTGTTTGTGATCATTTTTTGTTTGAAATTCGTTTTTCATCAAGTGATTTAATGTGAGTGTTTATGTGTTGGTTTTTAGTTTTTGATTTAGTTTGAATCATTCATCTTTGTTGTAATGTTGTTGGATTTAATTCAAAGTTCGATTGATGATCGAATTTAGTGATTTGTATTTACTTGTTTGTTCTGCTGAGTTTGTTCGGATATGAATCTGACTGTGTTGTTAATTCATGAACATTGTCGATTAGGAGTTTGTTTGACAAGTTTATTATGTAGAGTTTGATTATTAGTTGTCAATTGTCAGGTTTGATTTGGTTATAGCTGCTGTAATTTGATTAATTAGGTGAATTGGTTATAGTTGATATGATTTTGGTACAGATTGAAAGGGATGGGGGTTGAATGGTAATTTCAATAGTTTCAGGGGCACTTTCGTGATTTTAAATGAGTCTTAAAAAATGATTAATTTGAGTGCTCCGTCCACTAGGTACTAATAATATTAAATTAATACATAAAATAATACGTAGTGGGGGACAAGACATAATGGTGGGGAATTAATATATTTGTTTAATATAGTGGGGGACAAAACATGCGGTAGTGGGGAATAATGGAATTAAATAAAGAAAAGATATGTGTTAGTGAGAGTTAATACATTGTTTAATATAGTGGAGGACAAAATATTAGGTAGTGGGATTCAAAAGGGGGATGGGTGGAAGATAGTGAGATTTAGTTTAAATGCTTTAAGTTTGTAAATAAATAGAGGAGGAATTTTCTGAATAAAAGAGGGGGGAATTCGAGAGAGAAGAGGGGAATAAGAAAAAAGAGAGATTAGCTGAATATTAGGAGAAGAATTCGAAAATATTGAACGATTTTTGAGGATTCGAATTTGAAAAGAGTTTAAAAGAAAGAATTTTCTGAACATTAAGAGAGAAATAAGGGTTAAACATTAACTGGTCTTTCAATCTAAAAAAGATTCACTTTGTTTCTGCCCGTTGATTGTTGTTGGTGTTTCTGGATTTTCATTTGATTTGTTTCCTTGAGTTTGGTTGGTTATTTGCTACTACTTCACTGGTTATTGCTGGACTTTTGTTTGATTTTAAAATCTGTCACTGGTTTCTCATTGCTGGTTGTTACTGGTTGCGGGGTGTTGTTGTTATTATATGCTACTACATTTCTGCTGATCTTCCTCTTCTTTTACTTCCAATATCAGGTACACAATTGACACGCTGGTTACTGTAAGCTGAAACATGAAGCATGAATATGAAATGAAGAGTTGAAGTTCTGAATTTATCTTAGTTATATTCTGAATTTTAGTTGTGTATATACATTATTTAGTTTCCTCTAATCAGAATCATGTAGTTGTTTAATATATAATGGAACATCTGACAGTAGCTTAGTGGACGAACTGTCTATGTATTGCTAAAAAAATGGTGTAGTAACTCTGTTCAGATAGTTCGTTATTGTTTGATGATTATCATGTCTCAAAAAAGCATGTTAGCTGATTTAGACTATTCTTAAACATTCAACAGTTAGCTCATTAAACGAATAGACCATTTCGGAACTTGTAGGAATATTGTTTAGCTAGATACTATTGGTTAACTTCAGCATGTAAATGGTTTAGGATTAAAATTAGATTGCCAAGTTTTTTTTTTAATTTGACAAACTGTGAGCATACCTAGTATAATGTAACTAGGTAGTAACATGTGAATGAGATGGCCCAGGTCCAATTTTGTTCCATACACGTTGGGCCTGGGTCCACGTTGGCCAACGGGCTGTCCATATTGTGCTTACATTATAATTTAACAAATTGCGTTCAGAACCCGACTGTAACAACTCGTAAGCATGTAAATAAATTAGGACCTTTTCTCTTTCATTTTTTAGAGACAAATTTAATAGAAAAATGTAGGCACTTTAGGATTATCCTTTTAAAATAAATGAGATGAGCCTCGCCCAATAAAACGCACAAGTTGCGGGGCCCTCAATAAATGGTTAATAATTGTATAGACTTCGGGATCGGTCGTTTAGCAAATTTCACGGCCTTACCCAAAATAATGACACGCTAGTCGCTTTAGGAGAGCCTTTAACAATTTACTTTCTTAAACTCGGGTGCACATTTATGTGACCCAAATCCAAATCTCAACAGAGTTGAAATGTTTCAATAACCACGGGTACATTGATGTGACGTGGTTCGAGATACGTTTTTCACAATGTTGTAATTCTCTGTTAAAATAATAATAATAATAAAAGTGGTAAAGAGTTTAAAGTTTGCACATAAGTTCATAATTGTATAAAATCAGATAATCAAGCCGAATATGACAGTTGAGCGACCGTGCTAGAACCACGGAATTCGGGAATGCCTAACACCTTCTCCCGGGTTAACAGAATTCCTTATCCGAATTTCTGGTGCGCAGACTGTTAAACATAGTCATTCTTTTCCTCGATTCGGGATTCAACCGGTGACTTGGGACACCATAAATCTCCTAAGTGGCGACTCTGAAATAAATAAATAAATCCCGTTTCGATTGTCCTTTAATTGGAAAAAACTCCCTTTCGCGCCCCTTTGCGGGCGGCGCAGGCGAAAAAGGAGGTGTGACAAGTACACCACAATGGCACTCAGTAAGCGCCAAGCCTAACCTTCGTCGGGTAGTGACGAGGAAGGTCAAGGCCCTACTGAGGTTAAATAAAATATAAGGTTTGACAGTGTATAACAAAGCAATATAAGTAACATAGGATATAAAAGACAACAACAACTACTACAGAGGCAAAGTAAACACAGAAAGAAATACAGCTCAGCACAAAGATAACAACCGGGGATCTCCCAGGATACTGTCTTGTAGTCCCAAATATAAATATCTAGTGGATTTCCTGGGACACCATCCCGTAGTCCAACTAATAATGCGAGGGGATCTCCCGGAATACCGATCTGTAGTCCCAAATGTAAATACTCAGTACAGAGGGAATCTACCGGGTGCAGTCCCGTAGTTCTAATGTAAATGTGCAAGGGGATCTTCCGTAAAACCGTTCCGTAGTCCCAAAGTAAACATCCAGGGGGATCTCCCGGGATACCGTCCTGTAGTCCCAAAGTAAACACACAGCAACAACAAGTTGAGTACACAGTTAAATTCAAGTTCCATACCAAGGTAAAATAGGTATTTCTAACCTAGCATGCTACACGTAATACAAATAAGGTAGTTTGAGCAACTAAGACAATTAAGTCAATTAGACATACTTTCCTTAGCTAACAGTAGGCCTAAATTGCAAGTAGTATAAACATGAAAAGAAACATACTACTAATTACTTAATGAAAACCGGATTTTCAACCATTAGCACAAGTACTCACTCGTCACCTCACGTACAAGGCAATTCAATTATCAATAATACCAAATCCTAAGGGGAGTTTCCCCCACACAAGGTTAGGCAAGCCACTTACCTCGAACCGGCTCAAAATTAACCTGAAACCACGTTTTTGCCATGAGTACTCGACTCCAAATGGCCCAAATCTATTCAATTCAATTACATAATGTAAATAACACTTCAAGTAACTGATTCTACAAACAAATTCTTAGCTAATACGCAAAATTAGGTAAAATGACCAAAATGCCCCTTGGGCCCATGCCTCGGAATGGGGTAAAATTTATATTTTTAGAATCCTCGTACTTTCACGAGTCTATACATATCAAGAACACTGAAATCAGAGTTCAATTGGCCCCTCAAATACCCATTTTAAGGTCTCTTAATCTTAAGCCCTAATTACCCATTTTGCACTGATTTTTCCCTAATATTCACCACTAATTACACCTTTAATCATATATAAATGAGTTATGAAGTCAAGAATATTACCTTCAAGTGATTCCCCTTTGGTTTCCTCAAAAATCTCCCTCAAAAGCTTCAATCTCGTTCAAAAATGGTGAAAAAATGAAGAAGGGTCGTGAATTGGCTATTTAAATACTGCCCAGGTTTTTGTACACCGCGATCGCGTAAAATGAGGTGCGATCGCGAAGAGGCAAATCTGATGGCTCTTGAACTGGACTATGCGAATGCGTGATGAATCACGCGAATGCGGAAGAGGGAAAGGCAGGCTTATGCGTTCGCGAACAGGGCAATGCGAACGCGTAGAGTAAATGGTCACAGTACCCCCCGCTCCTAGTTCTACTACGCGATCACGAACAGAGGGATGCGAACACGAAAGAGGAGGGGGCAGACTTCCGCGATCACGATCCAAAACATGCGAACGCAAAGAACAATTAAATCATCCTCCGAAATTACACTACGCGAACGCGGAGGGAAGGGCGCGAACGTGATTAAGGAAACCAGATACCAGCAATTCAGCAATTCCAACAAGTTCCAAAATGACCCGTTGAGCATCCGAAACACACCTTAGGCCCCTGGGACCTCAACCAAACATGCCAACCAATCCTAAAATATCATTCAAACTTGTTCCAATCTTCGGAATGCTCAAAAAACATCAAAACACCAATTTTACATCGGATTCAAGCCTAAGAATTCCAAAAACTCTAAAATTACGCTTTTGATCCAAAAGTCTATCAAACCTCGTCCGAATGACATGAAATTGTGCACACACATCATATTCAACACTACGGAGCTACTCCAACTTCCAGAATTCCAGTCCGACCACGATGTCAAAATCTCACTATTGAACCGGAAACTTCAAAAATTCAACTTTCGACATTTCAAGCCTAAATTAGCTACGGACCTTCAAAACACAACCCGGACACACTCCTAAGCCCAAAATCACCTAACAGAGCTAGCGGAACCAACAGAATTCCATTCCAAGGCCCTCTTCACATTGCTCCGACTACGGTCCAATTTCTAAAACTTAAATTCTCATTTAGGGACTAAGTGTCCCAAAATTCTCCGAAACTCAAAGTCAAGCATCTCGGCAAATCAAAATAGTAGAAACAAACACGGGAAAAGCTGTTAATAGGGGATTGGGGCATTAATTCTTAAAACGACCGGCCGGGTCGTTACATCCTCCCACACTTAAACATTCGGTTGTCCTCAAACGAGCATAGAGACATACCTGAAGTAGTGAAAAGATGAGGGTAACGGCTGCGCATATCCTGCTCGGTCTCCCAGGTCGCCTCCTCGACCGGCTGACCCCGCCACTAAACCTTCACTGATGCAATGTTCTTTGACTCAGCTTTCTAACCTGCCTGTCCAATATTGCCACTGGCCCTTCAATATAAGAAAAATCCTTGTCATACTGGACCGAACTGAAATCTAACACGTGCGACGGATCACCGTGATACCTCCGGAGCATCAAAACATAAAATACCGAATGAACTCCTGCCAAGCTGGGAGGTAAGGCAAGCTCATAAGCAACCTCCCCAACGCGGCTTCAAGACAACTAAGACAATTAAGTCAATTAGACATACTTTCCTTAGCTAACAGTAGGCCTAAATTGCAAGTAGTATAAACACGAAAAGAAACATACTACTAATTACTTAATGAAAACCTAATTTTCAACCATTAGCATAAGTACGCACTCGTCACCTCACGTACAAGGAAATTCAATTATCAATAATACCAAATCCTAAGGGGTGTTTCCCCCACACAAGGTTAGGCAAACCACTTACCTTGAACCGGCTCAAAATCAACCTAAAACCACATTTTTTCCATGAGTACTCGACTCCAAATGGCCCAAATCTATTCAATTCAATTGCATAATGTAAATAACACTTCAAGTAACTGATTCTACAAACAAATTCTTAGCTAATACGCAAAATTAGGTAAAATGACCAAAACGCCTCTTGGGTCCATGCCTCGAAATGGGGTAAAATTTATAGTTTTAGAATCCTCGTACTCTCACGAGTCTATACATATCAAGAACACTGACATCGGAGTTCAATTGACCCCTCAAATACCCATTTTAAGGTCTCTTAATCTTAAGCCCTAATTACCCATTTTGCACTGATTTTTCCCTAATTTTCACCACTAATTAGACCTTTAATCACATATAAACGAGTTATGAAGTCAAGAATATTACCTTCAAGTGATTCCCCTTTGGTTTCCTCAAAAATCTCCCTCAAAAGCTTCAATCCTGTTCAAAAATGGGGGAAAAATGAAGAAGGGTCGCAGATTGGCTATTTAAATACTGTCTAGGTATTTGTACATCGCGATCACGTAAAATAAGGTGCGATCGCGTAAAATGAGGTGTCATCGCGAAGAGGAAAATCTGATAGCTCCTGAAATGGGCTATGCGAACGCGTGATTAACGCGGAAGAGGGAAAGGCAGGCTTATGCGTTCGCGGACAGGGCAATGCGAACGCGTAGAGTAAATGGTCACAGTACCCCCCGCTCCTAGTTCTACTACGCGAACACGAATAGAGGGATGCGAACGCGAAGTAGGAGGGCGCAGACTTTCGCGATCGCGAGCCAAAACATGCGAATGCGAAAAACAATTAAATCATCATCCGAAATTAAATTACGCGAATGCGGAGGGAAGGGCGCGAACGCGATTAAATAAACCACATACCAGCAGTTCAGCAATTCCAACAAGTTCCAAAATGAGCCGTTGTGCATCTGAAACACACCCAAGGCCGCCGGGACCTCAACCAAACATGCCAACCAATCCTAAAACATCATTCAAACTTGTTCCAATCTTCGGAACGCTCAAAACAACATCAAAACACCAATTTTATATCGGATTCAAGCCTAAGAATTCCAAAAACTCTCAAACTACGCTTTCGATCAAAAAGTCTATCAAACATCGTTCGAATAACCTGAAATTTTGTACACAAGTCACATTCAACAATACGGAGCTACTCCAACTTCCGGAATTCCATTCCGACCCCGATATCAAAATCTCACTATTGAACCGGAAACTTCAAAAATTCAACTTTCGGAATTTCAAGCCTAAATTAGCTACGGACCTCCAAAACACAACCCGGACACGCCCGTAAGCCCAAAATCACCCAACAGAGCTAACTGAACCAACGAAATTCCATTTCGAGGCCGTCTTCACACTTCTCCGACTACGGTCCAATATCTAAAACTTAAACTATCATTTAGGGACTAAGTATCCCAAAACTCTCCGAAACTCAAAGCTAAGCATCACGGCAAATCAAAATAGCAGAAAAAAACATAGGGAAAGCAGTTAATAGGGGATCGGGGCGTTAATTCTTAAAACGACCAGCGGGGTCATTACAGTAAGGTTTTTGAACTCAATACTCGATTCTATGGTGATTTCTACCTGATTAGACATGAAATTAGTAGAATTTAAGGGTTAAAATTGGAGAATTAGGGCTTGAAATTTGAAAGTTTAAACTGGGGATTTGAGGGGCCATTTAAGGTCTGATTTTGATGTTCTTGGTATGTATGAACACGTGAGAGGATAAGGATTGTTGTGATGTTATTTTTATCAAATTAGGAGACGTGGGTCCGAGGGTTGGGTTTGACCAATTTCGGGATTTTTGATGTAATTTGATTATTTTCGCATGGTCTTTGTTCCCTTAGCATATATTGATGTTATGATTCTGATTTTGGATAGATTCGGGGCGATTTGGGGCCGAGTCGAGTGGTAAAGGCATTGCGGAGTAGATTTTTATTCGATTCGAGGTAAGTAACGATTGTAAATCTGGACCTGAGGGTATGAAACCCCAAATTTTCGTACAGTTTTGGTAAATGAGATGATGCACATGCTAGGTGACGGACGTGCGGGCGCGCACCCATAGGGATTATGACTCGGTTCGTCCCGTGACAACTGTAGAACTGTCTATTTTGATAAACTTCATGTGATATCTATGTGTTTCAGAAATGAACCTACCAATTTGGGTTGAATGCCATGTTTGGGGCCTTGTGCCGAACTGTTTGGACCCTCAGGGGTATTTTATCATTTTGCTCACACTATTTTGATTCGAAAGCATGTCCCCAGTTATGATTTTTACCTGTTTACTGTTGATTTAGATTTATTAATCTGTTTAAAATATTTGAAAGTTATTTGGGCTGAGTTTCCCTGAGTTTTCACTGAAATGTCCGAATGGTTGTGAGGTTGATGACTGAGAGGGGCCAAGGGCTGGTTGGTGAGGATTATATAAATATTATGGATCAGGCTGCACGCCGCATCGATATTTTATGGATAGGGTTGCACGCCGCAGCGATATGTTGAATCGGGCTGCACGCCGCAGCGATATAGCGCTTGGGCTGTAGGAGCCCCTCCGGATTCTGCAAACCCCTAGTGAGCGCAATCAACTATATATTACGGATCGGGCTGCATGCTGCAGCGGTTATTATTTTTAAATATCTATTGAGCGGGAGTGCTGAGTATGAGTACTGATTGACGAGAGTTGAGTCACGAGTGACTGAGAGGCTTGCCCAAGGGGCTATACTTGAGAGTGATACCTTGCCTGAGTGGCTTATTTATGAAATCACTGTTCCACTCTCTTTATTCTAAGCATCCATTGAAAATGTGTTGAACAAATATTTTAAATGACTTTCATTGAAACTGAAGTATTTACGAATTGTTTGGAATTTGAACTACAGATTTGACATTAATATTTCCATTAAGATTTTTATGTTAGATTATGTATATGATTTAAATGCTCGTTACTGCACTCAGACTTTATTTACTTTGGTTACTTATTGAGTTGGTGTACTCACGTTACTCCATGCACCTTGTGTGCAGATCCAGGTACCAGAGCATCAGAGTGAGAGCTTTCAGCAGCTTCTGAGTATTTCCGGAGATAGCAAGGTAGTTGCACGGCATTCGCAGCACTGCCTTTCTCCTTCCAATCCTTAGTGTTATTTAAATTCAGTCTTTTCTTCTTGTATTAAGTAGACAGTACTAGACTGTATCTTAGTGGCTCATGACTAGTGACACCATGATCGGGCAGTGTGGATGTATTTACGTACCGGTTTTCTTCCGCGTATTTTGTTAAATTAACTGCAAGACTTATGTTCATAACTGATTTGGAAATGAATTTACAAATGCCTTTAAGATATTTGTGTTGATTCGGCTTGCCTAGTACTGCGATAAGCACCATCACGACCGGGGTGGTTTGGGGTCTTGACAGTTTCCTTAGAAAATTCAAAAAAAATGTTTTTAAACTAAAAAACAGTTTCCTTCTCTCCGAAGTCTTTTATATGGAAAAAAAAAATAAAAAAATCAATCAAAATCCAAAATATGAGTTTCTTTCATTTTGAAGTAGTTTTCCCAAAAATTCAAAAAAAAAACAGAATCAAAAATCCAAAAATATTTTTCTAGAAGTCTTTCTTTCGTAAATGTCATAAAATTTTGAAAAATTAAAGTCCAAAAATATTTTCGTTTTTCTTTAGAAGTACTTTTGTAAATTAAGAAAAAACTTAGAAATCCGAAATATTTTTTCTTAAAGTCCCTTTTTCGAAAATTAAGAGGCAACAATCAAAATCCAAAAAAAAAATATTTTCTACCTTTTTTAGAAGTCCTTTTCCCAAAAATTCAAAAACAAAAAATCAAGAATCCAAAAATTTAGTTTCTTGCATCTTTAGAAGTCTTTCTTTCAAAAAAAAAAATATCAAAACCAAAAATTCAAAATTTCAAAAATATTTTCTTTCTTCTTTTAAAGCCTTTATTTGGAGAAACAAAAAAGAAGTGCAAATATATATATATATATATATTCTTATTCTAAACGCTTTCATGGTCTGAGCGTTATAAAAAAATAAAAAAAATAGAAAAAAATAAAGTTAGGTTATTTACTCCATTCTCAATCTTTCCGAACTACGCAAGATCTGATACGTAGGCAATCCCATTGGATTCGATCATAGCCATAAAATTAATTGAGTGAAAAATAAACTGAAAAAAAAAAGAGAAAGAAAAATTGTGTGAAAAAAGAAAAGAAAAGAAAAGAAAAAAGTGAAAAAAAAAGAGTGACAAAAAATAAAAGAGTGATAAAAACAAACAAAAAAGAAAAAAGAAAAGAGAGTGCCAAAAAATAAAAGAGCAATAGAAACGAAATGACAAGAAAAAAATTAAGAGTGATTAAAGAGAGAGAGAAATAAGAGAAAAGTGGTATATACTGAAAGGGTTAGTTAAGGCCTCGATGAAACATGTAACCATTCAAACACTTGGTAGAAGCATTTAAATGTTATGTGCATTGCATCCCAACGTGCGATTTCCTATATGTTAAATGTCTCAAAACTAACAAGGTTGTGGTGTGAGCAAATTAGCCAGGTTCTGTTCAGGCGGTTGGTTTTGTTGGTATGCGGTGATGAACGCGCAACCTTGCACGCGACCACAATATTATACACAAAACCGAGCTCCACCTCCCAGAAATGCCCATCCTTACAAAGCTACACATAATCCCCAATCAAATGTTCCCCAGTACAATCTTCGCCCAAGAGAGCCTTTCAAAAGAAATCAGTTCACCCTTATTGGTGAATCATACTCGGGCTTGTTCCAAAAGCTAGTCAGACGAGGTCCGTTGTAGCCAGTGGCCCCAAACCGGCCAAACCCCGAGCCTCCCTCACACCGAGCTGATGCTAGATGTGAATACCACTTTGGAGCAGTGGGACACAGTACAGATGACTATTGGACCCTCAAAAGGGCAATTGAAGATTTGATCGAAGCTGAAAGAATCGTTCTTTGGGACGAAGAAGCTCCTGATGTGACGAACAATCTGTTGGATGCTTATAATGGGGAATACGATCCGGCACTGAAGACCATTGCTGTCATTGCCGAGACAGAAGAAAAGCAAAAACGATCACCAAGCCTGAAAGTCCCCTATCAGACGGGAATTCCGGTAGCCAGTCTTGCTATCCTTTTTGCGTTAGGATTATCTCAAGGTGTGATCCGGGTGTTTTACTTTATTGTCTTACTTTTCGATGTTAACCCTTCTATCTTTTAAAATTCAAAAAAAATAAATCATCAAAATCAAAAAAAAAATATCAAATGAAATTAACATTTCACTATCCAGGAATGTCTCTTTTCTTACTCTTGTCACTTTTCTTATTCTCTTTTCAGTTCTGTTAATAGATTTCAGTAACATGACATACTTGCGGACTTTATGCCCAGATCCTGAAACGTTGCCAGACCTTGAAATAACCAATCAAGAATCAGAATGCAATGAAGATAAGTTTAAGGAAATAAAGCAAAGACTTGAAATAGCTAAAGAAAAATTGGTTCCAGATTGGAAAGGTCCATGGTAATACCTCATATTTAAAATAAGGGTATAATTGTCCTTTAGCTAGAATTTAATTGAAAAAGAAGAAGAAAACAAGATAAATACACAAATAATGAATTACTGAAAACTAGTTGGGTCAAAGCCCACCAAGAAGAAGGTGGCGTATTTCAGCATACCAAAAGGATTAGGGTCTTGTCAGATGAGGATCAAGCATAGCAATTAGAAAATTGAGGGAGTTCAACGAGTTGGAGAGAATAAAAAATAGTGAAGTTATCCCTGTTTGGCAAAGGAGAAAGAAAAAAAAAGTGCAAAAGTTTGACACTGCAAAATTGTAAAGCAAAGAATGTTATCAACAGTCAGCAACATCTGCAAATTCGAATAATTTTCGATTCTTTGGGTAATCATTTAAACTCCTTATTTGAGCCTTCTCGACAGATTTCTTAAGTTTTCTTCTTTTGTTCACTAACTACATAATAGTCTAATTATATACCACAAAGAGGGCCAAACACACAAGTTTTTAACTTAGTATAAAATTTAACGAGTAAATTATATAAAAGGTTGAAATCGATAGATTATGAATCAATTTGAGTGAAGAATTTGTGACAGAAAGCTACTTCCATAAGGGCATAGTTAGTTATTAGCTTAAACGAACTCTAGAAATTTTAAAGGTAATCTGGAATCATATGGCTTCTACAGTAACTCTGCCTTAGGCTAAGAAATTTATATATGACTTAAAGAGCATGATTAATGTATACAAGTATTCTCGGGTAGAGTAGGAAAATCTGATTTGGCAAATTAAGAGTTAAACAAGAAAGCATAAAGGTCGGTTATTGTGAATTGGTATGTTGATGGTTCATGGAATTGATACATAGATTGATGCAATTTAGGTGATTCAAAAAGACATACGGATTGCTCGAAGTGACGAGTTTGATATTTCGACACGAGTACTGTGAGTAGTAATCTTATCGCAATTTGTATTTTTATAACCTGCATGGTTTATACTATATTTTTGAAAATAAAAGGTGTTACCGAATATTTGAAATTGCATGTGGAGACAAGTCCTTTATTAATATGGTACTGAACAGTTTACTTGAAATATTTACAATTATTTAGATGTTCTTATTGTTACTAGACATGTTTTACTGTTATTTGAGATATGATTACTATTACCGAACGAGATTATATGATTTAATAAGAACTGAAATGCCCTGTACTATTTTGAAAATGCGTTCGTATGAATATCTACTGTTTACAAAGAAAAGTATAAATGGGAGGAGACTTTGAAGGATCCCGTAGCTACCGGCGGGTTCGTTAGACTTGGTGCACCTTGTATTTACAGATTACCGATTACAGTTATAGCCCTCGCTAGTGGGAAGGTAGAACTAGCATACAGTTACAGTTTTCCCTCGAGTAGGGACCTACAGTTATATTTGACTCCTTTTACGAAGGGGTCCATACAGTGATACAAATTACATGATCCTTCCTTGGAAACCTCCCAAACATAAAGATTTGATATGACACAGTGCTTACCGAGTCTATTACTGAATTGTTTAATTGATTTCTATTACACAAAACACATGATGAGACTAATTATTATTACTATTTTTTTTAAAGGGCGTTTTATTTTTATAATAGTTCCTAATTATTATTATGCAGACTGTTTTCTGACTTGTCCCCAATTAAAAACGGTTGTGCTTAAGTGTTATTACTCACTGAGCATGCGACTCACTCCCCGCTATTTTTTTTCCAGAAACAACAGTTGAAGGGCGAGGATTTCGTTAGTCAGACGCACAAGTTGATAGTTTCTGGTGAGCCTCGCATTTGTTCGCGTGGGCAGCAATTTTATTTATTGTTATGGCCGTTTCTTTGAACTCTTAGAGCCGCTCTATAGTTAAATTCTTTTTGTGTCTTGAGTATTCTTCGTTATTATAGATTTATGTTGAGTATCGCTCATTCTTATCAAATTTGGAGATAAAGTAGAATTTTTAGTTGTTGGTGGGTGGACTATTAAAGGTAGATATTTATTTTGGTTAATTGATAAGGTCATTGTCATTTGAATTGCTATTAGGATGTTTGGTTGCTGATTTGAGACAGGGAAAATTTTGGGATAGTCCAAAAACGGGGGAAATTCTGTCCGATTTTCTGTAAAATACTGATGAGGCTTACTTGGGGGCACTTGCTCCTAGGTGCCAGTCATGATCCTAAATTGGGTAGTGACATCCATACATTGCAGAATAGTATTATCAAAAGAGTGCGTTGTAATTGGGACACATCGAAGGAAATGTCCCAGAAACAACCGTCAATTCAAATGCAGTCAAAAAGGTACTATGTTGGATCCTCTATATAGCGTTAATGTTCTCCGGTTGGGATGAAGGAGGCTTTCTTTCTCACTATCCAAATATTCAACCTTTTGCAAACCCTTTGAGCCGACTCCCATTCTTTGATTACTCTCTTTGGAACTTGAAAGTTATTATTGAGAAAAAATGATGACTGAAAAATGGAAAAAAATGAAAAGAGAACAAAAAGAAAAATACAAAAAAGAATAAAAGGGAAAAAAGAAAATGAAAAGAAAGGGGAAATGAGAAAGGAAAGGAAAAAAGAAAAAGAAAACAAAACAAAACAGAAAAACAGAAGAAAATCAAAAACAAAGATCCCTGAACTACGTTCGACTTGATTCTGAAAGGATATGTAGGCAGCCTCTCTCTAGGGTTCAGTCATAGCAAAACAAAAATCCAAATTCCTCCAAAAGTGAAACTGGGGTAGATGTTATAATGGTTCGGCGATGGTTTCGCCTGAAGGGTTCCAAAGTTGTAATTCTGTCCAAATTCTTTTTACCCAAATCTTTTCCAAGTCCTTCCGATCAATCGGCGAGAATGTTTAAAGAATTGGAGGATACAATCTCTTGGATCTGATACAATAAACATGAGAGAAATAAAATGAGAGAGTCTTATTGGTGAAAACCCCCACGGGCACCGTAAGGCGATGGTAAGCAGAGAAACTAAAATGATAGAGTCTTGTTAGTGAAAACTCGCAAAGAGCACTACAAGGCGATGGTGAGAAGAGAAATGAGAGTGGTCAGCTAGTGAAAACCCGCAAAGGGCCCCACTGATCGAAAAGAAGATCCTCACAGCCATCGGCATCGACAGAGTCCTGGCAAGGTTTCTCGATTTTAAGGCAAAGGTTGTGATGAATTTTTGAGAGTTGGACCGTTTACACGGATCAGACGTCCAGTCCAAAAGGCATGTCACGTTCCTTGAAGTCCGCATATACTCCAGATTAGTCCTTCCCTCCTTTCCCCGAAAGGGACACTTCTTATTTTAAACTCATTCTTCATTCTATTGTTTGTTTTCTTTGAATCCCTTTCAGTCTAACTCTATTCCGAAACTAAGACAAAGAAAGGATGGTAAGACTGATTTACAGGGTTGTCATTTGACATGAGCTAATGTGCAAAAAGGCACCCAGTCTCGTCAGGGGCATCAAGTCGACCTCGACTACCCATGGCGTCCGATGCTTCGAAATCAAAACTCTTGGACGGAGAAAATCAAATTGAAGTGCCTATAAAGTCAAATGAAGTTGAAAAGGTTGAGTCCCACGTGGCTAACCGTCTCGACAAAGGTTTGAAAAACCCCAAATGCTCTGAAATTGAAGTTGGAAGAAAGAAGCCGGAATTGAAAGGTCTATGAAGGCAAAATAAAGTTAGAAACGGTTAAATCCCACGCGACTAGCCGTTGCAACAAAGTTTGAGGAGTCAAAAGTTTCCAATGCTATGAAGTTAAAAATAAAAAAGAAAAAAAAAAGAAAAACAATAAGTCAAAAAGGAAAGGCCTACAGAAGCAAAATAAAGTCAAAAAGGTAGAGTCTCACCAACCAACCGTCATGGCAAAGTCTGGAAAAACCAGTTGTTCTTCAGGGTCACAAATGCAATCTGTATTCAGGATGCAACAGTTGCACTTGAAAGGGCCGAGATCAAGTGGCTGAAATAATCAAGGCCACAAAACCAACCACCGTTTCAAACTGGCAAGTTGTTCTTTGTTTGAAAAACAGGAAATAGGTGTAATTCAAAGCAATCTTTCAAGAAGTCGGTGCAACAAAAGGAAACCACGTAAAGACTAAAATAGCTCTACAACAATAATCAATTCAAAAGGGAAGTCTCCTCCAAATTTTTTCGTGCATTTTTACTCATTTTATTAAATAAAAAAATGTTGAAAAAAATGAAATGAAAAGAAAGAAAAGAAGAAAAGTTCAAAATTATGGTAGTATAGGGTCACCACTCCCTAGTTGATGCCAACATAGGTCTTCACTCCCTAGTTGATGCCAGCATAACCTGATGCCAACATAGGGTTACCACTCTCTAGTTGATGCCAACATAGGGTCTCCACTCCCTAGTTGATGCCAACATAACCTGTGGCCAACATAACTTGATGTCAACGTAGGGTATCCACTCCCTAGTTGATATCAGCATAACCTGATGCCAACATACGGTCACCACTCCCTAGTTGATGCCAATATAGGGTCTCTACTCCCTAGTTGATGCCAGCATAACCTGATGCCAGCATAACATGATGTGAATATAGGGTCACCACTCCCTAGTTAATGCAACATAGGATCACCACTCCCTAGTTAATGCCAACATAGGGTCTCCACTCCTTAGTTAATGCCAACATAGGGTCTCCACTCCCTAATTGATGCCAACATAACCTGATGATTTTCCGACATAGGGTCTCCATTCCCTAGTTGATGCCAGCATAACCTGATGACTTTCTAACATAGGGTCCCACTCCCTAGTTGATGTCAACATAACCTGATGACTTTCCAGCATACTACTGGAAAATGAGCCTATTGCAACAGCCAGAAAACCGTTGCAACAGATAGGTAAACCGTTGCCATAGAGTTATTGGAACGGATTACCGACCGTTACATACGCTGCCATGCCAATAGATCTAGAGTAACGGTTCTTGCAACGATTATTGAAACCGTTGCGTAAGGGCTATCTATCGCAACAGTTGTTCCTCTGTCTGAAACAACGAGTATTTCTTTCCAGTTGTAACGGTTAAAAACCGTTGCCATAGAGTTTACAACAACGGTTGGCAGCCGTTACCATATAATTTGTTGCAACGGTTATGCAAGCTATTGCAACGTTTATTTACAGATATTCTAACAGTTTCATTACGCTACTGTAACGGTTTTAACTACCTATTGTATCAGTTTGTTGCACATTTTGGAACAATTTGTAAGATCTAATGGAACGGTTTGGACGACCTATTGGAACGATTTGCAAGACGTATTGGAACGGTTCTATTAGACTATTACACCTTGGCTGTAAATGAATATTTAGATATATAAATTTTGTAATAACCTGAAATTTATATAAATAAAAAGATAAAACACTTCATAATCTATATTGTCTCCATAAAACCAAAATATTTAACCCAATCACATAAGTTTTACATTTCAATACTTCAAGAGTTAGAGTAAGTTTCGAACGTTGATAACAAAAGATTCCTAGAACATGGACAACAATTCAAAGTTCTTAAGTAAGGTCTAGATCTTCACAATCTCCATCTTCCCTTTCTTCAATTGCTCCACCTACAAAAGAGGATAAATATAGTCATTATCCTTCAAGAGTTGGTTTATCATTATAAGAATGGGTATGGCCCATAAATAATGCATAAAGCAAAAAGTTTTCAAATGTACTAGAATGTGTCATGTGGAACATATGCAAAGCCTATACAATTGCTACAAGTCAGCATGACCTTTTTTTTTCAAATGTTTGAATTACAGGAAGTCCAAATATACAACAATTAGATGCCAGTCAAAAGGGTATTTTACAATAGCATGAATATGGACTTACAAAGGGAACCAAGTTAAAAAGTGAAAAGAGTAGTACTCAGGAAGACAAGCAATGCATTTGGTTAACATGGATGTAAATTAAGCAGGTAACCAAAAAATGTACATCAGGAATGAGATAAAAAGAGTTTCAAAAGAATGAGGGAACAAGAATGAAACACTAAGTATTAAAGCTCTCACACCAGGTTTTATGTCTGCAACCAACTTGGAGTTGGAATTCAATGAGAAAGCTGATCATCAACTCTCCCTATAGTATTAAGAAATCCATGAAACAACAGAAGAAATTTAACAAGGTTATTTAAGATATATCCTAGCAGCCTACAACTCTTGATAGCTGACTGAAACTTTCAAGGTGTAGTTTGAACTGACAAAGAGAAAAGGAGATCTTATGTTCTCTACATGAGAATAATCTAGCATACATTCACGATAAACAAAAGCACTTTGTTTTAACAAACTACACATGTTGCACCATCAATTTTTGTACATTTCCTTATCCAAATATCTGAAATTCCACGAGATACCTTTATATTATGGTCCCAAAAAGTAAACGTAGCCTATTAGTTAAATTCTTGATACTTACCAAAACATAGCCCAGCTACCCCCCACCCCCAACCCAAACCAAAAGGGAAAGAATAAACTGCAGAACTAAAATGAGAGGAGCAAAATCCTTTCCTTGGTCAGCAAAGCAAATCTATACTTAGCAATTAGGAGATAAATATACAGAAATACAAAATGCAAAACAGAATAGTGAGTTGGAAAGCAAAACAGCAAAGCAAATCTATATTTAACACTAGTCATGACCACAAGACATAGCTAGTTTGTAATTGAAACGTAGTTGACTGATTAATTGATTTAGGCAGCTTGAACCATCAATCCCTCGGAGCAAACTTGTCTAACTATAGAAATCCAATATATCAGCAAGTGGTGAAAATTACATCAATTGCTATAGCATCAACCCACAATAGTGTTGCACACAGAAAAAGGAAACATAAAGCAATAGTCTTAACTGACCAATAGTCTTAACATAAAGCAATGAATACAAAAAATGGTGAATATACATTGCAGAATCTTAAACATAGAAAGAAAACATAGTAGTCATAGAATAGAAGAATCATCAGCAAAAACAAGAAACTTGGAATATTCAAACATCACAAAAATGCTATAAATTCCAAATCAAGAAAGTACACCAACTAGAAATGCAGGCAAGAAGAATAGACAAGAATAATAAGAAGATGAATTCCAAATCTTTATTCTGAATCTGAGTGGGAACTTCTCTAGATATGGTGCTGCTATAAAATAGTAGTGTTGCTTTTGCCAATCAATAGATGGATTTGTACGGAAAACCAAGATAAAGAGGAAGCATCATGTGTTGATATTATAAGCCAATTATTCTCTTTATAAAAGGTTATAGCTAATTTGAGATAACACAGTCAACTCCGAATAAGTTTACGTGAAACTTTAAAAAAGAAGAAGAAGGAGGAGAAGAAGAAAGCAAGAAACAAACAAAGATAGACGTACTGACCCTGATTATTACTCCCAGTAGATAGGCGATTGATTAGTTGCACAACAGCTTGTTGTGCAGAGGAAGCTTCTCCAGGTGAACGAGCATTGAAACCTAGCATGTTGGGATCAACCCGTAAATCTGGATTCAGATGCTTAAGTTGTGAAATGATGTTAACTGCAACTTGTAGTTCCATGACATCTTTTTGTGCATTGAACGTTTTCGCATACGAGGCCTTGTAAACTCGATCAGGTTTTCTTTTTCTTGTGGCCACAAAGATGTCCTTGCTTGATAGAGGCTCAGAAGTTTCTTTCTTTTTCTCCTGATTATATAAAAAGTGGTATAAATTTAATAAGTTCATAATTAAAAGAATAATAAGAAAGAAAATATCAAAACTCGCATATTCGAGCAAAACTTCTTTTACCAGCAGTGTGTGGATATTTTAACTTTTTGCGATTCTCGGTATTGGTTTGGGACATTTTCTGCAAATCAGCCAATGAATACAGAGTTAAGTGATTTCTAATTAAACATAAACCAGACATTCTCAGCAAATCATGGGACAGTACTTAGTTATACCTTGTAGGCATCAGAGTTCCAATAATTAAGAAGATCCCTAAATTGAGATTCAGGAACATCAACCAGCCTTTTCTCCATTCGAAGCTCATCATTCTCATAGGCTTTATAATGGTCGTTAAATAATTGATTCTTATACTTTCTCCAAGCATTCTGAATTGACTCAAAAACCCACTTTTTTGCAGCACCAGGAATGCCATATTTTCCCTATTTGGTAAAGTTAGGTTAGTGTAAAAATATGAAATATCTACACAAAATATGGCGAACTTCAAACCTTGAAATATTTGGGAAACTCGTTCAAATGCCTTATCAAGGAAATCATTCTGTGACGACCCGGCCAGTCGTCTCATGAGTTACCACTCCGTTTCCCCATTTCTGCTTCTTTATGCTTCGTTATCTGTGTTTTATGGGTCGAGGTTGTTAGTTGGTCAGGCTTGCCTAGCAGTGTATTGGGCGTCATCACGACCGGGGTTGAGGTCGTGACAAGTTGGTATCAGAGCCTAGGTTACATAAGTCTCGCAAGTCATGGGCCGGTTTAGTAGAGTCTCACGGATCGGTACAGAGACATTTGTATTTTTCCTCGAGAGGCTGCGGAACCTTTAGGAAAAACATCACATCTTTGAAATTCTGTCGTGCGACTTTGTTGATTCGAGAACTAAACTGCTATCATTTCATTCTCTCACAGATGGTGAGGACGCGAGCTACCGGATGAGGTGGACAACCACCAGTGCCACCCACTGGGGCCACCAGAGGCCGTGGAGGCGGTCGTGGACGTGGCAGAGGCAGAGCAGCGAGGGAAGCACTTGTTGATCCACCAGCTGCCCCAGCTTCGGACCAGGCTCCAGCAGCACCAGTTCAGGCACCAGCTGTGCCCATCGTGATTTCGGATCTTCAAGAGGCCTTGGCACAGATCTTATCGGTTTGCACTGGCTTGGCTCAGGCAGTTTCAGCCACTACCGCAGCAGCTACTTCACAGGCCGGGGGAGGCAATCAGACCCCCGTTGCTCGCACACCTGAGCAGGTAGTGCAGGGACTACAAACGCCGGGGGCACCTCCAGCTCAGCCGGTAGCGCCAGTTCAGGAGTTCGTAGTACCAGCCATGCCGGATGATGAGCATCATCATCTTAAGAGGTTTGGTAGGCTCCAGCCTCCGTCGTTCAGTGGCGCTGAGGGTGAGGATGTCCAGGGTTTTCTTGACAAGTGTCAGCGGATGCTCCGTACAACAGGGATTCTTGAGTCTAGTGGTGTGGCATTTACCACCTTTCAGTTCTCGGGAGCTGCCTTTACTTGGTGGGAGGATTTTAAGAGGCGTAGGCCTGTCGGTGCAACACTTTTTTCTTGGCAGCAGTTCTCCGCTCTCTTCTTGGAGAAGTATGTACCGCAGTTCCGCAGAGAGGAGTTGCGTAGACAGTTTGAGTGGTTGACACAAGGGAATATGACCGTGACCCAGTATGAGATGAGGTTTTTTGAGTTGGCTCGTCATGCCATTTGGATGGTTCCATCAGATCGTGAGAGGATCAGGAGATTTGTGGATGGCCTTAACTACCATCTCTGTATTCTGATAACTAGAGAGAGTATTGGGTGCTACGTTCTAGGAGGTGGTTGATATCGCTCGTGATATTGAGACGGTTCGCCGTCGGGAGCAAGAGGAGAGGGAGGCCAAGAGGCCTCGAGGATCGGGCAGTTACAGTTGTGTTCCTTCGAGGGGCCAGTTCCAGCATGGAAGAGGTCGTTCTTTCAGGCCTGCTCAGTCGGCCCGTCCAGATATTGTGGGGCATCTTCAGGTCGTGGTCATCATGGATCTCAGCAGGGCCAACCTTCATTCAGTGCCCTCCCAGCTCAGAGTTCATCTCGTGCCCCATCAGCTCAGGGTTCTTCTGCGTCGAGTGCATCTTCTAGTCACTCCAGTGCGAGGGGTTCCCTTCAGTCCCCATCTCCAGCACCGGGTAGTTGTTATGAGTGCGGAGAGTTTGGACATATGAGGAGGTAGTGCCCTCGACTTCGTGATGGTTAGTCACAGTAGAGGGGTCAGCCCTCGACTTCTGGTCCAGTTACTTCACCATCCGCCCAGCCAGCTAGGGGTGGAGGTCAGGAAGCTAGGGGTCGCCCAAGAGGGGGAGGTCGATCAGGCGGTGGCTAGGCTCGTTTCAATGTTATTCCATGCAGGACAAATGCTATTGCTTCAAATGCTGTCATTACAGGTATTGTTTCAGTCTGCCACAGAGATGCCTCTGTATTATTTGATCCCGGTTCCACCTATTCTTATGTGTCCTCATATTTTTCTCATTATTTGGGTACATCCCGGGAGTTTCTTGCTTTACCTGTTCATGTGTCTACCCCGGTTGTGGACCGTGTATACCGGTCATGTGTTGTAACTATTGGGGGTTTGGAGACCCGAGTTGATCTATTGATATTGAGCATGGTGGAATTTGATGTTATTTTGGGCATGGATTGGTTATCTCCATGTCATGCTATTCTAGAGTGTCATGCTAAGACAGTCACTTTGGCAATGCCAGGTGTACCGCAGATCGAGTGGCGTGGCGTGACTGATTATGCTCCTAGTAGAGTTATCTCTTTCTTGAAGGCCCAGCGTATGGTTGGGAAGGATTGCCTTTCATATCTAGCATTTGTGAGGGATGTTGGAGCTGAGACTCCTAGTATAGATTCTGTTCCCGTTGTGAGGGATTTTCCCGATGTGTTTCCTACAGACCTGCCGGGCATGCCACCGGACAGGGATATTGATTTTGGTATTGACCTGGTGCCGGGCACTCAGCCCATTTCTATTTTTCCGTATCATATGGCACCAGCAGAGTTGAAAGAATTGAAGGAACAGCTTCAGGAACTCCTAGATAAGGGGTTTATTCGGCCTAGTGTGTCACCGTGGGGTGCGCCGGTTCTGTTTGTGAATAAGAAGGATGGCACAATGAGAATGTGCATTGATTACAGGCAATTGAACAAGGTAACAATTAAGAACAAGTATCATTTGCCTCGCATTGACGATTTATTTGACTAGCTTCAGGGAGCGAGGGTGTTCTCTAAGATTGATCTCCGTTCGGACTATCACCAGTTGAAGATCAGGGATTTAGATATTCTTAAGACTACTTTCAGGACTAGATATGGTCACTATGAGTTTCTTGTCATGTCTTTCGGGCTGACCAATGCCCCAACAACGTTCATATATTTGATGAACAGTGTATTTCGACCTTATCTGGATTCGTCCGTTATTGTATTCATTAATGATATTCTGGTGTACTCACGTAGTCAGGAGGAGCACGCGGAGCATTTGCGAGTTGTATTGCAGAGATTGAGGGAGGAGAAGCTTTATGCAAAATTCTCCAAGTGTGAGTTTTGGCTCAGTTCAGTGGCTTTCTTGGGACACGTGGTGTCCAGCGAGGGTATTCAGGTTGATCCGAAGAAGATAGAGGAAGTTCAGAGTTGGCCTAGACCGTCCTCAGCCGTAGAGATTCGTAGCCTTCTTGGGTTGGCAGGCTATTATCGCCGGTTTGTTCAGGGATTCTCATCCATTACATTGCCCTTGACCAAGTTGACTTAGAAGGGTGCTCCATTTGTATGGTCGGATGAGTGTGAGGAGAGCTTTCGAAAGCTCAACACAGCTTTAACCACAACTCCAGTATTGGTTTTGCCATTAGCTTCAGGTTCATATACCGTATATTGTGACGCTTCTAGAGTTGGGATTGGTTGTGTATTGATGTAGGAAGGTAGAGTTATCGCTTATGCTTCTCGTCAGTTGAAGCGCTATGAGAAGAACTACCCCGTTCATAATTTGGAATTGGCTGCCATAGTACATGCATATGTGGAGGCATTACTTGTATGGCGTATCTTGTGAGGCATTCACTAATCATCGCAGTCTTCAGCATTTGTTCAAGCAGAAGGATCTTAATTTGAGGCAGCGGAGATCGCTAGAGTTGCTTAAGGATTATGATATTACTATTCTGTATCATCCGGGAAATGCCAATGTAGTGGCCGATGCTTTGATCCGAAAGGCAGTGAGTATGGGGAGTTTGGCGTATATTCCAGTTGGGGAGAAACCCCTTGCAGTTGATGTTCAGGCCTTGGCCAATCGGTAAGTGAGGTTGGATATTTCGGAGCCCAATCGGGTGTTGGCTTGTGTGGTATCTCGGTCTTCCTTATATGATCGCATCAGAGAGCGCCAGTATAATGATCCGCATTTGCTTGTCCTTAAGGACAAAGTTCAACATGACGATGCCAGAGATGTGACCATCAGTGATGATGGTGTGTTGAGGATGCAGGCCGGATTTGTGGGCCCAATGTGGATGGGCTTAGAGAGTTGATTCTGGAGGAGGCTCATAGCTCGCGGTATTCCATTCATCCGGGTGCCGCGAAGATGTATCAGGATTTGAGACGGCACTATTGGTGGAGAAGAATGAAGAAAGATATTGTGGGATTTATAGCTCAGTGTCTCAATTGTCAACAGGTGAAATATGAGCATCAGAGACCGGGTGGCTTGCTTCAGCAAATGGTTATTCCCGAGTGGAAGTGGGAGAGGATGTGAGGACTTTGTGGTTGGACTTCCTCGGACTTTGAAGAAGTTTGATGTTGTTTCGGTGATTGTGGATCGGCTGACCAAGTCCGTGCACTTCAGTCCTGTGTGTACTACCTATTCATCAGAGCAGTTAGCACAGATATATATCGGGAGATTGTTCGGTTGCATGTGTTCCAGTTTCCATCATCTCAGATAGGGGTACTCAGTTTACTTCCTAGTTTTGGAAGTCTGTTCAGCGAGAGTTGGGTACTCAGGTGGAGTTGACCACAACTTTTCATCCTCAGACGGACGGGCAGTCCGAGCATACTATTTAGATATTGGAGGACATGTTGCGTGCTTGTGTTATTGATTTTGGAGGTTCATGGGATAATTTTATACTGCTTTCAGAGCTTGCCTACAACAACAGCTACCCGTCGAGTATTCAGATGGCTCCGTATGAGGCTTTGTATGGGAAGCAGTGTAGATCTCTAGTTGGTTGGTTAGAGCCCGGCGAGGCTAAGCTATTGGGGACAAATTTGGTTCAGGATGCCTTAGAAAAGGTAAAGGTGATTCCGGAGAGGCTTCGTACAGCGCAGTCGCTTTAGAAGAGTTATGCGGACCGAAAGGTTCGAGATGTATCCTACATGGTTGGTAAGAAAGTCTTGCTGAAGGTTTCGCCCATGAAGGATATGAGATTTGGAATGAAAGGAAAGTTGAGTCCACGGATCATTGGGCCTTTTGAGGTACTTATAAGGATTGGGGAGGTAGCTTATATGCTTGTTTTGCCACCCAGCTTGTCGAGTGTGCATCCGGTATTTCATGTTTCTATGATCCGGAAGTATGTTGGGGATCCGTCTCATGTTTTGGACTTCAGCACGGTTCAGTTGGATGATGATTTGACCTTTGATGTGGAGCTAGTAGCTATTTTGGGTCGTCAGGTTCGAAAGTTGAGATCAAAGGATATAGCTTCAGTGAAGGTACAGTGGAGAGGTCGGCCCGTGGAGGAGGCTACCTGGGAGACCGAGCGGGAGATGCGGAGCAGATATCCTCACCTGTTTGAGACTTCAGGTATGTTTCTTGACTCTTTCAAGGACGAACGTTTCTTTAAGTTGGGGAGGATGTGACAACCCGGCCAGTCGTCTCATGAGTTACCACTCTGTTTTCCCCATTTCGACTTCTTTATGCTTCGTTATCCGTGTTTTATGGGTCGAGGTTGTTAGTTGGTCAGGCTTGCCTAGTAGTGTGTTGGGCGCCTATGTTTCTTGACTCGTTCGAGGATGAATGTTTATTTAAGTTGGGGAGGATGTGACGACCCGGCCAGTCGTCTCATGAGTTACCGCTCCCTTTTCCCCATTTCTGCTTCTTTATGCTTCTTTATCCGTGTTTTATGTGGTTGAGTTTATTGGTTTGCATTTGGTGTGATTTTCGTAAGAAATGAGACACTTAGTCTCTTTTAAGAAGGCTTAAGTTGGAAAAGTCAACCGGAGATTTACTTATGAGTTAGAGGGCTCGGATGTGAGTTCTGATGGTTCGGTTAGCTTCGGAAGGTGATTTATGACTTAGGAGTGTGATCGGAATTGGTTTTGGAGGTCCGGTGTAGAATTAGGCTTGAATTGGTGAAGTTAGTATTGTGGCGATTTTCGGTTGGTAGGTGAGATTTTGATCCGAGGGTCGAAATGGAATTTCGAGAGTTGCAGTAGCTTCGTTATGTCATTTGGGATGTATGTGCAAAATTTCAAGTCATTCGGACGTGTTTTGGCTAGGTTTTTGATCGAAAACGTATTTCGGAAGATTTTTAAAAATTAGGCTTGAATTCGATGTGATTTAGTAGATTTGGTATTGTTTGAGGTGTTTTGATGAGTCGAACAAGTTTGAATAAGGTATTGGGTCATGTTTGTGTTTTTGGTTGAGGTCCCGAGGGTCTCGGGGTGATTTAGGATGGTTAACGGGAAGATTTGAACTTGAATGATTGTAGAAAGTGTGTTGCTTCTGGTGTTTTCGCACCTGCGGCTTGGGAACTGCAAGTGCGGTGCCATCACATGCGAGGGGAAAAGCCGCAGATGCGAAGTTTGGGCTGGGGAGCAGTTTCCGCAGAAACGGTCGAGGTGGCCGCATCTGCGAAGCCGCAGATGCGGAAGTCCAGTTGCAGAAGCGACTTTTGGAATTTTAATGAGAAACCGCAGAAGCGGTTGGTTGGACCGCAAATGCGATACCGCAGGTGCGGTAAAGGGGTCGCAGATGCGAAAACCCCTGGGCAGAATGTATATATGTCTCTTTTTTGCGATTTTTAAAGGGTTTAACCATTTTTAACTTCAGACATAGAGTTTTTGGGCGATTTTGAAGAGAGATTTCAAGGGAACTTCGATAAGGTAAGGATTTTAGACTTAAAACACACTTATATGGTGGTAATTCATGAATTAGGACTGGAATTTAAGGAATTAATGGACTAAAAATGGAGGTTTAGGGCTTGAGTTTAAGAGGGCTTAAATTAAGGATTTGAAGGGTCAATTGAACTCCGATTCTGGTGTTTTTGATATGTATGAACTCGTGGGGAGATAAAGAATCTAATGATGTGAAAATTTCTGAGTTTCCAGAAGTGGGCCCGTGGCTCAGGTTTTGCCAATTTTGAGATTTTTGATATTTTCAATTGTTTTCGCTTGGGCTTTGTTCCCTTAGCATATTGTGACGTATTCGTTCCGGTTTTGGTCAGATTCGACGCGCGAGGAGGCCGATTTGAGAGGCAAGGGCATAGTGAGCTAGAGCTTTAGCCGGTTCGAGGTGAGTAATGAATGTAAATGATGTCCTGAGGGTTTGAAACCCCGGATTTGCACATCGTAGTGCTATATCGAGGTGAGACACGCGCTTGATGATGAGCGTGGGGTCATTACTATTGGGGATTGTGACTTGGTCCGTCCTGAGTGATGTTTTTACCGCGTATTCGATTAAAGCTTATTTGTTATCCTCATTATTTGGATTGATTGCCATATTTGGGCTTCGTGCCAACTATTTGAACCCTCTTGGGAGTTTTATCACTATTTCCTTATTGTTTAGACTTACTACTTGAACTCAGTCATACCGTTTTCCACTGTTTTACAACTCAGCATTTTTACTCGATTTTTGAAACTAAATAGATATATTAAATGATGTTTTGGGCTGAGAACTACTGTTTTACTAAATGCTCGAGAGGCTTATATGATTTTTGGATTGAGTATGGCCAAGGGCCAGATGTGAGGATATTATGGGATCGGGCTGCGCGCCGCAGCAGTATTATGTTGATATTGATACGAGGCCGAGGGCCTAGTTGATGCCACGAGATGACTTGATATTGCGTTTGGGCTGTAAGGGGACCCTCCCGGAGTCTGCACACCCCCAGTGAGCGCCGTCGATGATAAATATACGGATCGGGCTGTACGTCGCAGGGGTACTATAGGGTACCGTTCTATGTGTTGATTTTCGTTATATGTCTATCACTTAACTGCTTATTTGTTGTAGCATCTCTATATTTCATTTCCATTGGTTTATTGCTTTCATATTACTTGTTTAAACTGCCGCATTATAGATTACTCTATGATTTCCGTGATTTCTTATTCTCAGTCATTATTTATGCTTATTACTCACTGGGTCGGAGTACTCACATTACTCCCTGCACCTTGCGTGCAGATCCAGGTGTTCCAGAGGCTGAGAGAGTATATTCAATCGATCAGTTTATATCAGGGAGCATCGAGGTAGCTGCACGGCGTCCGTAGCTAGGATCTCTCCCTTCTATCCTTTCGTTTTATCCGCATTTCCTAACCTGATTATGTATTAGGCTGTTAAGCTTGTGCTAGAGGCTCGAGACTTGTGACACCAGATCTGTATGGGTTATGTAGTGGCATTATCATTTGAATTTCCTCATATTTGACTCATTGTCCTAAACTTTTATTATGATAAATTGGCAATTTAACTGTGTTAGCTAATAATGAATTGTATAAGAAATGGGTCGAGGTTGTTAGGTGGTCAGGCTTGCCTAGCAGTGTGTTGGGCGCCATCACGACCGAGGTTGGGGTCGTGACACATTCACTCCACGGATGTACTCATCCGTCCATCTTAGGAGATGCATCCAACTTTTATCTACATTATCCATGAAAATCCTATACGACAAAAGTAAATCAACAGAATTTACTCAATAAACCAAGGTACGTACTAATTTGACTTTGACCAAAGCTTAAAGGGAATGAACTCTAGGAGTTACAAATATCAAAGCAATTCTTGCATTCAGAAATAGCTATAAAATCATTAGAGAAGAGATCCGTTCTTAGTATCAATGAAAGTTTAAAATAAACCACAAAAGGTGTTCACATGGCACATTTTTGATAAGTACAACAACAAAAGCCTTTTCTTCTCAACATTTTCTTCCTTGATGATTAAAGTGGAACACAACTATAGGGAGAGTAACACAATAGCACACATGAATGTGGAGTTTTTTGAAGTTCATCCCCTTTTGTAATAGGTTTATACACCCAAGACTATCCAAGGCTTCTAATATAGTAGGACAGTCCCTACGTTTTTTGTAGAGACTCTAATTTTATTTATATATACTCCCTCCATTTCAATTTATGTGAACCTATTTCCTTTTTGGTCTGTGCCAAAAAGAATGACCCCTTTCCTTATTTGGAAACAATTTACCTTTATGCAATGATTTATAGCCACACAAAATATATGTGCCTCATTTTACACCACAAGTTCAAAAGTCTTCTCTCTTTTCTTAAACTCCGTGCCCAGTCAAATAGGTTCACATAAATTGAAACGGAGGGAGTATAAGATTATTCTTTTTAGCAAAAAAATAGAAGAGAAGATTAGAAGGATCTGTAGACAGATTCTTTGTCTTCTGCTTTACTCCAGTGAAGGTGTTTTTGCCCGAAATTGCAGATGGCAGTCATTATAAATCTTAAGATACGCAACTGTGCTTAATAGAATCGCTGGCATTGGGGTTGAACACTTTTGTCTGGAATGAGGTGGTTGCTGGAACATGTAGTGAGGATGTTAACGGACAAGTTTGTTCTGAAGCTGCTAAAACAAAAACACTAACTTGAATGCTGCAATTTGTATGTCTGACCAAATAACCATTTAAACTTTAAAAACAGTGTCATTTTCACATAGATGAGAGATGGATAATTTTTATTTCCATCCTAGTTCAAAAGATTTTTCAGTCTACCGCAAGCTTTTAAAACTATATGGTTTTCAAAAGATTTTTTCAGTCTACTGCAAGATTTTTTATTTCCACTTGAATATGGTTTTTAAATGAGATTCTAATAACTATATCAAACATACAAGCTTTTAAAATGCTACAACACATAGTACTTTCAACCAGAAAAATCAGTACCTCTTCATACAATCATGGGCTTGAAAGAGTTAAAAATATTTAAGAGCAAAAATTCTGAACACAAATATTTCCAAATAAGAACACCAAGAAACATCTAAAGCATGTTTTCTATATCTTACTAATAGCATCCTAAATATGACGACTATAACTTTTAGATAATAATTGTTATATTAATCACAGACAAATTCATGCACAAAGAAGATGGAAGCTAATAGATGGCTTTTGTTCAAAGAAATTACACAAATACACCAACTCTTATTTTTAGTTTCCCAGATAAGATGAACAGACATATAACATGATTTTCAAATTAATATGAATGATATTAATATTGAGAAGTTTTCCAAAGTAATATCATGCCAGGACACTACTGAATCTTTGTTCTCCAAAGTAATATCATTCAAATTATTTCACTTCAAGCAACTTCTCATCTCATGTAACTTTTGCCGCAATGTAAAACCACGCCAAAAATGGAGGATGTTACAGCCCATCCTTGTTTTAGCCCAAAATAAAAGCATAAATTATAAACCATCTTAATAAAACAAACTCGGATCCTTAAACCCCCAATAATTCAAACCATCCTACAGCATAAGTAGAAGTTGGAGAGCACTCAACCAACAATTATGAAAACCCCAAAACAGAATCCTAATCCAAGGAGTAGCCTTGAGAATGGGAAAGGAAGAAAATACAGAGAAAATTAAAATTATAAAAAAATCTTAAATAAGAAGTATACAAGTACACTGCCAGCAAATTTAATTATCCAAAATTTACCAGCAACAATTTCTCTTCAGCTACCAATAATAATTTCTTCCTGCACTACCAGTAAACGAAGAATTCTGCAGTTCGAAAAATCTGCTGTTGAGAAATTGAAAAAACAATCGGAAAAAATCATGAGAGAGATAGTAGCAATATACAACCCTATTTACCCAAATATTGAACCCCCAAATACAAACAAATCTGCAACTATAGAGAGCTACTAATCACTATGAAAAATAAACCCCATTAGAAGGTAAAATCAAGAATTTGTAAAGAAAACTCATGAAATATGAAACACATGAAAGTCACGAAAGTGGTTGTTAAGGGAGTACCTATTTGTATTGTTATTCCCAGTTGTAAATTTTGCCTTTCATCTTTTCCCAATTTTTGGCTTCAAGCAGTTGAGTAGTCGAGCTTTCGTTTTGGGTTCAGCTAATCCTTCAAGCAATCGAGAAGTCAAAATGCAATTTGGGAATCAAAGCAGCAGAGGGACGAGGTTAGCAATACTTGATAATTTGGGCTAATAGGTCTGACATTTCGTTTACTTCATTTTTGCAAATGCTCAATTGCAAGCACTATAAAACCATCCAATGTTTATACGAGGGAAATTTTCAGATCTCAAATCCAATTTTCAGATTTGGGTACTTTCTCTTAGGGTATGGCAAAGAAGACAAGCTTTGGGGATATCGATGGAGTCTTTAGAGAGGTTTGGTGGGTATTGATGTTTGGAAAGAAGAGTTAATACGATATAAAATATAAATTATAATTTTATATTTATATTTAATTAAAATAGAAAGAAATAGGGATTGTTATTGGCGGGTTTAGCAAAATTTAGGAGGGAATACAGATAAGGAAAAAAGAACCGTTCCAATAACAATTTTTCCCAAATAACCGTTCCCACAAACAGGTCATTTGAGCCGGCTTACGAAGCCGTTCCGGAAAAAAACTTTTTAGCCACGTTTAATTACAATTGGAACGGTTTGATCTCTAAGGTGTGCTGCTATCATCCAACGTCTATTGGAACGGTTCTAGTCGTTGCTATAGTAGTTCTATAGCAACGGTTATATAACCATTACAAAAAAACTGTTGCAATAGGCCCATTTTCTAGTTGATGTCAGCATAACCTGATGACTTTCCAACATAGGGTCTCGCTCCCTAGTTGATGCCAGCATAACCTAATGATTTTCCAACATGAGGTCTCTACTCCCTAGTTGATGCCAGCATAAGTTGATGCCAACATAGGGTCACCACTCCCTAGCTGATGCCAACACATGGTCTTTACTCCCTAGTTGATGTCAGCGTAACCTAATGCCAGCATAACCTGATGTCAGCATAACCTGATGCCAACATAGGGTCACCACTCCCTAGTTGATGCCAACATATGTTCTCCACTCCCTAGTTGATTCCAGCATAACCTAATGCCAACATAGGGCCACCACTCCCAAGTTGATGCCAACATAGTGTCTCCACTCCCTAGTTGATGCCATCATAACCTGATGTCAACATAGGGTCACCACTCCCTAGTTGATGCCAATATAGGATCTCCACTCCCTAGTTGATGCCAACATAACATGATGCCAACATAGGGTCACCACTCCTTGGTTGATGCCAACATAGGGTCTCCACTCCTTAGTTGATGCCAGTATAACCTGATGCCAGCATAACTTGATGCCAACATAGAGTCACCACTCCCTAGTTGATGCCAACATAGAGTCTCCACTCCCTAGTTGATGCTAGCATAACCTGATGCCAACATAGGGTCACCATTCCCTAGTTTATGATTTTCCAACATAGGGTCCCAAATCCCTAATGGATTTCATTTTTTTAGATATTGGATCTCCACTCTCTAATCTATTTTTCCCAAGGATACACAATCTTGACATTTATTGCTTTCGATAATGAAGTAGTATAGAGTTTTGGTTACAAATAACTCACAAAATTTTCCTAGTGAAAACTGTGACAGAAAAATTCCATTCGTTTGTTTGTTTTGGTATCTGAGCAGGTTATACCTCGAGACACAGGTTTCGAGATAACCAAAAGAAGAAGTCTCAATCCAGAATAAAAGAAAAAGAAGAAAAGAAAAAGAAGTGAACTCAAAGTGCAGAAGCGGAGAAAAGATATGGACTGCTCAAGACATGATTGAAGTCACAAGCTTTGCATGTCCCGCCTTGATCCGAAAAGCTGAAGAAGAATGAACCAGCACTTGCAGCTAACAAGTATCAAGATTCAGATCAGAGTCTGCATGAAAAACTAGCCAAGACTCAAGATCAAGCTTTAGAAGATTTATAGATAGGAATCTTGTAACACGTAGCTGATAGACTTAGTTACTCTTTTTCATTTTGATTTTGATGTAATAACAGGACGATGGACCGGAGCCTCAGGGAACCTCACTTGAGTCTTGAACTAATTACTCCATCATCCTTTTTGAACTGCACGCGACCTGATTCCCTTATCACCCGGGATATGTAGGTTGTCCAACACCAGGATTCGGTTGTACCTTTTCTTTTTTTCTCTTCCTCTTTTGAACAACAATACAGTCAAAAATTAGTCACACGACTCACTTTGTCTTTGCTTGAAAACTCTTCATGTTTCAAAGCAAAGAGGGGCAGCTGTGAGCACCTAATTTTTTTACTATATTTGAGTTTTTCATCACCTTTTAGTATGTAAATATATTTTAAGTTTTATGTACATATTTTAGCTCTTATTTCCCCTTTTATATATTTTACTTAAAGAAAATCGAAAACAATAAAAAAAAGTGTCACGTTTTTAATATAAGTTTTATCTTCATTTACAAAGAAAGAAAACTTTTCCAAAAAATATGTTAGATTGATAAGTAAATTTTGAGTGGTTAGTATTTTATCTTGCTATTCAAGTTTAGGAGTAGTATTTTAGTTATTTTATCTATTAATCATTAAAAGAAAATCATAATCACAAAAAAGGATTTAATTTGGACTAACTCTCCTAAAATCTTGCTTTGTTCAAATGTCCTAGTCATGGACCAAATTGGGCCAAACCTGAGCCCAAATAGCTTGACCCATCAACCCTTTTAGAAATACAAATGAAATCTCAGCCGTTAAAACTCTTTCAATCCAAAGGCTTAGATTCATTTTCTCCCTCACATACAAAATACACATTACACCCAAACCCTAACCTAATCTCTAACCTAGATACAGTAGCTGCCAAACCTGGATTAGACCTCACTCAAATAATTCCAGTTGCATGCCCCATAGAAAGGAGCTCACTCCTCATCGTCTCCTTCCTAACACTCAACAACAAAACACAAAAATGGAAAAAATTTCCTAAATTCCTACACCACGCAGACCCCCTCCACAAAAATATCGACTCTCAATTCCTAAGCTAATAGCCGCACAACTCATCGAAAAACAGCCATGAACGCCAGCAACAGTCATGAACCACCTCTTGTTCATCGTCCATGCTGCTGAAATTTCGAATTTTGGGGGTCTGTTGTTTTATTTTGCTTCTGAGTTGGGTTTTAGAAGTAGATGATATGTCTTTTCCATCGTATTTCCGTTTTCGTCGATGTCGCCGGCGAGTTTCGATGCTCCGTCTGAGTGCTTGTCCATTGTCCTGTCCGTTTCTGCTTGTCAAGTTATTAAACAATCAAGTTTTTTGGATGAGGAAAAGTTCAAAGAGGCAGTTCATAAGTAAGTTTCCATCTGGACACCTTTTATCGTTAATCATCAGATGCCTATATCATCTTGTGAATGAAAAGTGATTATACGACTAGTCTTTCCATTTTCTAGTTCTTTTCGATTTAGACCCTATGAATTATGTAGTCAATCAGATGTAGATTTGTGTTGTTTACAGAATATTAACAATGTTTACTTTTTTAGGTTATGTGCTTTTATATTCTCTCATTTCCTCATTTAGCTAGAGTCGGTAAATGACTTTTATGAACCAAGCATCTTACGAAAATAATTCATAAATATTGTAGCTTGCTTTAGGCGCGATTAATAAATCACCGTGGCCATGGATATGGTTCCCTTGACATGGTCATGATACGTAAATCCCATTCGGGTGTACATTTTATGTGACCCGACCATAACTTTCAATAATGATAAAAATAAACATGTCATAATTCGCGGGTGCATTTCATGTGGCGCGGTTCGCAACGTGCACCAAAATGACTAGTGTACAACATCGTAATTTGTTCCAGAAATAATTCCATAAATATTAAAAGCGGTTAAAAGTTAAAAATGCACAATAGGTTTTAAAAATGTATTAATCAGATAATTAGGCCAATTATTAATAGTTGAGCGACCATGCTAAAACCATGGAACTCGAGAGTGCCTCACACCTTCTCCCAGGTTAACAGAATTTCTTACCTGATCTTCTATGTTCTCGGATCAAAAATAGAGTTAATTTTCTCGATTGGAGATTTAAAAATAAACCGGTGACTTGGGACACCATAAATATCCCAAGTGGCGACTCTGAAATTAAATAAACAATCATATTTCGATTAATGTTACTTTAATTGGAAAAACTCTCTACCCCTATCCCCCTGAGGTGTGACAGAAACGAATAATAAGTACTGCACTATTTCTTGAGGTAAATATTTCGACGAATAATATGTAGAGGAATTTTTATAAAGTGCTATAGTTTAAAGCCTAGTAACCATAGTTTGTTGAATTATCATTTATAGCAATTATTCAATTGTTATTAACTTGTATTCAAATGCGCAATGAATACAACATGTGTCAATTGTATTCGTTCACGCAACGAATACAACATGTGTCAACTATATTCGTTCGGGCAACGAATACAACATATATCAATTGTATTCGTTCATGCAATTATATTTATTCGTGCAACGAATACAACATCTATCAACTGTAACTAAGGCAAAATACAAGAATGTATACAAAGTATATAACTTGTATCGACTGTATACAGGAGTTTATATAAAATATACAACTTATATCGACTATATTTGATGTAAATATTTGACGTGTCGCGTAATTTTTCCTTATATGTATCGTAATATTGTTTACCTTGAAAATGATAATAACAATTAGATTTGATTTTGTGGTTCTAAAAAGATATGATCTATTTTTATGCTAGTTGTTAGGCAATAGATGCTAAGTGAAAGATTAGAAATAATGAGACAATAGCTCGCATATAGTATAATAATCAAACTGGATGGCTGGAAATCGGAGCCTCGAGCTTGTGTATACGGGGCATCGAGGTCGAGTTGAGGGCTCGGCCAGGGGCAGTCGATGAAGGATTAACAGTTATGATAAATCCAATGGCGTCTCTTTATGGCCAATAATGATCAATAAATGAAGAACAATAAATAGAACACAATAAATATAAGTGGTGGAATCAAGAGAATTTGTTAAGTTAGAAAGCAGAGAGAATGTTCTTGTATATTCAATATTGTGTATCAGATGCCTACAAAAATGATAAGGTTCCCCTTTATATATGAGTGGAAAATCCCAATATGACACATTTATAACTATTACATAAATTAGCCGGAACAACCACTCAATCAGCCTGATGCAGGTTGTCACCGTTTGCGCAAACGTTGTCAGAAAATACTGCTCCTAGGGAACTTCCCGCTTACTTGCGATAAGCATCGGTTCGTTCTGCCCCAACACCGGGCATGAAGAGTCCCTGAAGACATCGAACCCCGGGCTATTCTCTGGGCCCTTTGATATGAGAGTGCGCAATGCCTCATCGACCGTAAAATTGGTCTTTCCAATTTTAGCCGTATACAGATAGTCTTCGCATTTCTTAGAGTAAAACGAAGAGAAACATCCTTGATATCTTGCCTCTCCGGCACTTCCATCAAAACAAATAGTTGTGTCCTGCCAAGTGACTGATGTAATAAGCAGGGCTTCTAAAGGTCGCGTCCATACAATCCTCAAATTCTTTGAATTGATTATAGTGGTTGGCTGTCTTTTAGTATGCTCCAATCGCACACGTTAGGCTTCTATACATACTCATTTCTTCGCCCCTTCCTCACTACTACATCATCAAGCTCCCAACAGAGTTTTTCTTTCTCCTTACCTCTCTCTCGTGTCCTTTCCTAAAACGTGATTTTTCGTTTTTTCTTTGTAATTCTCTTGTAAAAATGGCGAACATTTCCACCTCTATCCCTCAGGAAGATGTGCCTTCTTCTTCCATGCTCTCCTCTGAGGGTAAAGCAACAACATCTCCTAGTGCTGGAGAGTGCATTCTAGAGGCCTTTGAGACGACCTTTGATTTCAAGGTCGAGAGACCTTCTTCGAAGCTGGGGCGATGCGAACCCGCGTCTCGATACGTTAGTTTAATAACGGACATCGAAAGGGTAAAAATTGACTATCACAGGGGAGATGCAGTGTTAGTGGAGGTTCCTTCTCGGGGGGAGGATGTAACGACGTATAAGGCCGACTTCCTCAGTGTGTGTACTTATCAATTTACCCTTGGTCCGGTGGTGCAATCCATGCCTTCGATAGACCTTGTGATCCTAGACTTCTACGAACGATATCAAGTGACTCTCGACCAAATTCATTTGCCATTTTGGCGTATCATTTACATGACCAAGTATTATGCGAATATGTTTGAGTGGATGCCCTTCACCCTTGACCATTTGATCAGAATGTACAGTCCCCGATTCTTTTGCGGGGGCCTGATTAAGCTCTATTTCCGAGCCTCGAAGGCCCTCTTCGCTTGCACCGACGAGGTTAGGAACGGGGGGTGGATGAGCCGTTTCGTCCGAGTTAGGACTTCGTACTTGTTCCCCCTCAGAGAGGATGTCATTTCTCGAATGATGGAACATGAAGCGTAAGTAGACATACTTAATTAACTACCCATTTCTTTCTTTCGGATACATTTCCTCATGAACTAACTTCCTCCTCTGGTACAACTGCTGCGGCGTACCTTGATGCAGGTAAAAGCAAACTAGAAACATGATGAATTGAAGTAATAAAAGGACCATATTATTTTTGGAACTTGTATTGAAATCAGAACATACCAGCAAAGAAGATAGTAAACACAAAGTGAGGAGCAAGAGAGTAGAATAATTAGCCTTGGCTTGCAGCCAACTGACTTAGAACAATAGTAAGTAACCAGAGAAAAGAGAGAATAAGAGAGTTTTTTGTGTGTGAGAGAGTTTTTGAATCAAATGTTCGTTTTTGTGTTAACGAGAGAGTGTGTATATATAGCAGTTCAAAAATTAGGTAAAATAAGGCAAGAATCATAGCAACGTAGTAATTATGGAACCAAATACTAATCAGAATCAAATCAATGCAAGTACCCCTTTAATTAAGGGGCAATCAACCAACAATAATAGGCATAAATGATTAAGGAAAGAAATCAAGTAGAGCATAAGGTACAAAATAGACAATTAGGGGTAAGTACATAGGGGTTTAATTAAGGAAACAACTAATGAAGAATCAGTAAAGTACTCAGTTAACAAAATAAGGTAATAAAACAAAATAAAGTTGCAGAATATGGAAATAATCGAAAATCAGCACATAGTAAGTCAGGGAATCAGGGATTCGAAATCATTGACTTAAGGAGAATAACAATAAACAAGTTATAGGAAAATCGAAAGTCTGCAAGGAAGTTTTTAAATCAAGCCAAGAAACAAGGAGTTCAGAGTCAATCAAAGAGAGAGTTTTAGCATATAAAAGAGTGAAATATGAATAACCAAACACAGCAAGCAAAGAGGCGAGTATTGACTAGTCAAGATGAACACAAGCATACACAGGTGATATAAGTTAGGCATAAGAAACTCAGTAGAAACACATTCGAAGCGAGATAGTCACATAAACTCAAACAAGAACAGTCTAGTCACAAAATCAAATGAAGAAACCTAGAAAATATTAGGGCTTTCAACATAGGAAAGTTGAAGAGGTAGTAAACTCACATAATCAGTCGAAGTATGCGAGAACATAGAAGTTTAAACATAAAAATTATTTTAAATAAAGTTTTAGAAGAAGTTCCGAAAACCCTAATTTTAGAAGAAGATGAAAATGCTTGAAACCACATGGTTCTTGTAAAGAGTTCCAAGGATAGTGTAAAACATCAAAGAAACAAACTCAAATCGTTTTAAAATCGTACAGATCTAGGAGATGTAGGCAGAAATTAGGGTTTCAGAAGAAACCCAAATAGAGATGAAAGAACCTGTCTAGAATCCTAAGGATCGTAACAAGTACAACATGATTTTGCCCAAAATAAAATTGAAGTAGCCAAGAACAGACAAATGACAAACCTTATATGCAAGTCGGCGTGGCCCTGGGCCCTTGAAGGCCTTAGAGAAAGCAAGCATAGCATTAGATGAGCCATTGGAGGCTTAGGAGTTGATGGGAGATCACCGGAGAAGACCGGAGAAAGAGAGGTCGACGGTTGAAGGAGCTAGAGTTAGGTCAAGTTACTAAGACAGGAGAGGAGATGAGAGAATACAGAGGCGGCGGATTGGGAAAATGAGATAGGATTAGGGGGTCATTTGGAATAAAAAAGGAAGGGGTTAATATGGGCCGTTGATCTCTTAGATCAGCGGCCATGATTCAATTGATTCTGGGTTAGGTAGGCGGGTTTAGGGTTTGGGTGGGGTAGTTTAATACGAAATTGGGCTGGGGCTGGGTTTAAATTGGGCTAAAATTGAAATGCAAATCTGCCTATATTTTAAATAGCCAATTTTCCTCCATATAATTTATAATAAATAATAGATAATTTATGAAAAATAATTTTGTATACTAAAATGATTTAAAATATATATTTAACATTTTAAAAATATAGAAGGTCTATTTTATTCATGTAAATGTAATTATACATTAACAGGGCTAATATTGTAATTATATGCAATTTTAGCTTTAAAAATACAAAATGCAATTATAAAAATGCATAAAAAATATTTTAACCATATTTTGGCATAAATATAGAAATTAAATGACTAAATCACCACAACAATAATTTGAGCGATAATTATTGGGCATTTTATGAGTAAAAGGGAAGGAAATAAATCAATTTAAATCTTTAAAATTATGAAAAAATATAAAAACCTTGTGCATGCTTATGTATGCATATATATGCTATTTTGAAGGTATTTATGCATATATAAAAATATAGGAAAAAATTGGGTATCAACAGCTGCCCCTCTTTACCCAGGAAGGATGAAAGAGTTTTCGGGTAAAGAAATGATGGCCAATTTTGACCGGGCGGGATGTTTTTAAGGACTGAGGCCGGACTCCGATCTTCGAGTTGCCTACATATGACGACCCGGCCAGTCGTCTCATGAGTTACCACTCCGTTTTCCCCATTTCTGCTTCATTATGCTTCGTTATCCGTGTTTTATGTGATCAAATTGAGTAGTTTGCGTTCGAAGTGGATTTGGTAAGAAATGAGACACTTAGTCTCTTTTAAGAAGGTTTAAGTTGGAAAAGTCAACTGAATGTTGACTTATATGTTAGAGGGCTCGGATGTGAGTTCCGATGGTTCGGTTAGGTTCGGGAGGTGATTTATGACTTAGGAGTGTGATCGGAATTGGTTTTGGAGGTCCGGAGTAGAATTAGGCTTGAATTGGCGAAGTTAGTATTTTGGCGATTTCCGGTTGATTGGCGAGATTTTGATCCGAGGGTTGGAATGGAATTCCGAGAGTTGTTGTAGCTTTGTTATGTCATTTGGGATATGTGTGCAAAATTTCAGGTCATTCGGACGTGGTTTGGTTGGGTTTTGATCGAAAACATATTTTGAACGTTTTTAGAAAACTTAGGCTTGAATTCGATGTGAATTGATGGATTTGGCATTGTTTGAAGTGTTTTGATGATTTGAACAAGTTTTAATGAGGTATTGGGTTGTGTTGGTGCTTTTGGTTGAGGTCTCGGGGTCTCGAGGTGATTTCGGATGGCTCACGGGAAGTTTGGAGCTTGAGGGATTGCAAATTTTTCTGCTTCTTCTGGGTTTTTTGCACCTGTGGTTTAGGGACCGCAGGTGCGGTATCGTAGATGCGTTGATTGGATCACAGAAGCAGAAAGGCTAAGGAAGGCCTAGACCCACAGATGCGGAAGGGGGACCACACCTGCGGAGCCGCATAAGCGGCAAGCGGACCGCAGATGCGGTGTTGGTCCATTAAGTGAATTCCGCAGATGCGGAGATATGACCGCAGAAGCGGCGCAAACGCGGCTATTTGACCGCAAATGCGGTTATGTCTGGGCAGAAGGTATATATGTTTCTTCATCGCGATTTTTGAAGGGTTTAACCATTTTTAACTTCGGACTTAGAGTTTTTGGATGATTTTGAAGAGAGATTTCAAGGTAACTTCGATAAGGTAAGGATTTTGGACTTAAAACACACTTCTATGGTGGTATTTCATGAATTAGGACTGAAATTTAAGGAATTAATGGACTAAAAATGGATGTTTAGGGCTTGAGTTTAAGAGGGTTTAAATTAAGGATTTGAGGGGCCAATTGAACTCCAATTCTGTTGTTTTTGATATGTATGAACTCGTGGGGAGATAAGGAATCTAGCGATGTGAAATTTTTTGAGTTTCGAGAAGTGGGCACGGGGCTCAGATTTTGCTAATTTCGGGATTTTTGATATTTTTCGATTGTTTTTGCTTGGGCTTTGTTCCCTTAGCATATTGTGACGTATTCGTTCTGATTTTGGATAGATTCAACGCACATGGAGGCCGATTCGAGGGGCAAAGGCGTCGCGAGCTAGAGGTGTAGCCGGTTCGAGGTGAGTAATGATTGTAAATGATGTCCTGAGGGTTTGAAACCCCGGGTTGCACATTGTAGTGCTATATTGAGGTAAGACACGCGCTAGATGATGAGCGTGGGGTCTTTTACTACTGGGGATTGAGACTTGGTCCATCCCGACTGATGATTTTACCGCGTATTTGACTGAAACTTATTTGTTATCATCATGATTTGGGCTAATTGCCATATTTGGGCTTCGTGCTAACTATTTGAACCATTCGGGGATTTTGACTGATTTTTCTCACTATACTTGTTAAAAATCATATCCTCGGTCATGTTTCTATCTGTTTTAAACAATTCGAGCCAGTTTTATCATACTACTCCTAAATGAGAGGAATTTGTGGGCTGAGATCCCTATCTTCTATTATTGTGCCTGAGAGGCTGTGAGGTTAATGACTGAGAGGGGTTGAGAACCCAATGGTGAGGATATTATATATGTTATGGATCGGGCTGCATGCCACAACAATACATATATCGATCGGACTGCACGTTGCAACAATATAGCGTTTGGGCTGTAGGAGCCCCTCCAGAGTCTGCACACCCCTAGTGAGCGCAGTCGACTATCTATACGGATCGGGCTGCACGCCGCAGCGATGTACGGATCGGGCTGCACGCCGCAACGATTATTCTGATTTCTGTTATTACGAGAGATATATGGGTCGAGAGCTGAGAATGAGCACTAAGTGATGAGAGTGAGCCCGAGGAGCTGATACTGTTCTGAGTGATTGATACTGTGCCCGAGGGGCAGATTTCTACTTGTTATTTTCCTACTAAATTTTCGTTTTACCTAATTTAAAGAGATTTCACTTGACTTCTTCACTTAATTACTGCTTTACGTGATTTTTACTACTTTGATATAGAATTGCTTTGTGCCTTTACGTGTTTTCATGCTTTCAGCCATTATTTATAATTATTACTCACTGGGTTGGAGTACTCACATTACTCCCTACACTATGTGTGCAGATTCAGGTATCGTAGAGTCTGCTCCTGAGTGCTGATCTTCCCGTCCAGGCAGTATTTCAGAGATCATGAGGTATCTGTTGGCGTCCACGGCCCCCGTGCTTCCCTTATCTTATCATTTTCATGTTCTTAGAACTATTTTATCAGGTTTAGTGATTAGTAGACTATATCAGGATTTCTCTTAGTTGCTCATGACTTGTGATACCCCGATTTGGGCTATGTCGGGATGGCTTTTACTATTGTTATCGTTAATTCCGCGAATTATGGATATTATATCATGTTTTAGAACTCTTTATGATATTTAACTGTTTAAAAGAGGTGTTCTATTTTGGTCTAGCTGGCCTTGTCTTCACGAGCGGCGCCATCACAACCGGGTTCGGGAATTGTGTCGTGACAAATTAGTATTAGAGCCTAGGTTACATAGGTCTCACGAGTCATGAGCGGGTTTAGTAGAGTCTCACGGATCGGTACAGAGACATATGTATTTATCCTCGAGAGGTTACAGAACCTTTTTAGGAAAAACTTCATATTCTGGAAATTCTTGTCGTGCGACCTTGTTGATTTGAGAACTAAACTTCTGTTGTTCTATTCTCTCACAGATGGTGAGGAAGCGAGCTACCTGATGAGGTGAACGACCACCAATGCTACCAGCTGGGGCCACCAGAGGCCGAGGTCGTGGTCGAGGCCGTAGTAGGGGCAGAGCAACACCGGCAGATCTAGCAGCTGCCCCGGTGCCCGATCAGGTCCCAGTTGTGGATGCTGCAGCAGCACCAATGCATGCACCAGCTATGCCTATCGTGATTCCAGGCCCTCAAGGGGCTTTAGCTCAGATCTTATCAGTATGTACCGGTTTGGCGCAGGCAGTTTCAGCTACTATGGCCGCAATTACTTCCTAGGTCGGAGGAGGCACCCAGACTCCAATTGTTCGCACACCTGAGTAGGTAGTGTAGGGATTACAGACAACGGGGGCACCTCCAGCCTAGTCGATTGCACCAGCTCAGGAGTTTGTAGTACTAGTCATGCCGGATGATGAGCAGTGTCGTCTTGAGAGGTTTGGTAGACTCCAGCCTCCGTCATTCAGTGGTGCTGAGGGAGAGGATACCTAGGGTTTTATTGATAAGTGTCAGCGGATGCTCCATACATCTGGGATTCTTGAGACTAGTGGTGTGACTTTTACCACCTTTCAGTTTACTGGGGCTGCCTTCACTTGGTGGGAGGCGTATGAGAGGCGTAGGCCGGTTGGTGCAGCGCCCCTTACTTTGTAGGAGTTCTCCACTCTATTCTTAGAGAAGTGTGTACCGTAGTCCCACAGGGAGGAGCCGCGTAGGTAGTTCAAGTGGTTGAAGCAGGGGAATATGACTGTGTCACAGTATGAGTTGAAGTTTTCTGAGTTGGCTTATCATGCCATCTGGATTGTTCCGACAGATCTTGAGAGGATCAGGAGATTTGTTGATGTCCTAAACTACCATCTCCGTATTCTTATGACTAGAGAGAGAATATTAGGTGCTACGTCCAAGGAAGTGGTTGATATCTCGCGCGATATTGAGACGGTTCACTATTAGGATCAAGAGGAGAGGGAGGCCAAGAGGCCTCGAGGCTTTGGCAGTTACAGTGGTGCTCCTACGAGGGGCCAGTTCCAGCATGGTAGAGGTCGTTCTTTTAGGCCTGCTCAGTTGGCCCATCCAGAGTACCGTGGGGCATCTTCGGGTCATGGTCATCATGGATCTCAGCGGTTCCAGTCATCACTCAGTGCCTTACCAGCCCTGAGCTCGTCATGTGCCCCATCAGTTCAGGTTTATTCCGTGCCAGGTCCTTATACTAGTCATTCCAGTGCCAGGGGTTCCCTTCAGTCCCCATCTCCAGCACCGGGAAGTTGTTATGAGTGCAAAGAGTTTAGACATATGAGGAGGCAGTGCCCTCGACTTCGTGATGGCCAGCTTCAGCAGTGGGGTCAGCCCTCAACTTTTGCTCCAGTTACTTCACCACCCACCCACCCAACTAGGGGTGGGGGTCAGGTAACCAGGGGTTGCCCCAGAGGGGGAGGTCGATCAGGCAGTGGCCAGGCTCGTTTTTATGTTATTCCATGCAGGACAAATGTTATTGCTTCAGATGCTGTCATTACAGGTATTGTTTCAGTCTGCCACAGAGATGCCTCTGTATTATTTGATCCCGGTTCCACCTTTTCTTATGTGTCCTCATATTTTGCTCATCATTTGGGTACGTCTCGAGAGTTTCTTGCTTTACCTGTTCATGTATCTACGCCGGTGGGTGATACTATTATTGTAGACCGTGTGTACCAGTCATGTGTGGTGACTATTAGAGGTCTGGAAACCCGAGTGGATCTATTGTTATTGAGCATGGTGGATTTTGATGTCATTTTGGGCATGGATTGTCTATATCCGTGTCGTGCGATTCTACATTGTCATGCTAAGATAGTCACTTTGGCTATGCCGGGTGTACCGCGGATCGAGTGGTGTGGTATGACTAATTATGTTCCTAGTAGAGTGATATCTTTCTTGAAGGGCCAGCGTATGGTTGGGAAGGGTTGCCTTCCATATTAAGCATTTGTGAGGGATGTGGGAGCTGAGACTCCTAGCATTGATTTTGTTCCAGTTGTGAGGGATTTTCCCGATATGTTTCTTGTAGACCTGTCGGGCATGCCACCGGACAAGGATATTGATTTTGGTATTGACCTGGTGCCGGGCACTCAGCCTATTTCTATTCCGCCATATCGTATGGCACCAACAGTGTTGAAAGAATTGAAGGAGCAACTTCAGGAACTCCTAGATATGGGGTTCATTCGGCCTAGCGTGTCACCTTGGGGTGCGCCGGTTCTGTTTGTAAAGAAGAAGGATGGCACAATGAGAATGTGCATCAATTATTGGCAATTGAACAAGGTAACAATTAAGAACAAGTATCCCTTGCCTCGTAGTGATGATTTATTTGACCAGCTTTAGGGAGCGAGAGTGTTCTCCAAGATTGATCTCCGTTCGGGCTATCACCAGTTGAAGATCAGGGATTCAGATATTCTTAAGACTGCTTTCAGGACCAGATATGGTCATTATGAGTTTCTTGTTATGTCTTTTGGGCTGACCAATCCCCAGCAGCGTTCATGCATTTGATGAACAGTGTATTTCAGCCTTATCTGGATTTATTCATTATAGTATTCATTGATGATATTCTGGTGTACTCTCATAGTCAGGAGGAGTACGCGGAGCATTTGAGGGTTGTATTGCAGAGACTGAGGGAGGAGAGACTTTATGCAAAGTTCTCCAAGTGTGAATTTTGGCTTAGTTCAGTGGCTTTCTTGGGACACGTGGTGTCCAGTAAAGGTATTCAGGTAGATCCAAAGAAGATATAGGTTGTTCAGAGTTGGCCTAGACCGTCCTCAGCCACAGAGATTCGTAGCTTTCTTGGGTTGGTAGGCTATTATTGCCGGTTTGTTCAGGGATTCTCATCTATCGCATCACTATTGACCAAGTTAACTCAGAAGGGTGCTCCATTTGTATAGTCGGACGAGTGTGAGGAGAGCTTTCATAAGCTCAAGACAGCTTTGACCATAACTCCAGTATTGGTTTTGCCATCAGCTTTAGGTTCGTATACCGTATATTGTGATGCCTCGAGAGTTAGGATTGGTTGTGTATTGATGCAGAAGGGTAGAGTTATTGCTTATGTTTCTCGTCAGTTGAAGCCCCATGAGAAGAATTACCCTGTTCATGATTTGGAGTTGGCTGCCATAGTTCATGCATTAAAGATTTGGAGACACTACTTGTATGGCGTATCTTGTGAGGTATTCATTAATCATCGCAGTCTTCAACATTTGTTCAAGCAAAATGATCTTAATTTGAGGCAGCGGAGATGGTTAGAGTTGCTTAAGGATTATGATATCGCCATATTGTACCATCCGGGAAAGGCCAATGTGGTGGCCGATGCTTTGAGCTGGAAGGCAGTGAATATGGGGAGTTTGGCATATATTCCAGTTGGGGAGAGACCTCTTGCGGTTGATGTTCAGGCCTTGGCCAATCCGTTTGTGAGATTAGATATTTTGGAGCCCTGTCGGGTGTTGACTTGTGTGGTTTCTCGATGTTCCTTATATGATCGCATAAGAGGGCGTCAGTGTGATGATCCACATTTGCTTGTCATTAAGGACAGAGTTTAGCATGCTGATGTCAGGGATGTGACCATCAGTGATGATGGGGTGTTGAGGATGCAGGGCCAGATTTTCGTGCCCAATGTAGATGGGCTTAGAGAGTTGATTCTGGAGAAGGCCCATAGCTTGCGGTATTCTATTCATCCGGGTGCTGCGAAGATGTACCAGGATTTGAGGCAGCACTATTGGTGGAGAAGAATGAAGAATGATATTGTGGGATTTGTAGCTCGGTGTCTCAATTGTCAGCAGGTGAAATATGAGCATCAGAGACCGGGTGGCTTGCTTCAGCAGATGGTTATTCCCGAGTGGAAGTGGGAGAGAATTACTATGGACTTTATTGTTGGACTTCCACGAACTTTGAAGAAGTTCGATGCTATTTGGGTGATTGTGGATTGGTTGACCAAGTCCGCGCACTTCATTCATGTGTGTACTATTTATTCTTCAGAGCGGTTAGCAGAGATATATATCCGGGAGATTGTTCGGTTGCATGGTGTTCCGGTTTCCATCATCTCAGATAGAGGTATTCAGTTTACTTCCCAATTTTGGAAGTCTGTTCAGTGAGAGTTGGGTACTCAGGTGGAGTTGAACACAACTTTTCATCCTCAGACGGACGGGCAGTCCGAGCGTACTATTCAGATATTGGAGGACATGTTGTGTGCATGTGTTATTGATTTCGGAGGTTCATGGGATAAGTTTCTACCACTTGCAGAGTTTTCCTACAACAACAGCTACCAGTCGAGTATTAGGATGGCTCTGTATGAGGCTTTGTATGGGAGGCGGTGTAGATCTCTAGTTGGTTGGTTTGAGCCTGGCGAGGCTAGGCTATTGGGGACAGATTTGGTTCAAGATGCCATAGAGAAGGTGAAGGTGATTCATGAGAGGCTTCGTACAGTGCAGTCGCGTCAGAAGAGTTATCAGGACCGAAAGGTTCGTGATGTGTCCTAGATGGTGGGTGAGAAGGTCTTGTTGAAGGTTTCACCCATGAAGGGTGTTATGAGATTTGGGAAGAAAGGAAAGTTGAGTCCGCAGTTTATTGGGCTTTTTGAGGTGCTTCGGAGGATTGGGGAGGTGGCTTATGAGCTTGCTTTGCCACCCAGCTTGTCTAGCGTGCATCCGGTATTTCATGTTTCTATGCTCCAGAAGTATATTGGAGATCCGTCTCATGTTTTGGACTTCAACACGGTTTAGTTGGATGATGATTTGACCTATGATGTGGAGCCAGTAGCTATTTTGGGTCGTCAGGTTTGAAAGTTGAGGTCAAAGGATATAGCTTCAATGAAAGTGCAATGGAGAGGTCGGCCCGTGGAGGAGGCTACCTGGGAGACCGAGCGGGAGATCAGAGCAGATATCCTCACCTATTTGAGGTTTTAGGTATGTTTTTTGACTCGTTTGAGGACGAACGTTTGTTTAAGTTGGGGAGGATGTGACGACCCAACCAGTCGTCTCATGAGTTACTGCTCCGTTTTCCTTATTTCTACTTCATTATGCTTCATTATCCGTGTTTTATGTGATCAAATTGAGTAGTTTGGTAAGAAATGAGACACTTAGTCTCTTTTAAGAAGGTTTAAGTTGGAAAAGTCAACCGGATGTTGACTTATGTGTTAGAGGGATCAGATGTGAGTTCCAATGGTTCTGTTAGCTTCGAGAGGTGATTTATTACTTAGGAGTGTGATTGGAATTGGTTTTGGAGGTCTGGAGTAGAAATAGGCTTGAATTGGCGAAGTTAGTATTTTGGCGATTTCCGGTTGGTTGGCGAGATTTTGATCCGAGGGTTAGAATGGAATTCCAAGAGTTGTTGTAGCTTCGTTATGTCATTTGGGATGTGTGTGCAAAATTTCAGGTCATTTAGACGTGGTTTGGTTGGATTTTTGATCGAAAACGTATTTCGGAAGTTTTTAGAAAACTTAGGCTTGAATTCGATGTGAATTGATGGATTTGGCGTTGTTTGAGGTGTTTTGATGATTGGAACATGATTGAATGAGGTATTGGGTTGTGTTGGTGCTTTTGGTTGAGGTCCCGGGGGCCTCGGGGTGATTTCGAATGGCTAACGAGAAGTTTGGAACTTGAGGGATTGCAGATTTTTCTGCTGCTTCTGGTGTTTTCGCACCCGCGGTTTGGGCACCACAGGTGCGGTATCGCAGATGCGTTGATTGGACTGTAGAAGCGGAAAGGCTGAGGAAGGCCTGGAACCGCAGATGCGAAAGGGGGACTGCACCTGCAAAGCCGCAGAAGCGGCGAATGGACCGTAGATGCGGTGTTGGTCCATTAAGTGAAATTCCGCAGATGCGGAGATATGACCGCAGAAGCGGTACCACAGAAGCAGCTATTTTACTGCAGACGCAGTTATGTCTGGGTAGAAGGTATATATGTTTCTTCTTCGCAATTTTTGAAGGGTTTAACCATTTTAAACTTCGAACATAGAGTTTTTGGGCGATTTTGAAGAGAGATTTCAAGGGAACTTCGATAACGTAAGGATTTTGGACTTAAAACACACTTCTATGGTGGTATTTCATGAATTAGGACAGAAATTTAAGGAATTAATGGACTAAAAATTGAGGTTTAGGGCTTGAGTTTAAGAGGGCTTAAATTAAGGATTTGAGGGGTCAATTAAACTCCGATTCTGGTGTTTTTGATATGTATGAACTCGTGGGGAGATAAGGAAACTAATAATGTAAAAATTTCTGAGTTTCGAGAAGTGGTACCGGGGCTCGGGTTTTGCTAATTTCGGAATTTTTGATATTTCCGGATTATTTTCGCTTGGGCTTTGTTCCCTTAGCATATTGTGACATATTTGTTCTGATTTTGGATAGATTCGACGCGCGTGGAGGCCGATTCGAGGGGTAAATGGCATTGCGAGCTAGAGTTGTAGCCGGTTCGAGGTGAGTAATGATTGTAAATGATGTCTTGAGGGTTTGAAACCCCGGGTTGCACATCGTAGTGCTATATTGAGGTGAGACACGCGCTGGATGATGAGCGTGGGGTCTTTTACTACTTGGGATTTAGACTTGGTCCGTCCCGACTGATGATTTTACCGCGTATTTGACTGAAAGTTATTTGTTATCATCATGATTTGGACTAATTGCCATGTTTGGGCTTCGTGCCAACTATTTGAACCCTTCAGGGATTTTGACTGATTTTCCTCACTATACTTGTTAAAAATCATATCCTCGGTCATGTTTCTATCTGTTTTAAACAATTCGAGCCGGTTTTATCATACTATTCCTAAATGAGAGGAATTTGTGGGTTGAGATCCCTATCTTCTATTATTGTGCCCGAGAGGCTGTGAGGTTAATGACTGAGAGGGGTTGAGAACCCAATGGTGAGGATATTATATATGTTATGGATCGGGCTGCACGCCGCAGCAATACTTTTATGGATCGGGCTGCCCCCCTTGGACTGTAGGAGCCCCTCCGGAGTCTGCACACCCCCAATGAGCACAATCGACTATCTATATGGATTGGGCTGCACGCCACAACAATGTACAGATTGGGCTGCACGCCGCAGCGATGTACAGATCGGGCTGCACGCCGTAGCGGTTATTCTGATTTCTGTTATTATGAGAGATATATGGGTCGAACTGAGAATGAGCACTAGTTGATGAGAGTGAGCCCGAGGAGCTGATATTGTTCTGAGTGATTGATACTGTGCCCGAGGGGCGGATTTCTACTTGTTATTTTCCTGCTAAATTTCCATTTTACCTGATTTAAAGAGATTTCACTTGATTTCTTCACTGATTTACTACTTTACGTGATTTTTACTGCTTTGATATAGAATTGTTTTGTGCCTTTACATGTTTTCATGCTTTTATCCATTATTTATAATTATTACTCACTGGGTCGGAGTACTAACATTACTCCCTGCACCGTGTGTGCAGATTCAGGCATCATAGAGTCCGCTCCTGAGTGCTGATCTTTCCGTCCAGGCAGTGTTTCGGAGATCACGAGGTAGTTGTTGGCGTCCGCAGCCCCCATGCCTCCCATATCTTATCATTTTCATGTTCTTAAAACTATTGTATCGGGTTTAGTGATTAGTAGACTGTATCATGATTTCTCTTAGTTGCTCATGACTTGTGACACCCTAGTTTGGGCTGTGTCGGGATGGCTTTAATGTTGTTATCGTTAATTCCGCGAATTATGGATATTATATCATGCTTTAGAACTATTTATGATATTTAATTGTTTAAAAGAGGTGTTCTGTTTTGGTCTGGCTGGCCTTGTCTTCATGAGAGGCACCATCATGACCGGGTTCGGGAATTGAGTCGTGACAAGTTCGTATAATAGCCTAGGTTACATAGGTCTCACGAGTCATGAGCGGGTTTAGTAGAGTCTCGCGGATCGGAAGAAGACGTTTGTATTTATCCTCGAGAGGCTGTAGAACCTTTTTAGGAAAAACTTCATATTCTTGAAATTCTTGTCGTGCAACCTTGTTGATCTGAGAACTAAACTTCTGTTGTTTTATTCTCTCACAGATGGTGAGGACGCGAGCTACCTGACGAGGTGAATGACCACCAGTGCCACCAGCTGGGGCCATCAGAGGCCGAGGTCGCGGTCGAGGCCATGGCAGGGGCAGAGCAACACCGGCAGATCCACCAGCTACCCCAGTGCCCGATCAGGTCCCAGTTATGGACGCTGCAGCAGCACCAATGCAGGCACCAGCTATGCCTATCATGATTCCAGGCCTTCAGGAGGCTTTAGCTCAGATCTTATCAGTATGTACCTGTTTAGCGCAGGCAGTTTCAGCTACTACGGTCGCAGCTACTTCCTAGGCCAGAGGAGGCACCCAAACTCCAGTTGCTTGCACACCTGAGCAGGTAGTGCAGGGATTACAGACACCGGGGGCACCTCCAGCCTAGCCAGTTACACCAGCTCAGGAGTTTGTAGTACCAGTCATACCGGATGATAAGCAGCGTCGTCTTGAGAGGTTTGGTAGACTCCATCTTCCGTCATTTAGTGGTGCTGAGGGCAAGTATGCCCAGGGTTTTCTTGATAAGTGTCAGCGGATGCTCCATACAACAGGGATTCTTGAGACTAGTGGTGTGGCATTTGTGAGCACGTGATTTTTGCCCTATATGAATTACTCAAACAAATTCAAAACAAAATAATTTCTTTCAGTGTTTGCAATTTTGTTGGATTTCGTGGAATTTTCTGTCAATTATTTGAATTTGTCTGTGCACATTTATTTTATTAAATTCATGAAAAATACAAAAAAATATGTTGCATCTGCATTTAGGATTTAATTTTATATTTTTAGATTAATTAGCAAATTAGTTTGTTTTATCAAAACGAAAATCACAAAAATAATTCATTTTGCATTTTTACTTTTAATTTTGAATTGTGTAATTTTTCTTTAAATTTTGGATTTAATTAATTATTGTAAATACCATGATGAGTGATTAATCTAATTGGGTAGGTTAATTTAGTTAAAAATTATTATTAATTAAGTTAGGATTTATTTTAATTTTGGAAAAAAGAAAAAAAGAATTGTAAAATTGAAAAAGAAAAAGAAAGAAATAAGAAGGTTTAAATCTGGGCCAAAATCAATCCAAATCTCCCAGCCCAAACGAAAGTACCCGCTCAAATCAACCCAAACCCGTGTCCAACCCGGTCCGGCTTTCCCCCTCAACCAAATGACGTCGTTTCAGCTCCTTTCATCTGGACCGTTGAATTTATTTGATCGGACGGATCATAACTGGGGACGTGAGGATATTTATATGTCCAAACGTCGCCCCACCCCCCTTCATTCAATCCCGTTCAGCCCTCCCCTAAGACTCTCACCAATAAACCCTAGCCCGCCGCCCCCTTTTCCACCGCTCCAAGCCGGCGGCGCCACATCCGATGACCACCATATTCACACCTTAAACTCCTCATCCCTTCCACAATCCCAATCCACAACCAACTTCGTTCGAACACACTCAGAATTCCTCGAATCTGAGGTTGAAGTCACAAACCCTAGCGCCGCCCTCATTTCCTCCGGTGGCGGCGTCGCGTTTGTTCACCACCAAATTGACACCATAGAACTGCCATGACCCCCTTGTACCAAATCCACACTCCGTTCTCCTCGAAGTTCGCTAGAACATCTCGAATCTTAAGTCTATGGTTCGAGCCTCAAAAGCTAAAGCCAAAGCTGCGCATGCAATGGTGTTTTCCCAGTTTTTATGAGTGTTCCGGGCCAGTTCTACGACAAAATAGTATTATTCGATAAAGAACAAGTAGTTGACGATATTCGGGGTTTAAATCGGAAAGTCAGTCGAAGGGTCGAGCCCGAGTTGGTGAGTTTCTTTCTTTCCTTTCGTTTACGCTTGTGATTCCTTCATCTTTCTTTCCTCTTCTCTTTCCCTCCGGTTAATTAAAATAAAATTGAACGAGTTTTCTAGCTGAGATCGAGTACTGTCTATTTTGTTCCGTCTCAGTTTTCTGTTCTAAGTTGGTTCTGTGAGTTTTGTTTGGTCGGTCTAGTTCTTTTGTTGACAGCACGATTAATTTCTGATTTCATTTTGTTCGTTTAGCCCTGTTAGTTTAATTAGGATTATATGACAATTTAGTCCCTTAGCTTAGGTTTTAAGTTTTCTGAAAGTTGTTTTAGTCATTTTCCTGCTGTTTGCCATAGTCTTCTCAACATGGGTTCATTTCATTTGGGTTCTGAATTCATTTCATAAACCATTCTAAAGAGTTCGAATGGATTTTTCGAGCCCAGGTCTGATTTGATCATTGGATCATTTGACCCATGACCCATTTGAGGCCCCAGGGGTAATAAACGGGGTTGTTAAGGGTAATATGGGTACTATAGGTGGGGGAATCTTATATAACTGAACTAGGAAGCTTCCAAGAAGCTGGGGTGGGAGCTATTTTGAAATTCTGATGTTTACACTAGGGATTTCTAAGCTAAAATAAAAATTTCAGAAGGTTTTAAGTGCAAACTTTGAACTCTTTGAGGCTGCCCTAGTAGCTTTCCTATAAAGGCATTGTTACTTGAGACCCAAGAGATTTTAAGAGATAAAAAAATACAGAAAATACAAACGCCTGAGCTTTTTTTACTGCTTCATTGAACTTCTTCAGAAATCTTTGATTTGGTTCAATTTTTGAAATAATTTGAACTTATCTGAGTGTGGAATGGGTGAAATTTGGTCTTCGGAAGTTGGTTTTTGAAATTAGCCTTAATGCTATTCGATTCAGAGCTGTTTTGGACTGTTTCATATTATTTTTGGTTAAACTGGGCTGTTGGTATTGAATCCTGCCATATTGCTGCTGCTGTTTATTTCTTCTCACCTTTCTTTTCCTCTTTGCAAATTCCAGGTACATGCTCTAAAACCTGTATAATGTGAATTGCTTGACTTGAAAGGTGAAATGGAAATGGAGGTGATGAGCTTGGCCTTAGTTTGCTATTCATTAGTTCATCTCTTTCTGTTTTCTTCCTCTGAATCTCTAGTCTCTGAATCTGAAGAAAAGGTTCTTGTATTTAATAGGTATTTGGTACCTTACTTGCTTTGATTGCCATGTAATGTGAAACTTGAAGTTGGATTTTCT